>NC_137856.1:11180910-12380910 GCF_948465745.1 Chenopodium album
ATTGCATGTTTAAAGGGAATATGTAATTGAAAATCACACTTAATAAGATAATTTGGAAACCGGTTTAGGTTCCCTTTTAATCTTGTTATTTAATCAAGTGATCACTAATAATTAGAATAATATGTTGCATTAATATTCAACCAATTTAGCATAATAATAGTTTGGAGCAAATTGAATATTTTGTTTGTATGCCTTTGAGATCACAGGAATGCTTTTCACAATAAGAATCGAGTAGAGGCCAATACGGGCGAATGTGACTCCATGACTCACTTCGTACCATCATCCCCGATCCTCCTTTCGTTGTTCCGAACCATATGGAGTTAGTAATCTCATGGATTATGAATGGGGTGTAACCTTCACGGGTCAATCGTTGTTGCCTATCGTTGTCCCTTTTCGTGGTTGCCTTAAATGATCCGTGAACGGTTTACAAGTTCCTTAAAGACTTGTTGGCGGCTCCCTACTTTCCTTGTCCCTAATCGTTGTCCCTAATCGTATATGTCAATTCCCACTTCCTATGAGTTCTAAGCATATTCACACATGCTTTAACGTAGGCGCACTTCAAACGATGCCTACAATATGAATATAAATAAGACTCGAAATAATGCAAGACACTGTACAGTGTGGATTTTAAAAATCCATACTTCATTGGACTTCTGGTCCATGATAAAGTTAAATTATTATCATTATGTTGACATTAAAATAGACATATATTCCAGATGACCAGATCCCTTATTCACCAGTCCATTATATCATGCACATGCATTATTTATCGGTTCCATCATATACCGGTATCATCATATTATTCCTCAAGGTATAACTTTAATTTGCATGCTATTTTGACAATGATATCTGAATACATTTCTCATTGGTACCATCATAATTTTTCTTACATCATAGGCCATCTATTATAATAATTCAGATATCTATACCACTTTTAGGGTATTTCATTCACTATGGTATTTATATACTATTACACTATTAAATTAGTGTTAACTGCACTATCTTGCCAAATATCATATCTATTAAACATATTTTTATTTTGGAACCGATCATATACAACCTACACTTCAGGTGTAGTGATTCAAGTATAATTGGCAAGATTTTATCTTAATGTATACACATAATATGACCAAAATGTATCTTCGACGCTATGCAACATGAGTCATAACTGAATACAAATCAAATCATAAGTGTGCAACTTATCTTGATAATATATATGCAAAAGTTGGCATATATATAACTTTTCAAACTACCATTATAGGGATCATAAATATTCTTTATTTATTTAATTTTTCCAACTTTTGCTAATTCGTTCTTCTCCCCCTAAGTTGGTAAATATCTCATTTATAGGGGCGTCTTATTATATACCAACTTAGTAGATAAATTTGCATTAATAAAATTCACTTCATTAGGAAAATCACAATCAAAATTTATTTCTCAGAAGATTTGTATTAAACAAGCTTTTATCTCTTTTAGGGAGCAATTTTTAAATCATTTCTTCATTAACTATACATTGCATAACCCATATGTATTTATTATTAATCTTTCATAATTTGTTCTCTTCAGGAGATCAATAATTCAACATCAATGGGGAGACACATGTTGTGCAGTTGAATTTCCTTCTTTTCTATTTCTTATGTGCTGACATATAATAGCCGCAATCAAAAGAATTGTTATACAAGTATAAATCACTTGCTTGTAATTCTACTAGGTGGTGATCTTCTGGATCTTTAAAGACTTAAATAGTGTATTTGGTGAGCTTTTAGTCACTTAATAGTTGACAATAATATATAAGTTATTTTGGTGAACTTCTAGTCACCCATTACTCTTTTATACAAGAAATCAAAACCTATTAACTCTTGAAATTTTCATCAATACAAATTGTTATGAATCACAATCCAAATATAGTTCAATCTCAATGTTATGTCTTGCCATTCAATTCATTTCATATATCTAACATTTAAGAGAGCGTCAGCACATTATCAAATGAAACTTCAGGTTTCCATAACGGGTAATTATTCAACCCGGATGGCCTAATTTAATTATCACATCCAATCACTTCTCTAAATTAAACTCTGGTCAGTTTTCCAACACTAGTGATCACTTTATTATTAATCTAACGTTATGCATGGCCATGAATTTGATGTGATATTTTAACATCAACATGTGTTTCTTTAAACAATTGGCAAGACGATTAACAAATATTTTATCCAATAGTTTACTTATACTCTGCTGGAGTTTTGACTATAATCTTGATACATGTTAATCTTGTTGGATATTTCATACTCTTCTGGAGTCTATTAATTATATAATCATGAAACATATAAATCTTACTAAAAGTGATTTCTTCTAGAAATGTAATGAGATTTATCATTTCCTCAAATTTGTCATTGTCAATAGTTGCTCCATTCCTTTTCCGAAGGTTGTTATATTTTAACTCTATTGGACTACAACGCTTCAGATGAACTTTAGGTTCATTAGTAATCGATGTTGTCCTTTTGGGACAATAATTTTAATTGGAGCATTTATAATTAGTATATGATCAATGACATTTATATCCATCTTCAAGATGGTATCATTTCAAAATATTTAAATAACATGTGGCCACTTCTGTTAAATAAATCGTTAATATTTAAGTTAAAAATGTACCAAACTGACCATCAATATATTTTATTATTTATGTGCAAGGATAAAATAATGGAATAATTAATACAGTCTCCCCCTGATCCTTGCACGTAGGACATGAAATGAATCCAACAACATTTAAATCTCATCCATAAGGCATAAATTCTTTTAGCATTACATGTATCAAACATAATAATATTATTCTTATAAACTCTTACTCACAACTCTTGCCCAATTTTATTAATCTCTTATAAGTATGGGCATAACAAATATATTTTACAAGTAAGTTTTCCACAATGTCATCTATCTCTTGCTCAAATATATATTGTGCAATCATGTTTAATACATAGATCGTATAAATTTTGCATGAATTATATTCATCACGAAAACATGCATATATCATCTCAATCTATCATACAATAACGTCTCATTCATTTTCGGGTATAAGAATCTAGTTATCTATGAATTATTAATACTCATCCAAAGTGTGGTATGACTGGTATCTATAATAACCACCAAATTAAAAGACATTATGTCAACTTTTCTAAACTTTTGTATAGTATTATTTCATGACATTGTGTTTATAAAATCACGTTAGTATGTAGTGGATATCTAAGCAACATGCTTTAGCCTCGTAGATCATGCACATTTCTTTGTATTATTCTTAAGGGTTTTGAGCCCTTTATAAGTTCAATCTAGGAACTTTAAGTCCATATGTGTGAATACTCTTTATAAATATAAGAAACTTAAGGTCCGCACATCATATTAAAATTACATTCATTCCAATAATCTAACTTCAAGTAGATACATAATACTATAATTTGATCACACATCAATCAAGATAATATATACTTTAATCACAAAGATATAAAGTTAACTAATAAAATCTAGAACTTCTAGCCCAAAAGTGGAAAAGATTATGTAATTATAGATTATTACTTGAAAGTTACTAGCTGTACACATTCATTTATAACTAATAATCAACCTTAGTCAGTTTTCAGTACAGTAGTCATTAAAATTACATACAAACTTGCTCCTGCATTAAAAATCCTCTGTTCTCTCTCCTCCCCCAAAACAAATCCACTGCTGGAAACCTAGGGTCTCGTCGGAGTTCCGGCGCCGCGACCAGTTCTCCGGCGAGAACCCTCGTAATTTTTCCTTTATTTTGTGGGCGACTCTTCTCTATTTCAGATTCTCGTTCCTAGTCGTGGTCGAGCCTCCCACCTGTTTAAGTCTCTTGAGGTTCCACTGGCGGTGAAGAGGAAGTGGAGCTAAGTCGAATTTACACCGACGACCTCCACCTCCATTAAGCTTCAACCTCCTTTCGCTGGCAAGTATCTTCTCTTTTGGTCAATTACAGAAGGTTCTTTGGCTTGTTAACCCCGTGGGAAGTGTTGGGTGTTGTTATTTTCTTCAGTTCAAGGTTTGTGGGCTTGTATCCCCTTATTTTGTTCATTTTATGGAAGCACTTTATTTGCTCTTTATGGCATTAACGTTCTAGCTGCCACTGTTAGTGTTCCTTGTTTTTTCCTATCCTTATTTTAAGTACTATGGATGTATTTGAGGAACTTAGGGGGAATTTGTGTTTTGCTCAGTTTGAAGAGGAGGATTTCTCTTCTCATAAGTTAGAGAATATAGTTGGGGAATTGGAGAATTCTTTTGGTATTCTGAAATTCGTTAGGAGATTAAAAGATGAGGGTAACCAGTTGTACAAGCAAAGTAATATGGTTTTAGCCATTGCAAAATACTCTTTTGCACTCAAGATCTTGTCCTTTGTTCTGGTTTGTAATGATGATGATAAATTAGTTTTTTCGAGCCTTGCTGTGTCTCTTAATCTGAACTTGGGGCATGTTATGTCAAAGATAAGAACTTTGACAAGGTTGGTCAATTGTGCTCGGCGGTGTTGTGTTATGATAAGTCAAATGTGAAAGCTTACTTTAGAAGAGCGGTAGCAGCTTTAGAGCTAAACAAACCCGATTTAGCTTTCATGGATTTGTCGCAAGCAATTAAGATTGATCCCAACAACAAAGAGTTTCAACAAAAACTCAAGGAGGTAACTTGTAGATTGGGTTAGTCTCAAAATCTTGTTGATGATGCACTTGCGGTTACAACAGAGGATGAGAGGTTTAGAGACTATGTTCAGTTAGGAGAGGAAGAAGAAAAAAGAAAGTTGGGAAAGAAGGGGAAAAGGAAAGAAGAAGATGGTCATGAAAATGGGTGTGTTCGTAGATGTGTTGGTGTAAATGATGATGACACCAAAGTGAAAAAGAATGTTGTTGGCAAATCTTTGGATTTGGAAGGTAAGGTAAACCCCCCCAATCAAGATGAAAGGCCCAACGTTATTGATAACATTTCTGTTCTGAAGTCAACTTCAGAAGAAAAAAAAACCAAATCTTACAGGGTCAAGTTATCGGTTTTCAAATCGAAAACAAATTGATTCCTATTTGCATCTCACCCCGAAAATATATGGGGCGGCTTCCAAAGGGCGAACTCTACTCTACTATTGTTCTTCCCGGAGGAATTATATTAGCATTCGAGTACTTGATCCTCCAAAGAAGGATAGTGTTGAAACTCAAGAAGGTTCTACACCAATGGAGATTAGTCACCCCCCTTTAGAAGGGCATGATAGGTGTGGAAAAAACTCCAATTTTGATGCAAGAAGATCCGACTATAGGTATAGTCACTCATGTGTCATCATGTGAAAGTATGTCGATGCTCCTTCCAAATTCACCATGCATGTCCCTGTTGAAGTCTACTACGATCCCCAAACCGTGCTCCTCTCAGAAGTTGAAGATATTTGCCTCTTCCTACTGCTCAACAGTTAGAAGGAAATTTGTTTGTCAAAGAAGAAAAACCTCCTCCATTATTACTAACTCCTTATTTTGCAGGATGAGTGGCTCTAAGAGAAGAGCATCTTGTTCCTCCGAAAGTATATGGTTCCCCAATAGAAAAAGATTGTATGGTCCTACCCCTAATGTTTTAGTGTGTAATTTGTTTTATGATTAATATAATGCTTTTTCCGATGTCAAAAAAAAAAAAAAAAAAAATAATCAACCTTGCATGTGAAAATAAGATGGATTGTGATCAACATAATTGAAGGTCAACTAGAATATATCAATTTAGTCAATTTGGTATGCAACATCATGCTTATATTAGCAATCTCACTCATAAGATTTATTAAAAACAATGCTATATATCATAAAAAATAACCAGATCATACTCGTAATATTAGTTTGACATCAACTATCTTTAAACAATTATCCATTTGGTCAGTGAAATTATGTCGTCATTCAAGTGTAAGTAATGTCATTACTCATAAAGTTCAAACAGTATTACGATCATCATTAAAGACTTCAATGCATTCTTATAAAAATAAAAAATAAATTAGTCCATTAAAATTTATCCAAGCTCATCATAATCACTTAATAATATAATCAAAGTTAGTAGGTTGCTCGAGTAGAGCTAAACTTATAACCCAATATGTATACTACATAACAAATCAAAACTATCTAGCACTTAATATATGAATATGCCAAAAACATGTCATCTATAGTACATAGTATGAGATATAAACTTAACTTATAATTAAGTCTCAATACTCTCAAATACCATTATTTAATTCGCAGCACATGATTCAGTATATATCACGTTATGTATAAACACTTTAGTCTTTAGAGGAAATATATTATTTCAACCTTATAGAAAAATAAAATATTTCACCTTAAAGAAATCAAATTAACAGAGAACAATTTCGTAAAAGTGAAGTGCCATTTATACGGAGTTGCTTTAGCTATAAAATAGATTTATATTATTTGGTCAATGGTCATAGCTATCAACATAAATAATGCCCTCAATCACATACAAAGTAGTAAACCACATATTAATAACAGTATGTCGACATTTCGTCAATAATGGATTTATCACCAGACTGTTAGAATATATGAATATATATTCTGATAATATTGTATATAATTAGTTTGGTAATTGTATATATCTTTGCCTAGTTTATAGCTAGTTAGTTTCCTAGTTTATCTCTTGTAATTGTATATTTATACTTGTCGATATTCAATGAGAAAGGCAACGATCACATTCTTTCATGGTATCAGTAGGGTTTCGATCCTAATTTTTTCCTCAACCTCAACTCACGGCCCATCTCTTTTCTCATCTCCTATTCTTCTTCATTCTTCCGCTGCCACATTTCATGGCCGAATCCACCAAGTATCATCCTGCTTTTGGTATCACCAATGTGAAGTCCCTTATTCCGATCACTTTGGAGGCCGCCGGTATGTATCACTCTTGGGCCGCTCTCTTCAAGGTGCTATGTCGGGTTCATGACCTTACATCGCACATTATCCCTCCTACAGACTCCGCGGAACTCGCTACTTATGAGGCATCCAAGAAGGCAGACTTGGCCTTTTGGAAACGTCTAGATGCTGCTGTCCTCAACTGGATATATGGTTCCATTTCTCATGATCTTCTCACCGCCATCCTTCTCAAGGATGACACCGCTCAAGGTGCTTGGGCTCGTCTCGAATCCATGTTTCAAGACAATAAAGCATCCCGGGCTTCTCATCTCGAACAAGAACTTGCTGACCTTGATTTCGAGAATTTTTCTTCAATTGATGGCTATTGTAATCACATCAAATCCCTTGCCGATCGTCTTGCGGATGTTGATGCTCCGATTCCCGATACCCGTCTAATCCTCAAGCTGACAGCCGGTCTTCCCGAAGCGTACGCTGGCACGGTAGATTTTATACAAAATCAAGAACCCCTGCCATCATTTGAGAGCTGCCGATCCCGACTGAAATTAGCCGAGCGAACCATTAAAAATCGCTTGGCTAAGGAAGGAGGGTCCACCAGCCGGTCACAGACAGCCCTCATCTCCACCTCCGGCAACCAGCATCACTCTGATTCGTCCAACACCTCCTCAAGGTCGAATAAGAAATCCAGCACCAACAAAAAGTCTGCCAACAAGTCTTCAGGGAAGCCCGCCCGTAATTCTGGCCCAGCCCAGCAGAACGGCCCAACCCAGCAGCAGTGGCAGTACTCTCAGCAAGCCCCGTTCTCTTGGCCTGGTCCCTGGGGTCCGTATTGGGCCAGCCCACCATGCCCGTATCCAGCCCAATCCTGGGCTCCTAGGCCAGCGTCTTCTTCCACAGCTTCTAGGCCAGGTGGGCCTGGTATCTTGGGCCACGCTCCACAAGCTTACTGTGCCACGGAGAATGGTCCCAATCCAACCCCCACACATATTGAAGCGGCTCTACAAATGCTTGCTAATATCAACCGCCCGGATAACAATTATTATATGGACACCGGAGCCACATCTCATATGACGGCCGACCAAGGTATTCTTTCATCCTATATTAATTCGAGCATTAATAATCAAAACATTGTTGTTGGTAGTGGTGATTTAATTCCAATTATTGGTCATGGTAGTGCTATCTTACCTTCCCCGTACCCTCCATTTACCCTAAACCATGTTTTGCATGCTCCCAAAATAATTAAGAATTTAATTTCCGTCCGTAAATTCACCACTGATAATATGGTTTCAATTAGTTTTGATCCTTATGGATTTTCTGTTACTGATTTACAGACGGGGGCTCACCTAATGAGATGTGACAGTACCGGTGACCTATATCCAATCTTTCCACCTAATCAAGCCAACTCTTCAGTCCAACATTCAAATTTTACTGCTCTTTCTTCCGATCTTTGGCATAATCGACTAGGCCACCCTGGAGATGTTGTTCTTAGATCCTTAAGTAGTCAAAATTTTATTGAATGTAATAAGGCTTGTAATTCTTTTTGCTCTTCGTGTCCATTAGGGAAACACGTTAAGTTACCTTTCTATGATTCTATGTCGCACACTACTTTACCTTTTGATATAATTCATAGTGATCTATGGACTTCTCCTATTGCTAGTTCTTCTGGTCATTGTTATTATCTCTTGTTTCTTGATGATTACAGCAAATTTTTATGGACTTATCCTATCTCAAAGAAATCCCAAGTTAAACAACTTTTTCAGTCTTTTCATAAGATAGTCCAAACACAATTTGAACGTAACATAAAGACTTTTCAATGTGATAATGACACTGAGTATGTTAATGGAACTCTTAAAAAAATTTTTGATACCCATGGCATGCTCTATCGTCTCTCTTGTCCTCACACTTCTCCTCAAAATGGTAAAGCCGAGCGTCACATAAAATCTATCAATAATATTATTCGGACCCTTCTTGCCCATGCTTCATTGCCACTCTCTTTTTGGCACCATGCTCTTGCTATGGCCACCTATCTCCTTAACATTCTTCCAACCAAAGTCTTAGGTTATAAATCTCCAACTCAAGTCTTATACCAACGTGATCCCATCTATTCAGCATTACGAGTCTTTGGTTGCTTATGTTTCCCCCTTCTTCCGTCTACCTCTATTAATAAATTGCAAGAACGGTCCACTCCGTGTGTCTATCTAGGCCCCGCGCCAAATCACAGAGGTTCGAAGTGCTATGATTTATCAAATGGAAAAATCATCATTTGTAGGCATGTGAAATTTTTTGAAAATGAATTTCCATTCTCAAAGCTTCACACACCGAAAATTGATGATTATGATTTTTTGGACACTTCTCCATTAAATCACTTACCCCATTTCAGCACCACTCAACCTCACCCTCCTCCTTCTCCGGCCCAGCCCACGCCAAATGGGCAGCCCAATCTACACTCTCCTCCTTCTCCAACACAAACCCCCCGTGCACAGCAGGGTCCGCAACTGGGCTGTGGCACTTCTGGCCCAGCCGCGTCCCCCCTGCGGTCCGTACTGTCCAGCCCAGCTTCACCCAATGCTGTCACTTCTCCTCAAGTGGGCTCCCCAGCCACCGAAGCCCAACACACCCCTGTCTTAATCCCTCCCATCTTTGACAGCCCAATTCTCACTTCCTCACGAAGTGAGGATCCCCCTACACCCGAATCTGCTAGCACCACAGCCCATCCTCTCACCTCTCATCACATGACCACTAGAGCTAAGGATGGCATTATAAAACCTAACCCGAAATATTTTTCCAACCTAAACACAATGACCACTACACCTATCTCTCCTATACCAAAGGACCCGGTTAGTGCTATTCGTGACCTTAATTGGAAAAATGCAATGTTAGATGAATATAATGCCCTTATTGATAATCATACTTGGGATTTGGTTCCTCGACCTCCTAATGTGAATGTTATTCGTTCTATGTGGATATTTCGTCATAAACGAAATTCTGATGGTTCTTTTGAGCGGTATAAGGCTCGTCTTGTAGCTGATGGCAAGACTCAGCAGCAGGGTATTGATTGTGATGAGACTTTTAGTCCGGTTGTCAAACCGGCTACTATTCGTACTGTTCTTAGCATTGCTATTTCACACTCTTAGCCGATCCATCAGTTGGATGTCAAGAATGCTTTTTTACATGGTAAACTCAATGAGATAGTTTATATGCATCAACCCATGGGTTTTCGTGACAAAAGTCGCCCTGATCATGTGTGTCTATTACGGGGTTCTCTCTATGGTCTCAAACAGGCTCCTAGGGCTTGGTATCAGCGGTTTGCAGATTTTGTCACTTCTATTGGATTTGCTAACAGTAAATCTGATACATCTCTGTTTATTTTTAGACAGGGATCTGATACTGCTTATATTCTGTTATATGTTGATGATATCATTCTCACAGCATCTTCTGACCAGTTACGGACACGTATTATGGGTCTTTTAGGCTCCGAATTTGCAATGAAGGATTTAGGTCCTTTGAGTTTCTTTTTGGGTATTGCTGTGACTCGTGATGCTAATGGTATGTTTTTGTCTCAGAAACAGTATGCTTCTTCTATTATTGACAAGGCAGGCATGTCTAACTGTAGTCCTTGCCCCACACCTGTTGACACGAAATCTAAACTTAGTGCTTCTCATGATGATCCATATGAGGATCCTACTAAGTACAGGAGTCTTGCTGGTGCTCTCCAGTATCTGACTTTTACCAGGCCTGACATTTCCTATGCAGTACAATAGGTGTGTCTTCACATGCATGATCCGCGCAATGCGCATATGGGCGCTCTAAAGCGTATTATACGCTATTTACAGGGCACTTTATCTCATGGCTTACATCTGTATAAGTCTTCTATTAACCAACTGGTTGCTTATACGGATGCGGATTGGGGGGGATGCCCCGACACCAGGCGATCTACTTCAGGCTATTGTGTGTTCTTAGGAGATAATTTGATTTCCTGGTCTTCTAAACGGCAACCTACATTATCTAAGTCTAGTGCAGAGGCCGAGTATCGTGGGGTTGCTAATGTGGTGTCTGATTCTTGTTGGATCAGAAATTTGTTGCTTGAGCTCTATTTTCCTATTCGAAAAGCAACAATTGTTTATTGTGACAATGTGAGTGCCATCTACCTTTCAGGGAATCCAGTACAGCATCAGCGCACTAAACACATTGAAATGGACATTCATTTTGTCCGTGAAAAGGTCGCTAAAGGCGAGGTACGAGTACTTCATGTTCCTTCTCGTTATCAGATTGCAGATATTTTTATGAAGGGCCTTCCTCGGGTTCTGTTTGACGATTTTCGTACCAGTCTTAGCGTTCGTGATCCTCCCGCTACGACTGCGGGGGAGTGTTAGAATATATGAATATATATTATGATAATATTGTATATAATTAGTTTGGTAATTGTATATATCTTTGCCTAGTTTATAGCTAGTTAGTTTCCTAGTTTATCTCTTGTAATTGTATATTTATAATTGTCGATATTCAATGAGAAAGGCAACGATCACATTCTTTCACAGACAACCCACATTAATTTTCAATCGTCTTAGCTAGAGTACCAATTGCAAGCAAGCAAGTAAAATTCCATCTAAAGCTCAATTATAATTTATATTGAATAGGATAGAAAGATAAAGTAGATAGAAAAGTATATATTTTGATTACTTTACTTACTTAGAGAAGTATCACATTTATTTTTATTTTTTTTTTTGTTTTTTTGACAACAGCAATCACATGTATTTATAAATATAGTGCAAACCGTAAGTATCAATAATAGAAGCTGCAATATAGGAGGAAAAAAAAATATTTGAAGCTAAGTTATTGTTAAGGTGTGCTAACCAGTTTGACCACAAATTAAGTATTTACAAGAATTAATTGGAAATACTATTACATGTTTATGTGCTAATATTAACATAAATAAGTAAAATAAATTAAAAAAAATTATCAATCAACGATGCTATCAATTATGAAAAATTATCAAATATGAGTAGTATCAATGAGATCAAGATTATGACATGATTTGAAAGACACCAAACAAATAAATAAACATTGTTGTTTATATGAGGCTAAAGGCAGGTGAATTGGAATAATACAAAACTATTTACTCTTAAACATCGAGTCAATTAAATATAGTAGATGAAATTAATTGTGCTTGACTATATAATATGCTTAGGCAAAAAATAAAAAGAAAAACAGAACAACAAACATAAATAGATTATGAGGAGGCTTAATAGTCATTAACTCATTATTATGCAATTTGAATGGATGAAAATCATTGTCAGTATATAATATCTCCTAAAGCAGATCGAAGATTATTAACATTGTAGATATTATCAATCAAGAAATTATTTATAACAATTTAATTGGAGTACTTATAAATCATATGTGGAACTTTGACTATAGGTGATCCACTCAATCGATTAACGCTATATCATCTAATTCTAATTGTGGCTTATATTTGTACAAAAAGTGCATATATAACTACTACTATGACTTTAACATATCGTCAAAAGGATATAAGCGTACCTTTTGGCAACATCTATATTTGCGGTATCAATCAAACTAATCCATCGTATTGAGTTTTATGGTTGCTTTGATTGCTAATATTGAGACTACAAAGTTCCCTTGATAATTTGCTCAGTTGGCTAGATTTGGTGCTGATAACGTGTTGTAAAATAAGAAGAAACATGAGAGATTAAGAGAAAATTAATCTATATATTTCATTCCATATAATAAGGTATATAAATATATATATATATATATATATATATATATATATATATATATATATATATATATTGTTTTGGGTGTTTTTGTCCCTTGGGAGAGTTACAACTCGTAGACTGGTCCGGAGGGCTTCTGTACCTGCAAAATCAACGGAGGCACCGTTTGGGTGGTGCTCCGCCTCAAACGCTCAAGTTAGTAACTTGAAGGAGAGAAAAAGGTGCGGAAATTTAGGTGGGGATCTGCTAGGTTTTCTAGCTCAGTTGTCTCTATCAAAGGGACAGTTTGTAGTAAATGAAAGAACGTGCCCTCCAAAAGAGGAGAATCTCCCTATTTATAGGGTCATTGGGATTTGTGCCCCTGATTAGGTGACAGAACCCTAATCAGAGATGGGCTGCGCCGTATTACGGCTTTCTCGGGATTTGGGCCTGAAGGCCGACATTCTCCCAAATATCTGGGATGACACGTGTCACACAGGGATAGGTCCACTTTGGACCATCCCCGGGCTGACACGTGTCACCCTCTGATTGGGCCACGTGGAGGAGTAAAATTACACTAAACATTTGCCCCTCACAGGTGTGACGTGGCACGCCACGTGGCATCTGTGACACGCGTCACTCTCTGAGTGGTGGTAATTTTACCGCCTAATTTTAACTTTTCAACTTCTGGGTAAATTATGGGAATACCCCTTCATTTACCCTCTTTATATAGCCGTTTACCCTCATATTTTCATTTACGCTTCACAAAAATTTCAGAGTAAACTTAGAGAGATTCTTGAAAGAGAGAACAGAAGTCATCCGTCTGAGTCAGGCGTATTTTCCGAAGAATTTAGTCGCATCTACACAGGCGGACCCGTCTACCTTCAGATCTCAAATCTAAAGGTACCGTCTCTGACTCTTTCAGCTCTTTTTTCATTTTTCCGTTTGTATATATTCCTTGCAATAAATGGATTCATCACCAACACACACGGCACAACCTAGGGTAGAATCCAGCCGGTCTCCAGGGACGGCTGAGTCTAGGACTGGTAGTGCCGTCTCAGGGTGTTGGGACCACCCTCATACTTGGATTCCGACCATTTGCGCGTCTGTGAAGGACACAATGGCTCGGACAATGCAGACGGCACGAGACCCAGATTATAGAAGTGATGCCTCAGGCGGCCAAACGCCTGAAAGGGAGACGTCTGGCTCTGGACACCAGACGGCTCCAGAGAGATCTCCACCGCGTGGCCCCCCAACTCCTCCAGATTCCTTTTTGGAGGAATGCGACCAAAGCGTGGAAGAGATCCACGACCAAGGCGGTGAGGAGGCCGCCTCAGCTTCCATATCCTTATCTGGGGAGGAGACGGGAAGTGGTCTCGACGTCTCTTCCTCAGAGAGCAGCGACGATCTTCCTCCGTTTGAGGATAGTGAGGAAGAAGAGAGGAAGACGTGGAAGGAGAAAGATGATCCCTACAAGATCCACGTCTCCTCTAAAGACATTGACCTTATGGAAAAAGGTCTTGACAAATTCTTGCAGGCTCACCCCATGGGAGATGGGTGGAAAATAAGGGTGCCTCCCCCAGACGGCACCATTTCTTGGGAAAACACTGAACGCAATGCAAACGGCTACTTTGGCTGTTACGAAGCAACGTTCAAGGCGGGCCTTCGTTTCCCCTTCACTAGGCGGTGAAGGCAATTTTGAGAGGCTATGGCCTCGGAGTCTGGCAACTTACCCCCAATTCTTGGGCAAACATATTGGGGTATGTTGCCGCCTGCGAATTTCAAGGGGTTCACCCCGGCTGGGAAGCATTTGCCAAAATGCACTATCTTAGTCGCAACCCAAGCGGGTACAGAGCGTGGTATACTCTGACCACGTTCCCCCAGTATATGATGACCTTGGACAAGGTGTCCAAGTTTGACGGATGGAAACACAGGTTCTACCTGTGCACGGCTCCCACCAAGCGGGAGAATTACGAACTCCGCCAGTACAATAAGAAGCCCGACCTTATGGGTCGGAAGTGCTGTCTTCCTCGAATCCCGGATGAGGATTACGACAAAATAATTGAGGCTGATCTCTTCGGCCTCACAGACGCAACCCTGTCAACCGGGGAAACAATAAAGGTTCCAAAAAATTGGATCCCAAAGAGCGCCTGGTTCAGGGACGAGTGCTTCCTAGCCGCCTGCGGGCTAGGGCACATGTTTGATAGACGTATGCGCCTGACTTACTTCCGTCTGTGGTACTTTTGTATCGGAAATATATTTCTTGATAATGTTCTAACTGTTTTCCCGTCTAAACTTGCAGAAGACGCATTAAACATGTTGCCAGAAGAGAAGACCCCCAAGCGGTCCTCAGCACAGATCCGCCGAGACTTGGCGGAAGAGCAGGCGCGAGAGCTCAAGGCCAAGGTAACCGCCTGACCCTTTTAAGAGTTTTCTTTCAAAGTTTCCTATCTTCGTCTGCTGACATTAAGTTGTTATTTTTTCAGGGAGGCATAGTGGACAAGACGTTTGAGAAGAGTCTCAAACGGGCTAAGGAGGAGACCCCCGTCTCCAAAACTAGCAAGTCCTCAAAGAAGGCCGCCTCCTCGGCCACCCCTGTTGCCCCGTCTGGGAGGCAAATGAGAGTTGGGGGGAGAAGCGAGCAAGTGTCAGGCCCCTTTGGCCTAGATTTGGTCCGTCTTCCTGCAACCGGGGGGCAATCAACGGCTGTCAGCGGCTCTCACCACGCCGGCTCTGCAGGTAAGAATCCTTTTGAATCCCCGCCTGAACTGGGATGGCCGTTGCGAGTGAAATCACACTCCCAGCAAACGTCATCCTCAGATGGTCGAAACCAGATAGGCGCTGCTTTAGTAACTCAATCTGATGCTGATTGTGGTGTAGATCGATCGCCTCGCTGGCCAGATGTCCAGCAGCATGCGAGGGCAATGCTGGAGGCTGTAGGCAAACGAGATAAGGATGCTATCCCGGGGATTGAGACGTTCAATCTTGAACGTATCTTGACCCTTCTGGCTGAGGTAGCTTACTTAGCCATTTTTCTCTTTTTTTTTAATTGTTTTTGCCCCCTTTCCCCGCCTGTATTCCCGACCTTGTTTATTTTTGCAGGCCATGCTGCGGGTAGACGGGCTCAAGCGTCCTTACACCCGCAAACAGGATGAGGTAAGACGGGCCAATCAGTCCGCCACAAATGCCAATGACGTTGCTTTACACACGTCTATAGTTAATGAACTTAAAACTAAAGCAACCCAAATGACGCAGGCGGCCAGGATCTCCGAGCTGGAGTCGCAGCTGCAGGCGGCCAACCAGAAGGCTGAGGCTGCAGAGGCGGCCCAGAAGCAGGCGGAGCCTGAGTCCTTCCTCGTCTGGGCTGAGACGGAGCAACCTGAGCCTGAAGCCGAAGCTGAGGCTGAAGCTCCAGAGGTTGAGATCATTGAGGAAGGCGGGAAGGACCAGGAGGGGCCGTCTGCAGGGCAATAGTTTCAGCGGCTGTGAGCCAAGTCTGTTTTTTTTTGTTTTTCTTCTGCGGCAGTATGCCATCAAACTTGCTTTTCCGGCCTGTGTGCCGAGTATATTTGTAACATTTACCGGCTGTGGAGCCGTGTTAAACATTTAATCCATCACAGCCGTTTGGCTGGGTGGACATTCATGCATGTACCGACTGAGTCGGTTTTTATTATATTATCTTGCGCTTGTGTTTGCACCTTTCAATTTCAATTTTCTGCCCAACTTATCAAAAGCATGCGGCTTCAATTTTTCAATTTTTTGCCTAACTTATCAAAAGTATGCGGCTGTCCTTGCCCCTGGACGGCTGTGTGCTTGGTTTCAAGCGGAGTTGGTTGATTGACTTGGGAAAGTCTGATGCTGCAAAGAGCATGATACGTTTGTAAGTCAATCAATCACAATAAACCAAGTGCACAGCCGTACATATACAGGCGTTTCCGCTTCTACCTAGACGGTAATGTTCGTCTAAGTGAAGTTCATTTAGCCATTGTACAACTCTTTTGCCCCAAACGAGGATATGTACAATTTTAATGCGAAGAACGCTAAGTAAGGAATGCAGCCGGTAGAGGTAGCCGACTGATGTCAATGGACATCCGGTTCTCCAACCTTAATATTTCCTTAAGTTGTTCAGGCAGACGGCTATGAATGGCTGATTCAGCCGTCTAATCGTGGCTGCCTGCATTGGTACATAGAGTAAGCATGTTGGCTTCTCTCTACGATGATTGCACCCGGAGGGGTGTCGCCGGACGCCTTAGTCCATGAAGGGACAGGCGGTTTTATGGGAAAATCAGCCGTCTGGCCTTTGGCCTCTGGTCTTGTTTGAGACCGGCTGTGTAGCCACTGAGCGTTTTTGTGCTCAGCTTAATTATCAGGCCATTGGCCTCTTCGTCAATCAGACGTCAATTCAATTTCCAAGTATCAAACTTAGAAAAACAAACATGCAACCCGTCTGTGTTTCAGACGGGGTAAAAAACTTCAAAATTGAAAACAAAAAGCCATTTCTCATTAATGTACACTTCTTGTTTACAAAAATTATTACAAAATCTCAGAAGTAGTATTTTTTCAAATTATCTACGTTCCAAGTTCTAGGCAGGCGCCTGCCGTCTGGAGTTTCCAGGCGGTAGGTGCCGTCTCTTACTTCTTCATAAATCCGGTAGGGGCCTTCCCAATTAGGAGTTAGCTTTCCAAGCTCATTGGCCCTACCGGTTGCCTCCATTTTCCGTAACACTAGGTCGTCCACTTTCAATGGACGCCTGTGTACTTGCTTGTTGTAGGCTCTTGTCATTCTCAGACGGTAAATCTCATGACGCAAGGCGGCATTGCCCCTACGTTCTGGAAGTGAGTCCAATGCCAGGCGCATTGCCTCCCAGTTTGCCTCTTCATCATATAGCATGACTCGGAGAGTCGGCTCATAGTGCTCAATGGGCAAGACGGCTTCAGCACCGTAAACCATGAGAAATGGGGTTTCACCGGTTGCCCCCTTTGCAATTGTCCGGATGGCCCATAGGACATGAATTAATTCTTCAGCCCATGTAGGGAATATTTCAAGCATTATGATAACCCCAAACTTGAACCCCACTGTGATCATACACTAAAGTACGGTGGCGTTCCAAAGGGAAAGACAAAGAGCAAAAAGAGTCGCCAACAAGTTTTAGGAACTTGTAAACCCAAAAGACAATCCAAAGGACCGTCAACTACTCCATAAGGTCTTGAACCAAACAGGGTCCGGGAATGAGGGTATGAATCCAATCTACAAAAGAAAGGACCCGCCCTATAAAATAGGCCTCTACTTTGTTCTGCTCGTATTCATGTGCGCTTTTCGAATAACATACAAACATTATATTGAACCTACCCTGTTTATCTATGTTGGTTAAAATTAATGCACAAATAATACTATTATTGGCGATCACTTGAGTTAAAATCATATTAGCCTAAACCAAATTATTAATTATCTTATTAAGCGTGATTTCAAGTACAAATTCCCTTTAAACCTGCATAAAAGGCGTGATCAAGCAATAACAATAAAATATATCAAGCAACATAATAATAATCAATAAATAATAATAACGATGATAATAGCATGATAAGGCATAATAAAGCTTGATAATAATAGCAAGATCCTAGGCATGATACTAACAAGATTAATAACAAATCCTAGCATGTCACTAAGCAATAAAGATCAAAGCTTTAAACCTAACATGGTACTAACATGATAACATGATATTAGAAATAAGTAAAGGCACCCTAAACATGATACTAGAAAGCATAAGATAACGTCCTAACATGATACTAGAAAGCATTAAAAGCATCCTAACATGATACTAGGAATCATAAAACAATAATAAACGTGCTTTCTACATTGAAAGAGATTAATAAGATTACATACTTTGAAGCCTCGTACCTCTTTCTAATAACAAAATACACAAGTTAGTAAACTTCAATGAAAATAATAAAGAACAATTAAAGAACTAAATTGAAATCAAATTAAATAAAGTTTTGACTAGTTTTGGACCAAACCCTCAGAAAATATCAACCTTTCACGTCTAGGGCGAAGGCAACTTCGAACTTGGCTAAGAGATTCAAGATCTTGTGAATGCGGAATATTGTATGTAAAAAGCTAGTTTAGAAAAAGAGGGAGAAAGAATAAGAATTAAGTAATTCTTAATGAGAGAGAATTGAGAGAATTGAGGAAGAGAGTTGATGAGAATTGATGAAAGATGATGAGAGTTGATGATTGAAAAGGGGAGATAAGACCTCTATTTATAAGAAAAAAGAGAAGGTCGAAGAATAAGAAAAGAAATCCGAATTCAAATCGAAATAAAACTCGTAGACAGCAGTTTTTGCGAATTTTGTTTTTATCATATCTTTTGATCCAGAAGTCCAAATAAGTCATATAATATGTCGTTGGAAAGCACTTGAAGTCTACTTTCTAATGCAATTAGAATCAGATTAAAATCTTTTGTAGATAAAAAGATATGGACGAAATAGTGAAAGGGTGTCAGTTTTGGATAGAGTTTCGTATATCTTTCATATCTTTTTCGTTATAGCTCGGAATTAATATTATAGTATATCATTGGAAAGATAATTTCAAGATCAATCCAACCATATAAAATTTGGATAAAAAATATGAGGCACGAAAATAATATCTGACTATCTTTGAACATCTTTAAATCCGAATAGAATTAGGAAAGTTTTAAAAAAGGAAAGTTTACATTCAAATCAAATTCTATGATCTTATCTTTTCAAAAAAGGATAATTAAGATATTTTAGAAACTTATAAAAGATTCTAATCAATCCTAATTAGTTTAGGAATAGGAATAAACCTTTGGACCCTCCTCATGATCATTGGGTCGTAGGTAAAATCCGGTTTGGGCCCAGTTTAGTATTTTGGCCATAACTTCCTCATTATTCATCGGAATTGGGCTTATAATATATCGTTGGAAAGGTCTTTTAAAGCCCCATCCATCTAAACCATTATTGGACCTTTATCATGGACCAAAATAAACTGAATTGGACGTTTTCATAAAATAGAAATGGTTTTCGAAAACAGAAAGAAGGATTTTAATAAAAACTAACCGCAACACTTGACTATTCACACTTTTACCTCATTCGATTATGGTTTGACGTGAAAGGTATTCATCACTGGGTTTGGTTTTGGGGAGACACAAATGGGTGTCTACAGCCCATAAACCACCGGCTCTTTCAATTTTCTTCTTTATACCGTCTGAGATTAATTTGTTGAAGGCTTCAACTTGGCCGTTTGCTTGGGGCCGGCCAAATGATGCAAAATAACTTGAGATCCCCTGATCTCCCAACCAAGTCTTGAGTTGAGGCGTCTCAAACTGAGGCCCATTATCAAACACCATAGACATAGGAACCCCATACTGGGTGATGATATTCTTCCAGATGAAGGAAATCACGCCTGAGGTCTTGATATTTTTTACCGCCTCAGCCTCTACCCACTTGGTAAAATAATCCACAGCCACCAAGATGTAGCGCTTTCCGCCTGGTGCAGGCGTGTAAGGACCCAAGATGTCCATGCCCCATTTTGCAAATGGGATTGGGCTGTGGATGGCCGTCAGATCAGTAGCCGGACGGTGAATAAGTTTGCCAAATTTTTGGCACTTGTCACATTTTCTCACCAATTCCTTGACGTCTGCCTCTAAAGTGGGCCAAAAATAATGTCGCCTGGCTCTGACGGCTAAAGATCTGCCGCCTATATGGGAGGCGCAGAACCCTGAGTGCAAATCTTCGAGAACTTCCTTCCCCTTCTCTGGGGTTACACACTTCAAAAGAGGCTTAAGAAACCCCGCCTTGAAGAGCTCTCCATTTCTTAACTCGAAGTTTGCAACTCGCTTTTTCAAAACGGCTGCCTCCTGTGGCGAATTAGGAAGTGTCCCGTCTGACAGATAAGCCCGGATGCCATCCATCCAAGTAGAGCTTCGGTCTAGGACTCCAATGGGATCTTCATAGATGCTTCTTTTTTCAAGTACTTCCCAAAAGACTGACCGAGGCGTATCATGGCAGGCGGAGGATGCGAGCTTTGACAGAGCATCCGCCTGGCTGTTATCAGACCTAGGTACTTGATTCAGATGAAATTCCTCAAGTGACCCAGCCTCCTCTTTGACCGCCTGAAGATATTTGATCATAGCCGGATGAGTTGCTTCAAATGTGCCCTCATATTGGCTAACGACCAACTGTGAATCAGAGTAGGCGTCAATCTTCGTTGCCCCTGCCGCCTTACACATGCGGATTCCGGCTAGCAGGGCTTCATATTCCGCCTCATTGTTTGAGGCCTGAAACTTGAACCGCAGTGCATACTCATATCTGTCCCCCTCAGGAGACTCACAAATTACGCCTGCACCACAACCGGTTTTTGTTGAACTCCCGTCTACATACACTTTCCAAACCTGATTGAGATTATCCGGAGCCACCGGACGGGTCATTTCCACAATGAAGTCGGAAAACGCCTGACCTTTCACTGCCTTTCTCGGTTCGTAAGTGATTTCAAGACTTTGCATTTCAATAGCCCATTTTAACATTCTGCCGGATGACTCCAAGGTAGACATTGGCCGCTTGAGTGGCTGGTCGGTGTAAATCACCACCGGATGAGCCAGAAAGTAAGGCTTCAACTTTTTGAATGCCATGTACAAGGCAAGACCAAATTTCTCAACCACGGGGTACCGGAGTTCAGCATTTTTAAGAACATGGCTAATGAAGTAAACCGGGAGTTGAACGCCGTCTCGTTCAGCAAGGAGAACGACACTGAGAGCATGATCTGAGACGGCTAAATACATATACAGTGTCTCCCTAGGTAGAGGACTGACCAGCCTAGGCAGAGAGTGCAAGTGCTCTTTCAGCTTCTGGAATGCCGTCTCAGCATCGTCTCCCCATTCGAACCTGGTCTTCTTCTTGATTGCTTGGAAGAAATAAAGGCATTTGTCACCTGACCGGCTGAGGAACCTTCCCAAGGCGGCCAGGCAACCAGTTAGTCTCTGAACTTCCTTGACAGAACGGGGTGACTTCATGTCAATTACCGCCTGTATCTTTTCGGGGTTAGCCTCTATCCCCCTTTGATCAATCAGGAATCCGAGAAACTTCCCAGACTCAACACCAAAGACGCATTTCTTGGGGTTTAACATGACCTTATGCCGCCTGAGGGTGGTGAATGTTTCTCGGAGATCAGCAAGGTTATCCGCCTGTTGCTTGGATTTGACTATCATGTCATCTATGTACGCCTCCACATTCCTCCCAATTTGATTAATGAAGACCGTATTAATCATCCGTTGGAAAGTGGCAGGCGCATTCTTCAAGCCAAACGGCATCACAGTATAACAGAATAACCCCAAATCAGTGACGAAGGCCGTCCTCTCTTGATCTTTCTTCCAGAGGGGTATCTGATGGAAGCCGGAATAGGCGTCCATAAAGCTCATCAAGGCGTGACCGGCTGTAGAGTCGACCAGACTGTCGATCTTTGGAAGCGAGTAACTGTCCTTTGGACACGCCTTGTTGAGGTCTATGTAGTCTACACACATGCGCCAGGTCCCATTCGGTTTCTTGACAAGGACCACATTGGCCACCCAGTCGGGGAAATTACAGGGCCGAATGAACCTGGCGTCTAGCAGCTTTTTGACTTCGGCAGCTGCCGCCTGACTTCTTTCCTCGCCATGGTTTCTTTTCTTTTGCCGGATGGGCTTCTTTTTGGGATCCACGGCGAGTTTGTGGACAGCGAGATCCGGGCTGACGCCTGGCATCTCTTCCACTTCAAAGGCAAAAATGTCTTTGAATTCTTTCAGCAGAAGGTGCAAGCTTGCACCCAGAGTAGCATAAGCAACCGTCCCAACCTTCACCGTACGCTCTGGACGGCTGTCGTCCAGAACGAGATCAATGTTTTCTCCAGCCGGTTGGGGACGGAGCTCGTCTGACCGTTCACCGGTCAGTGATTGCTATTTCTTCTCTTTCTTCACCTCCACCAGCAGAGGCGCTTTTCTTTTCTTACAAACGGCTGGTGGGGCAGGGTTGGCATCCTTGACATCGTCAAGGTCTATTGGTTCCTTCTCTTGGCCTTCTGGGGCCACAGTATCTTTCACGGCTGAGAGATAGCACTCCCTTGCCGTCTTCTGATCCCCATTCAGGGAACCAACAGAGCCGTCATCCCGCTCATACTTGATGAGCATGAGAGACCGGATGATCACCGCCTTAGCTTCGTTGAGGGTTGGCCTACCAAGGATGATATTGTAGGCGGTCAACTCCTCAACGACCAAGAACCTGACGACAATATGTCGTCCCTGGCCTTTTTCTCCCAGCCGGATGAGCAAATCAACTCTGCCGGCTGGGTAAACCATCCCACCCCCAAAACCAACCAAGGGGTGGGTGACCGGATGCATGCTGTTGACATTGTATTTCAGCTTCTGCAAGCACCGGAGGTTGATAATGTCCGACGAGCTGCCGGTGTCAATAAGGATCCGTCCAACCAGCTGGTTGGCAACCTTACATTCAATGACGACCGGATCGTCATGCGGACAGCGGACGCTGCCCCTATCCTTCTCAGTTATGAGGACGTCTGGGAAGGTGGAGGAGGCAGACGCCTGCTCATCATCATCCTTATCCATCTTTCGAAGATGGCTCTTGGTGCCCTGGATGGTAGGGCCACCACATGAAAATCCGCCTGCTATAGTGTAGACCGGATCCTTGTCGGTTTCCGAGCTACTAGCAGGTTGGGGGCCAGCCTTGGGGGACTGACCCTTATTCTTCTTCTTCGCCCGGCAGGGGACTTAGAGATGTAGGACTTTAGAAGCCCTTTGTCAGCCAGACGGTCCAACGTCCGCTGTAGACTGAAGCAGTCGTTGGTGTCATGGCCAACCTCCTCATGGAACTGGCAAAATTTATTTTTGTTCCGAGACTAGACGGAACTCTTCATCGGATTCGGCTTCTCAATAGACAACAGATCCTTCACCTCCATGAGGATGGAGTTGCAGTCTTTGTTAAACTCGTACTTGGGGACGTACGGTTTAAACTCTTTCTTTTTCTTCTGGGGCGGCTGGTCAGAATCACTAACCGCCCAGACTTCTTTTCTCTTCTTGCTCTCTTCTTTTTTGATACCCGGCTGAGTTGACCGGCTTTCTTTTTGTTTGTCAGACTTCTTGGAGTCTGACTGGCTACCAGGCGAGCAGAGGTCGGTAGCCTGAATGTAGCTATCCGCCTCCCTCAGGGCCGCCTGTAGCGTAAATGCCCCCTTTCGGACAAGGTCGAACTTAAAGGCCGACCCGTCCTTCAGACCCTTGAAGAAGTCTGTGAAAGCTACCTCGTCAGACAGCCCCTGGATCTGTATTCTGACCAGGTTGAACCGCCTGACATATGAGCGTAGCCCTTCTCTCTCACCCTGCCTGACGGTGCTCAAATCAAGGCTCGTCTTCTTGGCAGGAATGTTCATAGAGAAGTTGGTAGCAAACAAGAAGGCTAGCCTCTTGAAGCTGTCAATAGAACCAGCTGGCAAGTTGCCAAACCACTGCTGGGCAATGCCCTTCAGTGTAGCCGGGAAACAACGACACCAGGTGGCATCGTCCCAACCTTGTAAGCACATGAGGTTGGTATATGCCATCAGGTGGTCTTCTGGGTTGGTGGTACCATCATAGGTGCCCACCAGTACATTCTTAACCTTGGCCGGCTGAGCCGCCTCGGTTATATTGGCTGCAAAGGCAGACGGTTGTTCGCCTAGCCTCATTAGCCGAAGCTGCCAGTCCAGAGGCTGGGCAGGGGCATATGCCGCCTGACCTCCAAAAGGAGGTGGCTGCATGAATTGGAGGCCGTATTGCCCATACTGCGCCTGAGGTGCGTATGTCATCGACCCTATCATCAGCTGAGGTTCGGTGTTGACGGATTTACCGCCTGTCCGACTCTCATGCAAGGACATAGAGTTCCTTGCAGATGCTTGTTTGAAGCTGTCTGGAAAGCTTGAGGTGGAAGCTGACTCAGACTGCTGCTGCCTCCTTCGATTGATGACTTCTCTTGCATCGAAGGTAAAGGCTTTTTTGGCCTCCGGCTGGGGTCGCCGGGGCATCAGAATCTTGGACCAGTCAAGTTTTGCGGCTGCCTTCTCCTTTGGGTGAGGAGTTGGCTGCCTGTCCTTGACCGGTTTCTTCTTCTTCCCATCATTGGGAGTCTTTTTAGCCGGCTGACTCTTGCTAGAGCCTGCCTTGTTTTGGTTGATCATTGCCTTGATTTCACCTTTGAAAGAGTTCATGAATTTCATGAGCTCATCTCGGGTGACTGGGGCTTGACCTTTGGCCTTCTGGGTTTCCCCTTCTGGCCTTCCAGATGGGCGCCTGCTTGGGCCCGCCTGGTCTTCATTTTGCTCCAGTTGATCTCTGGAACGAATGGATTTAGAGATGAGAGAGCCATCCTTAGATGTGTAGGTCTCCACATCATCATCTTCATCTTCTTCCTCCTCCTCAGTGAATACCTCTGGCTGAGGCTGAGGGGGAGGCTGAGGGATTTCAAACCCTACCGGCTGAATAACCGGTTGCATGTCGTCCGGGGTACCCATCTGAGTGCCCGGACGTAGAGAGGTAGAATTGAGAATCGGTACAGAACTTTGAACCATCTTGAGGTACTCTCCCCACAGACGGCGCCAAATGTTTTGGGTGTTTTTGTCCCTTGGGAGAGTTACAACTCGTAGACTGGTCCGGAGGGCTTCTGTACCTGCAAAATCAACGGAGGCACCGTTTGGGTGGTGCTCCGCCTCAAACGCTCAAGTTAGTAACTTGAAGGAGAGAAAAAGGTGCGGAAATTTAGGTGGGGATCTGCTAGGTTTTCTAGCTCAGTTGTCTCTATCAAAGGGACAGTTTGTAGTAAATGAAAGAACGTGCCCTCCAAAAGAGGGGAATCTCCCTATTTATAGGGTCATTGGGATTTGTGCCCCTGATTAGGTGACAGAACCCTAATCAGAGATGGGCTGCGCCGTATTACGGCTTTCTCGGGATTTGGGCCTGAAGGCCGACATTCTCCCAAATATCTGGGATGACACGTGTCACACAGGGATAGGTCCACTTTGGACCATCCCCGGGCTGACACGTGTCACCCTCTGATTGGGCCACGTGGAGGGGTAAAATTACCCTAAACATATATATATATATATATATATATATATATATATATATATATATATATATATATATATAGTTAGGGCTTGATTGGATAAGAATATAAACCCTATCTAGATTGTTCCGGAATGATACAAAGGAGGATAATGGTCATCCACACGATATTTCATAACAGAATGAACCTATTTATTCAATTACAAGTGTTAAAAAATATAACTCGGAGCATCGCCCGGGCTACACACTAGTTTGACTATTATACTACAGAGTATTAATTTATTTCACTTTGAATAGCATTCATGATTTATAGCTACTAAAAAATATAGTCAGTTAGATTCATCTTGATTTATACTATTTTAAAATTAAATGTTTATAATTTTCACATATTGGTAATTAGTAAAGATATTAGCTATTGAAATAATGCATTTGCAAACATGAAAAGGAAATTGTTGCAAGTAAAATAAATTTGAAGAAATTTGTCACAAAATGAATCAATAATTGGTCAACACATATTATAATCATGAAAATATTGAAAACTGACAACTGAAAAGTGGAAATAACTTCTTCTAGTTTCCTGTTTTTGGTTTTGTGAAAACAAACACGAACACCAACAAACCCTAAGTTCCTCGTTTTTTTTTATTTACATTGACTTAATATTAAAGATATGAAAAATATCAAATTTTAATGTACATATAAAGTATATAAAGTAAATATAATGATTTAACACTAACTTTTATATGTATCGTATGGCCAACTATCATGTGTGTGGTTACTTTAATTTGTTAGTGTTATAGGGGCTAACTTAATCAGTGTTATCGGGGTTACTTCTTCAGTGTTATAGGGATTACTTGATCAGTGTTATAGAGTTTACTTTGTTATTTTATAAGCGCACACAAAGCGCACTGAATTATTAAACATATCTAAAATATTTTACAAAATAGTTTTTAAGAAGATTGACAAAAAAAAGGGGGGGAATTAGAGCTAAATTTTTAATTGTGTCACTCTTGGTCTCTTGCTTAGTACATAGTCAGTGGAAGAAGTATAGATTTTAAATGATACTCATATATTAGTGTAATACCCCATATTTTTATGTATCTTTATAAAGTATTTAAGTATTAATAAAATGTATTGTTCAGGGCTCAAGTATTTGATTAAATATTTTGAAGGGTTAAAATATTTTAAAAATAAGGTTTTATAAAAGTAAAAAATATTTTGGGCCAAACGTTTATTAATTATTGGGCAATGTAAATTATTCCTACATACCCTTATTGGAATAACCCATTCCAAAATCCATAACTTAAGCCCTATCCCATAACTTAAGCCCACATTTTTATAAGCCCAATTTAACCCTACATTTTCTACTCTATAAATACCCCATGAATCCCCAAAAATTTCCCACACAAAAAGGTTAGTCTTATTTTCTTCTCTTTTGTTTTATTAATTTGTGTAATTATAATTATTGATTTATGGGTTTTGATTTTATTGTTTGAAATTAATTTAATTAGTATCAAATTGTATTGTTGATGATTAAACTTTATAATTTCAGATTTAATAAATGCCATAATTTTCAGTTTTGTAAATTTTATAGCCTAGGGTTTTTAATTATTGAAAATCATGATTTTAGGGTTTTTATGAACAATTGATTTAGGGCTTTTATAGTAATGATGTTTTGAAATTTTGGTGATTATAACTACTAATTAGTTTAACTTAATTCTAGATTATTTTGAACACGTAAATTCGTGTTTTAATTTTTAGATTTCCGTTCGTTAATATTAATCCCGTTTTAATCCCGACCAGGTTCTAAACTCATCCGATTTTAATAAAAAAAGTAGTGTTTTTCATGTGGAAACAACGTTTTAAGAAAAACAAACTACCTTTGGTAGTGATCAC
This sequence comes from Chenopodium album, assembly GCF_948465745.1. Taxonomy (NCBI): domain Eukaryota; kingdom Viridiplantae; phylum Streptophyta; class Magnoliopsida; order Caryophyllales; family Amaranthaceae; genus Chenopodium; species Chenopodium album. The sequence goes on from NC_137856.1 coordinate 11,208,502, forward strand.
CACCCTCTCGTGGCCAAATTCAGCCTCTAAATATGATTTTCGGGCAGTTTTTGGTTTTTAACGAAGTTTTTTTTTAATTTTTATCCTTGACTTTAAAGGGTAAGAGATAATTTAATTATTCTATGGATATCTTAAGTATAAAGATGTATTTTGATGAAGTTTTAAAGGGGTTTTTGATTAGTTTAAAATGCTGGAATTTTATTTAAAGTAGTGTAATTGTGATTTTAATCAAAGGGTGTGATTACCTATTAAAAAGGAGTTTAATTAGGGGTTTTTAAATAATTTTCAGATTATCTTAAATGGTTTAAAGTGAGTTTAAGTTGCTGGAAATTGTGTATACAAGGGTAATTAATTTAGTATTATTGTCCCTTTATGTAGGAGACTTGATTCGGGAATTGTTGTAGTGTTTTCGGCCACTTTAAGGGCTTTATTGAGGTACGTTCGCGTACTTAGCATATTTTGATGATGTAGAATCATGCTAGGCTTGATTTCAATCAATTACAAGTAGTATCATGCTAAGGTTTATGCATTGAATTGTGAATTATTGGTGTTGGTGATTGAATTGTGAAGCATGAATTATTTGTGATGGTTTATGGATTGGAAAATTATATTTTGGCATGATTATATGGACTACACTTTTATTTATGGCATGTTAGAGTGCATGTTTACTTAAACTACATGTTTAATTTGGCTTGGATTATTGGAAAGGAATTTTATTATGGTTCATATAATTTTTATTGATGCTTTAAGCATGAGGAAGGAGCTATATAAGTGTCTATGTACACGAGGAATAAATAGTATGTTGGTGCCTTTGTGCACTTAAGGTGTTTTTAACACCGAGGGATAGGATTTTTGGCGCTTTATGCGTTTAAGGTGTCTTTTACACTGAGGTAGAATTAAAAAGGGTTCAACATTAAATTATATGTGGTCACTAATTATTCAAGAATTAAATTGGTATGTTGGTTGATTGAATAATTATTATAGATTGATTTATTATGCTTTGAGAGTCATCACCAAGTCCAATAACTTGTAAATAACGTAAAGTGAAAGAGATTACGCACCAAAACTCTTGGAACGTATATACCTTGAGTATGAACAATGGGGGGAGTTATGGGGTTTTATATTTAACCATAAATTCTAATGGAGTACAGGACGATGTACATTCCTTTTTTATTTATTATTATGCGCAGGAATTCCGCCACCTTTGAGTGGTTTTGTCGCTGGCACGATTAGCTCCCGTGTCAGTTAACCTCAATTTATTTGGGGGAGGTATAGTTGGAAACCCGTTCGATGCGTAATCAACGCTAAATGAATTATTTAGTGTCTAGTATAAGTGTCTTGTTAATTGTTGTGAATGCTTGTAAACAGGTGCATTGAGGTAAGCGTCTGTTGATAGGTGAAAGCATGTTAGTGTGTTTAATTACGCTTATGTACTCAGCTTTGTTGATTGTGTGTGTGTTGTGTGTGTTTGGCCATGTCTTTATCTTGGCCCTATGATGACCCATTTTTAATGGAGAGTAGTGAGGACAAGTAGAGATAAATTTTTCAGGTTGAAGCATATTCATGACGGGGCATGAGTGAAGAGTGAATCATGCTAGTTTACGATGTGTTTTATGCTTTATTTATTTATGATACATTTTGTGAGGACTAACGTAAAGGTTTGGTTTTGGAACGGTTTTGAATAAGGGCCTTTAATGGTTCCAAGTTGTAGTTTGATTTTATTTGACTTCGTTTGTTTTGGTTTTAAACTTGACTTACGTTTGGTTGTCTTTTAGTTGACTTGTTTTGAACAGATTTTAATTTTAAGCCTTCCGATGTGTGTCTTTGATAATTACCTTAGCCGTTTTCACGGTGGCGGTAATGTCTTAGATATTCCTAAATCGTATTTTAAAAGAGTAATCTGGGTATTTAAAGGAAAGGAATTTCTAGGGTGTTACAATTAGAGCATCTCTAATGGTAAGCCACAAACGCTTGTTGCTTACCTTGATACATTAAAATTTTGTATATTATTAAGCTACAAGCTAAGGTGCTCCAATGGTGAGCAATAGAATGTTGTAACTTGAAAAAATAAATAAATTAAATAGTTTTAGGGCATGTTCACTTCAGCTTATTAATTCTACTTTAGTTCAGTTCAGCTCCGATCAGTACGTTTAGTTCATTTCAATACCTAATTAATTTCCTTCTCTCATAAAATATTCATTTCGGCTCTATTCCGTTTAGTTCGGTTCAGTTTAGTTCCTAATTAATTTCCTTTTCTGATAAAATATTCATTTCAGCTCTATTATGTTCAGTTGCTAATTAAATTAATTTCCTTCTCTCATAAAATATTCATTTTAGCTCTATTCAATTTAGTTTCTAATTAAATTAATTTCCTTCTCTTATAAAATATTCATTTTAGCTCTATTCAGTTCAGTTACTATTTAAATTAATTTCTTTCTCTCATAAAATATTCAGTTCAGTTCAATTTAGCTTAGTTCAGTTCAGCTTCAATTAGTTTAGTTCTGTTCAGCTTCAATCAGTTTAGTTCAGTTCAGCTCAGTTCAGTAAATGTGAACAAGCCCTTAATTATACACATGCCATAATATAAGTAAATGAAAAGTGAAGCAACGTTACGCATGCCATAATACAAGTGAATGAATTGCTCTTTGAAAAATGAAGCAACGTAGCTTGTTTGAGCAGCGTTGCTTGATGCAACTACATCAATAATATTGTCACTCCAATGGTAAGCTACATGCTTACAATTTAATTTAATTTGCTAGTAGGTTCGTAGTTAACAACAAAGTTTAAAGAATGTCATACTGTAGGGAATATTTCAAGCACTATAACCCCAAGCTTGAACCCCACTGTGATCATACATTTAAGTATGGTGGCGTCCAAAGGGAAAGAAAAGAGAGAAAAAAGAGTCGCCAACAAGTTTTAGGAACTTGTAAACCAATCACGAGGTGAAGGTTACACCCCTTAACGATCCATGAGATCGTCAACTCCAAAAGGTCTTGAACCAAATAGGGTTCGGGGATGAGGGTACGAATCCAATCTACAAAAGAGAGGACCCGCCCTATAAAATAGGCCTCTACTTTATTCTACTCGTATTCATGTGCGCTTTCTGACTAACATGCAAACATTAGATTAATCCTAAACCTGTTTATCTATGTTGGTTGAATATTAATGCACAAATAAAGCTATTATTGGCGATCACTTGAATTTAAATCATATTAGCCTAAACAAAATTATTAATTATCTTATTAAGCGTGATTTCAAGTACAAATTCCCTTTACCATGCATAAAAGGCGTGATCAAGCAATAACAATAAATATAAATAATATCAAGCAACATAATAATAACAATAATATCAATATCATAATCATAATAAGGCATAATAAAGCTTGAATATAATAGCAATATCGTAATTAAGCATGATACTAACAAGATTAATAACAAATCCTAGCATGTCACTAAACATTAAAGATCAAAGCTTTAAACCTAACATGGTACTAACATTATATTAGAAAGCAATAAAAGGCACCCTAAACATGATTCTAGAAAGCATTAAAATCATCCTAACACGATACTAGGAATTAACAAATAATAAACATGCTTTCTACAAGAATAGAGCAATAAGATTACATACTTTGGTGCCTCGTATCTCTTTCTAATAACAAAATACAAGCGTTAGTAAACTTCAATGAAAATAATAAAATCAAAGAATTAAATTAATTAATAAGAAAGAGTTAAAAAGTTTAGACTGGATTTAGGACCAAACCCTCAGAAATTATCAACCTTTCACGTCTAGGGCGAAGGCAACTTCGAACTTGGCTAGGTGTTTCTAGATCTTGTGTATGTGGTATTGTGTTTGATAAAAAGATAGTTTAGAAAAACAAGAGGGAGAAAGAATAAGCTATATTGCTTAGAGAGAGAATAGAGAGAATTAATGATTGTGGATTGTAGATGAATAAAAACAGAGGTCTAGGACCCTATTTATGAGAAAACAGTCCGGAAAAGCATAGAATTTGATAAGGAATAAAACTACACGCTGTCGCCAACAAACTGACCTTGTCGCCAAAAATTCATCTTGTCGCCAGGCGACAAGCCTTGTCGCGTGGTGACAAGCCTGTCGTTTGGCGACAAAGACAGTTTTTCCGGATTTTGTTTTTATCATATCTTTTGATCCAGAAGTCCAAATAAGGCATATAATATGTCGTTGGAAAGTCTTGAAATCTACTTTCCAATGCAATTAGAATCATATTAAAATCTTTTGTAGATAAAGAGATATGGCCGAAATAGTGAAAGGGTGTCAGTTTTGGATAGAGTTTCGTATTCCTTTCATATCTTTTTCGTTATAGCTCGGAATTAATATTATAATATATCATTGGAAAGATAAATTCAAGATCTATCGAACCATATAAAATTAGGATAAAAAATATGAGGCACGAAAATAAAATCTGACTGTCTTTGAACATCTTTAAATTCGAATAAAATTAGGACTTAAAAAAGGAAAGTTTTAAAAAAGGAAAGTTTTATATTTAAATCAAATTCCTTAATCTTATCTTTTTAAAAAAGGATAATAAAGATATTTTAGAATCTTATAGAAGATTCTAATCAATCCTAATTAGTTTAGGAATAGGATTAAACCTTTGGACCCTCCACATGATCATTCAGTAGTAGGTAAAATCCGGTTTGGGCCCAGTTTAGTATTTTGGCCATAACTTCTTCATTATTCATCGAAAATGGGATTATAATATATCGTTGAAAAGATCTTTTCAAACCCCATCCAACTACACTATTATTGGACCCTTATCATGGACCAAAATAAACTGGATTGAACGTTTTTATAAAATAGAGTAGGTTTTCGAAAACAGAAAGAAGGATTTTAATGAAAACTAACCGCAACACTTGACTTTTCACACTTTCACCTCATTCGATTACGATTCGACGCGAAAGGTATTCATCACTGGGCTTGGTTTTGGGGAGACACAAATGGGTGTCTACACATACCAAGATCTTATTTCATTTCTAATGCATCCGTGTTCTTAGATGTCCTTACGACAAAAATAACTAAGGCCCTGTTTGGTGGTAACATTTGAGGTAGCGATTAGCATTTTGACCAGACAAAACACTACTAGAAAAATTTGAGAGTAGTTGTCAAGCTAGCGGTTCTAGCAGCGGTTAGGTAGCTTTTTTCAAACGTTAAAAATAGTAGCGTTTGGCAAATCAATTTTTACTTTTTTAACAATATTTATATGAATCAATAATCAATCAATATATATATACTGAAAATCACACCAGCAATGACACATGCAATCTTTGAGAGCCTCCATCGATTGAGTACTTGGTGTAGCACCCCTACTTTTCTCTTAGCTACTTTGAAAGAGTTTCCCCACCTCGTGATTCATCATATGAGGCAAAAAAGTCCAAGCTAAGGGCCAGGCTAAGCAAGCGGGATCCGGGCTCATTCTCGGGACTTCGTTTAGCTCTCTCCCTTTGCCTTAGTGCTAGACGCGGGTGAACCAACGAGAGTCTGTGAGCGCTCCTGCGTGTAAGCATGGACGATCAGTCATCTAGGACTGATTGCGAAGAAGCAGCCTACCGTAAATGATCGATTCTCCTTCCTACTCGCTTATTTGACTCGTATTGTCAGCTACTAGTGTGTCCTTTGTGTGTGTATATATATATATATATATATATATATATATATATATATATATATACATACATATATATATATATATATATATATATATATATATATACATACATATATATATATATATATACATATATATACATATATACATAAGCAAATTTTATTTTATTTTATTTTTACAAAATTTAGGAAAAAAAATCGTAATTACCAACTTAGATGTTTACCAACTTAGATATTTGACCATATATTTGTATAAATTCCTATATAAGTGATTACTTTTTTTTTTTTAATGTATAAGGATTATTTATAGTAAAAAAATCATTTAATATATATCTTTCAACCTAACATAATTTGTGAATAAATTAATATCAAATGTGAAAAAAAAAATGACATCAGGGTTCAAAATAAAAGCTTAAATAAAAATATATATATATATGATATGTAGTCATTAAAAAAAAAAAGGAATTAAGTTGCTTGATTTGGGATAAATAAGAAATAGACTTTAGACCAAATTATTAAACTGATACTCCGTAATAAAGAGTGAAAAACCATGCATGACACAAAATCTAACCTAGTTTAGATATATTTTAGTATTGCAACTGCTACTTTTGGCAAACACTCATACTATCAACCTTTACAGCTAACCTTTACCCACTACTAATTGAGTAATTGACATCTACTCGTTACCTTAATAGCTATCCGCTACTCGGTCGCCAAGTTACTCGCTACCGAACTTTTGTCAAACAGGACTTAAACCAATAATTCACTACAATTAACCAAGTCATTTAGTTTCAATTGTGATTTAATTAATTTATACGGGCTATTATATGCTCTTTTTTTTTTTTTTTTTTTTTTTTGAAACCGGCTTTTATATGCTATTAATAATTAAAAAGTATGAGAACTACGTATCATGTAGTTCATCATCACTTCTTCCCGACATGCTTTCATATATATGACTATCAAAATTTTAATTGAAAAATTGACCTAAATATAAATCTTTATTATGAAAAATTGCATTGGGACTTTCTAATTCGTATTCTAGCCAATAATAGGTTAATCCCGTGCGATGCATAGTCTTAATAACTAAAAATTTACTTGTTTAATTGTCTGTAATATAAATATTTTAAGCAAAACATAATAAATCGGGATCAATCGTTTTAGTTAAATTAATTAATTTAAGCTAAAAACCTCTGAAAATCACTACCTATTCTTTGGCCCGACTCAAGCCCGCCCGACCAGGCATGTGGGGTAAAAAATAACATGGAGTATATTACTTTGACAATGACCTTACTCCTCACCGCCCTTCCTCCCAGGGCGACACCGCTGTATAGGGCGAGAGGGGTAAGAAACGCCAAACACAGTTACATAACCAGGGGCGAAGCCAGGAATTTTAATATGGGGGGGTCGAGACTTATTTAGTTAATATTTTCTTTATACATAATATTTTCTGATGCGGAATTTGCAATATTATAGATTAGATTTGACTAAATTTTATAAAGCAACAAAAAATATTATTTCATCAGAATATTCAATATTACAACCATTCAACCAATGAGGACTTGCCTTATTGATTATAGCTAAGCAAAGGTTTGTGTACGATATATTTGGTATCGCTCTTGTAGTTCATTTGCACAAAAATAAATATATAATAACTAAAAAAAATGTAAGGTGTGCAATTTACTAATTTAGTCAATTAGACATAGGAAAAATAGTATAAGTAAGCTAAAATCAAAAGAGTTGGCAAACTAATAAAAAGATTGATTGGAGGGGTAAAAGAAAAATAGATTAAATAAAAGAATAATGCTAATACTAGTAAGTTTGAAGGAAAAAAAATAAAATAAACTTGTAAAAGAAATAGTGAATAAAAATTTTTTTTTTAAAAAAAAAGATTAAATTAAAATAGTATGCATGGTAACTCACGAGAATCAAACCCATGACCAGGAAGATGTATACTTGAGCGCTCAACCACTAAGCTAACATTGTTTTATCCTAAAAACTTATAATAAGCTGGTGCCCCCCCCCCCCCCCCCCCCCCCCCCCCCGGCTTCGCCCCGGTACATAACGATCGATTTGTATTACTCCCAACAAATCGAACACCGGCAGACATGTTTTGAGAACCGATCACCATTCACCAATGTAGTGACAAAGGAAGATATGCGTACACGTTGGAAGGATTCGAACCAATTCTCCTTCTTCAAATGAGTATATAAATATAACACAATCTTCATTAATAAAACCTGCACAAGAGTATATGTCAATTAGAATGATTTTTAACTGTTGTACAATATTAAAGTCCAAATAAAATAAGGATTAGTCCTTTTATTATTCAGCAATTGTGTAAACCATAAAACATGATCCCTTTTCCCAAATTCCCACCTTAATTCCTTATTATAAACATGAACATAATAATACTCTCTATATATCGTACCAAGAACAGTAGATAAATAATTGATCCTCTCCAATAAATAAGTTTAATGCAACATCTTGTTAAATTAACTGCCATGGCATTAACTCAAACTCCGGCTCCTTCTTACCAGCGTCAAGGCCACTTTCCTCGACCATTGCTTTTGGGTTCAGTTGCTGGTGCTCCACGAGGCTTCAACTCATTCTTAAGCCTCGTGGAGCACCAGCAACTAAACCTGAAGCAGTGGTCAAGGAAACCGGCCTTAATGCCCGTAAGAAGAAGCCGGTGATTGAGTTAACGCCATAGTGGTTACTTTAACCATATAGTAAGAGATAGCTCAAATGATTGGAGCTATTAAATTCTCCCGATTATAGGAGATCCTGGGCTCAATTTCTATCACCCTCTGAATTATTTTGTTATTCAATGAAAAAAAATTGAAGTATGTGATGAGTTCTGCATAATTGCTATGTTATTTATACTTATACATAGATCAATAGAAAGCAAATTCTCCACGAAACAAACTCGATCAGTGCTCTATAACTTCCCAAGTTTAGTTATTATTCTAGCAAGCTAGAGTCGTCTACGTATGAACCACTTATTCATAATAATTGCCAATAAGGTACATATTATCACATTGTAATCAATAAAATTAATTACAAATATGGTAAGTTGTTTGAAAAATAAATTCATGAAATGGATGTCTACATTATGATGCACTAAGAATTCAATTAAACTGATGCACTACTACTCTGTCTACTCATATAGTCATATCATATGTGCTTCATACTAAACTTGGGAGTTTCAAATGTTCAAGATTGTCTAGCTAACTCGGTTCGTGAGTATGACTCACTTCCTTTGCAGTTTAGCAAGCAAAATTGTAAATTTTCCAGAAAGAAAGATCATTTCGTCAATTTCATACATAATTAACGCTTTTATCTAATTACTCCATACTTAATTCGGCGTAAGTCTTATTCACAAGCCATTTCATCCATTTCAAGAGTTTAGTTTCAAATAATTTACTGCATTTGGAAACTACACTGCAATATAGTACAACATGATACTTTATTGGCAATTAATATTAATCAGTGGCAATTAATATTTGGTACAATAGTTACTCCATACAAAAACTTTATTGAAAGTTATAATACCCTGATTGATTGATTGAATGTCAAATGTGTTTGAAAAAAAAAAAGAAAATTCCGTCAAAAATTGACAGTCAAGGCCATTTGATTTGAAACACTCCCGCACATCTTCAGCTGCTGCAGGTGATTAAAAATATACGGGGCAAGAGATCGCTCGAGCACTTGACTTTCGCCATAGAGATCTTCTGCCTGCTTCCTTAATGCTTCCCAGAATACAGTATTCTTTCAAATTGGCCAGCAAGGGAAACAAAAATGAAAATAGGTTGAAAAAATAGTTTTTACAAGAAAGGGAAAATTGGTACAAAAGTATCTTCTGCTTGTAGTCTTACTACTGTTGTTCTGCCTGTTTGCCTGTTTGGTACTAGTTTTCGATGATAGAATAATCTCAAATTCTCAAGCTGATACATGATCTGCAAACCAGGGTAGCCCAGCTTGAGCACACAGCTTTTCCTCTGGAAGTGGAACTATTGGTCCCAAGAAAATGCGCCATAAATCCAGTATAATCGTGACAAGCATCGCAGCACCCAGAGCATCAACAGCAACCCTTGCTAAGTCCCACTTGTCGCTAGGTTTCTCATCAATTCTGAAGTAGTAAATTCACATTAGAAAAAATATATATTTAGCATAGAGGTAGAGGAGATGTAAATGAGATACTTTGCTTCTGAAGGCCAAATATCATTCCCGAGTCTTGGATAACTAAATGCAATAAGTTTCAGTCCACTGTATACACTCACCTCAGAAACATGGGAAAGCTTACGATGAAGTAAATTGCATAAAACAAACATCCAACTTTGTACATTGCGTCTCGTTCTACAAATTCATAATACGGAAACTGCACATTCATAGATGTAGACATTAGTCAGTAACTAACACATTCAACATGTAAGGAGCATGTAGAGCATGTACTCATTTCAGAGAGCACTTATGAGCCATAGTATCCATAAGAGGAAATTAGATGATTAATCAGTATGATTGGGCAAAACATCAGATACAGTTAGTAAAAGGAAACCCTATTGATCCTGATGATAGTAATCACATAAGCAATTACTAAGACATCGAATAAAAACAATTCAAGAGGAAAACGAAGGTGTTCTGGCTAACCCCTCTCCCACTTTAAATAAAATAAAAAATAAAAAAATTGAGATTGCTTATTGCTGAGCATTATGCGTAGTGGACCTCACAAGTACAAATATAGAATTTCAAGAAAATACTCTAGAAGCCTATGTATTGATAATTTGATATTGATGGAATGAGCAATTGTCAGAGAAGTTCACAACCAAGGTTTAAATACATTAAAGGGGTGGAGTAGCAGCTTCAAGCTAGTCAAATTAAAGGACATTCAAGAACAACACATACTAGTTTAGTAGATCAACCAAAACAATATGAAAAACTTGCATAAGATAGATGAACTAAGGCAATAATGTACCAATTATGATGGTATCACAAGAATAGTGGGTTCATAAAGAGTCAACATACATTTGCAATTGCTATAGTCTCCAAGTATGCAATAAAATATGACAGTGCTAGAATCCATGCACCCTCCATTATCCACCGGATTTTCTCAGGCACATCAGAAAGAGCATAGCGTAATCTTCGAAGTGTCATATTTGAAGCAACGTGGTAGAATAGAAAACAAACATGAGTCAGTAGGAAAGTTGTGTGTGGTACCTACAACAGGCAGCAAAAATTAGCAACAGCGTTTTGGTGACTAAAATGATTTCTATACCAAAGTGACTATTAAGTCAATGTGGCTCACATCATTCATCTTCCATGATGGGAAGGTATATGAAGCTCCCAACACTTTGAAGAAATAGTGGGTCCAAAAGTAATTACCCACATAACTGAAGCAAATGATCCAAATAATCGCCTGCAAACAGAAGAAATTACAGCATCAAAGATGTTACTTCATAGGAAGGATATGAAGTGCATGGATTTACATGAGGATGAAGCTTTGGATCGTAAGGGATGGAGGAGAAAGATTTATGTTGATGACTACACGGAATAATCAATTTTGGTTCATGTTAGCCGATCCCACTTTTGGGATTAAGGCTTTGATTGATTGATTGAAATATGTTACACCCTAAAGATTTCAAATTGTTGAAGAGAAATCATCAGGTGATTTAACATTCAATCCATGGATGATTAGAAATAGGAACCAATATTGTAGCGTAGAAAGAAAAGACTCAAAAGAGTACAACATTTGCAAGTAGCTAACTGAGGCATAAATAGTAGCCAAACTTGAAATGCAATATCCATATGCTCCAAAAACTTCTATATTATAAACTTCAACTCATAAACATAAACAATCAAATTACCAGAAACTATACTGTACAATTAAAAGTTTTGATAAAAACTAACAAACAGTTGATGCAGCTTATTATTACGTTTGATATTATTAAAGCTCGTTTGTTATTAGGTGAACGACATCTTATCAAATAATGAACAAATCAAAAGCTTTTGATATGGTACAATAAAAAAAACAAAACCTAACCTTCACCCAATAACGATCCTTCAAGGGAGTACCTTCATCAGCCTGAAAACCAGCATTTCAATCAACTTAAACCAAGGCATACATGAAAAGAATCTGGGTAATCTTTTACGAAAAGGGTGTAGTTGCAAAATATCACCTTTCCAACAAAAAACATTGGTATGGCAAATGATGGTACAGCTGAAATCATAGCCAAAAGCAAGTACTCCAGCTCTTTAAAATTCTGTCAATAATCACATTGTATAACATAAAATTTAATCATTCAACTATCACCAGTTATGGAGTACTTAAGAACAAAATCAAATAATCTTGTAATCAACTTTGACTACCACTTAATTTACAATATGATATCATAATTCAAAAATATCTCAACATGTCACAAAATCACACTTCAAACAAATCTTGTATACATCACTGCCCAATTAAAATAAAATCTCTAGAAAACTAAGGCATGTAAATGTGATGAAATTTGAAAAATTATAACTACCCTTAACTCAAAGTCAACCCAAAAATGCTACTTGTATTTGTATAAACTACTAAAAATCTAAGAAAACCCAGAAAAATTATGGCCATAAATGATGAATTAAAGAAGAAATTAGAAGTAAAACCTCATATAATTTAAAGGGGACAACAATCCCAAGGCAAAGAGTAAGCCAAAAGGGAGTGTAGAGCAGGAAAAACAACTCCCCCCATCTTTTGCTCGGATTTTGGGCCAACCATTTGCTCGGTTTAGACCGATTTGAATTTGAATTTCGTTTACCTGCACACAAAAAGTTTTGGAATTTATGATTATTATATTTCAGCTTGAATTTTTTTTTTGTAACAAAATTGGAGGAAAGCGAATTAAGGAAGATGAAATGCGCAAATGTAGTTAAATACCTGCCATTAAGGAAGACTAATTGTGTCCTTGAATCTGGGTTCTTCTTCTTACTTTGGTGACTCAGTTCACAACTTCACTGTGAATCTGTGATGTGATGAATTTTGGAGAAGTTGGTTGTTTGATTTTCCAATGTGAGGAGTGGCTGAGTGCTGTGCGACTAGAAAAGTGTCAAATCAGACCCGGCCCGGCCCCGAGAGGTGAATTGAGGAGCAATTTGAAATGTGTTACATACTTCCGGTATATGGTACACCTATAAGTTTTTTTTTTTTTTTTTTTTTTTTTTTTGAAAGAACACCTATAAGTTGATACTTGCTCAATTTTTTCATGCGCGGAGTTTTAGCAAAATTGAAGAAATTAATAAAATATGGACCTAGTGGGATAATTGAGAGAATAATAAATTGTAAAAAGCATAATTAGTGAAAGAATTGGAAGAGAAAGTATTATGTTGGGTCCACTAGGTGTGAAAAATGAATTAAACTAGCTTAGATCCCGTGCCATGCACGGTAAGTCTAATTTTCTTTTTTTTTTTTTTGTAAAAAAGTTAAAATAATTATATCTAACAAATAAAAAAGTGATGCTTTAAAGTAAATATCAACAATATACATCAATTTTATTATTACTACTTTTTTTGAAAAATCTAATATTACTCATAGGAGTTGAAATAATAATATTTTAGGCAAGTGTATACGAAATCATGAACACCAAATAATAACGATAAAATGATATTATTATCAAAAACTTTTGTATACACCCGGTTTACACTAATATTACTGTACATCAAGCAGTATAAGAATAACTTTTACCTAATTTTAGAGTAACTTTTTGTCTTTTTTTGGGTAACTTTAAACATACTACAATTTTATATAAATAGACAACAAGAAAAGTTTTATAATGGTAATTTAATTACATTCAATCACTAATAATTGTTTTTAGTCATTTAAAATGTGATTTTTTACTAATAATTTTTATTTGTATTGGATTACTTTTATGCATATTAGGGTAACTTTTATTCATTTCAGGGGTAACTTTTGATCACTTTAATCTATCTTTATAATGGATGTACAATAATTATTGTATACTCGAGTTTTTTAAAAGTTTGTGTATTATTATAATTGAATCAAATATTCACATTAAAAAAAATGGTTACAAAGGAAAAGAGGGTTTTAGAGGGAAAAAACAGCACCAGGATGTGACATGTGTCACTGCCGGTGTCTGTTTTAGTATTAAGTTATTAATTGATATAGTAAAAGCTTTCCAAAAAAGGAAATGGAGTAAGTATTAAAAAACGGTCAGAAATGAAAAGTGGAGCGAGTAATTAAAAACGGAGGGAGTATTTAATGATTGTTTTTCATTTAATCATCAAATGAAGAGTAATAAGTAACATTAGGTTAGTTGGGTGTACGATATACTCAGAAGTATATAACAATTTCTCGAGGCAATCGACTTGGGCACCATGAGAAAAGGGGCCTAATTAGGCTACTGTACTTTATTTATAGTAGTCATATTTGCAATAGCTCAGTTGGTTGGATTAAGCTAGCAATTTTATAAAGATATTTTAAGGCTCCGTTTTTTAGAGCTGCTCTACTCTACCGAGTCATGCTGTGCTTCAATCTGCTCTATCCAGTCCTTGTCTACTCTGCTTTGCTTAAAAATAATAATTAATATGTAATAATAATATTAAATAATTAATATATAACAATTATAATAATGAAATCTGCTCGGCTCGACTCTGCTCTGCTCTACTTTGCTTTGCTTTGTTCTACTGACATCTGCTCTGCTCTACCCAGAAACTCCAAAAACTCAAAAAAACAGGGCCTACTTGAATTTTCCCTTAACTAAAGGGCTTCAAATTAGTTGTAGACAAAGTGTTGTTATTTTTTATTTTTTATTTATATTTATATTTATTTATTTATTTTGGTTTGAAAACTATGACATTTTACTTCAACTCGATTAAATTTTTTTGGCATCCTTGATTTGATTACAAACTTGAATAGTTCATAGTGTTGAATTGTAGACACCCATGTTATTGTTACTTTAGTTGTTGTTAATTTTCTTTATTAGGATTTCAAGATAGAATAAATTTTTTCCCTCATTTTTGTATTTGTGTGTCTTAACAACTTTAAATCTCTGTTTGAAGGTTATGTTTTCTCTTTACTTGAATGTAATTAAATTCAAATTGCTTTTACAACAAGTATTTGAAACCTATTTTTTTTTTTTTTTTTTATTCAGTACCAAGCAACCTAGTATATACAAAGTACATGACAACATAATTATTTCACATATGAGAGCCTTTTAAAAAATTTCTCCCCCAGGCCTATAATAATATTAGGAACGGTCCTGGCCCGACTTGATTCGAAACTAACTTGTTTAAGATTTTAACTTATATGGATACGATATACAAAATTGGTAATTTAGCATAATTAGGCTTGAATTGGACTCACTAGACTCAACCGAACTCGACCCAATTACCCGAATTCACACCTACATAACTTAAAATTGAATTGGACTCACTAGTCTCAACTGAACTCGACCCAATTACCCGAATTCACACCTATAGTGAGACTGATGACTTATTAGGAGCAACTAGAGGTGTTACTTCAGGTCACTAATTCGGGTTCAATAGGATTTTGTTGTGTCGGTTTAAATTTAGATTTGAGCCATTCTAAATCAATGTATCCATACATATTTAATTCTGATTCAAAACACTTTTAAATTAGGTCAAGTATTGCATTAGGTTAGTTTTTGACACCTATTTTGATGCAATACCTATTTTTTTATTTTTATTTTTATTTTATTTTATTTATTTATTTATTATTTTTTTTAACACTATTTTGCTAGCTTATATGCTCTCTTTGGTTTTTTTCAGTGCAACAACTAAACTGCATGAAGTTTGGCATGGGTTGAATGTGTTAAAAGTGGCTTGCTGGAGAATTCAGTATTACAACTTTTATTCCAAAATAACCGATACGGTAAAACTTAGCACTTTTGCAACACACACTAATTTGACCATTGACATAAAAATTCCCTCTATTTTCGGAATAGTTGACACACTCCATTATATACAAAGTTTAATAAAATTAAATAAACAAAGTTTAATAAATAATAGGTGGACATCATAAAACGTGTTATATAATGTAGGAAAGATTAAAAAAAATAATCCCAACTTTCATCAATTTAGGTAGAATAATCCCAACTTTCGATTATTCTGGAATAATCTGAACTTTGAGGGGTCTTCTTTTTCATCAATCCCAAACCGTTCAACAAAAGTTAATGACCTATTATATCATGTCATGTCATGTCACATTGTCATGTCACCACATCCCAGCACGCCACCCCACCATACACCCTAACCTCCACCACCACAGCCCACCCCGCCGCATCTCCCCCCACCCCTTGAGTCACCGTTTTTCCCTCTCCCCGAAACCCCACGCAACCACCGAAATCATCAACCACCGTAACCCCAAATTTCGCTAGTAGGCAAGGTGGTTTTGGGGGTTTTCGGTGAGGCTAGTGGCTTTGAGAAAATTTCGAGAGTGGGATGGTGGTTTTCGAGACTGGGGTGGTGGTTTTTGGGGTTTTCATTCGAGAGTGCGGACTGGTAGTTTTTGGGATTGGCTGGTGGCATGGGAGTTTCAGGGATGGTGGTTTGGCTCGGAGTGGCGAATCAAGTAGTGGGGGAGGTCCGGTGGTCCGGCGAGGGAGGTTGCTAAGCTGGGCGGGTTGCCGAATTGAATGGGTGGTTGAGGCTTTGGCCGGTGGTTTTAAAATTTTTTAATTTATTTTTAACCAATTAAATTGTGACACGTGTCACTTTTAAAAAAAAATTAACCTATTCAACCGGTCACCGGTATTTGGGATTGATGAAAAAGAAGACCCCCCAAAGTTCAGATTATTCCAAAATAATTGAAAGTTGGGATTATTCTACCTAAATTCATGAAAGTTGAGATTATTTTTTGTAATTTTATCTATAATGTAAAGGTAATTTATTAAATTTAGTCTTTAAAAAAAAGTTAAAAAGTCTGATAATTTGACCATCATGCATGCACTTCCAATCAGGCTGAAGCGATGGCCATCCTAAAAGCAATCAAGGGAATCCCGGGGAGTTATGACAACCTGATTATAAAGATGGATTCCAAACAGCTTAGATCCTAAAAGCAATCAAGGGAATCCCGGAGAGTTATGGCAACCTGATTATAAAGACGGATTCCAAACAGCTCATCCTTGCATTAGGGACCCCAACAAGGCGGAAGAGGAGCAGAAGCACCTAGACTTGCTAAATGGGTAATTCGGGTCGGATCTGGGTCGGGTCACTTTCGGGTCGGGTGGATTCGGGTTTTGGGTCAACTTCAGGT
This sequence comes from Chenopodium album, assembly GCF_948465745.1. Taxonomy (NCBI): domain Eukaryota; kingdom Viridiplantae; phylum Streptophyta; class Magnoliopsida; order Caryophyllales; family Amaranthaceae; genus Chenopodium; species Chenopodium album. The sequence goes on from NC_137856.1 coordinate 11,225,409, forward strand.
CTGGTATCGGCTCGAGTTCGGGTCGTGTCAAGTATGTTCGGTCATATTCGGGTCAGGTCAAAATCTGGTCGGTTCATGTTCAGGTTGTTTCATTTGTGAATCAAGCTCAAATCAATAATTTAATACGGAGTATATATTTTGTTATTGTTATAATAAAAACTATAAATTTAGTTTATGAGCTTAGATACAGATGAATTTGATTTATTTTTGGTACAAGACATTTTAAGTTCAATTATAAGGTAATTTTAGTTCGGGATATTTTGTGTATTAGGTCAATTTCGGGTCTCGGGAATGTTCAAGTCAAACACTTCAGGTCAATTTCGGATTAGGTTAGTTCAGGTGTCGGGTCATGATTAGGTCAACTCCATTTTCAGGTCGGGTATGGGTCGGATCAGGTCAATTCGAGTTTTGGGTCTTTTTCGGGTCATGGGTCGGATCATTCAGGTCAGATTATCAAGTCTGGGTCAGAATTGCCATGTCTAGAAGCACCTAATCAAGGACATAATAACAGCTGCCAGCAAAATGGATTTTTTGTATGTTTAAAAGTGGATAGAGACGTAGTCAATAAGGCCCATACACTAGCTGTTGACTGCAGGAAGTATGGGTAAGGGTAACTTATTGGCTCTAGTGTTTAGCACTCTAACCACTGCATAAAAATTAAAAAAAAAGTATTATAAATATATAGGAACATTATGTGTAATGAGTTTGATGTTTTTTCATGGTTTCATGTAAAGAGGTCAGGTAATTGTGTAGCTCACTTAATGGAGAGACAAGTCCCACCTAATGGCCTTGAGCATATGTATGTTGGAAATAAGAAAGCAAAATAAAAGAAGAAAGCGTTGATAAATGCTATTGCTTTTCTAATTCAAATAAAACAACTAATAGCAACCTATTATATAGGCATACAAAAGAAACTAAAAAGCATGCATAGCTAATTTACGTGGGATCAACTTCCTATTTACATGGGTAGTTGCTTATAGTGAGTGCACCATGATTTTAGACCACTATGACTCTACTAAACTTCCTAATTTGACTTAGTAAAAATATTAGAAACTAAATAATAATAAAAACTAACTTACTAGTTTGACTAAGTAAAAACAATATTAACACTTAATATCTAATTAACCAACTTTGAAGCACTAACTTTAACACACCCCTTTGCTTCAAAGTTTGATAAAAATAAATCAATGAAGCACTTCTCTTCATCCATGATGCACTTCTCATCACCTACACAAATGTTGTTGATGCACATTATCACCAACCATTGGTGTTTACTTGTTGATGCACCTCTCACCAACGTAACACACTCTTCAAATTTTGGAGTACTTCCCTCCATGGTGCACTTCTCACCCACAACTCTAAAATAGGTTCTCTTCCACGGCCACTTGTGCCATGTTCTCTTGCTCTTCATTTTTGGACTTACAATTTCTTGCCATGTGCCCAAATTTTTGACAATTAAAACACTTAGGTTTCCCCTTATGCCAACAATCTTTTTTCTCGTGACCCATTTTGTGGCAAATGTTGCATTGGAGGGACTTGCCTTTCCCCTTTTGATAAGGAGACCTTGTTAGAAATGTTTTTTCATTCTTGTTTTCACCATCTTCATTTCTCATGGACCTCCTTTGATCCACCGCATGTAGTGAACTGATCAACTCTGAAACTATCAACTTTGAAAAGTCTTTAGTATCTTCAATTGAAGAAAGTTTAGTTTCATACCTTTCCGGAAGACTAACAAGAAGTTTGTCCACCACTCTTTGATTGTCAAATTCTCCACTAAGTAATTTGATTTGATTTGCAATGGACATTAGCCGACTCCCGTATTCCTTGACACCTTCACTACCTTTCATCCTCATCATTTCAAACTCTCTTTTAAGGTTCAAAATTTGCATTAGTTTGGTTTGATGGTTTCCTTCATACTCCTCCTTAATTTTTTTCCTATGCTTCTTTAGGAGTATCACAACCCATAATAGTTGTGAAGATTTCATCCGACACCGCCGAATGTAGACACGAAAGTGCCTTTGCAATTTTTGCCATATCCTCATCATATTTTTTTGGTTTGGGCTACGGTTGGATTTTGTGAAAGAGGAATTGGATACACATCACTCTCAATTGCTTCCCATAAACTCATGGCTTTCAAATATGATTTCATTTTGATAGCCCATGTACTATAATTATCCCCTTTGAATGTGGGAATAGAAAGTGAAAAATTGTTTGGGGTAGACATTAGACTCTCACGATTTTTTAACCTCACAAGCCCTAAGGATCAAATGGCTCTTGATACCAATTTGTTGGAAATAAGAAAGCAAAATAAAAAGAAGAAAACGTTGATAAATGCTACTGTTTTTCTAATTCAAATAAAACAACTAATAGCAACCTATTATATAGGCATACAAAAGAAACTAAAAGGCATGCATAGCAATTTACGTGGGATCAACTTCCTATTTACATGGGTAGTTTCTTATAGTGAGTGCACCATGATTTTAGCCCACTATGACTCTACTAAACTTCCTAATTTGACTTAGTAAAAATATTAGAAACTAAATAATAATAAAAACTAACTTACTAGTTTGACTAAGTAAAAACAATATTAAAACTTAATATCTAATTAACCAACTTTGAAGCACTAACTTTAACAATGTATTTAAATGATTTGCCGTAGGGTATCATTTATTCATATCCCTTGCTGAACTTGATATAGGCTGATCTTTTGATTTCAAATATATGCTCTTTGAGCCTTTTCAAAAGAATATTGAAACATCAGTAATAACACTAAAAAGTTATTATTTAGCTATAAATCTACTTAACAAATTCGACACTGGTTAGCAACTTAGCTATGTGGTGAGCTCTATGTACCTGATCTCAATCAACTTTCAGAATTATAGACTTGGAACTTTGGAAGCACATCAAGTCGTCAGGTGAGAATTATGGTCAAGTGGATAAACATGCCACCCTTCTTTGTATTGAAGCATAGAGAATAGTGAGGTGGAATATGAGTACACCGAAATCTGAGTACACCAGGAATGGTTCAGGCCTAGACTCCACTATAGTGCAGTGATGCAAGCTGAAGCCTCAGCCTGCAGGTACTGTAGGTCAATCCAAAGGTGCCTGCATCACGCTCTTTGCCTGTAACATACTCTGTTTTTCTTCCTATTTCACTCATGTTAGTCCCTTATTCCAGGAGCCATCAACCCGAATTGTGCAATAAGGACCAAGGGCAATTGTTGTCTCTTCGAACATTACCTTCTCTTTTCCAAATTAATGCTTGTTACTGATAAGGATTTCCCAAACGACCAAATCTACAGTCTCTACATGGTTGCATTTATAAATCATTCTCTAAAAATCTCTCTTCTCAAGGTCAAATGGGTAGTTGCTCTTCACAAAGACCTTAAATGCCCAAAAAACTAAAAAAGGATTGTAATGTTACATTACAATTTCATCCCAAAAACATAAAATTTACAAAGGTGCTAGGAGTACAAATACAATTCAACATCATCAAGAAGAAGAAGTAGCATCAAGCACAACATAAGCACTTAAGTAGTGTTTAAAAACTTAGTGTCAGTAAAAAAGGCAAGAGACAACATTTATTTAACAGTAATTATTGTTGGACTTAATGATTTTGATGATGACACAACCTCACTTACTTACCCACTAATAAAGGCTTGATTGTTTAAGTGTGTGATCAGTGCAAAGACTAGGAGAATTAAGTGTCGAGCAAAGATACCATGAGGAACAGGAAGGCCAGAAACAAAGCTATCTAAAAAGAAGAGTTCCCTCACAGGAACTGGCGCTTCAGAAATGAAGACTTGAGAAGAGAAGGTTCCCTCAGGGAATAGAAGCTTCAGAGAAGAAGCATCACCAGAGAAGAGAAGTTCCTACCAAGGAACAGAAGCCTCGGAGTTGAAGCTTCATCAGAAAATATGAAGACTAAATATAATTTTATATTTTAGGATTTATGTAAGTATGGGAAAGTTAGTTACACTCGAAAAATCTGTGTGGAATTGGTCTTAGGATAAAATATTGTGCATGCTAGTTTTTAGGAAAACTGTTGCAATTTAAATGTTTATCTTTTTCTTAGATTAAAAAGATTTTATTTTTTTTCTTTTCTGATTTTCGGAAAATATTTTTAACAAAATAAAATCTCCCATGTTTTCCAAAACTTGCGGCCTACTCTCCCATGTTCTTCATCAGTCATGGCTTTACACATTGAGGAGTTCATGGTTCCTTAATTTAAGGGACATGATCCTCTTAGTGGGTATGAGTAGTGGCGTAGTGTATTTGCTGCACAATGAAGGTTTTCTAATACGTTTGTTGCTCTATAAATAACTCATATTTTGTGTTGGAAAATCTTACCTTTGCTCACACAAGTTTTAAGCTTTCAATTGAGTTAAGAGTCCAATTCCACATAAGTCAATTAGAGTGTTCTTAATGTTCTTGTACTAGAGTTTTTATTTCTTTCGTCTTTCGAGTTGTAATTTGGGGAATGGGGAAGTTTGAGTGAACTTCTGTATTGTGAGAAAGAGAAGTGAGAAAGAGAAGAGAAAGAGTAGAGAGAAGTGAGAAGAGAGAAAGAGAAGAGAAGGAGTAACAAGTTGGGTGACTTGTTCCTCGGGGCTTCAAGTTCGTTGAGGAACTTGAAGTAAGAGTCTTTAGTTTGTAATAGGATTTACTGCCCTATTCTAGTGAAGATTCTTTTCCTAAAATTCCAATTGGTCGTGGTTTTTCTCCTTGATTAGGGCTAAGGAGTTTTCCACGTAAAAATCTCTCGTGCACTTTTGTTCCTTTAGTTTATCTTTCTGTTTCTTTAGCTTATTTAGTTTTAATTCCGCAAAAAGTTTGGCTAAACTCTCATACTACAATTCAACCCCCCTTCTTGTAGTATTCATTGAAACAACAATTGGTATGAGAGCCTAACTTCTAAGAGAATCAGGAAAGCCTGAAGAAGAAAGTTCTTGGAGAAAATGAATACTCACGAAAAGCTCGAGGAAGGATACTCAACTCAAAGACCTCCTATGTTCAACGGCAAGTTCTATACCTACTGGAAGAACCGTATGGAGATCTTTATCAAGGCGGAGAACTACCAAGTTTGGAGGGTCACTGAAGTTGGTGATTTCAATGTCACCAAGACAAACGTTCAGAATGAGGTAATCCCTAAGCCTATGTCTGAATATGAGAAAGAGGATTTTGATAAGATGGAAATCAATGCTATGGCTGTGAAATTGCTCCATTGCGGGCTTGGACCTCATGAACACAATCGTGTTATGGGGTGCAAGAATGCTAAGGAAATCTGGGATTTGCTGCAGATTACTCATGAAGGAACAAATGAGGTTAAACGCTCAAAAATCGATCTACTTATGTCTAAGTATGAAAGATTTGAGATGCAACCTAAGGAAACCATCCAAGAGATGCTAACTCGTTTTACTAACATCATAAATGAGCTGGTTTCCCTTGGTAGACAGATTCCTACAGATGAGCAGGTTAGGAAGGTTCTCAGAAGTCTTCCACAGGACGAGAGATGGAGAGCTAAGGTGACAGCCATAGAGGAAACTAAGGACTTCACCAAGTTCAACATTGAGCAACTTGCTGGTTCTCTCATGACTCATGAGTTACACGTTGGAGTCAACACTGAAACCATGAGGAACAAGGGATTGGCTTTGAAAGCAGAGGAGGAGGAAGACTCAGAAGTGGATGAGGATGAGGCTGCCATGATTGTGCAAAGGTTCAAAAGGATATTCAAGAAAGGCCGCACCTCAAGGAATTTCGGGAAAAAGAACTCTAATGCTAAACCTGACTACAGCTGCCACAAGTGTGGATCCCCAGATCACTTTATCAGGGATTGTCCCCTCTGGGAAAATGATAAAGGAAAAGGAAAGGGTAAGGAGCAAGGAAAAGAAAAATTCAGCAAAGCAAACTTTCAAAAGTCAGATATGAGGAAAACCATGATAGTAGCTTGGGGTGATTCTGACAGTGAAGAAGATGAGGATGACCAACCAGAAGAGGAGACATCTAATCTGTGTCTGATGGCTAAATCAGATGATGAAAAAGCCTATCTTGAGGAACTCCACAAAGAGGTATTTCTTGATCCTAAACAGCTTAAAACTCTTTCTAAAGATGTCTTAATAGATTTGTGTCTAGAAGAAGAATTCTTTAGAGATACTTGTGTGAAACTGAATAAGTGTGAGAAGGCTCTCAAAGTTTGCAAGGAACATGGCCCTTGGTTGGAAACAGCTTATGCCAAGTCCCAAAGCAAATTGCAAGAGCTGGATATTAAGTATAAACACATAAAAGAGATAGCTGATAGAATCAAGAATGAAAGTATTCTTCTGAATGTTGAATTAACTCAGTATAAGCTCATGAATTCTGATATCAGTTCTAGCAATTCCTCGAGTGATCAATTGCTTAAATTCAATGTTGATTTTGAAGATCTGAAAAATGAACTTTCGACTTTAAGAAATCAAAAGGATCAACTTGAAAATGAACTGAATGCTAGAAAGGATAGGAGTATTGACCCAAAAGTCATACCTAAATGGATTGCTGAAGCTCAAGGAAAAAGAACAGAAGGTCTTGGTTACATGACTAAGAGAAAGGGAAAACAAAAGAAATATGTTGAGCTTCCTAGCATGAAAATGTGTACCTTTTGTGGTAAGACTGGACATCTCTATGGTCAATGTTGGATTAGAGAAGAAGCTGATAAAAGAAATGTAAAACAAGTGTGGGTTAAGAAAACTGATATTGCATCCACGTCAAAGGAACCCAAGGAAACCTGGGTTCCTAATTCTAATGCTTAGTTTTCTTGCAGGTTCTAGTGAGGGGGAACAACTCGTGGTATCTCGACAGCGGGTGTTCAAAGCATATGACAGGTGATAAATCAAAATTCCTCTCACTAGAAGACTACCCTGGAGGAACAGTAACCTTTGGGGATAACAAGAAGGGCGAGATCATTGGAAAAGGAAAAATTGGAAAATCAAAATCTCATTCCATTGATAATGTGTTCCTGGTCGAGGGCTTAATGCACAATTTGCTCAGTATATCACAATTTTGTGATAAGGGAAACTCTGTAAGTTTTACTTCTAATTCTTGCAACATCATCAACAACAAATCAGGAAAGGTTGTTCTAGAAGGAACAAGAAGGGGGAATACATATATTGTTGACCTCAACTTGATCCCAAGGAACAACCTCACATGTCTGAGTGTTGTTGAAGATGATCCCCTACTTTGGCCTAAACGTTTTGGACATGCTAGCTTTTCATTACTGGACAAACTGAGGACAAGGAACTTGGTTGTGGGACTCCCTATTATCAAGTTCCTACAGAATAAATTTTGTGATGCATGTGTGAAAGGCAAGCATGTTCGTTCATCTTTTAAATTGAAGAAAGTGGTGAGCACTACAAAGCCTTTGGAACTAATCCATATGGACTTGTGTGGTCCCATGAGAATTCAAAGCAGGAGTGGCAAGAAATATGTTTTGGTTATTGTTGATGATTATTCCAGATTCACTTGGGTTATTTTTCTTGCAAGTAAAGATGAAACTTTTGACGAGTTTGTTGCTTTTGCCAAGAAAATACAGAAAATCAGTGGTCACTCACTAGTCCATCTCAGATCAGATCACGGAACTGAATTTGAGAACTCAAGATTCGATGAGTTTTGCAGGGAAAATGGCATGAATCATAACTTCTCAGCTCCAAGAACTCCCCAACAGAATGGGGTTGTGGAAAGGAAGAATCGAACCCTTGAGGAAATGGCTAGAACCATGCTGATTGCAAGTGGATTGCCAAGGAACTTCTGGGCTGAAGCCGTGAATACAGCATGTTACATTCTTAACAGAGTAACAATCAGAAGCATCATCAACAACACTCCCTATGAACTCTTCAGGGGAAGGAAACCAAACATATCTCATCTTAGGGCCTTTGGTTGTACGTGCTTTGTACATAATAATGGTAAGAAAAACCTAGGCAAATTTGATGAAAGAAGTGAAGAGGCTATATTTCTTAGATATGCCTCTGATAGCAAAGCTTATAGAGTCTACAATAAGAACTCAATGTGTGTTGTGGAAAGCATTCACATAATATTTGATGAAGTTAACCAGTTTGTGAGTGTACAGGAACAGGAAGAAGATAATGATTTTGAAATAGGATTGATAAGAGGCAAAGATGAAGAAGAAGATCAAAAGCAAGCCAAAGAAAAACATCCTGCTACAGAAGGAGATCCACAAGAGAATGAAGATGTTCCTCATCCAGATGAACAGGTGAATGAGGAACAAGCTGAAGAAGAAAAAGCAGAAGGAATAGGACAAGAAGTTCCTCAAATTGGAGTTCCAGCAAGGGAATTTCAACCCAAGCCGTTCAGGTATCAAGGTCCCCATCCTACTGACCTCATAATCAGTGATATTGGGAAAGGAACTCAAACCAGATCGCAACTAAGGAACTTCTGTGCGTTTCAAGCATTTCTATCCATCCTAGAGCCTCGAAATCATCAAGAAGCCTTGGGAGATGCTGACTGGATAGTAGCCATGCAAGAGGAACTGAATGAGTTCGAAAGGAACAAAGTCTGGCACCTTGAGCTAAAGCCTAAGGACAAGAAAATCATCGGGCTCATGTGGGTGTTTAGGAACAAGTTGGATGAGCATGGTACCATTGTAAGGAACAAGGCAAGGTTGGTTGTAAAAGGCTATAACCAACAGGAAGGTATTGATTTTGATGAAACCTTTGCTCCTGTAGCTAGATTAGAAGCTATTAGAATCCTAGTAGCTTTTGCTTCTTTTATGGGTTTCAAACTCTATCAATGGATGTGAAATGTGCTTTTCTAAATGGTTTCTTAAATGAGGAGGTGTTCGTAGAACAACCTCTAGGTTTTGAAAATCCTAAATTTCCAAATCATGTCTTCAAGCTTGATAAAGCTCTTTATGGGCTTAAGCAAGCACCAAGAGCTTGGTATGAAAGGCTCTCAAAGTTCCTCCTAAAAAACGATTTCAAAAGGGGAAAGGTTGATAAAACTCTTTTTCTTAAATCTAGAGGAAATGATTTGTTGGTAGTACAAATTTATGTTGATGATATTATATTTGGTGCTACTAACAATGGTTTGTGCAAGTACTTTGCTGAGCTAATGGGTGGTGAATTTGAAATGAGCATGATGGGTGAACTAAATTTCTTCCTTGGACTCCAAATAAAGCAAACAGCAGAAGGAATAATGATTCACCAGCAGAATTATATCAAGGAACTTCTGAAAAAGTACAACATGGAGAATGCCAAGACAAATCACAAACCTATGGGAACAACAACGAGACTTGATGATGATCCACAAGGAACAAGTGTGGATCAAAAAACTTAAAGAGGTATGATTGGTTCATTGCTATATCTAACAACCAGTAGGCCTGACATTTCTTTTAGTGTTGGATTGTGTGCTAGATTTCAGTCTAACCCTAAGGAATCTCATCTAACGGCTGTTAAGAGAATTTTGAGATACCTCAAAGAAACAGATGATTTGTGTCTGTTTTATCCTAGAAGTGATGACTTTATGCTTAGAGGATTTACTGATGCTGACTATGTTGGTGACTTAGTCAACCGGAAAAGCACCTTAGGTATGGTTCAGTTCCTTGGCTCTTGTCTAGTTTCTTGGGGTTCCAAGAAACAAAATACTGTTGCATTGTCTACAGGCTGAGTATGTAGCAGCAGCTTCCTGTTGCTCTCAAGTCCTTTGGATTAAAAAACAGTTGCGTGACTTTGGTATTAAATTTAATTGCATTATTATCTACTGTGATAAGATTAGTGCAATTTGCATATCTAAAGATCCAGTCCATCATTCAAGAGTCAAGCATATTCATATAAGGCATCATTTCCTTAAGGATAATGTTGAGAAGGGTTTAATTAAGTTAGATTTCTGCCAAACTGACATTCAAATTGCAGATATATTCACTAAGCCCTTGAATAGAGAAAGGCATGAGAAGACGAGAATGGAACTTGGGATGATTAAGTTATACTAAGAAAAATGCATCAAGTTCCCTCAGGTATGATACTCAAACTGACGTGCTTAATCTATTGTATACTGTGCACAAGTGTTATATGTTTAATAACATAGTTAAGGTAAGTTATGAGCAGGAGTAATATTTACTAAGGGCATGTTAATTTAAAAGTCATGAATATTGAAAGTCCAAAATTGATTTCATGAGCCTTATTGAATTGTTCCGTGTATCAAGTTGTATTTGCAAGTGTGTTCCACTGATAAATTTCAAGAGATAAAATTTTCGTGTTTATCTAATTTTCAAAATTCCAAATTCTTTTTATCTAAACACAAAATTCGGATGAATGCATCTAATATTCATCATTATCTTTGTTCAAAAGTAGCCCAAGTGCAATACTCTTATAAAACACGGTTTACATTTCCCTAAGCAATAAATAAGAGTGTCAAATCAACTAAATTCACTTCACCTCCCAAGTGACACCTCACTTGTTCACTTCACCGAGTTACCTCCACCATAAAAGCAATGTCAGCCTCATCAAAATTCACTCCACACAAAAATTACCTTCTCTCTCATCACTCCGGTCAAAATTACTCTCCAATGTCTGTCTCACCAAAAACCCAAACTGAAGCCGAAATAAACACAAACCCTATACCAGAAATCACCATGGAAATCATCCCCGAAACTCAAGTTCCTGAGCATCAAAAGAAGGAATCCCCCACTGAATCCAATTCTTCTCGAAAAAGGAAAATTAATGACATGCAAGAAGAGGAGGAAAGCGTTTCGGAGATGGGTGTCAATTATCGAGACAAGCCTGCTTCCATGAAGAGACAGGAGAAGATCAGTGACCACTTGTGACAGGTTTGGCACTTAATTTACCTTGGTGTAGATCTGTTAAGCTTTATGAATTGCTAGATTTGTTTGAAGCTCAAAATTGGGTGAATTTGTTGGGTGAATGTTTTAATCAAAGTTTGTATGTTGATGCTATGAGAGATTTCTGCAAGAGTTTTAAGTATTCTAAGGGTACTATTCGTTTATGTGTGTATGGGAAGCAAATTGAGTTTGATGCTATGTATTTGGCTGAGTTGTTTGATGTGCCCAATACTGGTTACGATATTTATTTCAAAAATAATGTGATAAGGAACCCTATTCCTGATGCTAATATTGATGAAATAGTGGAGTATCTAGGTGGTGACCCTGAGGAAACCTACATAAATCACAATGACCTAACCCCTCTTGACAAAATCCTGCTAAAATTTGTGTTCAATGACATAATTCCTCACTCTCAAAAGAGAGACAGTGCCAACAAGCTTGACTCTGTCTTAATTTACTGTCTAGCCAAAAAGATCCAGATAAACGTTCCCTCTATCATGATCCAACATCTCTCCCATTGTGTGCCAAAGGGTTGGAAGGTTGGATATGGCAACCTACTTACTTATGTATTTGAAAGCTTTGGCGTTTCCTTCACTGATAAAGAACCCCTGCCCCTCAAAAATACCGAATACATTCAACCCATTTTCCTTGAAAACCATAAGATGAAAGTTGTAGATGGGTGTTTTGAAGTTGTGCAGGAGGAAAAGAGGCCAAAAGAAGTAGGTGGACCATTTGAGGGGGAAGTAGGAGAAGATCAGGCAACAGAGGCTATAGAAAATGTTGTTCAGGAAATACAAGAACAAGAGGAGGAAGAGGAAAAGCAGGTGGAAGAGGTCATTGAGACAGGGGGAAGGAAGAAGAGGAAGAGTTTGAGGTTGATGAAGAAAAAGGAGGCCCCAGCACTGTCTGCATTGACATTACTGGGGTATAGGAGGATTTTCAGAAAATCACCAACTCTCCTACTTGGGCAAGTATGCATCTGCAGGTACAGGGTTTGCAGCATTCAGTTCCCCACCAAAAGTTCCCAGCGAAGACGTGAAGGAGATGAAGGAGATCCTCTAGAAAGTGCTGAAGGAACAAAAGCAGTCAAAGGTGAAGATTGAAGAACTGAAGAAGAGTGTGCTCACTCTTGATGCTGATATGAAGAAACTGGCCACGAGCTCAGAACAGGGGAGACAATCCACTTTCAAGGACATCGTATCTCAAATCAGCAAGAAGCTGGAGGATCTTGCTGTTGATGATGACCAGAGCATTGCTTCATAACCTATCTTACCTTGTAGCCTTTTTCTGTTGATGAAACATTCTGTTTATTTGCTTTTGGAAACAATTTTTTTTTGGTCTGTAATATTTTGGGTACTTTTTAATTTCTTTTGGTAAACTTGCAAATTTGGTACATTGGCCGATGTTTTAAATCGGTTTTGGATGATTAATGTTTATGTTTCTTTTGCCTATATGCTTTGTGAATATTTGCTCTCTATGCATGCTTCTTGTCTTCACACTAGACCACTTGATGGTGCTGTGTTATGGTATACTATTGCTTGTATGTTAGTTTTTGATAATGCCAAAAGGGGGAAAAGATGCAAACTATCTCAAGGAAACTTAATCATTTTATGGTCTCTGTTCGAAGTCTTCTCAGCTAGCTTACTTCTCTACAGGCAAGTATAATGTAAATACAAGTTTTTCAATTTTTTGCAATTTTCTTCTTTTTGTTTTCTGTCTTTGTTTTTATTAAGTAGTTCCCTTCTGCATTGCATTGTGTTTTTGCATTTTCTTTCCTTAGATTAGGATGGATTATCTTTGTTTCCTTGTAAGTAAGTTTGGTTTGTTTGTCATCATCAAAAAGGGGGAATATTGTTGGACTTAATGATTTTGATGATGACACAACCTCACTTACTTACCCACTAATAAAGGCTTGATTGTTTAAGTGTGTGATCAGTGCAAAGACTAGGAGAATTAAGTGTCGAGCAAAGATACCATGAGGAACAGGAAGGCCAGAAACAAAGCTATCTAAAAAGAAGAGTTCCCTCACAGGAACTGGCGCTTCAGAAATGAAGACTTGAGAAGAGAAGGTTCCCTCAGGGAATAGAAGCTTCAGAGAAGAAGCATCACCAAAGAAGAGAAGTTCCTACCAAGGAACAGAAGCCTCGGAGTTGAAGCTTCATCAGAAAACATGAAGACTAAATATAATTTTATATTTTAGGATTTATGTAAGTATGGGAAAGTTAGTTACACTCGAAAAATCTGTGTGGAATTGGTCTTAGGATAAAATATTGTGCATGCTAGTTTTTAGGAAAACTTTTGCAATTTAAATGTTTATCTTTTTCTTAGATTAAAAAGATTTTATTTTATTTCTTTTCTGATTTTCGGAAAATATTTTTAACAAAATAAAATCTCCCATGTTTTCCAAAACATGCGGCCTACTCTCCCATGTTCTTCATCAGTCATGGCTTTACACATTGAGGAGTTCATGGTTCCTTAATTCAAGGGACATGATCCTCTTAGTGGGTATGAGTAGTGGCGTAGTGTATTTGCTGCACAATGAAGGTTTTCCAATACGTTTGTTGCTCTATAAATAACTCATATTTTCTGTTGGAAAATCTTACCTTTGCTCACACAAGTTTTAAGCTTTCAATTGAGTTAAGAGTCCAATTCCACATAAGTCAATTAGAGTGTTCTTAATGTTCTTGTACTAGAGTTTTTATTTCTTTCTTTCGAGTTGTAATTTGGGGAATGGGGAAGTTTGAGTGAACTTCTGTATTGTGAGAAAGAGAAGTGAGAAAGAGAAGAGAAAGAGTAGAGAGAAGTGAGAAGAGAGAAAGAGAAGAGAAGGAGTAACAAGTTGGGTGACTTGTTCCTCGGGGCTTAAAGTTCGTTGAGGAACTTGAAGTAAGAGTCTTTAGTTTGTAATAGGATTTACTGCCCTATTCTAGTGAAGATTCTTTTCCTAAAATCCCAAGTAGTCGTGGTTTTTCTCCTTGATTAGGGCCAAGGATTTTCCACGTAAAAATCTCTCGTGCACTTTTGTTCCTTCAGTTTATCTTTCTGTTCCTTTAGCTTACTTAGTTTTAATTCCGCAAAAAGTTTGGTTAAACTCTCATACTACAATTCAACCCCCCTTCTGGTAGTATTCACTGAAACAACAATTATATCAATATTTATTTAACTGTAATTATATCAATATTTATTTAACTGTAATTATATTAATATTTTTTAACTGGAATCATATAAGTATGACAAATGGAAGAACATGGATTATTATACTCCCATATTATGCAAACAAAGAGGGAAAAAAAAATCTGCAAGTTCTACTGAAGTTTACCAAGCCAAATTAACAAACAAAACCTAAGAACTAAAACAAACTCCTAGAAATTAACTGATAGAGAATATCCATAGAATATTCTCATCCTACGTTTAGGATATATTTTGTATAAGATTATCTTTGATATCTGTACATATCTTATAGTTACCTAATATGATTAGGTTTCTCATTGTAACCCTATAAATATTGATCTCAATATTTATAGGGTTACAATGAGAAACCTAATCATATTAGGTAACTATAAGATATGTACAGATATCAAAGATAATCTTATACAAAATATATTCTAAACCTAGGATGAGAATATTCTAGGGATATTCTCTATCAACTAATAGAACCTAAAATCTAAACATAAATCCTTCAACTTAGCACAAACCCCGCGATGGATGTATGAAAGAGGAGTTGGGAAGAACAGGGCACAACCCCGCGAATGAATGTTGAAGTTATAGGTTAAACATATATTTAGTATTCATAACTGTTAGAATATATGGAAATATATTCTTTGACTTTGTATATATTAGTATAGTTATTGTATTTATCTTGCCGTGATATTAGCCTTGATCACAGCATGATCTTAGCCTAACTTCTAGCTAATCATACCGAGTATATCTTGCATAGCCTTGTATATTTATACTCAAGCAATTGAATGACAAAGCAACGATCAATTCACTTTCATGGTATCAGATTAAGGTTTCTATCCTAGCCTTCCTCTTCCCTCTTACTAACGGCCCAACTTCTTCTTCCTCAAATTTCTTTTTCTCCTTCCACTGCAACATCTCATGGCAGAGACTCCAAAATATCACCCTGCATTTGCTATCACAAATGTCAAATCACTTATTCCGATTACCTTGGACGCTGCTGGCATGTATCACTCTTGGGCCGCCCTCTTCAAGGTGCTTTGTCTAATAATTAACATTGGGCCCTCCTCTAGATCATTGGGCCGTATGTACATAATGAACCGGGCCCAATTTAGTATTTTGGCCATAACTTTCTTAATATTCATCGGAATTGGGCTTATAATGTATCGTTGGAAAGGTCTTTTCGATCCCCATCCAATTACACTATTATTGGACCCTTATCATGGACCAAACTAAACTAGATTGGCTATTTTTAATAGAATAGAAATGTTTTCAAAAACAGAGAGAAGAGAATTTTTAATAAAACTAAACCGCAACACTTGACTTTCCACACTTTCACCTCATTCGATTATGGTTCGACGTGAAAGGCATTCATCACTGGGTTTTGTTTTGGGGAGACACAGATGGGTGTCTACAGTTACGAATAACCCGTTATTCGTAACGGGCATTTGTGTTGTCCGTTACGAATAACTATCTATTTGTAACGGGCAAATGTGCCCGTTACAAATGACATTTTTATTCGTAACGCTTACAGCCCGTTACGGAAAGCCTGTTTTTTCCTGTTACGAATAGGCTTTTTTCCACTAGTGACTTGAAATAACGCCTAATAAGATAACTATTAATTTGAATTTAGATCAATATGATTTTAACTCAAGTGATTTCCAATTATAGATTTATTTGTGCATTAATAATAGACCAACGTAGATTAAATATGTAATCCCCGTATTTTTAAATATATTATTAATGAAACTATATTTTATTCATAATATTTATTTGTGTTTTTTTCGGATTTAATTTCAAAAGTTTCAAATTGTTTTTGGGGTTGATAAACGATTTTATTACAAAGAAATTTTTATGAACATTTCTTCTATAATTTATGTCCAACAAACAAACCAAACCCTTTTTACTTTCTTAATTGACCCTTTAATTTTATGAGGCCCAATATCCCTACTTACCCTACTACCCTCTCTCCTATAAATACCCCATACATCCCCAAAAATTTCCCCATACAAAAGGTTAGTCTTATTTTCTTTCTCCTTTGTTTTATTAATTTGTGTAATTATAATTATTGATTATGGGTTTTGATTTTATTGTTTGAAATAAATTTAGTTAGTATCAAATTGTATTTTGATGATTAATCTTATAATTTCAGATTTTATAAATGTTTTAATTTTCAGATTTTATAAATTTTATAACCTAGGGTTTTTTTTAATTATTGAAAATCATGATTTTAGGGTTTTTATGAACAATTGATTTAGGGCTTTTATAGTAATGATGTTTTGAAATTTTGGTGTTTATTTAATGATGCTATGAACTTGATGCATGAATTTTGGTGGAATTGAATCAAGGGAATTATTTTATTTAATTTTCGTGTGCGTAGGAATGATTAAATTTAAATAATCATTTCCTTTAAAAGTGACTTATTAGGGGCGATTGTGTGGCCGTGTCCACCAATCTACCTTAATATATATTTGATGATCATGAATGCGATTTATTGAGCAAGTAGAGTTCTTTCGCGTTGATGTCGGCCTAAGAGTGTGTTACATTTCTAGGCAGAGAAGGAGGATGGCTAACAACGATGCTTTAGCTGCTGCTATTAGGCTACTAGCTGAGAACTTGAACTAAAACCGCAATGATAATCCTGATCCTGCGGGTGAGGTGTTTAAGAAGCTTGGTCAAGTCAAGCCACCATGTGGAGACCCAACTTTTCTAGAGAATTGGGTTAGGGAGTTTGATAAGATTTTTACTGCTTTGAATTGTCCTGAGAATATGAGAGTGGATCAAGCTGCCATGTGTTTGAAGGAAGAGGCAGATATTTTGTGGAGGGATAATGGAAATGTGCTTCGTGCTGAGGCTAATTTTGGTTGGGAAACTTTCAAAACCAAACTTAGGGAGAAGTTCTATCCACCATTCTTAAGGAAACAAAAGGCTCAAGAGTTCATCAATCTGCAAATGAACAATATGTCGATTACTGAGTACTATAACAAGTTTATGAATTTGTCGAGGTTTGCTCCTGAAGTAGTGCCTACTGAGGAGTTAAAGGCTCGAAGATTTGAGCAAGGTTTAACTAAGCAGTTACAGAAAGACTTGGCTGGAAAGACCTTTAAGACTCTTGATAAAGTTTATGAGAGAGCAGCGCACTTGTACGGTCTGAATGTTGAGAGTGCACCTAAGAGTGGAAGTGTTGGAGAAAAGCGTAAGGAATTTGGAAATTCGAGTGACCAAGGTAACTCCAAGAAGCCAAGGAACGAGAATTTCCAGAATAGGAATGTTCATAACAATGGAGGGTCATCTAGAACTAATGGCCAAGCTGAGAGACATTACAACTGCAAGAGATGTGGCAAGGATCATCTTGGAAAAGATTGTGATGGGAACTTGGTTGTGTGTAGATTCTGTAACAAGAAAGGTCATAGGGAGTTTGAGTGTTTCTCCTAATTAAAGCAACAAGGGAATGGGAACAAGTTTACTCCAACAAGAAATCAAGGAGGGAATTCGAAAGGTCATAATGGGAATGGAAAGAACGGAAATGTTGGCAACAACAACTCCAGGAATCAAGAAAAGAATGTTACTCCTGATCGTTTGTTTGTGATGAGCAAAACGGAAGTAGAAAGGTCTTCTGGCGTTATAACTGGTAACTTTTCTATTCATTCTATTTTTGTTAAAGCTTTGTTTGATTCTAGAGCCACCTATTCTTTCATTTCTAGTTATGTTGTGAAACAATTAGGACTAGTTGAACCAAATTCGATTGACTTGCTTATTAAGTTGCCTACTGGTGAGGTTGTGAGGTGCACCAAAATACATAAGGGTTTACCTTCAAGGATTGGAGAGACTGATTTTCCATCTAATCTTATAGAATTTAAGTTGGGTGACCTTGATGTCATTTTGGGAATAGATTGATTGGCCACTTATAAAGCTAAGATTGATTGTGAGATATAGAAGGTTTATTTAAGGAGTCCTTTGGGAGAGACTTTGTCTTACAGACGTTTTGGGAAACCAAAAGGTATTGGAATTATTTCTGCAATGAAGTTGTCAAAACTTGTAAGTAAGGGGTGTCCTTTGTTGTTTTGTTGTGTGCAAGACTTGGAAATGAGTAGTAAGGTGAATGTGGAAGATGTTCCAATTGTGAATGAGTTTTTGAATGTATTTTGTGAAGAAGAAAGACGGGAGCATGAGATTGTGCATTGACTATAGGGAGTTGAAATAATGTGACAATAAAGAATAAGTACCCACTACCCAGGATCGATGATTTGTTTGATCAATTGAAGGGGACTAGTGTGCTATTTTTAAGATTGATTTACATTCGGGGTATCATCAATTAAGAGTGGTTGATAAGGATATACCTAAGTCTGCTTTTAGGATTATATATGGGCACTATGAGTACAGCTATGTCTTTTGGGTTGACTAATGCACCTACAATAATCTTTATGGACTTGATGAATTGAGTATTCCATGAATATTTGGATAGGTTTGTGGTTGTTTTTATTGATGATATTTTGGTATACTAAAAAAGTGAGGAAGAACATGAGCCCCTTAGGAGGCCGAGGATGATATGAGAAAGAGATATCCCGAGTTATTTAATGAGGTGAGTTACGAAGGTGTAACTCTTGTTCTTTAAGGCGGGTAGAATACGTATAATTTCGCGCTTTTTGCCCTATTTTATGGTGTTTTTATGTTTTTCATAACTATTTTAAGATTAACGTATCTAGTGAATTACGTAAATTGGGATGGTGATAAGGTACTACCGTACTAGTGTCGATATTATGACACAATTGAAATTCCAGCAAGATAATTTTGAAAATTTTGAAATGGCTTTATGCAAAAGTTTTGCAATTTAAGGGATTTTGTGCTAAGTTTCGGGACGAAACTTCTTTTAAGAGGGGTAGATTGTAATCCCCTGTATTTTTAAATAAATTATTAATGAAATTATATTTTATTCATAATATTTATTTGTATTTTTTTCCGATTTAATTTCAAAAGTTTCAAATTGTTTTTGGGGTTGATAAACAATTTTATTACAAAGAACTTTTTATGAACCTTCCTTCTATAATTTATGTCCAACAAACAAACCAAACCCACTTTACTTTCTTAATTGACCCATTAATTTTATGATGCTCAATATCCCTACTTACCCTACTACCCTCTCTCCTATAAATACCCCATACATCCCCAAAAATTTCCCCACACAAAAGGTTAGTCTTATTTTCTTTCTCCTTTGTTTTATTAATTTGTGTAATTATAATTATTGATTATGGGTTTTGATTTTATTGTTTAAAATTAATTTAGTTAGTATCAAATTGTATTTTGATGATTATTAAACTTTATAATTTCAGATTTTATAAATGTCATAATTTTCAGATTTTATAAATTTTATAACCTAGGGTTTTTTTTAATTATTGAA
This sequence comes from Chenopodium album, assembly GCF_948465745.1. Lineage (NCBI taxonomy): Eukaryota > Viridiplantae > Streptophyta > Magnoliopsida > Caryophyllales > Amaranthaceae > Chenopodium > Chenopodium album. The sequence goes on from NC_137856.1 coordinate 11,244,809, forward strand.
AATCATGATTTTAGGGTTTTTATGAACAATTGATTTAGGGCTTTTATAGTAATGATATTTTGAAATTTTGGTGATGTGTGGATGAATTGGTTTGTTACAGGCCGATTTGGTTTTGGTGGGGGTCGTGGTGGGCGAAGTGGGCTGGGATCTGGTGGATGGTGGTGGTGCTGCGGTGCGTGGTTTACTGCAAGGGTGTGGTGCGCGGTCTGGTGGTGGTGGTGGTGCGTGGACGGTGGTGGTGCACGTGGACGGTGGTGGAACAAGAGCTCTTCGTATTTTTATTTTTTTTAGATAACTTGTATTAATTTTATTACTTGTATAAATTTTAAATTTTTGTAAATTTTTTTTTTATTTGATGAAAATGTAATACTTACATCAATTAATTAATAAAAATATTATTGTTTTTATATATTTTTTGTTTGTGTATCAATTTCAGTATAAAAAAAAATAAATAAATAAATAAAATATTTTTTATAGCCCTAATGGGCAGCGGTTTGGCGCCAAAACCGCTGCCCATTCTCTTCAAATGGCAAGCGGTTCTGAACCGCTTGCCATTTAAATGGACAATGGCAAGCCCCCCAAGAGCGAGCGGTTCAAAACCGCTTGCCATTAATTTGATTGTGAATGTTTAGCAATATTGAATTGATGAATCGAGCAGATGTTAGTTTAATATCAAAGGCTATTTTCAATAGGAACCTAGATCTAGTGAATTGCGAGAGCCTGTTAGATCTATGTTGATTAATAAATTGCGAGAGCCTGTTAATCATGTTATTTGTGCAATGTTGATTATTAATTGTTATGTTTTATCCCGGAATATTAATTATTGGTGAACCTGTGACCCTAGTCTTCCTTATTATTAATTTTCTCCCTAAACTTAATCTCTGTAGTATAGCTTCATATTAAAAACAACAAATTGGTTACCTTAATAATTTAGATTATTTTAATTAATTAGGAATAGAAAGACCAGTTTCCCTGTGGATTCGACCCTACTTCCCTATCTACTTTAGTTAGAGGACTTAGGTATTACTTTTGATTAGGGGATACGACTTTACCCTGTCAAAATTTGGCGCCGTTGGGGGGAATGTGGATCCTAACTACTTTGCAGGTGGTTCGGGTTATGCAGGTGGTGGCTCGAGCCATGGAGGGGCCGGTCCTAGCCATGGTGGTGGCTATTCGAGGATGGATGAGGATGAGAAGTAGGTTACTCTCCCAAGTCAATGAGGGCATTGCTTGATTTGGCTTGGGGGGGTAATCTTTCGCTTGGTAATTCTCTCCCTTTTCTCTATTTATTTGCTTTTAAGTATAGTTTTTATTTGTTTTCTACTTTAGTTTTATTAATTTCCTTTTATGAAAAACACAAAAAAAATTGAAAAATCAGAAAAAATAGAAAAATACGTTCCAATGAATTGTAAATCACGCTTCCCTGTGCCCCATACTTGAGAAAAACTTGTTTTGATTCTTGGTTTTTGATAATGAGCATTGTGGATTTGTTGATCATGATTTGAAGTTTAATTGCTTGGAATCCTAAACATGCGTCAATTTTGCCCAACTACTTCTGAATATAGTGCTTGACTAGTTGATTTGGTGAGGAATGTGTGATTAGTTCCTGGTATGTCAATGAATTTGAGTATTGGTTTGTAACTATGAGTAGTGTTTCAAGACTCAATATTATGCACATGTGGAGGACGAAGGCATTTGTTATTTTAGGTAGCCTTCAGATTTATTTAGATACATTTGTTCCCTTCTTGCTACCCATGTTGTTGCCTTGACTTTTTATTGTTTATAGCCACATTACAAGACATGTGTTGCCCCATTGGTTACTAGTCCCAAGCTTGTCTTGGGGGAGCTATTAGTGAGTGAGGTGAGGGAGGTTGTAGTGTGCACATTATTTGCACCAGTTGGGTGGGTTTTGAGAAGTAATTTGTTCTTGATCATATTTTTGTTTTGATGAGTTTAAAAGTTGTATATTTCTTGAAAAAATAAAAGTGTGATGAAAAAAAAAAAGAAAAAGAAGAAGTTCAAAAGAAAAATGTGAGAAATTGAAAAAAAAAAAAAAAAAGAAAGTGAACTTCTAATGAAAAAAAAGGAAAAAAAGAAAGAGCAAAAGAAAAAAAGTGTTGGATGTTCAAATGTTATTAGTGAAGGTTGATCAAAAGAAAAGAAAAAAATGAGTTTCAATGAGAAATTTCAAGTTTAATAGCGAAGTTTGTTATTCACTCTAGTTCATTATTATCATATTTTTAGGAATGAATTTGTAAGTGTTGGGATTGTTTGATTTGTTTGGAGTTATATTTGGTGGTTCTTGTTGGAGTTAGTTATGTTGTTGGAGATGTATGATCATCATTTATTTTGATCATTGGTTTTATTAGGATTTGGCTCCCTTTAAGCGTAGATTTTCTCTCACATATTCCCAAATTTATCCTACCCTTTACCCTAGCCTTACATTACAAGCTTTAAAGACCTTCCGACCTTGTGCATAGAGTTGTGTGAATGTGAAAGTGTTGTTTATCAATGCAAGTTATGACTTGACATATTCCGAGTCGACTATTAGGTTGAGTGTATGTCTTTTTAAACACACGAGTGTTGTGAGTATGGGAGGGCATTGTTCACTTAAAGAGGTTGGGATGGAGAGTGATCGAGTACATTATTTTTACAATTCATTGGAACGTATTTAAACCCCTTTTATGAGAGTTTGACAGGGTAAAGTTGTATCCCCTAATCAAAAGTAATACCTAAGTCCTCTAACTAAAGTAGATAGGGAAGTAGAGTCGAATACACAGGGAAACTAGTCTTTCTATTCCTAATTAATTAAAATAATTTAAATTATTAAGGTAACCAATTTGTTGTTTTTAATATGAAGCTATACTAGAGAGACTAAGTTTAGGGAGAAAATTAATAATAAGGAAGACTAGGGTCACAGGTTCACCAATAATTAATATTTCGGGATAAAACATAACAATCAATAATCAACATTGCACAAATAACATGATTAACAGGCTCTCGCAATTTATTAATCAACATAAATCTAACAGGCTCTCGCAATTTACTAGATCTAGGTTCCTATTGAAAATAGCCTTTAATATTAAACTAACATCTGCTCGATTCATCAATTCAATATTGCTAAACATTCACAATCAAATTGATTCATAATCTAATTGCAAAGAATTAAAACAATTCAATAAGAAATTATCATGCAATATCAATAATCAATAATAACAAGTTATCCCTTCATATCAATCATGGATCCCCATGAACCCTAGAATTAAACTACTCAGACATGATTAAATCTAAAACATGCAAAGTAATAAAATAAGTCATGAGGAATTGAAAAGAAGAAATTACTGAAATTAATTAAAAATAGAAATCGTACCGAATCGGCGGAATTACAAAAAGTAATCAAGAACAAGGGAAAAATTGAGAGAACAGTCTTGAGAGAGAAAAATACTAAGTAGAGAGAGAAAGTTAAGAGGAAAGAGTAAGTAAAAATAATTATCCTAAAACGTACTTAAACGAAAACAAAACAACTCCTAATTAGAAACTAAGTGCTTCGTCTAAAAAAGCTCCCCAGAAACACGTGCCCGATCGGGCGCGCCTTTTTCTTCGCACTCCTTTGCAGCAGATCCGCCCGATCGTGCTAAGCCTCGCACGATCGGGCGCGCCTAGCACGCATAGCCCTTTGCTCTGCCTTGCCCGATCGAGCTAAGCCTTGCCCGATCAAGCCCTTGTTACTCCTCGAGGCCTGGACTTCGATTGGGCTCGATTCCTCGGCCCAATCCGGATCTCCTCTTCGGGTCTTAAATACTCAGTCCGAATATCTCGGTTTTCCAAATACCGAGCCCTTAATCACCGGCTTGATGACTCTAGCCGACCTTGGGCTTTAATGACGGTCGTGCTCCTCCCATTCTCGTAGTCGCTCCATGAAAAACCCGAGAAAATGCTCCAAAGATGCAATTTCCTACAAAACTCAACAAAGACTACGATAATACTATAAAACACCAATTAGTAATAAAAGTGGCTCGAAAGAGCCAAAACACTACTAATTATGACCAAGGGACGGGGGTAAATCTCTATATAAAATGGACATATCAAACTCCCCCAAGCCAAACCTTTGCTTGTCCCTAAGCAAAGAGCTCATCAATGAATATATAAAACATGCCTCACCCTAATAATAAAATCAGGCACAAACGATTCAGGGCAAATCAAACGAACATGCTTCAATATCCATCAATCTCATTCATCCAATCACTCTTCCTCCCCAACAATTGTCAAGTAGAGCAAACCACATGAGCATATAGAATTCAAGACTAATTCTCACACACTCAACTCTCATTTATGTGGCGAGTAAAAGACATACTCGATTTAGGTATTACTTTTGATTAGGGGATACGACTTTACCCTCATAAACCCGTAACCCACCTCACCACCCAACAAAACTAAATCCCAACCCCTTATCCCGTATCACCACCTATCCCGTATAACCGCCACCACCAAGCACCTTAAACGCACCTTTAGGCCATGAAAACGACGATTTTGGCTTGAAATTATGGTTTTAAAGGTCAAATTTGACCATGAAAACTCTAGATCTAGAGTTTTCATGGTCGAATTTGACCTAAAAAACTTGAAAACCCTCACGCATGCATGATTTTGCTCGAATTTGCTCGAAATTTGCTCGAATTTTCTCAAAATTTGTTCGAAATTGTACTCGAAATTTGCTCAAATTTAATTGGGGGGTTTTGGTCGAATTTTACTTCAGATCGAGAGGTGAGGAGGGTAACAGAGAGTGAGAAAAATACCGAGGAGAGTGAGAAACTGAAAAATGGAGAAGTGAGAAAGAGATCGAGTGAAAAGCTGAGAAAGAGAGGAGAGGAGATCGAGTGAAAAACTGATAAAGAGATAATGGAGAGAGAAGAGAGGAGAGAGAATTGGTGAGGAGTGAGAATGGAGAAAAGAGGCGTGAGAATAGGTTATAATATGGGTAGGGTTTTTTTTTTTAAAAAAGGGAAGCGGTTCATGGGTCAAACCGCTTGCCATTTACAAATTTGCAAGCGGTTCACCCAAAACCGCTTGCCATTTACAATTTTGCAAGCAGTTCATCCAAAACCGCTTGCCATTTACAATTTTAGAAGCGGAATTTCAAAACCGCTTGCCATTTGGGGCTTCCCATTTACTATTTTCTACTAGTGTTACACTTGTATTATTGGGGAGCAGTATGCACAGGTTAGCCTGATGATTTGAAGTTCAGGGATTTGACACACGCATTGTCAAGGGATTGGTGTGATTGAGAGTATTCGATTCTTGTGCTGAACTTATTTATGCTTTGCTACTTCGTTTATGTTTTGGATTTTGATTATTGGTTTGGTTTTAAATAAGGGACTTATATGGTTCCAATTTGTAAGCTTTAACTTATTGATTTTCTAAACTATGTTATTTTAAATACTTAAGTTTGATTTTCCGCTGCGATACTTTGATAAAGCCTTAACGTTTTAACACGTGGCGGTAACACACCAATGGTTCTCCACTATTTTATTTAAATTAAGTGGTTTGGAAAATGGAGAATTATTGGGGTGTTACAAAATATGTTTAGGATTAATTTATTGATTGCATGTTAGTCGGAAAAGCGCAAATGAATATCATAAGAATAAAGTAGAGGCCGTTTATGGCGAGTTCAATCTCTTTTAATTAGGTTGGATTCGTACCATCATCTCTGAATATCCACTCATGATTCCGGACCACTATGGAGTTAGTGATCTTCGTGATCGTGATGAATGGGGTGTAACCTTCACACCTGTGAACGGTTTACAATTTCTTAAAACTTGTTGGCGACTCTTTTGTTCTAGCTTCTTTCCCTTTGGACGCCACTATGCTTAAGTGCATGATCACAGTGGGACTCAAATTTGAATGTTGAAATATTCCCTACACTGGTGAAATTCTTAATGCAATGAGACGACAATACATCAAACCAAGTTTGGGTCATACCCTTCAAAGTAACCTAGAAGTAATTGTACTAGGTGGCATCATTTACCCCTTGGAGGTACATCAGGTGTTTGTAGGACGTCAAAGCTCGTCTGGGCATCCGGTCCCATCAAAGTTCTTTACCTTCCCCACTTGTGGGGCGTTCAAAATTTCTCTCTTCTCAAGGTGTATGTAGTTGAATTGATGAGTTAGTGGTTGTACTTGTAATGGCCTAACCCTGATTGGCCGCATGAACATGTAGGATGTATGCTTGCTAAACTGGTATGTGAGATGTCATGAAAGGTGGGATTTGTTTTATCGGTTGCCTTGGCACCTGACTAAACAACGACTTAGGTGTTGAAGTTTGATTCCGACTAGACTGATTGCCCGTTTGAGATTGACGTTGGGAGCTATGTTGAAATGGTCGCTCCTTCGTAGTTGGAGTGGAGGCGGTATCTGACAGTTCCTGTACTTGGGAATCCCTCTTAGCTTGCAGCCAATCTCGAGCATCCATGAAAGCCTGAGCCAATTGGCTAGGTAGAGGGATGTTCCGCCTTGTGGTGTAGGTGCACTGAGCGTCTTGGACTTCTCGAGTAACCTCCTCCACTGCATCTCAGGTGACTTGCCGATCGTCACCTTCGACTTCTTTTGGGCACTTTATTTCTTAACTTGAGCAGCTTCTTTAGCCAGTTGGGTTTCTAGCTGCTTTTGCTTATCAATCTGGCCGACTCTCTCCCCTTCCTTGGTGGGCTCAGGCTTAGAGGGGGCATGAACCTGAGTGGTCAGTGATTGTTGAAAATCCTTAAAGAGGGAATTTAGTTGGCCGACTGATAGAGAAACAAGCGCCTAATCATTAAATCCGGCTATGGGGTCAGATCACCTCGCTTGAGGGCCGTCTCTCCCTCTAGGGGGGCGGTCCTCACTGCATCCATTACGACCCAAGTGTGTTTCGTCTTGGACGTTCCCGTCAAGTGAATTGGGAATGTTGGTTGCTATTGTAACGTGTCTCCCCACAGACGGCGCCAAATGTTTTAGGGTTTTTTGGATATCCTTAGGGAGACTACGTGTCCAATGACGCAACGACCGTCCAAGACCTACAAAGACAAAGAATATTCCAGTATTGGAATATTCTCCTTTGACGATCAAGTCAATTGCTGGAAATAAGAGTTTTAGAGAGAGAAAACAGAGAGAAGTGAAAGCAATTTCGGGCAAATCTTGCTATCAGTGTTATAATGAATCCGTCGTATCAATAAATGAATGGGGTATTTATACTATCATTGGAGAATGTGCTCCTAGGTTTTGTAACCTAAATTGACGCGATTTGATTGGTTGACCAATGCAAAGATGACACATGTCTTTGGATAGTTGTCGTTTTGACGTTAGGTCACTTTCGTGGGCTTTTTAGCCTTTCCTCTTTCTGATGGCAATTGAGTCATCAAAGCAGGACACATGGCAGACTCGTATTGGCTAGTGTCACCTTATAATTCGGTTACATGGAGGGGTATTTTTACCCTAATCGGTCTCAACGTATAGTTTCCAAATAGCAACCTTTTATAACTTATACTTATCGATAATTAAAAATAATATTGGTTAAAGTTCTACATTGACTTACGTGCCCACTTAAAGTGCAAATTTTTGGCTGAGGTCGTGCTTAGCCATCGCTGGCTGAGGTCGCGCCCAGCAAATGAACATTTACTAGAAAAAAAATGAACATTTACCAGAAAAAAAATGAACATTTGTTTCTGAACATTGCATTATATTAAAATGAACATTTATAATATAAGAGTAAAATAAAGAGAGTATGAAATTGTAAAAAAAAATGTACATTTAATATTATATAACTGAACATTTCAGTTGTAAATAATAATAAACCTATGATGTTATTGTTTATTCATCAACATTTTTTTAAGTTTCAAATTAAATACCTTTATTTGTTCAATTTTCTTGAATGAATATCATGCAATTGAGCTATATGATTTAATATTTAATACCAATTGTAAACACAAATTTTGAGTCTGCAAAATAGTCAAAATAAATGCAACAAATATAATTTTTATTAATATAATAAATTTGAGTACAATCTCTAATGTAATCCACTGATTCGATTTCCACGCTACGTCGTTAGATGACTCGATTTGTTGTAGTCGAAACTGGAATTCCTTGATAGAGGGCCGAAAAGGCTTGATCTCGATCAAGGTTGGTCTTCTAGAATGGAACGACGCGTCCGGTGCTTGTTGTTCTTCTTCTAGTTCTTGTGACTGGTTTTTAGAGAAGTTTAGAGAGGATTTTTGAGTAGAGAGGTTTTTTTGTAGAGAGGTTTTTCTCTGGATTTTTCATGTGTGTGAAATGAGGGAGGAGAGTTCTATTTATAGAGTTCTCCCAAGCTAGGGTTTCAAGATGACCGCTAAATGGGCCTCATATCCATTTCCACCTCCTTTCATAAATGACCCATTTAAATTAAATCAAATCCATTTTGTTGGACTTTATTATTAATTAAATGAGTTTAACTAAAATAAATAATACGGGCTAAGGTAACCCATATTAATTATATAGTCAATATATTCGAGTCAACAATTTGACTTTGACCCGAACAATATGTAACGACACTTGATAAAATTTCCGTGCCTACACCAATTAAATAAATCAACAATATGTTTTTAAATAATGAACAAAATGCTAATGTTCATTGAACATCCATTATTATAAAAACAAACATTTTATACAACTGGACAAACACAAAAATTTGTACTTCATATTAATTAAAAAATAAAATGAACATTTATTTTTTATAAGAATGAACATCATAACACATGAAAATGAACATTTATTTTATAAGAATGAACATTATAGTGCATGAAAATGAACATTTAATTATTAAAAAATACAAAATTATTGTAAAATAGGTTCAGCTAGAAAATGTTCATTTTTATTACACCAAATGTTCAATTTGGCAGTGACCTCAGCTAGTGTTGGCTGAGGTTGACCTCAACCATTAACAATTACACTTAAAGTACATATAAATTTGAACTGGATTTGGATTGTTGATATTTGGACTGAAATCTATACAGTCCGGTCCAGCCAAATACCCTAATTCACACATCACACCCCTATATATCGAATCGAATTAACTGGGTAATCGTTACCTTATACAGAAATTTTTCTCTTTGGCTTTGTGATTAGGGTTTGTTTTCGGGAGAGAGAGAAAGAAAGAATGAAGATCAAAATCCAGGGGTTAGGAAGACCTCGAATGGAGATTGAAGTCAACCCTGACGATAAGGTATGCCTTTATGGTGTTTTATTGTGGAATTAATTTTCATGTTTATTTGTTTGTGGATGAAATTAGTGTTTTTTGTTTGATGAATCTGTGTGTTAGTTGTTTTTAATGCAAATTGGCGCAACTTTGAATTTGATGAATGGATAGTTTATTTGAATTTGGAATTTGTAGTAGTTGTAGAATCTAAACCCAATAAACAAAATAGAATCTTATTCTCTATCTGATCTCAAGGACTACTTGAGTTATATGATAATCCTAATCACAATCCTATTCAATTTAGAATAATAAAACCATCTTATTCTAATCACAATCCTATTAGAATTTATATGAATGTAAAAGGCATGGTCGAACATAATCATATATTGTCTGTTTCTGCATCGATGCATATTGCTTAATTGGAATATGGTGCTTTCAATCTCTGTCAAGTTTAATTGTGATTCTGACCCGGCCATTACTTGTTTCAGATTCGCGATCTCAAGAAAAAAATTGAAGATGTTTTTGGACCAGATGACTTCCCTGCTGGAACTCAAATTCTTGTTAACCGGGGACGGTATTTAAAGGGTGATAATAACACTTTGCGGGAACTAAACGTTGTGGAAGATGGAAAAATTGGTGTTTTTGCCGCTCCGATAATGGTGGGTATTCACCAATTAATCTGATATAGTAGTAACGTTTAATTGGTAGTAATTGCAGAAATTTTATGGTTTCTATGCCTGTGCTTTGCTTGTTATAGGGAACTTATACTATGAAATATGCATAGGCCATAATGCAGCAATTGTTATTGTAAAACATTCTCATTTTGAATAAGTTAGAATGAAATAGTGAAATGGCAATGTTTGATAGAGCCTTGATGCAGTTGTCCTTTAAACCTTGAGCACACTTCGAATAGACTGCCCGAGATATGTAATGACAATCAACCTCACGTCCCGCTTTCCCATAGGTTACTGATACAATGTTGATGCTGTTAGTTCACCTCATAAAAACTGGATTATGTTTGTATTGGCAGCAGGTTCTTTTGTTTGTGTTTGCTGCTAATGTCTGATAGCTTTTGCTGTGCTTCTTGATCTTTCATTTCGGGTTCCTCACAACATAATTTTTATATTTTGCTGTTTTTTTAACACGGTTGTATGTTTTGGCTTGTAGCGCATTTCGATGACCAGACAAGTATGGACGTGTGCAGCAGGGTGAGTTATACTCTTGTATGTTGGCTAGTTGTTTGAAAATATGCATGTTATATAAAAGCTTGCTTATGGCTGTGTGTGATTTTTTAATTTGCAGTTCTTCTTCTCCAGCTCCAGTTGCTCCGGTCATCTCGTCTGCTGTGTGAGTGTCTGTCTACCCTCTTGCTTTTTTCTATTCCAGTTTCGAAGACATTTTTATCATTGACTTGTATCATGTGAAATTCTGGTAAGTACTTAACTAGGCTTGGATTGGTGGAATTCTGTAATTGTGCAGGCCAAAACCGCCAAAACTAAATGCTAGGAAGGCTGATATGAATTTGGTTGCAAGAACTAGTCTTTCTATGTGCAAGGACCCAAGACTTGGCATTAAAGTATACACTCGGAAGAAGAATTTGAATGGGAGGCTTGTGAATACGAAATCCATTGTCAAGTAAAGAGATTTTTTGTTTTAGGTGAATATGCTGGTTTTTGGTTATGATCTTGCTTATAGGACAGCCGGGTTACGTGGATTGGGTTGGTACAAACTGAGGGCAACTCTGTATGTGGATGCTGAGCTTTTTGTAAATGAATGCTGTATAGACTTGGTTTTTTGCTTGGCCTAAGTCATTTTGGGTACTGATTACTGAAGACGATTAAGTTTGCTCTTACTATTTTCTCTATCTGGGCAGCTTATCTTGGTCACTCACTCCAGGACTGTTAATTTTGGAGAATCACTGATGTATATTTACAACTTGTATGCTGTCAAAAATGAAAAATCCACTTCGTGCTCCTATTGATTTAATTGTACATTTTATATACTTCGTTCATGACATAATAATATTGTACTACGTATATGCTTTTCCAACACCTTTTTAATGACCAGCCACCCTTGAATAATTTGTCCACTTTCTGATTATACAAACTTGTTTGATGACTTCCCTTCCCCTATGATTTTATTTTTAAGACATCATTTACGTCATTTATTTCATGTTCATATATCAGTTAAGTGTTCAAACTTGCTGAGCCGCTCAAGGAGGAGGGACTTAATGTCTCATTAACTACGATTGAATCTGAAATTTTGGAACATACAAATTGGCAGTCACAATTATCTATTAGTCTTGATTTGGATTTCTCGTAATCAACTGAGGTTTAGGAATGTTGTTAGGTTTCCTGGGATAATTGTTGGTTTAGCGACAGATTGGCTTCTTCGTAGTATGCATGCTCTGGATTGGAAGAGGTTTTTGCAGTCTTTCAGTTTGGTTTGTTTGGAAGCTAGGCGGGATGTCCAGTGGCTTTGTCTACGGGGGTTACCTTATATTTCTCCAATGGCTTGTTTGATTATAGATGGGGCTTGGGATTGTTCTACTTATGGGGCTGGAGCAAGCTGGATAGTTCGGCCTGCGTTTGGAGGTTTGGAGTTTGCTATTCGTAAAGGCTTCCTGAAAATCTGGATTTATACAAATTGTGATGCCCTCCTTACTTATCTTCTGCGTTGTGGTTCAATGGAAATTTCTGCCTGGTGGCTCATTCGGGAGTTGCGCGCTTCGGTTCAATTTCTTTTGATTTGCCAAGTTCAAAAGGTTTCTCGTTTGTGGGTAACTCTTTCTCACTGGTGTCTGGTTGTGTTAGGCTTCGTCAGTTATTGTATTTTCTGTTTTAGCTGTTTGTTGACATTTGTTTTTAGTTTTCTTTTTATTTGATAGCTCTTTTGTCAAAATAAATAAATAAATAAATTATCTATTAATCCGTTTCATCTACTACTAATAGCTTAGGGAATGAGATCCTTCTTAGTCCTATGTGGTTAAGGTTGGTATTTCTCTCATTCATTCTGAAGCGATTTGTGTTGAGTTGTGTTTCACTGTCACTTTAGTAACACATGATTGCCTTTCTGCCTTGCGGGGTTGTTTATTCTGGGGAATGTCTAAGCATTTAGCAACTAGAGACAAGAATGTCTCTAGCAAGGACTAATAAATAAATTAGAATAGATGTAAAAAAAAAAAAAAGAAAAAAAAAAAAGTCATGTGACTCCAAGAGAGAGAGAGAGAAAGAAAGTTAAAAAAAAAAAAGTAGTTGAAAATTGTTAAAATTGTTGTTGGTGTTTAATTATGATGTAATTGAAAATAATAATTAGAAATCTAAGAAATTTCAAAGTAGTGTTCTCATGTCTTATGTTCTTATGAACCAAACTTATGTACAAGCATGCGTTTTTCTCTCAAAAAAAATGTACAAGCATGTGTTTATGTTGGGGATTGATGAATTGAACCATTATATTCTTCTTTTTTTGGAGATGTAATTGTGAAGGTGAATTGCATAATGAATTAAATTGCGATAGACTTGATGCTTAGTGTTGGTCTACAATTGATGTTTGTTGGTATGAAGTTGGATTTATGAATTAAAAGGTATACATTTGTTATATGTTGGTAAAAAAGGTATACATTTCACCCGTTATTCACCCGATTCATCCGCGGATAATGGATGGATTGGATGTGGATGAAGAATTAAATGGTGATGGATGGGTTGGATGACGGATGGATCGTTGGCGGATGGAGGTGATTTAAGCTCCACCCGATCCACCTCCGATCCATTGCCAGCCCTAAACTGATTTCATTGGCATCCTTTTTCTGGTTTCTATATATCACAAGTTTTGTGACATCATTCCGACACGTCTGCACAACGGACATCAGCACTTACTAGCCACGTACTACTACTAATATTATTATTATTATTATTATTATTATTATTATTATTATTATTATTATTATTATTATTATTATTATTATTATTATTATTATTATTATTATTATTATTATTAAATCTCAAAAACAAACGTCATACAACCTACAATAAAATTAGTTATTATTATTATTATTATTATTATTATTATTATTATTATTATTATTATCTCAAAAACAAAAGTCATACAACCTACAATAAATTAGTGGGAAGCCGAGATACAATCTGAGCCCCGACTCCTCTAGCTATAGCAAATCCTACCCTAGTGAAAATATGAGCTGCAACACGAGCCCCAATGTCTTGCGTCGTCGAGAACCTCTGAATCCGCTTCAGTAACGCAACAGCCTCCTTCTCTAATTCCCCAAGCGAAGAAAAGGAGAATGGAATGAAACCATATCCAATCGCCTGACATCGAGCTTCATACTTAACCCGCTTCCGATGAGCAGTATCAGCCACAACCCGCCCAGGAATAAAGTCAGATAGCCCTGACTGTGTCAAAGGAGAAGACCCTGTCAAATCAACACAGACATCGCGACCACGATCCCATGAATAAAGTAACACATCCGTAGGTCTGAGGGCCTCGTCGTTCCCTCCAGCCAACCCAATGTCAACCTCTTTTCTCGCTGAAATCCCAGAACGATAGCAAACATCAACAAGGGTATCCCGAACAACATTATGCCGATGTTTAATACCCACAATACCAGCACAAGACACCGCGTGATCACCGAAAATATCTCCAGCAAAAGCCCTCGAACAAGCAGAGCACGACGTCGAGATAGAGAACAATGGAACACCCAACCAATAGGACAACACACAGCGATAAGTCTTGGCGTTCATCGTCTGACCCAACCCCGAAATAGGAACCGCCCGAAGCCAAGCAGAGGTGTGATCACCCTGCTGTGATTTCCATAATGCTGATTGTCGAGGAGTTGAAGAATAAGCAGATTCTGCAGAAGCGGTAATCTTTGTGAAATACATATCTGCCAATTTCTTCATGAGTTTAGGGGCAGCAAACTCACTAGGATTACTCAAAATGTCAGACTCCACTGTTCCATTAAACAGACATAACGCATCCTCAAAGGCTCGTCCAAGACCAACAATGCCAGCATGCCGAAGAAGTTGTGTCTGCAACCCAACAGACTGCAACCGAGAAGCAAGAAAAGCATAGTGACGAACATCACCTGAAGAATAAACACCACCAAGCCCTCCAAACGCAAATGGTAAGGTGGCAAGCCGCCACTGCCAATCACCAAACCCAGGCCCCGAAGCGGTAACAATACGCTCCAAGGAAGATCGAAGAGCTCCATCAAAAGTGCGCTGAGCTACCTCAAAAGTACTAGGAGGACAAGTACGTAATGCAAAGTAGAGTTTTGAAACTCCAGTACATGCCCTAAGTAACAACAGTTCACACTGATCATCTAGCATAGCGACCTTATCCATAAGGGCAATGGTCTTGGTCACCCTCTGCATCGCAAGCTCACCACTGAAACTAGAATCGGAACTAGCGGGACCTCCAAGCAACCTAAATCCACGCAAAGGTCGAGCAATATTAGGCGGAAAGACACCCACCAGCCTGCTTCGAGGGTCTTCCGTAGGCTAGAAAACTTCAGTTTTTTCCACGTTAAGACATAACCCAGAACGAGGTCCTTCCTCCATAATCAACTGCAGAACTTGCCCCACCACCAAAGTGTCACCAATAATCGTGCCGTCATCTAAATACCAAGCCTGAAGACATACATCAAAAGTCTCTCTAATATTACACACTAGGGGTTGTAAAACCAAAGAAAAAAGCAAAGGACCAAGGGGATCACCCTGCTGCACCCCTTGAGATTATTATTATTATTATTATTATTATTATTATTATTAAAGTTGTAACTTATTTAGAAATTTGTTTTTAATGAGTGTAATTGTTAAATTATGAAATTGATAGCATACCAACTTTGTATTGTATTATAGCAACAAAACTTTATTTGGTTTTAGTTATTAGTATTTGGGTACTAATTGACAATACCAATGTAAGAATAAAAATTATTATTATTTTTTTATTTTGACCTCAAACGGGTGAAAAAGACTAAATAAAACCAAATTTGATCTCTTTAATACCCCCAAATAAAACCAAATTTGATCTCTTTTTTTTTTTAAAAAAAAACAAATATTATATAATAAAACAAAAGTAATATTTTTATTGCATATTAATTATAGTCGAATATGTCAATTAGAGAATTTTCCATTACAAATGATAATATTCTAATTTTACATCACTATTTGAGTTCAAGACTTGCATTCATTGATAGCTGAGTTAGAGATTGAGAACATCTTGTACTCGGTAAGCAACATCACAAATTAGCATAAAGTAAAACTCTTTAGGAACTTGGTGAATGGTGAATGGCTGCAAGTCTGCAACAAGCAAATAAAATTAATTAGCACAAAATAACACTTGAGGAAGAACCTGATTCATTCTTATCCCAAAAATCATTCATTGAACAATTAATTAATTAATATATAAGGGTGTCAAGCTTTGCATCATACAATGCAAGACAAAATTCAAACATTATTACATTCATAGCCCAAGTTACAAAAATTATTTATATATTGAAATAATATGCTCAGTTAACGTTATAACCCAAGTATACTTGATTAAGGGTTTAATCTTTTACCACGATACATGTTAAACGGGGAATCTTTGGGTCAGATTTTTCAGAATAATATTCAAAAGAATTATGATAAACTAGCAAATACATACTATGCAAATCTTACTACCGTAAGTATTATCTTGAAATTTAATAACACTCCCACAAATAATTGGATAAGAGATATCAGCTGTCCTTGACTTAACTTGCTCAATTCATCCTAAAGATCCATTACTTTCAAGTAATGCAGATTCATAGAAATGAAAATCATAGAACTATTAAAAGAAAAACCAATATATTGATTTATGTAAAAAAAAAAAAAAAAAAAAGGCTGAAAACCAATTAACAACTGAACTAGAAGTCTAGAAGGGATAGAATATACCTGAATATATGCTTTAATTTTCGAATAAATTAAGATAGATTATTAGAATAATCACCAATTTCTTCTATTTGAGTAGACTACACTTGTGCATTAGACTTTGTCATGGTCACCTCAAATGAACTCCAATAACTGGGTTACCTTTGACACTGCCTAAAGTAGAGGTGTCAAACCCGAACCGACCCGAAAAAAATTATCCGTTTCGAACTGTAACCGATCCGATTTGATCCGAGAAATTCAAGACCTAAACCCGATTTGTAACCGAACTGAACTCAACCCGAATCCGAACTTGACCCGATCTGAACACAACCCGGCACAGATTTGATCCGACCTGAACTCAACCCGAATCCGATTTGACCCGACCTAAACTCAAACCAAACCGATTTGACCCGACCTGAGCTCAACCCGATCCGAAATTGACCCGATAAATAACCGATCAGATCCGATCTGTTTTGACCTGAACTGATATTAACCCGACTCTATTTAATTTTTACCCGATCCAAATTTAACCCGACCACAGTTGATTATTGACCTTTTTATTCAAGTTTTTATACTATATATTTACTTATTATTAATAAGTTAACTTTTTTACTACAAAGAAATAGTCTGAAGTCTTAAGTTTACTACAAACCCATCACGTGAGACAATCTGACCAAAAAGTAGGTGGGTCCATATAAAGAGCTCTCTCTTCCTATCTCTCTCTTTTTTTCTCTCTCTACCATGTGTTTTTAGAATATTTTAATCATTATTATGTATTTACAAATACATAACATTCTTTCATTACTACTTCCTCTACAACTGTGCATTATCCTAGAATTATAGGCATTATACATCGTACGGTTATATACACACTACATACATATGCAATAATTTATGCTCAAATAAAAAGAATGTACATAATAACAATTAACTATCAATATGTATAATGTAAAGTTTTTAATATAAAAATTGAATTAGTAATAAAGTAATTCTAACAATTCTAACAAATATCTTATACAAATTGAATTAGTAATAAACTAAACTAATAGTACAGAACTCATAACCTCGTAAGATTGTACAATTGATGAAGAGTTGTGACCTTGTAATAACCTTAAAAAAATGATATTCTTTTTTGTATATAACACCATATGTAACTATTACTCGTCAATATATCACTAGCTCGGTCTCACTTATATAGGTATGATAAGTTATCGATAATTATTCAATCACAATTTTCCTTTAAGATAAAAATTATACATAACTTGATCAAATGAGAAAACTAAAACTTCGTGCTTCGTAATTAATAATCATATTGAACCAATAATAAGGTAAAAACTCAATAATGTCTCTAGATTAAAAATAACCTTATTTGGATATGAATTTGGTCAGCTCGACCAAAATCCAGCCAAACACAAAAAGGAATTTAATCAAAACTGACCATTTAATGAATCAACGGATCAACCTTATCTTAATCAAACCGAACTTGACCGAACCGAAATCATCCGAACCGATATCAACCCGACCCAAATTCATCCGACCCGAAGTTATCCGGTTAAACCCGTTATAAACCCGATCCAAATTTATCCGAATCGAAAGTGAACCGATCTGGAGTTGACCCGACCCATATCTGACCCGGACTCGATAGACCATGACTCGATAGACCATGACCCGAATTTGACCCGATCCGAGTTAAAAGGATAATTTTGATACGAACATATCCGACCCGAACAGATCCGACCCGAACAGACCTGACCCAAACTCCATCAGGTTATCCGAATTGACACCTCTAACCTAAAGGAACCATATGGAGCATATACAGAGCACTAACAGGAGGAGTGAATTAGAGAAATCCGTAGACTTATAGTCGAATTTCTGTCTTTAGTTTTCAAGGGTGGGAGCAACTCGAATCATCGAGAAGAGTTCTTTGAACAATTCAACATAGACCAAGCAACAAAGTAAAATTAGAGTAAATAAAAGCATAGCACAGCTTGCCCAAACTATGAGCTCATCCATACATACATCAGTCCAATTGTACAAATAACAAAATAGGTTTAGGAATTTTGGTTTTTAATTTAGTGAAAATTAAATTCATAGCAAAATGTAAAAATTTAAGGGAAAATCATATTATAAAAAGGTTCAAGAATTTTAACACCTCCTCCCTGATCTTTAAGAATACTTCAACTTCCCTATTCAATACTCAAAATAACAATTCTCACTAACCTTATTCAAGAATCTATAGAGAGTGATGGAAGAAGGATGCTTTTCTCATTGAATATTCACATAGTATATATAGTAGTACAAGAGCTAACTAAATACGGTAATACAAGATTACAACCTCTTGAATCAAGGAAGATAATATCAAAGGAATATTTACAGCTATGATAATGGAATTGAATTCTTTAAATCAAGGCATAGCTACAGCTCATGATTAAGCCGTTAATATTGTGTTTGACTTTAGATTGTCAATCACAATCCTTTACACGCCCCCTCAAAAACGGTCGGGTAAGCGGAAAGACCGATTTTACTGATCAGAGTATGGTAAGTTTGACGAGGTAGAGGCTTTGTTAATGCATCTGCGAGATGGTCATTTGTTGAGATGTATGCAACTCTTAGTTTCCCACATTGTACGTTTTCTCTAACAAAATGATAATCCAAGGCTAAGTGCTTTATTTTAGAGTGGAACACAGGGTTTGCACTTACATAGGTTGCACCCGCATTATCACAGTAGACGACTGGTGCCATATTAACTTTGTGACCAAGCTCTTTGAATAAATTTTGTACCCACAAGATTTCAGCAGTTTCATTTTCCACTGCTCTGTACTCGGCCTCGGTAGATGATCTTGCTCTTGTGCATTGCTTCCTAGAGGTCCAAGATATTGGATTTTTGCCTAGGTAGACCATATAAGCTGTTGTTGATATATAATCATCTTTGTCACGTGCCCAATCTGCATCCGAGTATGCATGAAGATTGAGCGGAGAGTTTTTGTGTATAATCAGACCTATGTTCATTGTGCCTTTAAGATATCGAAGGAGCCGATGAAGAGCTTGCATGTGTTGGTCAGTTGGCCTTTGCATGTATTGAGCTAGTTTGTTTACCACAAATGCTACGTCTGGCCTTGTAAGATTTAGATATTGAAGACTACCAATGAGTTGTTGGTATTCAGTGGGAAAATTAACGTAGCCCATTTTATACAAGACTGATGGTTGTTTTCATAAAGGAAAATTTGTTAATTACTACCTCAAAAACAGAGGCTTTGTCACTTACTACCCCTAAAAAAAAAGTTTCTAATTACTACCCCTAATTCACCTAAATTGCACCAATTACTACCCAAATGCACTTTCCGGTGATTTAAATCACCTTGTGACGTCATAACCCCTATTTAACCAAACTTAACCCTAACTCTAGTATAATTAACCTAACCAACCCAAATTAAAAAAAATTACCCCCAACTAATTACCCCCCATATATTACCCTCACCTAAGTCTGCCAAATTTTTTTTTTTTAAAAAGGTTAATTCCCTCCCATCTCTCTCTCCTATGAATTATTCTTCTTCCTTAGCAAAACCCATCTAAAACCCAGAATTGTAATTCATGTGCGCAATAATTGCAAGCTCACAATTTTCCCTAACTAACAAAGTAATTTGCTTGCATTGTAAACGACATTCCAATTGTATTTTGTAAAAAATGCGGAAGAACAAAGGCAAATTAGGGTTTGTATGTAATTCGCACCTACAAAGCACTCTATTTGCTCGAGAAATTTGCAAACTCATCTGCAACCAAAACCAAATGGTACGGTATGGTTTCAATTGAAGGTTTAATTCTGATCAAGTGTTCAATTATGAAAAAACCCAAAATTTACAATAAACCCTAAAATTCAGACCATTATAACACAACATTGGAGCAAACCTTTTCAAAAGCCTTCCTTTTGCAAGCTGAAGTGTGCGATGTGACAAGAGGATGAAAGATTTGGTGATTTACAGTGGATAGGATGAGAAGATTGAGTTGATAATGGTGAAGGAGCCGTTTGACAAGTTGAATTGGGTCATCTCATTTGATTTATATCAGATGAGTAGTTGGGGTAAATTGAGTTAGTTAATTTGTGTTAATGAAGGTTAATTATTGGGTTGGTTAGGTTAATTATACGAGAGTTAGAGTTAAGTTTGGTTAAATAGGGGGTTATGGCGTCATAAGGTGAGTTAAATCATCGGAAAGTGCACTTGGGTAGTAATCGGTGCAATTTAGGCGAATTAGGGGTAGTAATTAGAAACTTTTTTTTTAGGGGTAGTAAGTGACAAAGCCTCTATTTTGAGGTAGTAATTAACAAATTTTCCTTTTCATAAATCACTGAGTTTGAAAAAGATGTATTTACTATCAGTATAAGAAATTTTCTTTTTGGCAACGAAAGAAGTTGTTGCTAAAGAGATTATGTAATTGTGTGTGAGTCTAAGGAATTTTAAAATTAAAAAAAAAATAAAAAAAATAAAAAAAAAACCTAATTGAAGGGAGAGTGTATAAAAAATTTGCAATAGTAGTGTGATGTAGTTGAAGGAGTAAGATCATAAACGGATTCAACAAAAATAAAACTAAAGGTCCGTAGAATTTGATCAAAGTTTTTGAAATGATCCAAATTGAAAAGGAAGGCGAACACATGAAACGTCATATAATTAAAATGTGAATTAAAAGTAATTATAAAGCAACATAGTTTAGGACAATTCTAAGATAACAGAAGCAAAGTCAACATGGGAAAGCTCAATATCATGGTATACATGGCTGTGAGTTTCCTAGGTGCGGTAGCTTTTGCTCTTGCTTATGCCGCTGAGGCTAAAAAGATTAAGGTATGTTTATTTAGCTTAGCTTTCATTTCTCTAATGTTTGTAATTTATAGCTTTAATCAACTTTATGTGATTTTTTTAAGGGACATATATGCAAGATTATTGTAGATGATATATAGATAGGTTTACCATCAAAATATAAATAAATAAATTAAAGAAAAAAGAAAAAGAAAAAAAAAGATTATTGATGATGGCCAAAGTTGTAAGTTTAATCAATAGATGGTTGAATAATTATGAATAATTTAAACAAAATATGAATAATTATGTATATTTTTAACAAATAAATTTAAACTCATACATGGTTGAATCAACTATCTTGTAAAGAACTTGTTTTAATTTAACCAAAGAATTAAGCCTTAAAATTGCAATGGCATTGGTGGTGATGAATATCCCTTGCATTGGTTTGAGGCTTGACCTGACTTGAATTCGAATTAGTTCAAATTCGTATAATATTTGTTCATGTTGATGGTTGTTAGGTATCAGACATTAGTATATTGGAATTCGGTAAATGCAAATATCCAAGCAATCCAGTAAAAATACTAGGATATACAGCGACATTATTCACACTTCTAACCCAAATAGCTATTACTGCTGCAGCTCGATGTGTTTATCGAGGAAGAAATCGTATCAGCACTAAATCATTCCCTCTTCGTAAAATGATTGCAATCTTAAGGTTCATTTTATCGTGGTACGTAATTATTAGCGGACCAACTCAACCAAAAGCTTAAGCTGATGGTTGAGGCCCAAGAATATGTTTTATACTCTATCACGCCCCCTCACACGAGAGCCCGTTGGGCTAGAAGGTCGGATGCAGCATGGGTCCTCCTCATACCCTGCGCTTAATATTCCACTTGAAAGTGGGGGGTGGATGAGATTTGAACCCGTGACCTTTATGTCACGCTGGCTCTGATACCATGTTAGCGGACCAACTCAACCAAAAGCTTAAGCTGATGGTTGAGGCCCAAGAATATGTTTTATACTCTATCAGTAATTATTCTTTTTTTTTTTTATGCAATTTTCAAGTGGAAAAGCTATCACCTTTACGTGCTTGGATATTTTCAACAAGTGTTCGATCCTTGAATTTTTGTTAAGCCCTTGTCTTGAAGGGTCACCTAATTTATTATGATGAAGAAAATTCACAAGATGTCATATATTTGCTATCTAATTTGAAGTTACATTTGATAGAGTTGACAAAAGCTAACACAATATGATAACATGACTCAAATTGGTCAAGAAAACAAATAAGTAAGCGTCAAGGGTAATTAAACAAAAAGTATGTGTATGTCAAAGGTTTCAGTGTTAAACATGTTAGTTTATTGTCAAGATTCCCAACTAACACGAAACTATAATGAGTCATCCTACTTGCAAAAAATAACCTTAAAAACTAATTCATATGTTTGATTGTATGAAACATTTAAAAACTTGCATCTAAAGGTTTGTTCGTTATCAAAAACCATAAAAAATGAAAGTTGAAGATCTTTACATTTTTTTGTCAGTTTTCTTAATAACCATAATTTCATTAAATCACACTAATATTTTATTCTTATATAACATATACTTTCTCCGTTTTCTTTACTTGCAACACTTCCCTAAAAAGGAAATGTCACAATACTTGCAACACACTATAAAAGGAAATTTACTTTAAGGAAAAACTATACTATATCTCTTATTTAAAGCACATGACCCACTAAATTACACTTTTAACAACCACTCATCCTATTTTAAAGTTTATCATATCATGTAAACCCCACATTTCTTAATTACCGCGCTAAAGGGTGTATTGCATCTAAAAGAAAACGAAGGAAGTATTATATAATCTTAGTTTGAAAATTGAAAGCTACAGTGATACTAAACAGATCATAAAAGATGTTTAATTAAAACTTATTCTGGTATAGTACCAACTTTGGAAGAAGACTTGCTATAATCAAAATTCGATATGTTCAAAATTGAAAGCTACAATCATGCTATGTTAGAAGAAAACATCCCAAATCTTAAGATCATTCCATAATAATAACAATTGGGATTAATAAAAGAAAAATACACTTTAATAATCCCAACTTTGCTCAATTTACTTTAAACACTAGGCGAAAAAACCATTTGGGCACCGGTTCAAAACCCCCCTATGCCACCGGTTTTGAACCGGGGGTCATTTGGGGGGTGGCAATAAGTCAAATACAAAGCCACCGGTTCAAAACCGGTGGCAAAATCAAGTATTGCCACCGGTTAACCGGTGGCAAAAAACAATTCCCGCTTTATTTTTTTTTGTATTAAATATAAATAGCACCGGTTAACCGGTGGCAATGTACATGTTATGTAATATTTTTTTTTTTGGCTTTTTTCAAAAAGAAATATAATAGAACAATTAAATCAAAAAAAAATTAGAACATCAAAACACAAATCAAACAATATCGATAAATATAATCGATAATTTATAATATATAATAAAAAATTACAATATAGATCAATAAAATCGATCAAGTATTTCCTAAAAAAACGAACAATTACAACATATAAAAAAATATTACAACATCAAAATCAAAATTCTTGTATCTTGATTCTTCGGCTTGATTCTTCGATTTAAGATCTAAATCAATATACCTGAACCAATCAAAACAAAAAAATAAATCGATTAAAATAAATAAGCTGCGAAAAAAAAACGAAAACCAAGAACTTAAATGAAATCAAACCCAGAAAAAAACCCAAAAAATTAAACCCAAAATCACCCAAAAAATTTAACCCAAAAAATCAAACCCAGAAAAAAACCCAAAATCACCCCAGATTATCCCAAAAATCAAACCCAAAAAAAAAACCCAAAAAATCAACCCCAGAAAAAACCCAAAATCACCCCAGAATAAAATCAAACCCAGAAAAAAAAACCCAAAAAATCAAAAAAATCGACTTCAAATCGATTAAAATCACCCCAGATTATCCCAAAATAGATTAAAATTAAAAAAATCGAATCAAAATCGATTAAACCCAGAAATTGATGACCAAGAACTCGTAAAAAAAAACCCATAAATTAAAAATAAAATCAAAAAAATCGACTTCAAATCGATTAAAATCACCCTAGAAAATCCCGAAATAGATTAAAATAAACAAAATCGAATTAAAATCGATTAAACCCAGAAATTAAACGCAAAAATTTTCAAAATCACCCTAGAAAATTCCAAAATCAATTAAACCCATCAATTCCGAACAATATTACAACAACCCAAAAAAATCAAGACATTTGACAAAAATAATTAAACCCAGAAACCTAACCTTGAATAATTAAACCCATAAACATGCATACACTGAGCGAGGGTGTTGTTGTTGTTGTTTGGACTTGGTGGCGGCCGTGGTGGCGGTGAGACGAGACGAGGGAGAGGAGAGAGAAGGAGACGAGGAGATCGAAGGAGAAGAGGAGGGCGAAGGAGACGAAGGAGATCGAAGAAGGAGATGAGAAGGAGAAGGAGATCGAAGAAGGAGATGAGAAGGAGAAGGAGATGAGAACAGAGAAGAGAGGGGAGAGCAGGAGAGAGAAAGAGGAGAGGGGAGAGGAGAGAGAAAGAGGAGCGGCTGATGAGAGGAGAGGTAATAGAGGTAGGGTTTGGGGTTTATATGGGGGGCTTTTTTTTTTAAACTGATTATTGCCACGGGTTCAAACCGGTGGCCTTTACCATTTATGCCACCGGTTCGGTTTGAACCGGTGGCAATTTAAATTAGCCTATCCCGCCCATTTTTTAAGCCATCGGTTTTCAAAAACCGGTGGCCATAGAGCAGTGCCTTTTTGTATTTTTCTACTAGTGAAATAATCTCAACTTTCGATTATTCTAATAATCCCAACTTTACTTGCGTTTTCTTTTTTCAAAGTTGGGATTATTTAAAGTATAAATGATCCAATGTTGGTATTATTTAAAATAAATGGCATAAAATTAGGATTATTAAAATCAAATTTCCTATAATAAAAACTTATTAGCCTAATAATTTTTTTTTTGTTTTCTATGCTTATCATATGTTACAGGGTTGGTTCTATAATTGGAATTGGTCTTCTAGTATATGCTGCTAACCTGAGCACTCGTCGAGAGTTTCTCACCTCAAAAGGACTTTGCTACACCATGAAACATGGCTTGTTCCACGCCGGTGGCTGGATGGGATTTGTTGCTTGCATACTTGGCCAATTCTCCATTATTGCCTTCTCGGCCGATTGTCGTTCAACCCCGGGGGCGGTTCCGTATCAAGGCAGCATTTCCATGGAAAATTTACAGTTTGATTCTGCCTCTACTTACTCGAATCCCAAGCAATAGCAATCTGTTTGAATTTTGTATATATTCTTATTGAAGTTTGAGATCATGTCTTCAAAAGGGTGCTTCAAAAGTATTAAATGAGATTGCTGAATTTGTGATTTTTTTATGATGTGTTAAAGCATTGAACTGTAAATAAAGTAAAACTTTTTCTATTTCATTTACGAAATTGTTCGTGCATGATGAACTTGTCTCACATACTCCAATTTTTTAAAGCATTACCATTTTACCCACATATACACTATGTTTGGATAACAATAGTGGAGGGAAAGGGAAGGGAAAGAAAAAGAGGGAAGAGAAAGAGAGGCGAGGAAAGGGAAAATGTGACATTCCATTTTCCTTTCACGTACATCTCTTCGACAAAGGAGGGATTTAGATTATTGAAGGAATATGGATCCGATCCTTTTGTTTCTCTCTCCTTTTCTCCTTGCATTAGATATCCAAACAAAGGATGATGCATCTCTCCTTTTCTCTTCTCTTCTTTATCCCTATCCAATCATAGTGTTAAACAGTTTGTTTTGATAGCAAAATGGAAGAAAAATGGAAGGGATGGATGAAAAAGGAGGGGGGGGGGGGGGAGATGGAAGGGGAGGGAGAAGGTAAGCTTACATTTTCCCTCCAAATCTTTCCAACACTGGAAGGATTTGGGTTATTTAAGAGGGGGGGAAAATGAATCCCTCTTATCTCTTCTCTTCCTTTCCCTCCAATTCTCTCAATCCAAACAATTCAATAATGTATAAAATATTTTGATTGTGTTTGAGTTTAGTGAGTGAAAGAGGAGAGAAAACATAATTGTGCTTTTAAATGAGCAAAAAATATTTACTCAATTTGTATAATTGAATTGTGCAATAAAAAATATATTATTCTATACAGATGAACAAATATGATAACGTATTGTACCTTGCAAGGAACAATTGGTTGTAAGACTAAAATTGTTTTAAAAATTTGAAGTTATTTGTTGAAAAGTAAGCGATGTGAAAGAGTTAAAAAAAAAGTATGAGCAAAGACCACGAGAGGAAATAGATAGATTATACAATGTAAAATGAAATATTTCACCATAAATAAAAGTATAACACCGAAAGAAAGATCAATTTAGGGTAAGGGTAAAACAAGAAAAAAAATATATAAATCATTATATTGCTTCATTTTGACGTGTGCATTATTCACATACATCATTTTGATAGTGATCAATGGCTGAAGCCCAGGATCGATATATATATATATATATATATATATATATATATATATATATATATATATATATATATATATATATATATACCCCCTCATATAAGAGCCATTTGGGTAAAAGTGTGGATGCGGCATGGACCCCCCTCATACCAACACAAAATATTCCACTTAAAAGTAGAGGTGGATAAGATTTGAAACCGTGATATTTGTGTCACGCATGTTGGCTCTTGATACAACCTTATTAAGGACCAACTCGACGAAAGATTTAAGCTTATGGCGGCAACCCAAGATCGATATATATATATATACTCTATCAATAACTAATAATTTAAAATATCATTGGTCAAAGTTTAACAATACTAAATTAGTCTAAGTGAGACACTTTCAAAAAAAAAAAAAAAAAAAAAGAATCCAAAGTTTATACCCATGACCCACGACAAACTTGTTGTTCTATTAGGAAAAAAAACTGTCAGGAATTAATTTTCCGTGGTTTTCATTAGAGTATGACGAGCGTATATATACAACCTAGCAAATAAAATAGCGCTCATAAAATAGGCCCGATAACTATACACTATACACAATAATAGGCCCTAACACCCCCCCCCCCTCAAGTTGGAGCATGCAAATCACAAATGCCCAACTTGCCAAGTAAATACATGAATTGATTTTTACTCAAAGCCTAGGTGAATATATCCGCTAATTGGTCTGTTGTCTTCACATAAGACGGACTAATGATACCATCCTGAATCGCATAACGAAGATAATAACAATCCACCTCAATGTGCTTGGTACGCTCATGGAAAACCGAATTCTGCGCAATATACAAAGTAGATTGATTATCACAAAACAAACTCATAGCACGGGGATGCGAGACACCCAACCTCAGAATAAGAGTCTTTAACCATTTCAAATCATCCGTAATTTTAGACATTGAGCGGAATTCGGCCTCTGAAGAAGACTTGGCCACAGTGTCCTGTTTCTTAGTCTTCCAAGATATAGGAGAAGCACCAAGAAACACCAACCAACCAGAGATAGAACGTCGCGGCAAGGGACAACCTGCCCAATCCGAATCACACCAACCTGTAATATGTAAATCGCAATCCGAACTCATAAGGATTCCCTGACCCGGACATCCTTTCAAGTACCGCACTGCACGAAAAGCAGCTTCCCAATGGTCCTGTCGCGGGTGTTGCGTAAATTGAGACAAAATATGCACCGCGTATGCCAAATCCGGTCTAGTAAAAGACAAATAAATCAGACGACCCAAAGCCGTCGATACTGCTCTGGATCAGAAAGAAAAGAGGACTCTGATTTCGCTAGAGTATGATTCTGCTTAATAGGAGTACTTTCCGGACGAGCACCTAGCAAACCAGACTCTGCAATAATGTCAAGTGTATATTTCCGTTGACATAAAAATATGCCTTCCGGACTACGAGCAACCTCAACACCAAGAAAATACTTCAAAACACCCAAATCTTTCATATGAAAACAGTCATTCAAGTATGACTTGAATTTTGAAATCGTAGAAGAATCATTACCAAAAATTATCAAGTCATCAACATACACCAGAACACTAAGTTGAATATACCCAGATTGTAG
The DNA here is from genome assembly GCF_948465745.1 of Chenopodium album. NCBI lineage: Eukaryota > Viridiplantae > Streptophyta > Magnoliopsida > Caryophyllales > Amaranthaceae > Chenopodium > Chenopodium album. Next base: position 11,272,821 of record NC_137856.1, read on the forward strand.
ATTAAAAAGAGAATAGTCAGAGTACGATTGCACAAAACCGTACCTTTTCAGAGAGGAGGCCAATTTAGAGTACCAACAACGAGGTGCTTGCCAAAAACCATACAACGACTTCAGAAGAAGGCACACCATACCAGGTTGAGAGCCATGAAACCCAAAGGGAAGCTTTATATAAACTTCCTCTTCAAGATCACCATGAAGAAATGCATTGTGGACATTCATCTGATGCAATTCCCAATTCTTTGCAGCAGCGACAGCAAGAAAAGCACGAACAGTGACCATTTTAGCAACAGGAGCAAAAGTCTCATTGTAATCAATACCCTCAACCTGATGATTACCAAATATAACTAGACGAGCCTTCAATCTCTCGAGTGTGCCATCAGAATTAAGTTTGACCTTGTAAACCCATCGACACCCAAGAGCTTTCTTTCCGGAGGCAATTTTTCCATTACCCATGTGCCATTTTTTTTCTAATGCATCAATTTCTTTTTTCATAGCTTCTTTCCACCCCTCATCTTGCATTGCCTCCTTGAAATTACAAGGCTCAACCATCGTGTCAACAACTGCAATAAAAACACGGTGTGGCACAGAAAATTTATCACAATTCACAAAATGTGCTAAGGGGTAAGGAGTACCTGAGGAGAATGGAGTGGACGGTGAACTTGGAGAAGTAGATGGACTCGAGATAGAGATAGTATGTGCGACATAATCACGGTGCCAACCCGGAGGGTGTCGTTCTCTTAAGCCACGACCCAAATCTAAATTATTCGAGGTGCTAGAAGGTTCATTTTCAGTTTCAGAGTTGCTGCTCGGACTATGCTCAGTGATAGAGGCAGTAGAGAGCGCAGGAGTGATGTAGGGGTCGGGCTGCCTGCAAGCAGATGCACCAGCAGCCTCGGAGGCAAAATCTGCCACGTGCAGGATGCGGTCTGGGCTGTTTGCCGCAGGTGGGCTACGGTGCACACTGTTTTCTGGTGTGTGCAGGCTGCTGTGTGGGCTATTTGCCGCAGCCTTGTTGCGATCCGTACTGCCGTGAGTGTCAAAATTAATAGCAGTCTCACCCACATCTAAAATGTGCTCAAGATCCTCAAGAAAATCAAGGTCAACCCCAGTATGATTAGTTGAAGTGGCAGAAATATCATCATGAGTATTATGCAAGGCATTATCATCAGCAAACGGAAACTCATTCTCATTAAACTTAACGTCTCGTGACACAAAGATTTCCCCCGTATCAAGATCATATAATTTTCAACCTTTCTTGCCATGAGGTTAGCCCATAAATACACATTTTCTACTATGTGGTGCGAATTTATCACCTTTGGCTTTTTGGTTATGAGCAAAACAAAGAGAACCAAACACCCGTAACTCATCAAAATTTGGTTCTTTGCCAAATAAAATTTCATAGGGAGTTTAATTAGCCAATAAAAGAGAGGGAGTGCGGTTAATCAAATACACCGCCCCAAGAACACATTCACCCCAAAAATCAATCGGAAGATTTCCTTGAAACATGCATCAAAGCACGACTCACATTCAAGATATGTTGATGCTTACGCTCAACACGACCATTTTGTTGTGGAGTTCCAACATAAGAGGTTTGAAAAATAATGCCATTATCATTAAAAAAAAGTTAACATGGGTTTGAATTCGGTACCATTGTCACTTCGTACATATTTGACAATTACATCAAATTGACATTTAATCATGGCAAAGAAAGAACAAAAGGAAGAATAAACTTCGGTTTTATCAGTCAATAAATAAACTCAAACACCTCTAGAAAAATCATCAACAATGGTCAAAAAATAGTGTGCACCACAAGTAGAAGGCGTTTTATACGGCCCCCACAAGTCACAATGTATCAATTCAAAAATACGACTAGTCCTACTATCACTATCAGGAAAACTATCCTGTGTTTGTTTAGCTTGCGGACAAATTTGACATGCTTTATTCAAAGATTTGCTACCAGAACTAGTACTAATTGCAAGAACTAACTTGACAATTCTTTCCGACGGATGACCCATACGACGATGCCAGAGCTCGAAAGTAGAGACCTCAGGAACTGTCACCGCACATACTTTAGGAATTCGCCAGAAATAGTAGAGTCCATCTATTCGTTCACCGCCTCCAATCAGGCTCCTCAAGTGTTGGTCCTGTATAGCACATAAAGAGTCAGTGAATCGGACAAAACAATAAGAATCATCAATCATTTTTGACACCGAAATCAAATTGCATTTCAACTTGGGAACAAATCAAACATGTTCGAGAGTAATCCCATTAGCCAAATACACACGTCCTTCCTTCGTTGCTACAACTTGTGTACCATCCGGAAGACCAATAGGGCAAGGAGAAACGGATTGCACATCAGTGAGACACGATTCATCTCCCGTCACATGATAAGAGGCTCCTGTGTCGATAATCCAAGAAAGAGAAAAATACTCACCAATCATCTTGTCTTGCTGACGATGATTAATCATATGTAATAGGGTCTTAATATGTTCCGGTTAGAGTTCGGACAGAGCAGTGAGAGCAGGGGCAGAGAGGGCAAGCTGATTTGCAGAGCTTGAGGCAGAGGAGTCACTTGGGGTGCTGCCTACAGAAGTAGCACGCACCACTAAAGCAGAAGCAGCAGGGGAAGGATTTGGGTTGTTGCGATCAGAAACAGAAGACGATGTGCCGTGACCTTTCTTTCCATACTTCTCCAGCCACCATTCGGGATGCGCAACACAAAGCAACCTGTGTTGTCATGGCCAGTACGCTGACAGTGAGTACAAGACAATTTGGCTTTTTCGCGGTGAAACAAGGAGCCCTTTGATCGATCCTTGGAAAGAGCAAACACGTGAGCCTCCTCCTTCGCCTGTTAAACCTTTCTTTAAGCAATTCCGCGAGATTGTTCCTCCTGGAGAAACGCTTGATATGCTCTGTCTAGAGTCATGGGGGGCTGCTGGGACAGAAGATTAGTCCTCACCACCACATATTTTCCATCGTCAATACCAATTAAAAATTGGTGCAATTTCTCCTCTTCTCTGTCAAGCTCGTACTTTGCAATAACATTGCACGAACAAGACCCACAGTCGGGTTGAACAATATAACCATCAACAAACCTGAGCTTGCTCTTGGACCAAAGATTATTGCGAATTGACCTCGACCACTCTTCATAGTTGTCAACGGAAAGCAACACGGGACAAATCACCAATTGAGAACCTTCGCTCGGATGAAGATAGTAATCGGTGAAAGGCTCATACTTAGTGGGAGGTGAAGGAGGTGGAGGAGGTGTATCATCGTCCGCCATCGCACAAAATTACGAGCACCACAATAAACAAACACACGCACACACACGAGCTGCCTTAGGTCTGCTGCACACCAAACACACACACACACACACAACACACCTAGCAGCACACCCTGCCAACACCTTGCGCGCACACACCACACAAACGCACCTTCTCACACACACACCCGTAGCATTGAACAGAGCAGCACCACACAAACCAAAACACAGCAGCACGCCACAGGAGCACCGCAACACAGCACGCACAGGTAAGATGCGCACCAAAAACAGCAACACAGCTCACGAATTGAGGATTTTGAAGCCTAAATCGATAGCTAAACCAGAAAAAATTTAAATTTTGGAAAAATTAGGAACCTTAATTCGCCCAAAAATTAAAATCAAAATTTGTGGAATTTGTTAAAATAAATAGAAGCCTAATCTCACAAACATAAACAATTTGCGGAAAAAACAACCAAGGATCGAAAAAAACCTCTAGAAATTAGAGAGGCTGTGATACCATGTTAAGCTCAAGAAATATTGGAGAAAACGGCTTCACATCCATGTGGAGGCTTGAGGCGAATTAGATCATCATAGAATCCCATTAGAGTAGTGTAATGATCCTCAACTGTCATATTCGACAATTGTTTACAGGTTGCAATAGAGGTGCGCAATTGTTGGAGGCGGAGGCCACTCGATTCACAAAACCTTTTCTCCAAATAATCCCACAGCTTTTGTGCTTCTTCAAAATAGGGTATTGATGCCGCAATTTTAGGTTCAATAGCCCGTAATATCCAGGAAACCAACATCGAATTTAGAGTTTCCTAATCAAGCATCTTCTTTATCCCGTTTTCCTAATTTTCTTCTTTTTCTGAAAAGTGGGGAAAAACTGCAAATCTATGAGAAATCAACATTTAAAGCCAAAGTTCCCAAATTTATTGTTTCCTTTATAATTAAGGCATCAACAAAAGTTTTTAACGCTAATTTAAGAGTTGATAAATTTGATGAAGTGTATTTCTTTATTGAGTTTTCCCATTATATTATTATTATTAGGTGAGTGGGGATCGCCGGTGCCGTGGGTGGGGGAAAGGGAGAGGGGTGGGTGTCGCCGTGCCGGGGATAATTTGAGCGTCGACTTCTGGCACGGGGTGGGGGGAGGGGGCTATCAGTGAGGGTGCAGTGGTTGGGCTCTACTAACGGAAATATTAACCAATTATGTTAAGTGTGGTAGCAAACCTATGCTTTTTTTCTTTTTAGTGATAGTAAAGTAGAATAAAAATTTGGATGGGTTGCAAAAGTCAAAGTAGTGTATTTTAGTGGTAACAAAAGTCAAATTTTCCCAAAAAAAAAAAAAAAAAAAAAACCGAAGCACACAATTTTCTTAGTGGTAAACTATTAAAAAATAAATTATTATTGGTAAATTCTTATATCATTCCTAATTCATTTTTTTTGGGTGCTCACGAAGGGCTAGGCCCCATAAATGAAAAAACAGAAATAAAAACTACGGTGGGACAGACCGAGAGAAAGCCACACCAACACTATCATCATGTAAAATACGACCTAAAGCTAAGGCCGGGAATTGAATCAACTCTACTTTGTTGTTCTAGATGACTCCTTGATTGGTGAGCCAATCTACGGCTCTATTTCCCTCTCGATAAATATGCATCACTTCTTGTAGGGAATATTTCAAGCACTATAACCCCAAGCTTGAACCCCACTGTGATCATACATTAAAGTATGGTGGCGTTCCAAAGGGAAGAAAGCTAGAGCAAAAGAGTTGCCAACAAGTTTTAGGAGCTTGTAAACCAATCACGAGGTGAAGGTTACACCCCTTAAACGATCCGGGAGATCGTCAACTCCATAAGGTCTTGAACCAAATAGGGTTCGGGGATGAGGGTACGAATCCAATCTACAAAAGAAAGGGCTCGCCCTATAAAATAGGCCTCTACTTTATTCTACTTGTATTCATGTGCACTTTTTTACTAGCATGCAAATATTAGGTTAACCCTAAACCTGTTTATCTATGTTGGTTGAATATTAATGCACAAATAATTCTATTATTGGCGATCACTTGAATTAAAATCATATTAGCCTAAACCAAATTATTAATTATCTTATTAAGCGTGATTTCAAGTACAAATTCCCTTTAACATGCATAAAAGGCGTGATCAAGCAATAAAAATAATATAAATAATATCAAGCAACATAATAATAATAATCATCATAACAATAATCATGTTAATAATAAAGCTTAAATATAATAGCAAGATCCTAGGCATGATACTAACAAGATTGATAACAAACCCTAGCATGTCACTAAACATTAAAGATCAAAGCTTTAAACCTAACATGGTACTAACATGATATATGATATTAGAAATAATAAGAGGCACCCTAAACATGAAACTAGAAAGCAATAAATAGCATCCTAACATGATACTAGGAATTAATCAAATCTAAGCATGCTTTCTACATTGAAAATAAAATAGGGAGTAAGCTAATCTACTTACTTTGAAGCCTCGTACCTATTTCTAATAACAAAATACACAAGTTAGTAAACTTCAATGAAAATAATAAAGAATAATTAAAGAATTAAGTTAAAATCAAATTAAATAAAGTTTGACCTAGATTTGGACCAAACCCTCGAGAATTATCAACCTTTCACGTCTAGGGCGAAGACAACTTCAAACTTGGCTAGGTGTTTCTATATCTTGTGTATGCGGAATTGTGTTTGTAAAAGGTGGGTTTAGAAAACGAGAAGGAAAGAATAAGCTATATTGCTTAGAGAAAGAATAGAGAGAATTAATGATTGTTGATGATTGTAGATTGTTTGAAAAAGGGGAGATATGACCTCTATTTATAGGAAAAAAGATAGTCAAAGAATAAAGAAAATAATCCAAATTCGAATCGAAATAAAACTCGTAGACAGCAGTTTTTGCGAATTTTGTTTTTATCATATCTTTTGATCAAGAAGTCCAAATAAGGCATATAATATGTCTTTGGAAAGCTCTCGAAGTCTACTTTCCAACCCAATTGGAATTGAATCAGATTAAAATCTTTTGTAGATAATTTCGTATTCCTTTCATATCTTTTTCGTTATAGCTCGGAATTAATATTATAATATATCGTTCGAAAGATAATTTCAAGATCTATCCAACCATATAAAATTTGGATAAAAAATATAAGGCACGAAAATAATATCTGACTATCTTTGAACAACTTTAAATTCGAATAGAATTAGGACTTAAAAAAGGAAAGTTTTAAAAAAGGAAAGCTTATATTTAAATAAAATTCCTTGATCTTATCTTTTCAAAAAAGGATAAATAAGATCTTTTAGAATTTTATAGAAGATTCTAATCAATCCTAATTAGTTTAGGAATAAGATTAAACCTTTGGACCCTCCTCATGATCATTGGGTCGTAGGTAAAATCCGGTTTGGGCCCAATTTAGTATTTTGGCCATCACTTCCTCATTATTCATCAGAATTGGGCTTATAATATATCATTGGAAAGGTCTTTTCAAGCCCCATCCAACTACACCATTATTGGACCCTTATCGTGGACCAAACTAAACTTGATTGGACGTTTTTATAAGATAGAGTAGGTTTTCGAAAACAGAAAGAAGAATTTTAATAAAAACTAACCGCAACACTAGACTTTTCACACTTTCACCTTATTCGATTATGGTTCGACGCGAAAGGTATTCATCACTGGGTTTGTTTTTGGGGAGACACAAATGGGTGCCTACACTTCTACTTGCCAATGTTCTTCTGCCAATAACTTCTTACATTTCCTGATGTGATGAACACACTCACCATTAGACAAATCTTCATTTTTAAGTGCTAATACCAAGGCTTGGTTATCACTTTGCACTTTAAGCTTTGTCACCTTCAATCTCTTTGCTTGATTTATGCCATATTCCAATTCTAACACTTCATCCCTAAAGGCAGAGCAAACCCCAAATCGAATTGAACAACCATACACCATTTTCCCTTTGCAAGTCTTAATCAGCCCCCCTCCACCTGCATCTCCAAGCGTACCTTTTGCCGCACCATCTGTATTCAAGGTCAGCCAACCACAAGGAGGTGAAATCCATCTCCTCATATTTATTTCTTTTCTTGCGCTATTGTTGGTGTTTAAATTATCATCTCCCAATACCTTCCACACCTCTTCAAATTTTCCCAAGAGAAATTGCTTCACATCAATAGGGATCCCATGTGTTTTATTGAACACCATACAATTTCTCCATCTCCAAATCCACCACAAAACAATTGCAAAATAGGTTGGCCAAATTTCTGGAGAGAGGGAGTTATGGCTTTGTACCTTAATATTTCGAACAATCCATTGTTGCAAGCTTCCAGTTTTGAAATTGCTTGTTAAAGCTGGACCTCCTACTTGTCTCCAAACCTCACGGCTGCTTTACAGTCTCTAGGAATGTGGAGTGTTGATTCCTCGCCATGATTGCAGAGCTTACAAGTGGGATCATCACTAAGTCCACACTTGAACCGATTAACATTACACATGACACGATCATGCATAGCAATCCACATAAAAACTCGAGCTCTCTGCTAAACACGAACTCACCACACAAGATCCCAACTTCCATCCTCTTATTTAATGTTATCTCTTCGAATACTAGCCATAGCTGATTTAATCGTGAATTTGACATTTAGAGATTTACCCCAATACATCAGGTCCCCTATTGACGAGTCAGTCTTAAGCTCATAAGAATCAATTAATTTCAGCACATAATGGGGGAGCAGGTCTGCGAATAGGTTCCATTTCTAGCATCCAGACGCATCCTACATCTCAGCTATTGTGGCACCATCTACTTCCCGAGGGATTTCAGCTATAGACAAATCGCGTAAAGTAGAGTTATCAGCCCATCTATGGTCCCAAAACAGGGTAGTCGCCCCTGTACTTACAACAACTCGTGATCCCTCCCATAAGTACTTAGCACTTTCAGTTATGCTATGCCAAACATTCGACATATTTGTTTTTGGTTCAAAACATGTCTATGTCACACCTCCCTTTACAATACTTACTTCTTAACACACTTGACCATAGAGAATGTGGTTCCGTGATCATTCTCCACCCTAATTTTGAAAGGAACGCTTCATTCGCTTGACGAGATGATCTCATACCTAGCCCTCCTTGGTCTCTCGGTTTTTAAAGGCACTCCCAAGACAGGAGGTGTATCCTTCGTTTTTCCTCATCCCCACCCCATACAAACCTTCTATTCTCTTGTCAATGTCATCACAAATAGTACGAGGAATATAGACACCTAAAAATGTCTCCCCAAAACCAAACCCGATGATGAACAACCTTTCACCGCCATTATTGGTCGGGTCGAGTATTTAATCTTTGGAGTGCTTAAATCCATATTAAATTCCAATAAATTTGATAAACCAACCCAATTCCTAGCCCATTTCCCCAAACCATAAATTATTTTCCTCTTTTCGTGGCTATAAACCCAAAATAATTCATTTCGTGTCCTTAAAATTAATCATTTCGTGTCCTTTTTATAAAAACGTTTATAGCAGTTTATTTTGGTCCATAATATGGGTCCAATTATTGAATGGTTGGATGGGGCTTGTAAAGAGCATTCAAACGATATATCATAAGCCCAAATCTGAGTTATAACAAATAAATTATGGCAAAAAACTAGGTCTAAACCGAACCTAAGCTCACCTTACCTACAACCCAATGATCATGTGGAAGGTCCAAAGGATTTAATCTCATTGGTTAACCAATTAGAATTAATTGGAAGCTTCTAAAAGATCCTGATTATCCTTTTTGAAAAGATAAGATGAAAGAGTTTGAAATGGAATAAAACTCCTCTAGTAATTCAATTCGAATTGAAAGACGTTCAAAGAAAGTCAAAAATTATTTTCGTGCCTCATAGTTTTTATCTAAATCTTAGTTGGTTGGATAGCTCTTGAAATTATCTTACCAATTATATATTATAATATTGATTCCGAGCTATAACGAAAAAGATATGAATGAAATATCAAACTCTATCAAAAACTTACACCGTCTCACTATTTTGGCCATATCTTTATTCTACAAAATATTTTAATCTGATTCCAATTGGTTTAGAAAGTAGACTTCAACAGCTTTCCAACGACATATCATTTATCTTATTTCGATTTTTGGATCAAAAGATATGATAAAAACAAAAGCCACTGTCTATCGCAAGAGTTTTATTCCGATTCGAACTCGATCTTTTCTTGATTCTTTGACCCTCTTTTTTCTTTATAAATAGAGGTCATACCACCCCTTTTTGAATCATCAACAATCTTGATCACCAAATCATTCTTTCTTCCTCTCTTATACACCAAAAACCTTCTCTCTTCTCTCTCTCTCTCTTGCTTAAACCTAATTTCTAGCCACCATATTCTTCCATCATTCCTTCCTTAAGCACTCCGAGGAGTCCATACAACACCCGAGGTTTCGTCCTTAAACCACGGCGTGAAATGTAGAATTAACTAAGGATTTGCACCATATCAACTCTACATTATTTAATTTAATTTCAATTTGATTATATTTTTATTATAGTAACTAACAATTTATTCATGATGTAGCAATTCAAGGAAACGCAGAAAGTGAGTAATTAATCACTTAATTACTCTTATTATTATTTCTTATTGCTAATATCATGATTTGTGTTATTAAAATTTTATTTGACTAATTATTTATTATTAACTTGATTCTAATATTAATGTTGATTTCTATTATTATTTATGATTACCATATTGCATGTTTAAAGGGAATATGTAATTGAAAATCACAACTAATAAGATTATTTGGACAACCGATTTAGGTTCCTTCAATCTTGTTACTAAATTGAAGTGATAACAAATATTTTAGAATTATATGTTGCATTAACATTCAACCAATTTAGCATAATAATAGTTTAGAGCGAATTGAATATTTTGTTAGTATGCCTTTGAGATCACATGAATACTTTTTACAATAAGAATCGAGTAGAGGCAATACGGGCGTTGGGCGAATGTGACTCCATGACTCACTTCGTACCATCATCCCCGATCCTCCTTTCGTGGTTTCGAACCATATGGAGTTAGTAATCTCATGGATTATGAATGGGGTGTAACCTTCTCGGGTCAATCGTTGTTGCCTTTCGTTGTCCCTTTTCGTGGTTGCCTTATAATCATCCGTGAACGATTTACAAGTTCCTTACAAACTCGTTGGCGGCTCCCTACTGTCCTTGTCCCTAATCGTTGTCCCTAATCGTAATGTCAATTCTCACTTCCAATGAGTGTCAAGCATATTCATAACATGCTTTAACGTAGGCGCACTTCAAAGAACGCCTACAGGGAAGCTTGGCTGCTTGCATTGCATACGATGTCATAGTCAAAATTGTAGACTTTGCCAATTCAATGGTAAGATTAATGATTATTTCAAGTAATTGCTTAACCATGATTTAATTTTTTTTAAAACAAAAATTAAAATTCCTAAAATGTCCCCACTTAATACACTCAAATTCCTATAATGCCCACACTCAAACCTATCATCATCTTCATCCCCCTCTTTCTTCCTCCTTACCTTTTTCACTTTCAAGCTCCCACTCAATCACCACCAGCCAGCCACCTTTCCCCCGCCCCAACCCACGACGGCTCCCACCCAGCCTTCCCCTCGTCCATGCGCCGACCTCCCCCATCCCTGCCGCGTCTCTCCTTCCCCTTGAACTACCACCACCACCCCCTCTCCAACAATCCGTAAAATCCTCAATTTCTCCTCCCTAGAGGATGAATTTTGGCTCAAAATCTCCCCAATTTCTGCAATTCCTCCTTTAAATTATTGTAATTCCCTTTGTGGTGTACTTAGGGTTGAATTTGGGGTTTATTACTAAATTATTGTCCCCAAATAAAATTAAAAAACAGAAAATCAAACCTTAAAAATTGAGTAAGCTTGCATTTGAATTTGGGAAAATTAGGGCGAAAATTTCAGAAATTAGAGATCCAACGAAGAAGAAGGATCGTCGATTGTCGTCGCCAAAGAATCGTCGGGAAATGTTGCGCCGTCGGTATTTTTTTCTAATGAGATTTCGGCATAATGACACATGGTGAGGGAGGGGTGGGGCTGCGACGGGTTGGGTTGGTTATTGGTGGTGATGTCGACAGTTGGATGGTAAGTCTGGTGGTGATGGCGATGGCAGTGGTTCTGGTTGCTGGGAAGTGGGTTGTATTATTTGGGGGAAAGGTATAATTGAGGATTAAGGTTAAATTAGTCATTAAGTATTTAATTAACCAGAGTTAAGCTTATACTTTCATTAAGTTCACCATTGAATAATTAAAACAAATTAAAGTTTACCAATAATAATAAGTTTTTAATAATTTATCACTGAGCCTGAGTTTACAAAAGAGAATTTCCCTACGTTTTTTAGTCGATTTGATTTTTGCATAGTTTTCAAAACAACATTGTAACTATCTCAAAAGCAATATAATACGGAGTAAAAAAAAATAAAAAATAAAATAAAAAGAGAGAGAGAGAGAGAGAGAGAGAGAGAGAGAGAGATAATTATTTGAAAATTTTGAAGTCGTGACGAATCTAATATAGACCACATGACTATTTTACTAAAATTGTGTAAATACTAGATTATTCCATGTTACATTAAATCTCTCAAGATCCCAAGTGGAAAAAGCATATAAAATTGCAGTGTTTTATTTACTATTGTATACATATACGAAGTATAACTTAACTGGTTAGTGCGTTCTTCCCGATTCCATTACTCGTTATATAAATAAGGTTATTATTCTATTCTTTAAAATAAATAGTATCTATATAATGGTAAAGTAAGAAAGAAAATATTATAGTTAATTAAAAATTTCCTAAGACAATTTGAAAAAAAGTATATAAAAATGGTAGAAAATTATTTATCCACGTTTCGACACATGTCATTTTTTTATTCGTCTTGAAAAAAAGATTAAGGTTAGTGAGCTTGATTGGCTCAGGGGCTTATGCCTAGAGGTTCAGTAACCTCGGTGTAATTTCTTTCTTTTGTGATTAATAAAATTTTGCCTTTCTTAGAAAGAAAGAAAAAAAAAATTTCTCTTCAACTTCTTTAATTTCATCTTAAGTGATTATCCTTATTTTGTCTAACGACTCTAATAATTAGCTTTTGATAAAAGTTACTTATATATTTTGGAATTTAATTATATATTTTAGAAAAAAATATTAATTTTTTTTTACTAAAATCATAAGGCACATCAGTTGACAATGTTACGTTAATACGACCACCAACATATCTTAAAGGATGTATATAAGGAATATATCATTCCCACAAAATAGTTTTGTAAGAAAAACTAATGATTATTGTATAATGTATTCGTAGATCTTTTAATTTTTCTATAATATGTGTCAATATCCCATGAATTGCATACACTTAGTTTGGTTTAAATAAAAGGGAAAAAGCCTAATATATATAGGATTTCAAGAAATATACAAGTAGTAATTAAAGTAGTCAAATTATCAATTGTTTTTTTTTCTTCTAGAAAACCAGGTAAAAATTATCCATTTAAATAGTTTTTTTTAGAGGATTTATATCCATTGAAATAGTAAATTAAATCTTGTTTATTCTAATCATTTTATGCCGAGAAAATTGGCGATTCACTTGATCTTAAAGACATTGCTTTAGAAAACTATTTTAGTAGTGATATAATTTATTTATTTGATAATAACATTATATTATTAATAAGAAAAAAGAAAAAAACACACCCAAACAATGTTGGAAAAAAGAAAAATGTTAAGGAAATGTTGCTTTTGGTTGCAATAATGTTGATGATGATTGTCATTGTTGCGGCTAAATGCAAAAAAGAGGGTCATGTTTGTTTCTTTTTTTTTTTTTGACAACAACAAATTAAAAGAAAAGCTAGTACGAGAAACTAATTAAGTCTACCCTACACCTATTAGCAATAACATGTGCTTCTGCAATCTGTTCCCGGGTAACTTTCCAAGTAAGGCAAGTGCAAAATCGATTTCCTTCCTGTAGTAACTCTTGAATTGTCCATAGCATTCGTATCTACCTTCTTCTTGGTTGTTGTATTAAGTGAATAATAGCTAGTGAGTCAATGTACAAAAAAATTCGTCGGTGACCTCTCGTTCTTGCCCATTTAAGTGCAGCCACACAAGCCAAAAGTTCTGCATGTAGAGCAGATAGCGTCGTACCAAAATTACCACATCCATCCATAAAAATATTATTATCGACTGAATAAGCCCATCCCATGCCTGCATGTCCATTACTCTTTTTCCAAGAGCCATCCACCATTATAATCAATTCTAACCTATCATCAGTTGGATCAGTAATATCCTCCTTATCACATCCTATGTTTACTCTCTCAAACCCAGGTGGCATCCCATTTAACATGGTATCCTTCACTCTATTCTCGACACAACCATTCGTATGTCGCCAAATAGATAAGTCACGCATTGACGTTTTGTAATTTCTGAACAGATCTGCAAGATACCCTCCTTCATTACTAAAAACTCTTCCATTTCTAGTTAACCATAGACTCCAAAGAACCCCAATGAACACAATTATTCGTTCACTTGTCTTACCATCCTCGCTGTGAAATAGCAGGATATATTTCTGAATCCAGTGTCCCAAAGGAGTAGATTCATCAATTTTGGAGGAAATATGCAGAGGGCAATTAAGCCAAGCATACTTCGCAAAAGAGCACATCCTAAAAAGATGTTGATCGTCCTCTTGTTCCAGCCCACAAGAGTCACAAGAAGCCTCTATATCTATGCCTCGTCGTACTAGGTTCGACTTGACCGCCAAACCATTCATCACTAGCTTCCAAAGGAATAAGCTCCATTTTGGCGGTACATTTAGCTTCCAGGTGAGTTTGTAAAAGGTAAAGTTTGAACCATACTCATGGTGCAATAATAAGCCGTTCATTAGAAAAGCGTAGCCAGTCTTCACAGTGTACAGCCCAGAGGCATGGTGCCCCCAGTACAACATATCCTTCTCCTCAGAAGAAGGCAATTCCATCTCTAAAATCTTTTGTGCTGTATCCCATTCAAACCTTTCTCTAATAAGTGCCACATTCCAGGAATTGCTCTCCTGAGAAATCAAGTCTTTCACTCTCCCTGACCCCACCCCTCTCAGCAGTTGGTTAGACTTGAACACTGGAGGTGCTCCCTGCACCCATCTCATATTCGCAACCTTCACCTTCTCACCGTTCCCTACACTAGTAGAAAATATGTAATGGCAAGCGGTTCAAACCCCCTAATGGGAAGCGAATCTGAACCGCATGCTATTAGGGGGCTTGCCATTAGCCTTTTACATGGCAAGCGGTTCAGAACCACTTGCCATTTGTAGTGAATGGGCAGCGGTTTTGGCGCCAAACCGCTGCCCATTATGGCTATAAATTTTTTTTTTTTTTTGGTGTTTTTCACTAAAATTGATACACGAACAAACTATATGTAATACCAATAATATTTAGATAAATTAATTAATTGTTGTAACTTGTAAGTATTACATTTCATAAAAAAAAAAATTAATACAAGTAATAAAAATAATACAACAGCTTGATTAACAAAAAAAAAAAAAAAAAAAAAAAAAACAACAACAACAACTCTTGTTCACTTGCTCCACCACCACCACCGTCCATGCACGCGCACCACCACCGTCCATGCACGCGCACCACCACCAAATCCCACCCATTTTCGCGTAAAACGACCCCCACCATCCATCAGATCCCAGCCCATTCGCCCACCAAGACCCCCACCAAAACCCCCACCAACACCAGATCCCAACCTACTTCGCCCACCACGACCCCCACCAAAACCCCCACCAACACCAGATCGGCTTGAAACAAATCAATTCAACCACACATCACCATAAAATTAAAAAAAAATTTAAAAAAATAAAAAATGACCATGAATTCCACCATAACATCGAAATTGGCTTGAAATTTGGGTTTTAAGGGTCAAATTCGACCAAGAAAACTCTAGATCTAGAGTTTTTATGGTCGAATTTGACATAAAAAACTCGAAAATTATGGTCTAAACTCGAATTTGCTCGAAAAGGATGGTCTATGCTCGAATTTGCTCGAAAATATGGTCGTTGGTCGAATTTTTCGATGGTCGCACCACCACCAGACTAAGAAGCAATGAAATTATAACTCATGGAGATGGAGAACGGAGATGAGAGAAGAAAGAGAAGGAGATGGAGGAGAGTTGGAGAGAGTGAGGGCGTGAAAATGGAAGGGATCGGTGGAGGAGAGAGAACGTGAGAAATAGAGAGGAGGAGGAGAGAGAACGTGAAAACTGAGGGGAGGAGGAGAGAGAGCGTGAGAAATATAGAGGAGGAGGAGAGAGAGCGTGAGAATTAGGGTTTTTTAAAGAAATGGCAAGCGGTTCATGTTCCAAACCGCTTGCCATTTACAATTTGGCAAGCGGTTCACCCTAAACCGCTTGCCATTTACAATTTGGCAAGCGGTTCATCCTAAACCGCTTGCCATTTACAACATTGCAAGCGGAATTGCAAAACCGCTTGCCATTTGGGGCTTCCCATTACATTTATTCTACTAGTACTATCTTCCATTCATAACCTCGAACCATATTATTCCCCACATTAAACAAACCCCGCCTGCCCCATGAAGCATTCCCACGCAGACTTGTTCTAACACTTCCCGTACACAAAGAGCAATTATGATCTGGATCCATAGTTCTAGCCACCAACAACTGGGGGTTACAATGCATCCGCGAGACTTGTTTGAACAAGAGAGCATCATTTAAAAAAGCCATAGACCTAATCCCTAAACCGCCCATACCCTTCGGTCTTTTAATAACCTTCCGTTTAACCCAGTGAATACCCTTTGCCCCTTTATTTCCCCACCAGAACCTTGCAATTAGGGAATCGATTCTATTGGTGATCGAAGTTGGCAACTTAAAACACTTCATCACATGTGAATAGATGCTTATTAGAACAGTGTTTATTAGAATGAGCTTTACCGACTATGACAAGTGAAGTGCTGCCCAGGAGAGGATTCTATTAGCCACCTTATCAATCAGGTACTTGAAAGCATCCAATTTCCTCACCGTGAAGTCAATTGGAGCACCCAAATGTCGTTCCATAACAGTGACCTGACCGATTCTTAAAATGGTTTTTAGATTATCGATTTCGTTCATGTGAGCAAGCCTGCTAAACCTTACAAAAGATTTATTCAGGTTCAACTGTTGCCCTGATATTTCCCCAAATCTAGATAGTATATCCCCCATATTTTGGCACGCTGTAGAAGTTGCATGAAAGAACAGCATTGCATCGTCTGCGAAAAAAGATGGGAAATCAAAGGCGACCGCCGCGTTACTCTTAGCCTTTTTAATCAGGTTAATATTCTCCGCCATAGACAACATTCTAGATAAAATATCCATGCAGAAAAGAAACAAGTATGGGGAAAGAGGGTCACCCTGTCGCGTAGCCCACAGTCCGGCTTAAACATCTCCGAAACCTGCCCGTTAACGAAAGTCTTATAAGTAACCGTCGAGATACATTGAGAAATCCACTGAATCCACTTTTCCGAAAATCCATAGGCTTTCAGAAGCCTCAAAAGAAAGACCCAATTCACTTGATCATAAGCCTTGGACATATCAAGCTTAATAGCTGCCTTTGTAGAAATCCCATTACTAGTATTAACCATATGCAACAGCTCATGGCTAAGCATCACATTATCCTCAACATACCTTCCCGGCACAAAAGCATGTTGATACTCCGTAATGAGGCTTGGTAATAAAGATTTCATTCTATTCACCAAACATTTAGCTATGCATTTGTAGATAGTGTTGCAAAGGCTAATAGGCCGAAACTGTGATGGCTGTTCCGGGCACTCCACTTTTGGAATCATCACAAGGAGCGAAGCATTGAACTCCTTTAAAAGATACCCTGTAGAAAAGAAAGATTGTACCGACGCAACAACTGAGGAGCCCTCCTCCTCCAAATTTTTGTGAAAAAATTCCGCTATATACCCATCCGGCCCTGGTGCTTTTAAATTGTTAATGGAGAACATCGCTTTTCGAATTTCCTGGTGTGTAAAGGCTCTAGTTAAAAAAGTAGCATCCTCAGATCCAATTGATGGTATTTCAAGCTCTCTTAGCACCAAATCAATTTTCTCACTCATAACTATCGAAGAGACCGTTGAAGGATTATAGACCTCTTGTAAAATTTCCCTAAATAGGGTTTCTAAATTCTCCTGCCCTTGAACCCAGTTCTCCTCATCCTTCCTAAGAGTTACAATCTCCCTTCGTTTCTGTCTAATCTTCACTCGCCCATACATCATTTTTGAAGAAATATCCCCTTCCTTGATCCACCTATCCTTCATGCGCTGTTCCCAATACTTAAATTCCAAACTACTTCGATCAATCGTCTCATTGATGGCTTCCACATACTTACTACCTTGTTCCAAAGTAGTCACCCTATCTCCTTGCTCTTGGAGATTCGACGAGTACATTCTCCAATTTATTCCCCATATTCTTTTATTATCCAAACACCATTTCTTTATTTTATTTCGTAGCCACTTCGATCTTTGCTGAAATTGGAACATGACAGATCCCGAGCATTGATAATTTCAAACCTCCGCAATGAAGTCTTTAATCTCCGGGAAGATCAAACACCAAGTTTCAATTTGATACGGTCTATTAGATTTTGAAATCTGGTTGTTGGTGTCATAAATAACTGCCGCATGATCAGAAACCGTAATTGGCTCATGGATCACCCTACCATCTAGGTAATCATTAAACCATTGTGAAGAGGTGTATGGTCTATCCAACCGTTCCATAATCAATTCCAATCCCACTCTTTTATTTGACCAAGTGTAGCGAGGCCCCATAAACGGAACTTCTAAAAGATTAGTTTGAAACCTCCAATCCAAAAAGACATCCAATCCCTTGATTAATGATGACCCTCCCAACTTGTCACCATAGTACTCTAGTTGATTTATGTCTCTCATAATTAACACATTTGGAGTATTAGAGATTAAAATTGCGATCTCATCCCATACTCTAGGTCTATCTTCGACCTTAGACGCTCCGTACAAAAACAAAATATGCCTACTACTTCCATTAACATCAACAACATTACAAAAGATAAATTTTGGGGAGGAAGCAACACAAAAGACCTTCCCCAAATACCAACTAAACAAGGCTAAGCCCCCCTTTGTACCATCCGAGTCTACTCCGCAAGAAAAATTCGGAGTAAACTTCGCAACTAACTTACTAACATCATTAAAAGACATTTTAGTTTCGGAAATGAACATAAAAGTAGGCAAATTAGTAGCTAATAACCACACTAAATATGGATGTGTAGGGGATAGTGTGTCATTTAATCCCCTACAATTCCAAGTAATGACCTTCATGGGTTCATTGGTGGCTGAATTAGTGCAGCCCCTTCTCCTCCGAAATCACCTAGTTCTTCATTATTTTCAGTTGCACCTTCAATCTCCATATCACTATCAAAGTCATGAAAATTCGAGGTCACCTCATCACTACGTTGCTTCTTAGAAGGGCTCGAGTTTGCTGAAGACGAGCTTGATTTCTGTCTTTTCTTTCCCAAATTTTCAAAGAGTGGCTCCTTAATCCGCACTCCCCACTGCCGTGCCATATCGATGTTAGAGATCGCCTTCGATTTGAACTCAAAAATCCATCTTCATCTTCATGCCATATACTAAAGCCCCCTTTATCCGCACATCGATTCAAAGTCTTCAATCTTTTCTTTTCCACCCATCCTAAGTCATAGGATGCCTCCCTTATTAAACTGTCATCACAAGATTTCGAAGGAATTCGATCCATCATTCGAAATCTTTTGCGAGAGGAAGCATCACTGTCAAACTTGCGAGAAATAGGAGCAGCATTATCAACACTAATCATTGGCATCTGACCTCTTTCATTGTCCCCGGTCGGAGAAGCTGGTGAATTAGAAGGATCGTACTCAACCATAGGCAAATTAGGCATATTAGAAGGGAAAGTGTTTGGTGAGTATGGTAGGAAAGGTGTTCTAGCTGCTGGATACACCCTCCTCGTAGTTGCCCTGTAAGTTTCCATTGCTTGAATGAAAGATCTCTCTGACTCAACAAAACTCAAATGGTTAGCTTCTAAAAAATTCTCATATGTTTCAGAAGTTACCCCTTCCTCACTATTGTTAAGATTGCGCTGTTAGTGAGTGCTTTGTTGTTGCTGAAGCCATTCGCCAATAAACACCCCCGTAGAGTGTTCAATTTGCCCCGTGAGATGTTGATGGAGATTAGGATCAAACCCCTCCGGAAACAGGGTATTGTCCCCTGTTTCTTCTTGAACGCACACCGGCTCCGGTGGTGGGATAGCCCAATCACCTAAACCAAGTGTTTGAAATAAGGTTCGAGGGTTAGAATTTCCCCTCTCCCTATTATTTGCCGCTGCGGATGACTCTCCAACCTCAAAATTTGAGGTTCCTTCTGTTTCGGGGTATTTTGTGATCTCCTCGGATACTGTTCACGTTCTTCTGACAACGAGACGCGGACACCTGCAAAACAACGAATATTCGCCTCCGACGATCAAGTTAGAGATCGGGAATCGGAAAAGCTAGGGAGAGAAAGTAGAGAGAAGTTGGAGCTCTTTTAGTGCTCTTTTTATGTTATGTCCCAATCCACCCCTCCCATCATAAATGATTAGGGTATTTATAGGGGTGGGAACATGTGCCCCTCTAGGGTTTGTACCCTAGAACTCCGTGACATGATTGGCTGCGCAATCAGAGGTAGCCACGTGTCAAAGGAGGGTGTCGTTTTGCAGCTTTCAAGGTTTTTCCTCGGGATTTGGTCCTGATGTAATAAAGGCCTTTTTTCTTGCCGATGCTCCGATTTTTGCTTAGGGCAACTGACACGTGTCATCCCATCAGGAGGTCACGTGTCGCCTTCTCATGGGGACACGTGTCGCCCTCTTAATGGGCCACGTGTCGCTATAAGATTGGGCCACGTACTTGGGGGTTATTTTACCCTAAACATTTGCCCCTCAGAGGGGGTGGCTCGTACGCTTACTGGCCGCCTCCTCTGATCCTCTATCTGGACGTCCATGTACATTGGGTTGGATTTACCTCCCATCTGTTCTGGACGTCCATATACTTTGGACTGGGCTTACTTTCTAGCTGCCTTGGACGTCCACATATTCTGCTCTGGACGTCCACATACTCTGGAGTGAGCCTATTTTCTTGCTTATCTGGACGTCCACATAATCAGGACTGGACGTTCACATACTCTGGGGTGAGCTTATTTTCTTGCTCATCTGAACGTCCACATACTTGGGACTGGACGTCCTCATACTCTGGGGTGAGCTTATTTTCTTGCTCATCTGAACGTCCACATACTTGGGACTGGACATCCTCATACTCTGGGGTGAGCTTATTTCCTGACTCACCTGAACGTCCAAATACTCAGGCGTACACTCTGGTACTCCAGCCAGGTTGCGTCCGTCTGAAAGCTTTCTTTGGACTAGACATCTGGGAGCTTAGACGTGCCGTCACTCGTCCGTCTGAATCTTCACTTAAATTGACGGAACCCTAACGTCATCCGTCTCTTTCTTCAAGTAATTTTTCAAAGAGTTACCGTTTGAATGTCTAGGCGGGAAAGATGGTTTTACCATTTTGCCCCCATAAATTCATTCTGTAAATATGGGAGGTAAAATCTCATTTTGGCACTTTACTCATTAGTGAATTCTAGAGAGAAGGCATAGCATTCTAGAGAGAAAAAGTTATCCTCCCCCTAAATCTTCAAGAGAACCGTCGTGAGTTTGAGTTTTTTGAACGTTTTTTGAGTTTTCCGGTCAATCTTCAAGAACACCAAGAACATTTTCATGGTTTTCAACACGTACAAAGGTAGGCCGCCTACAACTTCTTTCTTTACTTTTACTTTGTATTTTTTCTTTATTTCAATTCTGGATTCATACTCGGCTTCATCCGACTCTCCTCATGAGGCCGGCCGTTCGCCTAGGACTGAGGAGTCTAGAGTGGACGGAGAAGAGTTGTCTACTCCTTGGAGTGAGTCTATGTCTAGTGCGTACGTACTCACCCCCACTTGTTCTTCTCTGTCCCTACAGGCGAATATGGCTAGAACCATGCGTACGCGTGAGATTCATGCGGCTAGGAACCCAGACGGCAGTCTAGTTCACCCCAGGGTCCCTTATGACCCGAACAATCCCAATAGTTCCGATGTGGAGACCGCCTCCACCACACATACAACTACCTCCACGGGCTCTCATCACTTGGCCGTGGAGGTTACTTCATCATTCGAGGAACGCCAAAGAGCTCAAGGTGCCTCGTCCGCTCCAATCCTGGAACTTAGGTTCCCCCAATATGCCAGCACGGTCATGGATGAGGCCGAGCTGGTACTTTGTAATGACCATCCTTCCCAATCTGGGGCGGACGCTGCTGGTTCATCCGTCCCTACTTCCTCTCAACCCCTGCTCCAACAGGGCAGAGCGGACATACCAAGGACAGGAATCTCAATAAAAGACAAAGACAAGGGCCCCTTCTTCGGGAAATGAGGCGGCCGCTGCCAAAGACAAGGGCAAGCGTCCTTTAGTTGAGGAGAACGTCCCTTCTTCTATTGGCGTACTCAGCTCTAGAGGTCGAAGCTCGGCTGAGGCAGCAGACCTGGATAGGATGATGTCTTTAGAGTTTGGGAGTGCTCCTTCTCACCAAATGGAAGAAGAAGAAGTTGAGAAAGAGGCCGAAGGTGAGACGACCGAAGGTGAGGCGGCGGCCGAAGAGGACGTCGCCAATATTGATAACTTCAGGGATCCATACGCATGTACGGTGGGTAGCACGACCTTGAAGTTCTTAGATCACAAATTTGAGAAGTACAAGACATCCCTCCATCTTGGGAAGGGGTTTGAGATTCAAGTCCCTAGGAAGGCACATGTTGTGGCCGCCTGGGAGGAAGAGAAGCCGCGCAAAAGATCCTTTTGCGTGTACAGGGCCGCCTTGGATGTGGGCCTTCGCTTTCCCCTTCATCCTTCCGTCCGGACGTTGCTGGACGAGTATGACATTGCTCTTTTCCAACTGACGCCAAACAGTTGGTTAAATGTTTTTGGGTATTTTGTGACGTGCATCTGCAAAGGCTTCAAACCGGACTTTGCCGTTTTCTGTGAGATGCACTCACTAACGCGGCTGGAGAATGACACGGACGGTTGGCTCATCTAGAGTTCAACCAGAGATTACATGGTGGTGGTTGACCGTGTTAGAAAATGGAGGGACTGGAAGCACCGTTTCTACCGCATCAAAACTAAGGATGCGGAGTTCAACCTACGTATGAATAGGTGCAATCCTGAGCCTATCCATCTCGGAAGTGGGGATCACAAGCCTGACAAGCCACCCGTCCGTCCCAGCCAAGAATACCAACTTGAATATTTCAAGGTTAATAGGGTCAAGCGGGGTAGCAAGACTGTACGCGTTCCTCGCCGCTGGGTTCCTCTATCCAATTGGCTCCGAAATACTACTTTTATGTCTGCATACGACCTGTACCAGAATTTGCCCCAAGGTGGACGCTTAGATATATTCTTTGTACGCTCATAAGATTTTACTTAGAAAATTATTCTAACACTTTCTTCTTCTTTTTACAGCGGAGGTGTACGCTATGCTTGACCCTGAGCAAAAGGGAGAAGTGGAAATGTCCGAAATTGACCTAGCTCGGTACAAGGCTCGTCAAAAGATGTACGAGCAAGCCAAAGAGGTAAATACTTGTTTAGTTTTTGAGTCTTTCTTTTCTTTTCTCGTTGTCCGCCTTGCTGTATTGAGAGGAGCATACTTCCTGGCTTTGCGCGGACGCTCTTCGTCCGTTTAGGCATATTGGAAGGGAGCTCCTTCCCAACTTCACACGGACGCTGACAAGTTCATTGTCTTGTGCCTTTTTCTAACGATTTCACTTGTATTTTTTACTGGCCACTCCCACTCCAAGGGCAAGAAGGAAGCAGCCGACTTCATCAACTCTAGATGCGAACGCATCTAAAAGGAGGAAGACGGTCGCTACTAAGACCCCTTCTAAAACCGCGGCCAAGACGAAGTCGCAGACTGCTACAACGCAGTCCAAAGAAGAACAACCTCGGCTGGTACAAAGCGAGGCCTCCAAGTCCGTGGATCCTGTTGCTGATTAGGTCCACGATACGTCCGTCCATTCGGACGATGGGGGTAAGTCGTCCCCGGCAAAAACGACCGGCCCCACCTCGACTCCGCATGTCGAGGTAGTTCAAAAATCTGACTGGTTAAATGCCAGTCAGTCGGCCAGTGACACTGCTGGCCGTTCGACAAATGAGGGGGATGCTCCACTGCCACCCCCTCCCTTCAATCTCTCTCCTCTGAGTTTCTCAACTGGTTAGTTATTCCTTCCTTTCTTCTTGTACGTCTTGATTTATTTTACTTGTATATTTTAGCTGACCTTTTTGCACAGCCGTTCGCAGATATCTTAGAGGAGATGCAGATGAGGCTGCCCGGCCATTCACTCACTGGTGCGGACAGAAAGGCCATGCGAGAGGCCATGGTTTGCGCGGTTCCCCAAGCGCAGCGAGACAAGCTGCGGGGAATCAAAGAGGGGTTCCTCGGCCCCATGCTCAACTGTAGCGCCGAGTTACTTCTTCCTTATATCATAGTCTTTTTCCCCAACACTTAGCATACTTTTCTCATTATTTGGCTAACTCTTTTTCTTCCGTCCGCAGCTCTTCCTTCGCCTGAACGCCTTCCTTGAATGGAAGGACAAAGAAAACGAACGGCTGAAGCAAGCTTGGCTCGAGATGAGGAAGGCCGAGGACGCCGTGACCGGGACGACCGCTATTCAAAGGGTCCATCTGGAGACCCAGATCACCGCGCTGTCCGACAAGGCGGCGCGACAAACTGAAGATTTGGTCAAACTAGGCAAGGCTCTCGAACAAGAGATCTTGGCCAGGGAGGCCATGAGAATGGAGAGGTTCGAGGCCGTCCTAGAGAAGGAAAAGTGGAAGTTGGGCTTTGAGGCTTCTGAGAGCCTGAAGAGTGAGTTGGCCTTGGCCCAGGTCAACCTTAAGTTTGCTCTAGATGAAGCGGACGCGCTGAAGGCCGAGGTGGAAACTTTGAAGAAGTCCGTCTCGGACTTGACTGAGCAGCTGAAAGCTGCTCGGCCGCCCAGTGCTAAAGAAGTCGTCCGCATTGAGCACAATGCAGAAGAGCGGCTTAAGGCTTACTTCTTTGATGTCTTCGACCTAATGGTGGCCGATGGTGAGGCGGCCTATTATGAGGAGCGCTTTGCTAAGCGCCTTGAGTATGTCTACCTCAGGGAAGACGCAAAGAAGGCCGGCCAGCCCCCTCTAGAGCTAGTTTTCACTTCCCCCGAGTCCGGAGAGGACGAGGAGGAAGAAGAGGGTGATGAGGAGGAGGAGGCGGACGATGGCACTGAGAAGCCAAATGATGAGACGTCCGTCCCTGACCCGGCCAAGGGGGGATAAGCCTGTGGAGGAGCCTGCCAAAGATGATACGGCTAAATAGAGCTCAGTTCCTCCAGCAACCGTCTGCTCAGCTTTCCAGCTCTCCTTTATCAGCTTTCACTTTACTTAGCGTTTATTGTACTTTTTTTTTTTGTTTTTGTTTTGAATTCGCCTATTTGAGCGGCATTGTAAACATTCCGGCCGCCTTCTGTGCGGTCTTATGTTAATGAAATTTCGTCCGCCTTTTGAGCAGTTTTTTATTTCTGTTTCATACTTAGCAATTTTTCGCAATTTTATGCTTTTTGAATGCTTTTTCGTACGAACCTAGGGGTATGCCCCTTTATTCGGTGTTCGCCTAGTCCATACTCTAAGTGGTTTGATTAACTTGGTAGTTTTTATACCAAGGGTATGACAACTAGCAAGTTAATCAAATCATAGTAATGATTGCCCTTGGACTAGGTGAAACGCCGAATCAATTAAATTTAATTGGCCGTTCAATTGGCTTTATGCGAGTCGTCCGTTGAAACTATCGCTCGGACACACCCTAGAAATCCCAAGTATTATCTCAACTTAGAGATTTCTAGCTCAGTTGGGCTAGGTGCCTAGGTATGCCCTTGCCCCATTTGTAAAGGACACTTGTATTACACAAGTTTAGGATACCTTGCCTTAATCGTCCGTCTTGGGTTGGGACGGACATTCATTTCTGACTTAAGTCAGTCAGTCTCTCTTTTTTTTCTTATTTTTGTGTGGCCGGGTTGCTTCATTGGAAGCAATCTTGCTACCCTTTTTACCTCGGCCACTCAGTAAGCCTTTGATAGGCCGTGTTGCTATGTTGGAAGCAACTTAGTAAGTGATTTCACTCGGCCTTTCAGCTTAAATCATAACATGCACATAAGAACAAGTAAAATAACAACATAGAGTAACAATGCTTGACTTTCATTAATTTGTCAAAATTACATTGTTGTGGCCGTATGGCTTTAATTACATGGCTCGGTCGACAGACCAAGCTGTATATACAGATTTTTGGCTAAGTACTAAAGAGAAAAACTTAAACATGATACTTTTTC
Organism: Chenopodium album; assembly: GCF_948465745.1. Taxonomy (NCBI): domain Eukaryota; kingdom Viridiplantae; phylum Streptophyta; class Magnoliopsida; order Caryophyllales; family Amaranthaceae; genus Chenopodium; species Chenopodium album. The sequence continues at coordinate 11,298,584 of NC_137856.1, forward strand.
AGATTGTCAGTGTTCCACGTCCGTGGGATCTAACGGCCATCAATGGCTTCAAGGCGATATGTGCCGTCTCGGACTTCTTCCCTGATTCAGTATGGCCCCTCCCAGTTTGGAGTTAACTTGCCGTCCTCATTGGCACGTCCCACAACTTTCATTTTTCTCAGCACCAGATCCCCCATCTTCAGCGGACGCTTAGACACTCGGCAATTATATGCCCTTGTCATCCTTAAACAATATATTTCATGTCTAAGTGTCGCATTGCCCCTACTTCTGGAAGAAAATCTAGGGCGGTCTTCATGGCCTCCAATTGGCCGATTCATCATATAGCATTACCCGCAAAGTGGGCTCGTACATTTCAATTGGGAGTACGGCTTCAGCTCCATAAACTCTTTGTTGTTGTCCGTATGGACCATAACACATTAACCAAATCATCAGCCCATAGGCCGCCTACTTTTTCAAGTTTACGCTTGATTCCATTTGAGATCAACCTGTTATAGGCCTCAACTTGACCATTGGCTTGTGGTCGGCCTACCGAAGCAAAACAATGAGTTATGCCTTGGTCCCCCAACCATTTCTTTAGTTGGCGCGTCTCAAACTGAGGTCCATTGTCAAATACCATTGACTGAGGTACCCCATACCGAGTGATTATGCTTTTCCATATAAAGGCTGACACATCCGTTCATTTAATGCCCCGGACGGCCTCGGCTTCAACCCAGTTAGTGAAGTAGTCTACAGCCACTAATACATATCGTCTCTGGCCGGACGCTGGAGTATACGGCCCTAAAATGTCCATGCCCCATTTTGCAAAAGGGAGCGGACTGCTTATGGCCGAGAGACTATTTGCTGGCCGATGAATAAGGGTACCTTTGGCACATTTTTTCACCATTTGCAATGGCGTCCGTCTTCCGGCTCGGCCAGTAATATCCCAGATGTGTAGCCTTTTCAGCCAAGGCTCGTCCTCCAATATGAGAGCCACAGTGTCCCTGATGGAGGTCGTCCAACACATCATGCCCTCTTTCACGTGTTATGCACTTAAGATATGGCTTCACAAAAGCTTTTTTGAATAGTTCCCCATCCTTCATCTCAAACCAGGCCGCCCTCCTCTTCATTAGCCAACTCTCTTTCGGATCGTCCGGGAGAATTCCATCCTTTAAATAGGAAATAATTCCGTCGATCCATCCAGGTTGAACTTCTATCTATTATCTGAACGGGCTCGGCATCAATACTCCTTTTCTCTTTTACTTCCCAAAATACTGATCTTGGAGTGTCACATGATGTCGAGGAAGCTAACTTGGAGAGTGCGTCCGCTTGATGATTTTCTGAACGAGGAACTTGTCTGAGAGAGAAATGTTCTAGGCCCTCGGCCTCATCCTTCACTAGCTACATGTAATCAGATTTTGTGGGTTAGTTTAGTGTGGTGGTGGGGGGTTAAGGTTGTTAAGGGTGAGATGCCGGCGGTGGCGGCGGTGGTAAAAGTTTTTGGTGGGGTGTATAGCAGTGGGATGGGCTGGGTAGGGTAGTACATTCTGTTTTTTTTGTTTTTTTTAATAATTTTTGCGACCGCCAAGACGGTCGCAATCTGATTTTTTTTGCGACCGACTATAAAACAGTCGCAATAAATAAAAATTGCGACCGTTTATCAACCGGTCGTTGAAATTAGGAAAACGGTCGCTAAAAAATCTGCGACCGTCAACCGGTCACAATTTTCAATTTTTGCGACCATCAAAATTACGACCGTCTTGTTGCGACCGTTGACGGTCGCAAATACTGTTAGCGACCGTTTTCCCTATATTTTGCGACCGTTTGAGACGGTCGCAAAAACCTTCATTTTTAGTAGTGATCATGGCCGGCTCCGTGGCCTCGAAGCCACCATTGACCTGGTGGACTATTAGCCGGGAGTCCGAGCATACTTCAATTTTGGTTGCCCCAGCCGCTTTACACATCCTTAGGCCGGCCAACAATGCTTCGTACTCAGCTTCATTGTTTGACGCTTGGAACTGAAATCTCAATGCGTACTCAAACTTATCTCCTTCAGGAGACTGACATATGATACCAGCACCACACCCGGTCGCTGTTGCACTACCATCCACAAACACCATCCAAACCTGGTCCCCGGCCGGCTGAAGATCTGGCCGTGTCATTTCAGCCAAAAAATCCGCAAAGGCTTGCCCCTTGATTGCCTTTCTTGGCTCGAACGAAATGTCAAAGCCACTGAGCTCCAAAGCCCATTTGAGCGTGCGGCCACTTGCTTCTAAAGTTGAGAACGACTTCTGTAAGGGTTGGTCTGTATAGACCACAAAAGAATGTGCCAAAAAATACGGCCGTAGCTTCTTTGATGCCATGTACAAGGCTAGGCCGAATTTTTCAATTGGGGGGTACTTAAGCTCAGCATTATGAAGTACATGGCTGATAAAATAGACTGGAACCTGGTGGCCGTCTCTCTCAGCAAGGAGGACGACACTTAGAGAGTGTTCAGAGATGGCAAGGTAAATGAATAACTTCTCATTCCTGAGCGGACTGACGAGGCGAGGCAATGTATGCAAGTGACTTTTCAATTGTACGAATGCTTCCTCAGCCTCCTTTGTCCAATGTAACATAGCTTTCTTTTTAATGGTTTGGAAAAAATGACACTTATCCCCTGACCTTGACAAAAATCTACCAAGGGCTGCTAAACAGCCGGTCAGTCTTTGCACCTCTTTGATTGTCCTTGGTGACTTCATGTCAAGGACGGCTTGAATTTTTTCAGGGTTGGCCTCAATTCCACGTTGATCGATCAAAAATCCGAGAAATTTACCGGACTCAACACCAAAGACACACTTCTTTGGATTTAACATCATCTTATGCCGCCTGAGTTCGGTGAACGTTTCTCGTAAATCCTTCAGATGATCGGCCGGCTCTTTTGACTTGACAATCATGTCATCAATGTACGCCTCCATGTTTCGGCCGAGCTGATCTTTAAAGACCGTGTTAACAAGCCTCTGAAAGGTAGCTGGGGCATTCTTAAGGCCGAATGCCATAACTTTGTAACAATACAACCCCTGCTCGGTCACGAACGCTGTCTTTTCTTGGTCTTCTTCCCACAAGGGAATTTGATGGAATCCGGAGTATGCGTCCATGAAGCTCATTAGGGCGTGCCCGGCCGTGGAATCGACCAGACGGTCAATCTTGGGCAAGGGGAAGCTATCCTTAGGGCACGCCTTGTTCAAATCTGTGCAGTCCACGCATATTCTCCAAGTTCCATTCGGCTTCTTCACAAGAACTACATTAGCTACCCAATCTGGGTAAAAAACATTGCCGAATGAAACCGGCGTCCAACAACTTTTTCACCTCAGCCACGGCCGCCTGATTCCTCTCTTCTCCATGATTCCTCTTCTTCTGGCGGACAGGCTTTATCAAAGGATTCACGGCCAGCTTGTGTACGGCCAGGTCAGGACTTATTCCTGGCATTTCACCAACTTCAAATGCAAACACATCTTTGAATTCCCTTAACAGCTTAATTAACTCATCCCCAAGCGTTCCCAGGGCTATAGTGCCAACACTAACCGTCCGTTCTGGGTGGTTGGAATCAAGCATTATATGCTGGTGGCTGTCGGCCGACTAAGGCCTCAACTCTTCTGGCCGGCCGATAGTCATTAATTGCTAGGCCTCTTCTGCCTTGGCCGCCTTACGCTTTTGGCCGACCTGGTATGCTTGGAGTGAGGTTCCTTCCTCTTTTGACTCGGACAGTCTTGGTCCACGTGCTGTGGGCTTCACTACCAACTGATTACATTCCTTAGCCATTTTATGACTTCCTTAAATTGTTCCTATCTTACCGTCCGACCTTTCAAACTTCAACAACATTAGGTGGGGCACAATGACTGCCTTGGCTGCATTCAGAGTAGGGCGGCCAAGAATGACATTCTACCCTGTCAACTCTTTAATAACTAGGAAGCGGACGACCATATCTCTCTCTTTTCCCTTCTGCCCAAAGCGGACGGGAAGATCTATCCGTCCGACTGGATGAATGACATTCCCCCCAAATCCTACCAATGGGTCGGTAATGTCCTGGAGAGCATCTTCAGGGAAGCTTAGATTCCTTAGGGCGGTCAGACTAATGATGTCGGCCGAACTTCCCGTGTCTATCAATATTCGTCCAACCTTCAAATTTGCTATCTTCATGACAAAGACCATAAGATCATTATGCATGGCCTTGACCTCCCCACGGTCAGCCTTACTGATGATCACTTCAGGAAAAGGTTCGGCCTTAACTACATCCGTTTACATCACATTTGACAAATTTCGGGCGTCATGCTTGATTCTTTTCATGGTAGGGCCGCCTGAGGCAAAGCCTCCTGATATCACGGCCACAAAGCCTGAGTCAGTGTTGTTCCCATCATCTTCCTTGTCATTTTTCTTATCATTTTGTTTCTTTTTCTCGGACGTGTTGTCCATCCGTTTGTAGGTGAACTTGGACTTCATCACATAAGGATTCAACAGACCCTTGTCGACCAGCTTATCCAATTGCCTCTTCAGATTGATGCATTCGTTCGTGTCATGACCCACATCTTTGTGGTAATGATAGTACTTGTTTTTGTTTCTATACTGGGCCGAGCCTCTCAAGGGCTGAGACTTCTCAAACTCAAACTTGTCTTTTATCTCCATCAAAATGGAGTAGCCGTCCTTGTTGAACTCATACTAAGGCTCGTACGTCTTGCTTCTCTTTGACTTGGGTTGCTTGTCATAAGCTACCCAGATTTCTTTTCTTTTGCTTTCTTCTTTCTTTTAGCCGGCCGAGTCTTGCTGAGAAGGTTGCTTCTTCTCAGCCCCCTTAGCCGGCTGTTCTGATTTGGTGAGCGAACAGAAGTCTGCGGCCTCAATGTAGGCTTCGGCTTCCCGCAATACACCTGCGTATGACCGAATCTTTTTTCTTACCAAATCAAACTTGAAACCATTATTCCTTAATCCCTGGAGAAATTCTGAGTAGGCCATTTCGTCCGGGAGATTATGAACTTGGGCTTTTTCTTGGTTAAACCTTTGGACGTACGAACATAGTCCTTCATTCTTTTGTAGCACAATTGTTGCTAAATTGAGACTTGTCTTTCTTGGTGGGATATTGTAAGAGAAGTTTCCCATGAACAACAGACTGAGGGTGGTAAAGCAGTTTATGCATCCGGCCGGAAGGCTGTTAAACCAATCCTGAGCCACTCTCTTAAGGGTGGCCGGGAAGCATCTGCACCAAGTAGCGTCATCCACGCTTTGCAAGTACATCAAGTTCCTGTGCGAAGTAATATGCTCCTCTAGGTTGCTCGTACCATCATAGGCACCCACTAGTACGCTCTTAACCTTTGCTGGTTGAGGGGATGTTAGAATGTCTTGCGAAAATGGAGGCGGCTTATCTCCTAAAGTCAACAAGCGCATCTGCCAGTCAATGGGCTGAGGCTGCGCGGACGATCCAGCCAGGTAGGGAGCCTGGCCGAACGTCTGGCCGTATGGCCCATACTGTCCGAAGAACTGAGGAGTTGGTTGTATCAACCCATTGAGAACTTGAGGGGGCTGATATTGTGATGGCTGAACTGGAATAGGAGTAATAGTGTGAGCGGCTTGGATTCTGCTGGAGACGGCCGTGTTGGTATACTGGGAGAAAGATTGGTTGGAGAACTCATCCGGCATAGTTGGGGTAGAGGCCGTGTCAGAATATGCGGCCCTCTCCCTTTGCTTATGCCGAATGTAGTCCCTTGCGTCCTTGAAACGCTGTGATGGCTCAGGCTCTGCTCTCTTTGGCTGTCTGCCCCTCTCCCCAGCCGATTGTGTTTTCGCCAACAGACTAGAGAGATTGGTCCGTGGGACTCAGGGAGACCTTCGATGCGGACGGCGGAATGGAGTATTACCAGCATCAGTTGCATTAGTCTTGTTGTGCATTTTCTTGGAGGCACCTCCTCCCCCCTTTGGCTGTTTAGAGGCCAACTCTTGGCGAAGCTTAGTGAGCTCGGCCATCAGGGTAGCTGGGGTAACCGGAGGTTGCTCAGCCTCTTGAAATGAGGCGGTCAAAGGATTGCTGGAATGTATGGTAGTGTGTAAGTCTTCTACATATCCGTCCTCGCCTGGACGAGGACCAGTATTAGGTGTCTGACCATTTATTGCCATAATGGACGAGTATCCCCACAAACGGCGCCAAATGTTTCGGGGTATTTTGTGATCTCCTCGGATACTGGTCACGTTCTTCTGACAACGAGACGCGGACACCTGCAAAACAACGAATATTCCGTTATCGGAATATTCGCCTCCGACGATCAAGTTAGAGATCGGGAATCGGAAAAGCTAGGGAGAGAAAGTAGAGAGAAGTTGGAGCTCTTTTAGTGCTCTTTTTATGTTATGTCCCAATCCACCCCTCCCATCATAAATGATTGGGGTATTTATAGGGGTGGGAGCATGTGCCCCTCTAGGGTTTGTACCCTAGAATTCCGTGACATGATTGGCTGCGTAATCAGAGGTAGCCACGTGTCAAAGGGGGGTGCCGTTTTGAGGCTTTCAAGGTTTTTCCTCGGGATTTGGGCCTGATGTAATAAAGGCCTTTTCTCTTGCTGATGCTCCGATTGTTGCTTAGGGCAACTGACAAGTGTCATCCCATCAGGAGATCACGTGTCGCCTTCTCATAAGGACACGTGTCGCCCTCTTAATGGGACACGTGTCGCTGTGAGATTGGGCCACGTACTTGGGGGTAATTTTACCCTAAACACCTCCAGATATGCGCGGCATAGAGCTTCCACCAGAATTATAATTTCCCAGAGAAGGGTTGATTCTGCTCGCCTGATATGGCTACGGAATAATTACCCCAACAGGCCCTTCCCCCAATCTATCAACCTGATTCACAGGCCCTTGATTAATTCGAGAATTGTTGTGCGACAAATTTGGCCTTCTAATTGGTGAAGACCGAGGTGGTGTTGCTGAATAATTGAGGTTTCGAGGGGTAAACTCCGCATAAGGGTCACGGCCTACCCCCAACCTTCTCCCTAGAGAAAGACGAACATCACCCATATCAATTCTAGCTTCCAATTGATTATCGTGATCCACTTCCGAGTCACTAGAACTTCCCGAGAAATAAACAATATCATCACTGTCATCGGAGTTGAAATCCGAATCAGAGTTAACATTGAAAAGTGCCCTATTACCAATTGGAATATCCTCTGGTTCTTGCGGCCTTGTCAAATTCACAGCCCAATTACGATACCGAAACACATCAGGAAAACCTCGAACATAATTAGTGTAATAGGGATAGTCCAAAGGGCCATGCAACACCCTTAGACCATCCCTCTCTACTGCTTCTAAACGCCTTAATAAGCGTCTAGCCGCCACTTCACTTCGCAAATTACAATTACTCATTCTATGACCAATACAACCACAAGTTTTATAAAAACGAAAGACTCCCTCATACCTGAAATATACCCAAATTACTCGCTCTCCTTGTACTGGTATGAAACAGCCTAGGATCAGCGGCTGTGTTACATCGACCACCATGCACGCCCTGAGCTCCGCCCTCTCCGGCAATCGACCATTAGTTATTGGTTCTAGAGAGTCCAAATAACCAATATGAACAAATATGCGCCTAGCCCATGCCTCCGTTAGGAATTGAAGAGGCAAACCATAGACTCGCACCCGTATACGGGCCGTGGAGAAATTAATTTGCTGAGGGATCAGCGTTGCACTATACCTCCTTAAATTAATTATACGACCATCAAAGACAGTAGAATACTGTCGTAGCAGCCCTTCCAAGTCACTTTGGACTAGAAACTCAAAAAGAAAATAATCCCCAGTACGATGAACACGTACATGACCCCTAGTTACGCAACGCTGATTGATAATGTGTTGAACATAGGTGGCGGAAGGAGGATTCGAGCCAACAAATACCCCAATCACTGAGTTGTTGAAATTAATGTTACTTAAAGCATTGTATTGTGGAGGTGTGGTAACAAGAATTCCCATTCTATGGGATCTCAAACGGTTGTTATTAGGTGGGTCATTTTCTTTGTTATGTGGATCATTTGGGTGTTGGTTTGCCATGTTACTTCAATTAAGAAGAACAGACAAAAGAAACAACGTAGCAGGAATGAGAAAGAAATGGAGTAAGAGAAGTGAAAGGGATGTAAGATAGAATCAAAATTAATGCACTCCCTCATATAGCAGAGGAGCTAGAGAAATAAGAAATTTAGGACTATTGCATGTTGAACAAGTGGCAAAAACTTGTAGCAAAAAAATAGCTGAGCACATTAACTTATGAAGCCTTCTAAATGATGCAGTGGTGATGGGCTTAAGGAGAAAGAGTGTAATTACTCCCTCCCAACGATTGGTGTTCTTGAAAAGCGAAGATATGCAGCAAGAAAAGCAAATTTAATCCCCTCCTGCGATTGGTTGAGAATAAAAAGGGTGGATATTGAGTGTATTAACTCCTTTGTCTCGATTAGTGAAGCAAGATTATGGGAATTGGAGAGGTTTTTCTACAGATTTGATCCAAAAATGCTGAGCGTGTGCTTGCTTGCATGCTACAGTAACCAAGAACAAAGAAAGGGAGATTACTTTTGAGTGGAGCCTAAGGAAAACAAAGGGGTTTTTGGGAAGGAACACACAATTCCTAGTGAGAGAGACTCTCGTTTAGAGAGACAAAGCTGTAGACTCGAATATTTTCTCGTGGATGTTGTTATACTTCCACATGCAATAGTTTTTTTATCGGTGTTTGCCTAGTAGGTCCTGGAATTTTAAATGGTAAGAATCCTTAAAATTAATAAGACTAAGCACTATCTTTCTTATTCATGTAAAAAAAAATGTTTTATTTTAATGGTAAGGAGAAGGACCCTGATAGAATCTCAACTCCCACGATATTTTGGTCCGATATGATATTTGCATGTCATTTATTTTGAGAGTGGGTGGGGGGGGGGGGAGGGATTTTCACCCTCAAGATCGGAATGTACAATCCTTACCACTACACCAAGCTTAGCTTGGTATGTAAAAAAAAAGTTATAAATTAGTAGTTGAATAATGTATTTTATTCTATTATATATAAAAGTGTATGTGTTACCTAGATTGTAAATGTGTGTTCAATACTACTCGTACAATCGGCAACACACAATTATATATAATAGAATTGTGTATGTGAAAGTGTATGTGTTTTATTCTATTATAAACTAGTAGTTGAATAATTTATTTTATTCTATTATATATAAAAGTGTATGTGTTACCTAGATTGTAAATGTGTATTCAATACTACTCGTACAATCGGCAACACACAACTATATACAGGTTGGTCCTTCTTCTTCTTCACCAAAAAAAAAAAGGAAAAAAAGGAAGTTTAGTAGGTTGTTGACAATTTTAATCATCCCAATTTACCAGCTTGCTCAATTAACAAGCAATGAATACTCTAGTGAGAGAAACTGAAGAGAGAGAAAATGCTCTCACCTAAGACGCCCCTAAGCCCTTTTGCCTTTCCTCTTATCAGCTGCTATCTTCCCCTGTACCCCTTCTTTAGCATCTTGTTCAGCAACTTGCAAGTACTCCTATAAAAATTTTCACTATGTCTCCTCCGTTGTTACATCTTCTTTCGTATGATTAAACAAAGTTTCGCCTCTAATATCAGAACCCTTCTTTTTGTTAGATATTTGATCTATTATGTTTGGTTCGTTACTACCTCCGACAATCGATGGCTGAAGCTATCTCTTGACTTTGGTTTCAACATCATCTGCTTTCAATTACGGTCCGGTCACCTTCACAGAGGGATGTCGCACTGCGCTCAGCTCACTCCAATTGTTGCTGACCTTCTTTGCTTTCAGAAATTGTTTCCAAGCGGTAATCGTTTCTTGTATCTCCAATTACTGTGTTCATTTGGGCTCCTTTTCTTTTCTTTCTACTGGGACTTTCAATACTCTTTGTCCTTCTTCCTTGTATTTTATCCCTTAATTCCTTTTGCTTTCCTCTTAAATTTTTTTCTACTAACCCTATACCCAGACACCACCAGTTCTCGACTGATTATGGGGTATTTCTATTTTTATCCCTTTGTTTTAGAAAGGCTTCATCCTTTCTTGACTTTTATTCCCTTCTGGAATTTGGTTTATTATAACTCTTTTGAGTTTTGTGACATATGGATTTTAAGATGGTTTACTATTATAAATCCATGGTGGTTTAGTTTTCCAATTTGTAGCTTCATTCTCCTTGTACTACTACAAATGGCATCTACCCCCTTCTTTAAGTATGTCATTTATTTATTACTTTTATGGTTTTGTTGTATACTCCTATGGATTTGTTCCTTCCCTCTGACTTTCTATACTATATACTGTGGGTATTTTCTTCCCTTTGTTTTCATAGTTTGGATGCCCCCTGTTCTTGGCTCTTGTCAAATTCTCCTTTTGGACCTTTTTTTATCTTATTATATTGATTTTCATATTCTTCCTCTATTTTATCAATTTTTCTTTCCTCATTTTAATTTGTTTCAGATACTACTTATGCATTCTTACATTATTGGCTTTGTACAATTCGTTAGTTGTTATTCTTCTTATAATTTATTTTCAGTGACATTTACGGGTTGGAATGTTACAGGAGGTGCTAAGTGTTCTTGGGCAATTAAGTTAGCCCTTGTACATTTATTTCTCTTGCATTATTTTCTTTTACGGAATATTGTTCCTTCTGGATCTTATGAAATGGGTCTTTCTAAGACTTGGTGTTTGGATATCCATTATCCTTTTGACATTTTGCTTGTAGTACCTAATTCTGTATTTTTGCTTGATGGGGTTTTCTCTTATTTGTTTTATTTATGAAGATCAGCAGTTGGAATGTTAGAGGAGCCAAACGTTCACAAGCAATTTGCGGGATGATATTTCTTAAGCAAAAGTGTAACCCAGACATGTTTATAGCTATAGAAACTATGGTATCTACTTCTAATAGCAGGAGATTAAGCAAAACTTTGGGTTATGAATCCGTTCATATTATTAACCCTGAAGGCCACTGTGGGGGTATGTGGATCTGTTGGAATTCCACAAAAATTGATGTAACAATTGTTCAATTAAAACATCGAATTGCTTCTCTTCTTGTTCATGATTTGTCTATGGATAAAGTATTTATGTTATTTTCCATTTATGCCCCAGCTCAAACGTCGCAAAAAAGTTTGTTTTGGACTGAGCTTTTTGAGCTTTGCAGTGATTCTACTCTCCCTTGGTGCATTATTGGAGATTTTAACGATCTATTTTTGCTTGCTGATAAAACTGGTGGGAAGCCACCTTCTGCTGCTCGTTGTTTTCGTCTGCAAAGATTTGCTCAATTTTCTCAAGCTATTGACGTTAATCCCTTGGGGAACCCTTTTTCTTGGAAACGCATAACCTCCTCGCATATCATATATGAACGTCTTGATAGATCATTTGTAAGTCCTCAATGGGATAACTTATACCCTTCTGCAACTGTTTTATATGAACATTTTTCCATTTCTGATCATGCTCCTATTGTTTTAGTTACGGATAGTAATTCAACCCCGAAATTATCCTCCTTTAGATTTCAGAATGCATGGACTTCTGATATAGAAGCCCAGCATATTCTTGCTAAAAATTGGAAACTTCGTTTTACTGGTTCTCGTTTCTATTGTATTCTGCAAAAGTTAAAACATGCTAAAACTGAATTAAAGCACTGGAATCATGCTAAGTATGGGAATGTTCAAACTAAGCTGAAACTGAATCAGGATAAGTTACTTTCCGTAGAGGCCCAATTGCTGCTCTACCCAGACAATTATCATATTCGTCAACATCTTACCCGTCTTATTCGCCAACGAGAAAAGCTCCTTCTCTTTGGCCAAAACTTTTGGGGCAAGTATGCTCGAAAAATATGGCTAACTAAAGGTGATCGTAGCTCTAGATTTTTTCTTAGTCTATGAAATTCCGTTCAAGTAAAAAACAAATTTTTCGACTACAAAATAATGATAACCAATGGGTTGATACTCCATCCGAAATTACCAATCTTTTCTTTAAAGAATTTTCCTTACGTTTTAAGTCTGCACATCCGCATGGAAGAGCCATCTCCCTCCCGTGGATAGTGCCAGTTATTACACATAATGATAACCTTGATTTAACTCGTTCCTTTACTGATGAAGAAATTAAAGAGGCATTTTTTGACATGTCTCCCTATAAGGCCCCTGGTTCTGATGGCTATGGCCCTAAGTTTTTTCAGCATTATTGGAATATTATAGGACAAGATATATGTAAAGCCACTAAAGGTTTCTTCTATAATGGTATTTTGTTAAAAGAGCTCAACCATACGATTATTACGTTAATTCCTAAAATTGTCAATCCTTCCAAAGCTAGTCAATACAGACCAATTAGTCTTTGTACAACTATGTATAAAGCAATCTCGAAAATTTTGGTTGCTCGTCTAACGCCTTTTCTGAAGAAAATTATTGGTCCTCACCAAAACGCTTTTGCGCCTGACCATGCTATTCAAGATAATATATTGCTAGTTCATTTGAATCTCTTTACTAAGTCTAAAAATAAGCAAGGGTGGCTAGCTCTTAAATTGGACATGGAAAAAGCTTATGATCGTATTGAGTGGGATTTCTTATGGACCACTCTAGCTTCCTTCGATTTTAGTCCAATTTGGATTAATTGGATCAAGTCATGCGTTACCACTGTCTCTTACTCTCCTGCGATCAATTATTCTACTACAAACCTCATTAAGCCTTCTCGTGGATTGAGGCAAGGAGACCCCCTTTCTCCTGCTCTATTTGTTATATGTATGGAAGTTCTTTCGAAAAAACTACTTTTACTTAGCCATAAAAAATCACTTGGCATTGGTATAAAGATTGCTCCTTCAGCTCCAATTATTCCTTGCTTACTTTTTGCAGACGATAGTCTTTTATTTGTAAAGCTACTCCTACATCTTGTAATGCATTGCGAAGTACGTTAGCAGAATTTGCTACCCTCTCAGGTCAACTGATTAATTTTCATAAGTCCACCATAGTTTTCTCTAAATATGTTACTAATCGAAACAAATCTAATTTGGCAAGCTATTTTAATATGACCCCTAAATCTTTCCTTGGACGTTATTTAGGTGTGTTTTTTAACTCTACAACTTTCAATAAGGAAAATTTCCAGCATCTCCTTTCTAAGGCCGATCACAAAATGAATTGTTGGTCTTCCAACTTAGTCTCCAAGGCTAGTAAGGTTGTTCTTATTAAGAGTCATCTTGAGGCTATACCCTCTTATGCTATGACTACTGCTCGTTTACCTGCTTCTGTCACTTCGTCTATTGATAAAATAAATAGGGATTTTTTTTGGAAACAATCTCCAACAAAGAAAGGTTTACCCATGATTACTTGGGATACTATATGTCAACCTAAATCACAAGGAGGCCTTGGTCTTCGTAAATCGGAAGCTATTAATTCTGCTTTCTTAGCCAAACTTGGTTGGAAAATTATGTCTGACCCAACTAACCTCTGGGTTCAATCTGTCACCGCTAAATATTTACGCAATTCTCATTTTCTTAATTACCATCCTCAACCTAGGGACTCCTGGATTTGGAAGAAAATTCTACATATTCGCCCTCTCTTAATACGAGGACTTCGTTGGAAAGTAGGTAATGGCTCTTCTATTCTTTTTTGGGTAGATATATTGTGTGCTCACACCAATCTTATTGCGCTTCTCAATCTAGATCCTGATCAAATAGCAAATATCGATGTAACGGTTGATATGTTCATTAAAGATAATAATACTTGGGATGTCCCTCTTCTTCTTGAAGTTCTTCCTGATAATATAGTTCAAATTATTCGAGGGATCCCCCTTCCCTTCACTCCTGTTCCAGATGAACCCTGTTGGGGACTTTCTAAGGATGGTCAATTCACTGTAAAATCTGCTACTTGGCTTGCTCACTCCCATTCTTCGTCTAAATGGGAATTCAGTTGGATTTGGAAATTGGATATTCCCCCAAAAATTCAGATTTTCCTTTGGCAAATCCTCCATAATAGTCTTCCTACCCGTCATACTTTATCTTCCCGTCATATTGATGTCCCTAGTTTTTTTGCTCTTTGTACAAATCACCTTGAATCCCAGGATCATTTATTCCTCTCTTGTCCATTTTCTATAGAACTTTGGTCCTCTTCCTCCGTCCGTCAGTGGCTTGGTATTCTCCCTCAGATTACTCAGATTCATGATTTATTTCGCTTTCTTATAGTCACTTCATCTAGATTCCTTCCTAAAATAACTATCTTGTTTTGGGGTATTTGGAAACATCGTAATGCAGTCATTTTTAAGAATTCTTCTGCTAATATTCATAGTGCTTTTATACGAGCTTTCTCTTTATTTAAGGAATGGGAATCTCGCCCACTTCTTGATGCCATCCATAATCCTACTATTGCATCATCTCAGCCACCTCCTCCTACCCCCCCTCCCATCATTTCTTGGGCTCCTCCTCCATTAGGATTTTGTAAACTTAATTTTGATGGCTCGGCTAATCAGAATTCTGCTACTGCAGGCGTGGTCATTCGAGACAACTTGGGTAATCATGTGGCAAGTCGCACTTACAATTTAGGCTCTTGTCCGGCTTTCCTTGCAGAAGCCATTGCCCTTCGCAATGGGCTCCTTCTTGCTAAAGATTATAGTATTTCCGATATTTATATTGAAGGTGATAATCTAACAGTTATTAATATTTTGCAGGGTCATTTCAGCTGTCCATGGAAACTACATCTTCTTATGGCAGATATCAAGACTCTTTTGGATTCTTTTTCGAGCTTTCAGGCAAGACATATCTATCGGGAAGGAAATCGGACAGCAGATTATGTTGCCTCTCTCGGCTATTCTACTCCAACTCATCAAGATATAGATCCATTTCTAGATAGTAAATTTTCTTATTTTTTACTCCTTGATAGATTAGGTCATGGTCTTGCGAGAAGACGTACCTAATCTCCTTCATGTATCTTACTTTTCAAAAAAAAAAAAAAAAAAAAAAAAAAAAAAAAAAAAAAAAAAAAAAATACCAGCTTGCTTAATGTGACAAATGAATAATAAATTGTACATTTATATAACTCCAATTGCTAATTTACTGGCCTTAACCTAGTTCTTAATTCTACATGCACAACAAATGTGACTGTGATATTCGTGCACCTTTTTTATAAACGGGAAGAAAAATTATTATAATTAATTAGTAGTCATACGACATTTATAATAATAATAATGATAATAATAATAATAATAATTTGTAAACCACAAATTTAGAAAAAATAACATAACTTTTAAAATCAAAATCATAATTATTTGGCTTTTATAATTGGCATATTTCACACTCTATCGCTTCAAGCTTGACACTAGCCGTGATTTTCGATGTTTTATGCATCTTTCCAGATAAAGACGTAATATATAACTTTTATATTTTTTAATAATGGAGAATTAAATTTATTGATCTTTAAAGTTTTGCATTGACAAGCGTGATAAAAGAAACATGTCAAGTAAAAAAAAATAGAGAAAGTATAATTTAGGAAAAAATTGTTTTAAAACTCCCAACTTTGGTGATCTTCTTTAATTTAAATAATCTTAACTTTTGATTATTGAGGAATAATCCTAACTTAGGGTAGGTGCATTTCTTTTAATAGTCTCAATGACCTGATTCAAGGGTTATTTATTTTTTTTTTTAAATGTCAATTGTCATAAGTTAATTAGTCAAAAAATTGAAATAATTTTTTTTTTGAAAAAAAACCCTTCCCAGGCTCCCAGCCTCACCCCCTCCCCTAATTAGCTTCCCCTTTCCCTAACCGAAAAACCATGGATCCACCTCCTCCCCTCCCTTCCCCCACGAAAAAAACCCCTGCCCTACCCCCGAAACTCCCCCCTTCCCCCACATGGAAAAATGCCCGATAACCCTCACCCAACCCACGAAACTGCCCCTTTCATTCCCTTTGCTACTGTGTATAACAACCCTTCTCCCTTTCCCAATCCCCGAAATCACCCCCTTCCATCCATAACCCTCAAAACCGACCCCTTGGCTCTTTGATTTTCGGGGGTTGGAGGAAAGGAAAGGTTGGCCACCAGCGGTGGTTGAAGCTGGTGGCTCTCTGCTTATCTTTTTTTAATTTTTTTTTACCAATTATGATTTGACATGTGTCTCTTTAAAATGTGGTATAGGGTATAACAAGTTGTTGACCAATTGTTGTTGGGGTTTGGTGAGTCCGACTCACCGCGGAAACAACCCCTCCCAAGGAACCACTCGCAATAATTAAAATCACAAAGCAGAAATAAATATTCACAAAGAAAATATAACGAATCTTACCCTCAAAGCGAGCTTCGCCCAAAATCCGGGGCTCTTACTTGAAAGCGACTAGCACGTCAAGCGCCGCGCCTCCGACGGTATCCACCCACAAATGGGCGAACACAACTTTAAGATCTACTATCTTGGGGTTAGCAAGGTCCGACCTAAACCCGAGTGTTATGTGAGTTTAAGAGTTTTCCCAAAATTATGGAATGCTCTTTTTAACTCCTACTCAAGCACTTTACTCCAAAACCCAAAGTTGGTATTTATAGAGGAAAGTATGAGTGGGGATTTCTATCCCATCAATGTGGGATCATGAAATTCCACAAATTAATTTAAAGCTAAATTAAATTAAAATTGCAAACTAATAATAAATCTACAAGTGGCATTACCATGTGAGATAGGTTGGTGAGGACCACATGGAGAGTAGGGGACCATACTTGCTCCCCACTCAATACTCTCCTTGTGCCACATGTCCTCTCCCACTTACTCCCATATTCCAAGCTTCCCCTTGTTCATGGCCCTATGACCCGAGCCAAGCCACGAGCCAAGCCCGAGCCCGGATCGCACCAGCCCCGCACCTGGCCCGAGCCCAGCCCGCACCAGCTGCTGCTGTGCGGCTGCTGCTGCGGTTTGGTGCGGTTGCGGCTGCTGATGTGCCTAGCCGCGGCTGGCCGGGGCTGCTAGCACGGTGTGCTAGCTTGTCTTGCCCCTAGCATTCGAATGCTCGGGGCACTCCGATGCTAGGGGTATTTTCGAGAATATGGTCGATTTATTATTATTTTGCGCGTCTCATCTTTTATCATTTAGACTCGACTTCTGACGATCGGTTTTGACGCTCTAAGCTCGAATTACCGATGTCTAAATATTTAACACTCAGGCGACGAATTAATTTCTTCCGAATTAATTCGTCGAGTTGGTTCGCATATATTTGCTTGGGTGTGACCCGAAGGGTTCAGTCAAGATTAAGCTGTAATATTATATTAATATTACTGATCGGAAGCGGCCTCCACCCAGGCATTCCGATCACTTGACCTTACTGAATATATTAGCTTTCTAATAATTCTGAACCCGCTATCAGAATAATACACTTGTTCGAAGGACATCATTCCTTTCAATTGTTAACCAAAACACCCCCAAAGATGGAATTGTGATAAAATAATAAAAAAAATCTGGATTATTGAAAGAGAATCGGTCAAAGTTAGGCTTATTAAAGACAATTTTTCCTATAAATTATTCACGTCTATTCACACAATATATTGATCACAAATTTGAATTAATTTATTGATTAAATCTTCTTAACTTTTAAAATTCCGTAATTTAATTTGTAGAGTCGTTTCTAAGTAAGACCTCCATTTGCCTAACAAAGTTCCTTATTACACTAAATATAAAGATTTTAGTATTCAATGGGGCGCATATTGGAGATACTTGTATCCCTATATTTCTCATAAGGGGTTTATTCAAAATAATCCTTAATATGCTGATTATCCTCCTCCAAATCCCAATTTCGGTCATAACTTCCCACAACAAAATGTTCCATGAGCTCCACATCAATATGCTTATCAACCTCCAAATGATCATAAGCCTATGTTTGAGTTTGAGAAATATCCTACTAATGATAGTCAAGAAGATCCTATGAAGTAGGATAATGACCTAGAAGATAGTTCGTGTCAGGAAGTTCCTAATATAATCTAGATCCTTTTGAGATAGTGAATGTGGAATCTAATGAGTTAGATGAAAAAAATTGATGAGAGACTATGAATCTGAACTAGAAGAAGATGTGTATAACGATCCCGAGTATGATATAGGAAGATAAAATTTCATTTATGACAAGATTAATGATAATGTGAACCATTGAGTCATAGTTTGATTTTAGGAGTTTGGAGTATTTCTTTCATTCTTTATGTATGTTTATGGATGTATAAAGTTATTGTTGATTGAGTTTAATAAGTATCAAAGCTACTACATTTGGGACATTTAAACTTATTCTTTCTTTTGAGAAAATAAAGTACCACTTTTTTTTTCTTGTTATTTCATTTTCCATCCCAAAATTCAATCCATGTCATTTCTTTTCCTTTCCTACCTCTTGAATAATATTAACAGGGAATATTTTTATGAGGAAATACTAGTCAATCAGCCTGATTGATTTGGGATGTAAATCAGGGGGTATTTTTGACTTTTTAACTTTTAAGTATGGGGTAAATATGTCATTTAACACGGATGTTGCTGAAACGTTAACATGGACTTGGATTTGTTGACTGTCGAATTCGTCAGTCAAACTCGAAGACTTCCGTTACTCTGGTAACTTCACTTTCCCAAATTGTGAACCTTAATTCAATCCCAATGCGAAATCATCTTCTTCGAACCTAAGTCGAACTCCTCTGCCAATTCAATTGTGGAGCAATCCCAACCAGTTCTTCGGACAATTGAATTCCAACCAGGTTTTGGTGTAAATTTAATCGACGAAATCGAATCATTGTATGCTACGAGTAGTTGTTTCCTTCTCAATGAATTTGTTTGCATATCTTTTAACGTTTTCGAATTTCTTAATTACTAGTACGATTTCAAATTGGTTGATTGTTCATGAATTGCTTCACATTGTCTGTGTACTTGAATTGCTTGATTACTTTTTAGAATTGCTTGATTAGTGCTGGTTATAATGTTCACTGTGTTTATAAGTACGGTTGAACTCTGTACAACTAACCCAATTTTAATTCAAAAAACCGGAATAAATTACCTGGGATTACAAGTAAACCAGTAAAGTTGTGTTGCTCAATCAACTTTCGTTTTCATCTTCCGAAAATCCAGTAGATCTAGATGAAGGGATGAAGAATTGAAGACAGCAATATGGATATACATATCTACCCAGTAGAGAAAGAGAGGAAGTAT
Organism: Chenopodium album; assembly: GCF_948465745.1. Lineage (NCBI taxonomy): Eukaryota > Viridiplantae > Streptophyta > Magnoliopsida > Caryophyllales > Amaranthaceae > Chenopodium > Chenopodium album. The sequence goes on from NC_137856.1 coordinate 11,317,706, forward strand.
TTTGTTTTAAAATTTTCATTTACCCGTTTAACTTTGACTTCACGACGTTACTTGCTACCGTAACTAACGCCCACTTTCCATCTGTCAAAAAATTCCGTACAAATGAATTTTATAATATTATCAAGTACTGTATATGGCCCACAATAGTGGCTGATTGACAAAATTTTGCCAATCAGGCTGATTGCCTAGGACGAGCTCTATTTTTATTGTTGTGTATTTAATGAATGCAATGGTTTCTTGATAATCAATATAATGTATTCGAACTATTAGTAAGGGGAAACGAGTAGTTACCTCAAACTATAATTCAAAACGATTGCATGTATGCTTGATTAAAGTAGGTTGGTTTTGTTATTTAGTTATGAGTGTGACTGACCTAATAGTAACCCATTTATTATTGGAAAAATTAGAAAAAATAATCCCAACTTTCATCAATTTTCGTAGAATAATTCCAACTTTAGATTATACTGGAATGATCCGAAATTTGGGGATATTTTTTTTTCTTCAATCCCTAACCAGTCATCAAAAGTCAATGACCTATTATATCAAGTCACTTGACACGTGTCAAGTACTGATTGGTCCAAATTTTAAAAAAAAATTAAAAAAAATCAAAAATCCAAAAAACACCAACCACTAGTCAGCCTCCCCTTCCCCCCACCGACCCACCATAACCACCACCCACTGCCCAACCTGCCGCCCCTTTATCGCCAGTTAGTCGCGTGAAACATTCTCTGTGGCGTAGTCATCTTCCTCCCTCACCAAAACCCCCCATTCCCCACGAAACCACCACCCCGGCACCCCGGATCCACCAATGAAACCCCCATTGTGTCTTTCTCGCGCGGCAAGCCGTGTGAAACCCATCTGCAGCGTTCTTCTTCCTCCCTCCCCGAAACTTTAAGTATTCCCCACGAAACCACCGATGAAACCCCTCCCCACTACTAAAAACCCCAAATCGTTCATCCCACCACCCCAAAAACCCCTCAGCAGCGGCTAGGATTTTTCGATAACAAGGAGGAGTTTTTGTAGGTTTTGGGAGTGGTTGCGCTGGTGGAGATGAGGTTTCAGGGGAAAATTGAGGGTGGTGGTTCAAGGGGGAAGGACAACGGGGGTTTCTGTAGGAACTGGGGTTGAATAGCGGCGGCCGGAGTTGTGGGTTTCCGTTGTAGGAGGCCGGGGATGGTCGTGGCTGGGGTTTCGGTGGGCAATGGGGTTGATTTTCTGATTTTTTTTTTTTTAAGATTATTTTTTAGTTTTTTTTTTGTTTTTGGCTAATTAGATTTTGACACGTGGCATTTTTTAAAAAAAAATAAAAAATTAACCGTTTTAACAGGTAACCGGTAATATGGATTGAAAAAAAAGAGGAACCCTTGAAGTTTGGATTATTCTAGAATAATTCAAAGTTGGGATTATTCTACCAAAATTAATGAAAGTTGGGATTATTATTTCTAATTTTTCCTTTATTATTCAAGAGAACTAGGATGACATGAAGAAACATCAATAACAATAATCTGAATGAAGTAATGAGGCATTATGGCTCAACAATTAGCTAAAAGGGGTTGTGGTAATAACAATCCTGACCTTACCAGGAAATTGTTCAAAAAGATTTCCCAAAGCAAACCTCTTATCTACCAAGGAGAACATGATCCTACAATCTGAGAGAACTGAGTAAGAGAGTTCGACAAATTGATTGTAGTTGTAGCTTGTCTTAATGAATCTAAGATGAAATAGCGTAGTTTACTACTTGAGAGGTGAATTAAACTTGTGGTGGCAACAAAATGAACAAATTGTGAAGGCTTTGCCTAATTTTGGCTGGAGTGTGTTGTAAAAACAAGTGAGGGATAAATTTTACCATCCCTACAAAAGCAAAAGGCTGATGAGTTCTTAGAGATCAAGATGGGCAATATGACAGTCACTAAGGACTGTACTAAATTCATTGAGTTGTCTAGGTTCGTGGAAGATACTGTTGTTAATGAGAAGTAAAAGGCTAGAAGCAAGGCTTGAGAGAAGACCACCTCTTTCCCTCCAATTCTAATTGTTTGGACAAATGTTCGAGCCCTTAGGGCTTGAAATGTGGATGTATCATAGGCCTCCCACATACCCTACGCGAAATATTCCACTTTAAAAGGAGGGGTGGATGAGATTCGAACTTGTGACCATTGTGTCACGCTGGCTTTGATACCATGTTAAAGGACTAACTTAACCAAAAACTTAAGCTTATGGTTGAGGCCCAAGAATATGTTTTAAACTATATCAACTTTTAAACTAATAAACCCCATTATCTTCCTATATTATTTTTTTATTATTTTTTTTTTTGACAAAGGATTCAATTGCATATATTTAAAAGTTTATAGGCCTATTAAGACCTTTACAAAGCTATGAGCAACACTTGCTGTTATGAACAAAAGAAAACAAACAACCTTAAAAGAAACTGCCAGCTTAGTCATCCCCTGAGTGTTGATACCACTTTGTAGACAGCACCGCCTTGATTGTAGCGAACTGCAACCTATATTACAAGTTAATCCCGATGTCCTTTTTATACCAAGGGTGAAGCTTGGGTAATTGACCATGGTAGGAACATCTATTAACCTAAGGAGCTTGAGCAACAACACCAAAGCAAGAAACAAAAGGAAGGTAATATACACGGAACAAGTAACTTGATTTATCTCCTTCAAAGGAAAGAAATTCTTGAATGGTAGCATACTATGAACCCCAAATAATGCCCTCAAAAAAAAATGAACCCCAAATAATATGGGAGCAGCGCACAGATTAAAAATTTTGAATGTAATGAGTACAAAACCCATCACATACCTGAAAAAACTAAAACTAAAATAACTCCAATTAACAAAATTAGAGCCAACTGACAACGAAACAAAACACCAAACCTTCCCGTCGTTCACTCGCAAACTAAAAGACGAAGAGCCACTAACAAATGACTTTCACCCAAATTGTTCTTCAAGACAAACCACTGCCAAGGACTACAACAAGGAGACCAACTTCTCCACATCCCAAACATGAAACATAGGTGAAGGCCAAAGGCAAAGAACACCCAAAACCTAGAGTCAAACCCAAATATACTTCCCCTTACCTCTTCCAGATTGGACAAGCCCAGCATGGCCATCCATCCAGAATCCCAACAGGAACACAATACAAGGGAAAAACAAACCAACTAACCCAAAAGGGGGAACATCCAATCACAAAGCAGAAACTTAAACACAAAATTAACATACTTGCTTCAAAGAAAGAAGAACTCAGGAAACGAAGACTTACAGAGCCAAACTAAAGCGCCCAACCTTCAAAAGCTGAATCAAAATAGCCAAACCAAAGAAGAAAACCAGAACAGAGAATTTCAAAACCGAATGCAAGAATCTACAAAACCCTAACCCTAACTTCACCTTTACCGTCGCGATGTCCTTTTTTCTGGCAACCCCCTGACGGCAGCGTTAGAATTAGCCCAAGGCCCCTAAAAACGTCAATTACGTCCCGTGAACACACATATTTGAACCTAGATCCTTCTTCTATGCAACGTAAAACCTTGGTGGCGCTTGCACTAGGCGAAAAAACCACTTAGCCACCGGTTCAAAACCCCCCTATGCCACCGGTTTTGAACCGGTGGTCATTTGGGGGGTGGCAATAACCCCAAGAAAGGCCACCGGTTCAAAACCGGTGGCAAAAGTGCTTATTGCCACCGGTTAACCGGTGGCAATTACCCATTCCCGCTTTTTTTTAAAGGGGTTTTTGGCACCGGTTCTATTCAAAACCGGTGCCCAAAATGGGCCAGAAAAAAAAAAATTTTTTTTTTTTTTTGCATTTTTTCCACTTAAATTGATATATAAACACTAAAATATATATAAACTTACATATTTCCATTAAAAAAAGGCTGTAATATTACAATTTTGGTCCAAAAAATAAAAAAAATACAAGTCACTGTTAAATACAAGTCACACCAAATCACCAATATAACACCTGGCGAGGCAGCAGCAGCGAACCTTGGCGAGGCAGCATCAGCAAGCCGAGGCAGCAGCAGCGAGCCTTGGCGAGGCAGCATCAGCAAGCCGAGACAGCAGCAACCTTCCGTATGTATAGATAACATCTTTCGACAGCCACCTGCATCAACAAACGAAGATAAGAGATCTCGAAGTGTTTATTAATCAAAGACAACAAGCAGAGCAATACTACCTTAAATTCAACCCTATACATGCAGTAAGGAAGACTAAGAAGAAAAGCCTAAGCAAAATATATTATCACATTCTAAAAGATTCTTAACACGGACAAATGACCAACCTTATTTTTTATTCAGCCTCTCCCCCTCTTCCCTCCATTACTTCGCTTTCCTCAAAGGTTATAGATTAATAATCAAGCACCCGTCAAAAAAAAAAAAAAAAAAAAAAAACCAAGCAAAACAAGTAGCCTCGGAAGAGTAGTAGCAGTTGCAGCCTTGCTAGGGCTGCTGCAACAGCAGCCTTGGCAGGGCAGCAGCAGCTGCAACCTTGCCAGCCCAGCTGCAGCAGCAGGCTTGGCAGGGCAGCAGTAGCTGCAACCATGCCAGGCCGGCAGGGCAACAATATTAAAAATAGCAAATTCACCCAATGAGTTACGTATAGCAAATTCAGCAAAATAATTTATTATTTTTTTTTTAACCAAAAACTAAAGTAGAAGAATTAGCATTTTATCTCAAATTACACTAATTTCTACAAAACTAATAGAAAAATCAACAGAGGTAACATAATTTCAAAATGCATCATTAACACATGTTAATAACAATAAGATGATAACCCAAATTAAATGTGTTATTGGCATTTACTCAACTCAAATTATACCAAAGCATAACCAATTCAATTTCAAGAGAGCCAAATCACACCAAGCATAACAATTCAATGTGATACTGGCTCCCTTTCTACTCAAATTATAGAATTAATAACCCAACAATCATACAATTAACACTAAAGCAAAGCAATACAACAAGCTAAGCCCAATCGACAAATCCGCAACATCATCAATCAAAACAACAGGGGTATTTGTAACCTTAATTCCTCTTTCTTTAAAAATAGAATTAATAATCCTAACATAAAGAAAAGGAGCGGGAGCAGTAACATGGAAGCAGAAGCAGCACATAAGAAGTTCCCTACATCATATATAACACATTTCTATCACTTACACTCAAACAACATAAACAAGATAGCAAAACCGATTAGCAAAGACTCTTATAGCAAAAACAAGATAGTCACCATACAAAACAAGATAGTCACCATAAGCAATTACCAAAGACTCTCATAAGCAAAAACAAGATAGCAAAAACAAGATGGTCTTTTATACTTTGTAGTTCACTTAGCTTTTAGCAAACTATTATTCCCATATCCACACTATTTGACACAAGATGAACCCCAAATTGCGTATCAAATGCACACACTACTCAGGGGATAAGCAAAACGATTCTGAAGCACAGAGGCACAGAAGCAGAACACCAGCGCAGAAGCAGCCCCATATCTTAGTAAAACAAATTGAACTTCTTAGATGAAATTCTGGAACCTGCAAATCAAGAAAGCAATAGAAATTGAGATTAGTTCATGAAGCTTATATAATTTAAAAACGCGAATCTTAACAAATAGAATAAGACAATTTTTTAATACAAGAGGATCAAAGTTCCTTGCTAGGCCACCTGCAGCAGTAGCCTCGGAAGGGCAGCAGCAGCTGCAGCCTTGCTAGGCCACCTGCAGCAGCAGCCTCGGCAGGGCAGCAACAGCTGCAGCCTTGCTAGGCCACCTGCAGCAGCAGCCTCGGCAGGGCAGCAGCAGCAGCTGCAGCCTTGCCATGGCACCCTGCAGCAGCAACCTCTACAGGGCAGCCGTAGCTGTAGCCTTGCCAGGCCACCTACATCTAATGTCACTTATAGTTCTAGTATTCAATGAATCATTCACAAGAAAACAGTCATAGAAAATGAAAAAATATAAGGATGAATGCAACAAAGGGAGAACTACAAGTCCATGTACCTCAGTCGGATTAAAAAGACCACAAGCTTGATTAGTTATGTCTAGCAATGATGCTTCCTGCCATAACAAAAGCAAGTTATCACACAAATAGAGGCAAAAAAAAAAAAGAAAAGAATACTTAAAAAGAAATCCATAACAGACATGTGTTAAAGGTATATTATTACTTAGCATACAACAGGCCACACATACATCAATACCAATCTGCACAAAATTAATTATAAACTAAGGAATGCTCAATGAGGACAAGTATACATTCCACAAAAATCAAAATTCCTACAAAAAAAATACGAACTTACCTTCTGAAAAATGGGATATTCAGCACTAAATCTGGTACAAGCAAAATTTGCAGCATCTTCACTTGTCTTAGGTTCTTGCTTGAGAAATTAATTGCAAGGAAAAGCCAAGACTTCAAAACCTGAGATACCAGATGCAAAATAACTTTTTCAATTAAAATGGGTGACTAAAAAGTTTCAGCTGAGTATAAGGAGCTCAAAATGAGAAAATAACTTCTCTGAATAAAGCACACCTGATTCAATAAAAACAAAAACAATTTCGATTCACAATCACTCGCCTACCTTTCCTAATCTCTTTTTGTGTCCCTTCACATGCCTAGCTCTCAAATGAAGGCATTGACCTCCTCTTAAGTTCAAATTAAAGTGAGTACCAAGATACTAAAATGTCAATTATCATTTCAGACATCCCCTTCAACCAGCAAAAGTAAAGAAAAAAAGAAGAAGAAGAAGAAGAAGAAGAAGAAGAAATATCTACTATACATCTAATAAATTATGATTTCACATGGACATACTAGCTGGCTAAGTTATTTGACCAAGAAATCATTCTTTTCATGCCTTACATCTATTCTCTTAAAAATTAGTCACCGCCAATTATTAAAGCCTTTAAAGGCATAATTAAGCATCTTCTATTCTTAAAAATAGCAGCCCCTAGTAAGATTACAGCAGCATATTGCATAACAAAATTGCTTACAACCAACCTTAAAGCCATAATCAACCTTAACCCATTAACATACATACTCTAAAAACATAATAGGTCATGATAGGCACAAGATTAGGCATAAAAATTATGAAATAAATCAGTTAAAACCATTCAATTCACATAGCTCACTAATTAACCTGACAGCAGCACTTTTGCTTAGGTTTAGGCTCATAATCATATCGAAACTTACCCAAAACATGATAATTTAACTTAGAGATATATCTAACATGATGCTATACCATATTAGGCACAAAAACAAACTAAATAAAGACCAAATGAGGCTGTAAACCCACTGAACAACTACAGCAATTAGAGCAGCAAATTCGTGAACATTATAGTACAATTAATACTTGAAAACCACCACAAAACGCAACAATAATTAATAGTATATATACATATATATATATACATATACATATATTACTAGTATATATACATATATATGTACATATACATATATATATATATATATATATATATATATATATATATATATATATATATACATACATATATATATAATATATATATATATATATATAATATATATATATATATATATATATATATATATACATATATATATATATACATACATATATATATATATACATACATATATATATATATATATATATATATATGTATGTATATATATATACATATATATATATATATACATATATATATATATATATATATATATATATATATATATATATATATATATATATATATATATATATATATATATACTTCTAGGCATGATTATACAACATAACAACCAGAAAAAAATAAGTAAATAATTAAATAAAATCAGTGTAATTCGTAGAAAAAGGAGCTTACGGTGTAAATTAGATCAATGATAACAGACTCAAACTATTATTAGCTAACAAGAGGGACAAAATCGAACTCAAAATCAAACATCACATACAAACACAAACCCAAACACAGCAACCACATCACAAAATCCAAAATATAACCTTATAACTCAATGAAATCGAAATCAAAATCAAAATTCATATTATCAGCTGTAAATACCCCAAAAAAACCCACTAAACACTCAAAAAACACCCAGAAAAATGCCATAAAAAATCGAAACATGTCTGTCACACATTAACACAACAACCTAATCAATTCCAAATTAATTCAAACCAAAAAAAAAATCAGAATTTCAGTAAATTGAAGCCCGATCTAAACCAGATCCTAACCCTAAAAACACAATTCAATAAAAAAAAAAAAAAAGAAATTGAAAACAATCGAAAAAATTACAAATACAAGTACCTTATTCTCGGATTTAAGCAGAGGACTCGAGAAGAGATAGAGAGATGGAGTGGGCTGGCAGATCGCGACCATCGTCACCATAATCACCTTGGCGCCGTGAAGAGAACAACATGTTCATCAACCTCATCACAACATAACCCCAACTAATCAATCAAACGCCCTATTCATTTCAATTGTTCATCATTAATCACAAAAAAAGTAAATAAAAATCAGAAACCCTAGATCTCAAATCGAAGAGCACATACCTTCGTGAAGAATTCCACCACATCTGCAAAGATCTGGCACCGGTAAATAAATAGCCCGTCAATTACGATGGCGGCAACAACATTCACCACCGCCGTCATCCTCAAATTCCCCAGTAATAAAGAAAGAAAGAGTAGAGTAACATTCACCACCGCTGCCAAGAGAGAAGTGAAAGAAAGAAAGAGTAGAGTGGCGGTAGATGGGGCGGCGGTAGATGGAGCAAGAGGAGGCAAGTGAAGAGAGAGAAAGGAGGGTTTGAGCAGAGAGAAGAGTGAGGAGACGGAGAAATCAAGAAGAGAAAGAAAACAAAGGAGAGAGTACGAGAAGAGAGAGAAGGCTAAGCTATTATAATGAGGCGCGGTTTTTTTTTTTAACAAAACCACCGGTTCAAAACCGGTGGCCTTTACCATTTATGCCACCGGTTCGGTTTGAACTGGTGGCAATTTAAATATATATAATCCCGCCCACTTTTTAGGCCACCGGTTTTCGAAAACCGGTGGCCATTGAGCGGTGCCCTTTTGTATTTTTCTACTAGTGTTGGCTTCTTCGTCTCCCTGAGAAACAAACAAAAACAAACCTTTTCGGTGAGAAGAGGGCAGTACTAAATAGAGTTAGAAGCTTTTCGGGAGTTTGGTTCCGCTTCAACTTTATCACACTAGAACAACAGGGGCTTAAGAAACTTGAAAATAGGGAAAAAAAGAGGAGGAAACTCGCCGGAGAACCAGCCGCGGCGTCGAATCTCCGTTGAATTCTAGGTTTTCAGAAGGGTTTTGTTATGAGAGGAGGAGAGAGAACAAAGAGTTTCGAGAGGTGTTTGCTTTTTTAAGTAGAATTCTTCTTATTTTATTAATCTTTATAAAAACATTAAAAGCTTTTATATTCATTTTAGGCCTTGTTTGATAATTAGCGGTTAGCTGATTGATAAAAGTTGATTGCATTAGCTGTTTTGACTAGCTGGTTACATTAATTAGCTGTTTTGACTAGCTGATTTATAAGAGCTTTTTATGTAGAGTTTTTTTGGTAAAATTAGTTTATTATTTGTAGTTATTAGAACATATGAAATGACAATTTAGGACATTGATAATTTTTTTTTTCACTTAACTAGGGTAAGAAATTGGGTGGGCAAGAATGTGAATTAGAGTAACTTTTAGGATAAAATTGTCTTTTGACATCCATTACTCAATGAGCTTATCTAAAAAGCTCTATTTTTTAGCTTTTTACAAATTTGCTTATTTGCCTCAATAAGCTCATTTAAAAAACTCATTTACCGAACAACCAAATTAGATGATTTATGTAGTCAAACCTCTAACTTGGTCAAATAAGCTCATTTTTGGTCAAAACTCTAATTACCAAACATGGCCTTAATCTAATAAACCCCATTAGTTTTTAATTTAATTCATCTTCATAAACATTTTAAATACAATATTTAGGGATAGAGGATTAAGTGTTATTGTTTGACTTATTTTCACTATTATACTTTCTCTATCCTTAAATATTTTTTTTATTTTGAATTTTCTTATGAGAGAATCCTCGTCAAACCAAAAAGAACATATAGAAACAAAAGGAATAATAGATTTGACTTCTTTTTTTTTAAAAGCACTATTGTTAAGGTGTATTGAGTTAATCAAAATGTATGCTTTCATTTCATAATAGGTAGTTGATAAAATTAATAGCCAAAATTGTGTTTGACATAATGTTCGGTCAAATTGTACCAATTAAAAAAAATAGGGAGTAGTTTTGATACCGGCTTAATTATCCAACTAAAAAATTCAGATAAGCGTCAATTTTACCGCTATGGGCTCTAATAACTCGAGTTGGAGGACTCTAATAACTCTCGTTGATCTTGTCATTATACCAAGATGGTATCATTTTAATAACAACTACTATGTACCCCGGGCGATGCCCCGCATTCCTAATTTGTGTAATTCTTGCTTTAATTTAATAATTATGTTCGACTATTTGTATAGTTAGTGTATGTGTGTAGTGGTTCGGGTGTTGCCTCAGATGTCACTTTTTTTTTACATAATTTGTATTTATATTCTAATATTGTGAAAAATAAATGAATTATATTACCTCTAATTTATTTAATAAATGAAAGGAATATATAATATTATATGAAACTCAAAACATTAATAATAGTTGTTTGAGATGGTAAATGTATTATCTATATGTATTGGAGGTTATGGGATCGAATCTTGTTCAAATCATATTCTATTTTGTTAAATGAAGTGGTTAGCTTACGTGGCGCATATACTTTGAATAATGACGTGACATTGCGACATAGCACACATACTTTGAAGAGTGCCACGTGGCACTTTTCCTTTAAAAGGAACGCCTTTTAATATATAGCATAAGGCTCAAGCTATTATTAGAAACCAAGAAATTGTATAAATGGATCTAAGATCTTAGCCAATTTTAGCCCCATCTAAGCATTTTGTCAAAGAAGGAGATGGCCCAATAATGTGCCTTAATAAGGCCCGAATGACGGTGTGTGAAGGAAACGTCTTTAATTTCTTGCCCATTTTGTCTTTCATACATACATTTAGGGGTGAGCAAAAATTCCGGGTACCCGGAATCGGTTAGGAACCGGCGGGTCCGGAACCGAGATTGGATCCGGTGGTTCTAATTCCGGGTAATAAATTAAGGACCCGGTTATAATCAATTCCAATTCCAATTCTCAACTTTTTGGAACCGGAACCGGTTGGGTACTCGGTTACCTAATATATCCTAAACTAAATAAATTTTAGATAATAAAAATATGTTAAATGTATCTAATTTGTAAAATAAAAAAGTATTATTAATACCTAACATGAATACAAATAGCATAATGCACATATAAATATAAGTATTAAACACTAATAATGATACTAACTAAAATAAGAATTATAATTTGTATTATATTTTAAAAATTAAACACACAAGTGGGTACCCGGAACCGGAACCGGTACCCGGTGGTTCCAATTCCAATTCCTAAATTTTAGGAACCGGTTAAACCAATTCCAATTCCGGTTTCGAATCTTAGGATCCGGTTCCAACCAATTCTAAGTACGGGTCCTAAAATTTTGACCGGGTACCCGGTTTGCTCACCCCTACATACATTCATGCTCTCTAGACAAACATTTTTCTCTATTTTATTAACACCTAAACCAAAAAACCCATAAAAGAGAAAGGAGAGGAAGGAAGGAAGGTAGAAAGAAAGATATGAGAAGCTTGAAAATCAAAAGTGAAAAAACCCACAAAAACAGCACCAAAACCACCCCAAAAAACCTCATAAACAACATCATACTGCTCAAACTCTCAAATTCAAACAGTAGAATGTTTTGAGTGATTTCAACTCTCTATAATTTCATCTACAATACTAGATCTTAAGGTAAGTTTCAACATATTTTTGTCCTTGAATCTAATTTAATTTATGGGATTATGATTGTTTTTCATTTTCATTAACATTGAAGTTATTGCAGGAAATCTACCCTGGAAAGAAGAGAAGAGACGAATCAGATTAAATCGACGGAGCCAGAATTTGTGTTACAGTGGGGGAAAAGGCTTAGATGTGTTCGCGTTAAAAATCCAAATTTCTCATCAAAATCCACCGGCGGAATCCGCCAGAAAATCACATCTCGTATCGTTACAAACTCTGCCGGTGACCCTTTTTTCTCTCCCCTCAACCACAACAATAACAATACAAGCATCAACCATAACAACAGGTAAAATAATACCACACTAGATGATAATTGGATTGATGGGTTTTTATCTGGTGTTTCGAAATTTTCATTATTAATTTGTGTTCTCATTCGACTTTTGTTAAAAGGGGTTAACAGGTAATAATACCACACTAGATGATAATTGGATTGATGGGTTTCTATCTGGTGTTTCAAAATTTTCATTAATTTGTGTTATTGTTCGGCTTTTGTTTAAGGGGTTTGGATGCGCCGGGGCATTTAAAGTCGCCGGAGAAAGAAGAGAGGTATTATACAACGAGAGGGTCAACAGTTGGAGATGAGAGAGAAAATGGGAAGTCGATAATAATGGCGGAAGGAAATGGGTTTGGGATTACGGCGCAAGAAAAAGGAAGTTTGATATGGCCGAAGTTGTTTATAAGTTTATCAAGTAAAGAAAAGGAAGAAGATTTTCTTGCCATGAAGGGTTGTAAACTTCCTCAAAGACCTAAAAAGAGGGCTAAATTGGTTCAACGTACTTTACTTGTAAGTTCAAACATATCAATCTTATTTTTTTTTTGGTTATTTTTTATTTTGACTAATCTGTTGAATTAATACTCTGCTATCAATTTTCGATTTATTTAATTCGATATAATTTGTGGAAATGATTTTGGGTTTCCCCGGAGATTTGTGTGAATTCTTATATGTAACACGCCACACCAATAGAAGCTGTGTTGTTTGTATTGGAGGTTCCGTAACCTGATTTGGTGATGATTGGTTTTATATGGTTGAAAAATTTTGAAGTTTTAATTCTAAAAAATGAAATGAAGATATTATTGGTTGAATGGTTGGTGTATAAAATTTGTGAAATAAGTTTTGAGTTAGGCTGATTTGGTGGTATTTGGAATGGCAGTTGGTGAGTCCAGGAGCATGGTTGTCTGATATGTGCCAAGAGAGGTATGAAGTTAGAGAGAAGAAGACTCCCAAGAAGGTACGAGTAATATTTTTTTATCTAATCTATCATTTTTTGCGTTATTAAATCGTTTTTACGAGTAATTTTTCTCAAATATGGAGCATCTTCAATTAGATAATATGTGTGTGCAACTTTGTGCTCCAAACTCAATTATATTCTAGGTTTAAGAACTGCGGAATAGGGAAACTCGAATAGTCAAGTTTGTAACTGATATGCTTGTAAAACTGTGGTTTGTTTATCACTAGTGTATTTTAGAGATTGAAGGACTAATAGGGTATAACATCTTTGAGATTAATTTGGAGTTGGGAATTGGAAAATGCTGCTATTTGTTGTTTATCGTAGATTCATAGCTATAAACTTGGCACAAGTTCAAACTGAAACTATGTTCCCAAGTACAACTAACAGGGGATCTTTCTTTGGGTTAGTTGATACTTCGATGTACTGGGACTGAAACTCGATCTTACTTTCTGATTGTAGTTTTGGATTGGGTGTTAACATGTTATAACTAAAACTATGATACTTTATCGGGCTGCTTAGTTACAACTAATAGGGGACATATTTTTGGGTTAGTATGTACTTCAATGTACTGGCACTGAAACTTGATCTTACTTTCGATTGTAGTGTTGGATGATTGGTTGTTAACTCGTTATGATGTATGTAATCCAATGATATAATCTATTTATCTTAATGCTGAATGGTTTGCTTTGTAATGAAACAGAGACCAAGAGGACTAAAGACTATGGGCATGGGAACGATGGACAGCGACTCGGAGTGAAGCGAGCTCCTTTCGTCGACAGCTTCTGTCGTTTTGCAAAATTAAAATTAGGATATTTTGTAGATCTGATTTTTGCTTATATGCAAATTGTATTTTTTTGTTCACTGATTATTCTTCCCTTGAACTATGAATGAATTAAGCAACAACTTCATCTATTTTGTATATATCAGTGCTTGAAAAAAATACAAGATTTTCACTTCAAGATTAACTTTTTGCTTTATGAGTTTCAAGATCTTCAAGTTCTTTACTGCATTGCAAGAATTCAAATACTACCTCCGATTTTTTTTAAATCAGAGCTTTTAACTTTTTTAGTTTAAAAAAGGAAGAAGATAGATAAGAGTGTATTCTCCTTACAAAAAAAATAAAAATAAAAATAAAAATAAAAATAAAAAAAGATAAAAGTCTATTTTGCATAATAGCCTGCCAAATAAGATTGTGACATTTTCTACAAAATACGTGTGAACAAGAATCACCCTAGTTTCCAAATTTAGTTTTTTGACCATTTGCAGTGAATTGCTAAATACTACTTTAATTGCTAAAATGTCCACATGTTCAGTTTACGCATAATTTACAATAATCATAATTAGGATTGAATAATCTATAGCTGCAAGCATTCTTTCTCGATACAACGCAAAGTCTGCAAATAATCGGCTACATTTTTTTTTGTATTGCCCCTTCTATATTCAGGTTCACCTCCAATTTGAAGCAATATTTCTGTCACCACTGTTATGTATATCTACAAAACAAGATAAACACGATTGACATAGGTAGAACAGAAAATAAGTAAACCAAACTATTGTGTGAGATGGTCTTACGACTTTATCACATCACTTACAAAAAGTACTTCGTGGTAACTTTTAAGGTTTACCATGCATTTTAATAGTTAAAGAAAGGGTGACTAATGATTTTTGGGAAAATCTTCAGGACTCATGAGATCTGACACATGCAAGGGGAAAAAATGATGAATTAAGCTAAATGATTTTGGTAAATAAACTGAGCTCAAGCTCTTGGGGTTAGGTGAGCCTCGAGCCCAAGCTCACTTTTTCTGAGCCAAGCCAATTCCAACTCTAAGTTAGGGCTCATCTTTGCACATTGAAAATTATAACTTGGCACATCAGAGATTGAGAACAAGGAGCACTTGCATTCAGCAATTGGCATGTCTAGTGACAAGCTCTACAGTTGCCCTGGTTTTAGAGGTGATGTTAAATTGTTAATGTACCAAGAACTTGGGGGTCTTGAAGTCTTGACCCTGGCTTGGTTCTCAGAGGCTACTCCATACTGCATGATCCAAGCCTGAGATCAGTTGGAACACGTAGGCTGTGCTTATTTTTCAATATTTATATACTACCTCCGTTAAGTTTTAGTTGCAACAAAGGGGTAATATTTGTGAGACAAATAAATTCCTTTGTTGCAACTAAAAATTAACAGAGGTAGTATATATAAAAAATATCATCATTGAGAGATTCTCTGATTATGTGTTATTTTGCCACATATCATGTTAACCTAACCACTAACTTAAAGACCACATGGAAAAATCAAAGCGAAAACCAATTGGTGTTCAGCTGAAATTAACACTTGTTTAAAGTAAAACATCATTGAACAAGCAAAGATCCGTTTGATTGAATATGCTATAATGAGATATCAACTAGTTAAAAGAAATTACGGATCCTGTCAAACAATTTAAGGGCCTGATCTAATTTCAAAACTTTGAAATCACTTACATTTTTTCTTGAAAGACGCAAGTTTTAATTGCTTGACTTCGCTGCTTGAAGCATTTCAACTATGAGTGTCTTCACATCCCTGAAACAAAGGAAACGTTTAGTTTCTGCCTGGTTCATTGAGTTGTTCACAATCTTGACAGATGAAGGGAATTTCCAATCACTGGCATGAACAGGTGCTAAAACCACATACCTCAGGATTATTGGAGGTTCAGAAGTACAATAAAAAAAATTACATTTAAAGATTGAGCAAGTATTTCCTCCAGCAGTTTAAAGTTTTGACAATTTTAACTAGCAAATGGAGCCACTTTCTTCTTTACAATTACTTTCCTTCCTAGAATTAAATATATATCCAGTGTAATTCATTATTAAACATGAAGTTAATTCAGATAAAACCATATTCTCCTAACAATAACAATACCTGGAAGAGGAAGTATTTAAAGAAAATTCAGTGACTTACTTTCTATCAGCTGCTGGTCCAGGAAATGGAATTCGAAGCTTGTAAGTTTTCTTCATATAGCTAACCTGAAACGATAGACAAATAACTATTAGCTTGGCTCCATCTTTCAGTGAAGCATCAATTCATCAAACTTGAATTTGTGACAAGCACCAAAAAGCCAAAATCAACCCCTTTAGGTTCCTTTACAGCAGCAGTTCAATTCAACACCTAAATAGACCTGACCCCTAATATGGAGTACTTAACAAATTTTCATTGAAATGAATCTCTAAACATAATTATATAAATGCAATAGACAAGACACTTCAGATCCCTGGATATAACACATAAAAAATATATTTTGTATTGTAAGCCACTTAATGCAAACTGTCATAATATAAGACAGCAAGCAAGCTGAACATTGAGTTACCTTGACATTGAAACCTAGATGGTCTACATCCAGCATATAAGCAGAATCCACCTGCAAAAATATAGAAACTCAGTTCAGAATTACTGGTCGGTCGCAGACTCTCTCTCTTCAACACCCCCTTCCTTATCTCTTAATTCCCAAGCATAGATACATCTAACAAATTAGATGTTCAATGTGGCACCTAGTAATGGAATCATACACTCTTAATCTCATAGAAGGAAAAGTACTTCAGCTGATGAGTTGGAAAACTACGCTGGTGATTTTATAAATATTTTGGAAGCTTTAAAATTCAATGGCTTGAACACTCATTCTCGTATAAGTAGTAGCATTAACAGAGCTTCCAAGGAATATGCACCAGAAAACTTGAAAAGGGACTGACTTCACTTCCAATAATGGTGTATCAAATTACCGGTATGGTAGTTGAGTGCTTCACAATTAGCTTTGTGTCTTCTTCATGATCCTTATTCATATGCGACTGACAAGAACAAGAGTTATCAAATATAAAATCACAATGAATTATTACAGATGTAATAACAGCCTCCTTGTCAGGAAAATACCGCTATTGGCTTGGAGAACTGAGATATTGGATCTGCCTTTGCTGCACTGTATTCCTCTCTGCTGAACTCTGCCAAGAAGATGAGATCAAGTTGGATAATAAATTCACAACATTAAACCAAAAATAGTCCCAAGAAGACCATAAGCAACACAAAATTACAATCCAAAATAACTCAAAGGCCACACAATCAAATGCACAAAATATTTGATAATTTTTTTTTTAAAAAAAAAGGGTGAGAATGAGAAGGCCATCCCCAAAATATAAGAGAAGAAATAGAAAGCAAATGACAGTATGAAAAGAACAAAAATAACAAAAACATATAATAAACTATGCTAAGGCAACTGCTAGTCAATGAACCCCAGCACCACTCAGGGCCATGCTAATCCACTAACATCTTCAAACAAAATACGTCAAACGTCTTATCAGATGGAAGAATGGAGATGGCAAGAGATGGAGGAAGCAAGTATGTTAATCACCACCTCAGAGTCAACAAATAGTAGCTAAATAGACTAGAGTGTCAAACAGAGGAATTAAACAAACCTCCAGATCCCAATAAGGCGGTTGCCACCCCAGATACATACCGCACCACTCTAGGTTGGATCTTCAAAAATTGAAAGTCACCAAAGTCAACCTTCACACCCAAAAGCTTAGAGTTTTAGTTCATTAATAGACAATGTCACAATGAAGACAAAGTACCCATGAAAAGCAATTGCACCCAAAAGGTATATTGGACATACCCAAAAAGCATTGGGGTGTTTAGCCAAATAAGCACTGTGAACAGCTTCTCTATCTTGTTCATTGACCTAAAATAAAATTCTCTGACATGAGCTACATTCAGAAAGTAGGCTTTGTAAGAATTAATTGAAAAAAACTGAACATAAGAGAGAATGGGGAACCTTACAGAAACTGCATCACCATGGAGAGTAATAACTAAATCAGTCCTGTCTTGAGCACTGTGGATTGGCTAACAGGTCCTGCAAATCCAGAAGTGAGATAATAAAAGGACATCCAAGATACCAGAAAAGAGGTTTATGTTTGAAAGTGAAAAAAAGATTGGATGCCAGCTTTTTAATTGAAGCTTGTAAGTCGTAACCACTCATCATAAGGAGATAAATTGAAGAATAATATAAACAAATGAAGAGATTGTAGACTTGTCCACAATATTTTATCTTAGGAGATATATCATCTTGAAGCAAGCACAACAAGAAACGAATAAAATGTTAATGCTCTGTGAGAAGATTGTATTATAAAAGCAACTTTTGGTTGAACTTATCAGGCTGCCAAGGTCTGAAAGGTCCAGTGGTAGCAGCTCCACAAAATAGAACACTCCATATGCCAGCTTAGTAATTACAGCATAGAATCAAAGAAAATTTATTATTCCCAATAAAATGGAGGAACGAAGAAAAATGCAAATGGTCTTAAATCCCTGCACATTCCTAAACAAGGTTATTGCTGGCTACATTGGCACTGTCAAATCCCATTTTCCTTGATATTGTGTCAATCAACCACATACAAGGGGTGCAATTAAAAAACATTTCTTCAAATTCTTTTCTATGCTCGTGTTGTGCTGAAAGATTAATCATCCAAACTAGGGATTTACATAAGGTTAAATTGTGGGTATTAGACTCAGTAATTCCAGATTTTATGAATTTAAACTACCTTTGAGAGAATAACACAAACACATAAGGTACAATAATATTTTAACAAAAGAAAAAACACTAAAGCAGTGTGGTCACCACTGAAAATTTCTCTCTTTGTACTTTCAAGATTATTACATCAGAGCATTCCAAGTTCATACAAGAGAAAGTAGCATTGATGAGAACATTCCAAAGGAACTACTACTGCATAATATAGCTGTTGAGAATTGAAATTGGAATATGTGTGCTCACATGCATATTGTTCACATCGATGAAGTAAATAGATGATAGCCACCTTAGCAAGCTTGGGAGGTTACTACTTCCATTGTCAAAAGTTGATATGGTAGCAAACCCAAGGTGGCTTGTTTAATACTATAGGCCTTCCAAAATCCAAATATAAATGGAGCGTGTGAGAATCCGGTTTGCTTATGAGTATACGCAACTTACAAGTGAGGAAAAGCGTCAAAAGTTTTCTTGTGTATGTGTGTGCACATGTTAGTTGCTATCTCACTTGAATTGTTTCTCTGACCACCAAATGGTTTTTGGATATCGAAGGAATCTTGCTTTGAACTCATACATGTTTTAACTCTCCTCACTTTTACGCCGTCCATTTTACAAATGTTGAAAAGTTCATAAACAGCAACACACAGAGGAGGTCATAGATGCACTTCTTCAATTCTTGGGTGTGATAAATCATATTTGTATAGGATTGTTGGGCACATTTTCATTGTTTTTTAGTTACTTCTTAGTCTCTGAGTCGATAGTTTAGAGTCATTTATGCATAGGTTATCACTATCGTGTTGTATTATGCTCCGTTTGTGTTTTTTTAATGTTTCAGGTAGTTCTCATAGCTATTTGGATGCTCTCGGAAGAATTCAGCATTTGTCGTTGGATGGAGGGATGTTGATTTGAGGCCGATGATTCATTGACCTTGTGCTTATATATGTATGTAGATTCCTTGAAACAAATCGGAGTTGTTTCGTAGTCCCTATTGCAAGTTCGAGATCATTTTAGGCCTTTTGCGCATTGACAATTTGAGTTGCTAAGCATTCTTGCATCGAGCTAAGCTCGAGCTATATAGCTCGAGTACTAGCTCAGTAAGGCAGCAAGCCAAGGAAGCTGCGAGCTATCAGCTAGCTCGCCTATTAGCTCATCACTGCCATATGCAAAGTCCTATGCGAGCTAAAGCTCGCCTGCACTAGCTACAGCTCGCCTGCACTAGCTACATTCGACGAGAGCTATAGCTCGACCCTGCTATCTTTCACGACATCAGTGAGCGAGAGCGCTCGCTCGATGAACGAGCTATAGCTCGTTACTGCTCCAGCGTTTCTTGGTCATTTGACGTAATCAAGTCGAGTATCGTGCCACGTCATCAATTATCATCCAATAGCATTATAGCTTATGTATTTATTAATTTATTTTATTTAGGATGAGGCAATAATATAAATACTAGAGAGGATTTTATTTTGCCTCTTATGCTTTATTTTCTAGATTAAACGTTTCTTTGTTTTCTCTCCATTGTTGAACCCTAGTTTATTATTCTCCATTAATTCAATCATTGAGGTATTTCATTCAATCTTTCGTTCTTTATTTTATTAATTATGAATTCTAGTTTATTTATCTCTTTTGTTTTGTTTATTTCAATTATGAGTGAGTAGTCGTTTTCTAGGACTAAGTGAGGGAAGCCATGTTTATACCTTGATTAATTGTGCTTAATTATTTATGTATTTATGAATTAGGGTTTGAATAATTCCAATTGATTTGTGCTTTATTGTTTGATTCATGTAATTGGCCAATATCATGAGTTGATTATATAGCTAATGAAAATTAGAATTGAAAGATCATATTTTTAGAGGCTTGATTACAATTGGCGAATTTGATTACGTTAGTGACCGAACTACATATGTTAATTTGTAAGCGTTAATTCCCGACCGTAGGATTAACAAGTGCTTTAATTATTCGACCTAGTTTATTTATTAATGGATTGTTTGCATTTCTTGGATTGGTATAAGCATGGTGGACCGAACGTCTAGACCTTTATTTATTTGAGAACAACCTTATTTTCATTTTCATCCTAGTTTAGTTAATTGATCATCAATTCACTATTCGTTTATTGAAATAGTTTATAATAATTGGGCAAAAACTAGTAGAACCTTGTCTCCCTGTGGGATTCGACCCGTATTTGCTAAGTCTCTGCTAACAACAGACGCCGTGCACTTGCGGTATAACTTTTTATTCATTAGGGTGTTGCTTGGAATATAAGTGAACCTTATACGATTATAATGTATATAGACATACGAAGTAGTTTTTTGGACATAAGTTGGCAGAGAACCTATCGATCTATCTTATCAGATAAATAGTAAGTACGGTCTCTCAGAATTTTACAAGTGAGGTGGTAAAAATAATCAACTGTATCTTGAGTCTTGAATGAGATTATTCTCTCCTCTTGATTCAAAGTCAACTTGAATGTGGCTATTGATAGAATCTCTCAAGGCCGTTAAGGGTTTTATGTCAGCTGCATATTAATACCATATGCCTGATTAATAGTTTTTAAACAGTATGTATGTTAATAATTTCTGCAATGATAAGTTTTTCCTAACATGGGAATTATTTCTGCAATGATAAGTTTTTCCTAACTTGGGAACTATTTCTGCAATGATAAGTTTTTCCTAACTTAGGAACTACTATTAACAGAGAAAAAAGTGCCACTGAGAAGATTACTAA
Organism: Chenopodium album; assembly: GCF_948465745.1. Lineage (NCBI taxonomy): Eukaryota > Viridiplantae > Streptophyta > Magnoliopsida > Caryophyllales > Amaranthaceae > Chenopodium > Chenopodium album. The sequence goes on from NC_137856.1 coordinate 11,339,115, forward strand.
AATTTAGACCACGGCGAGTGTCAAGCACCGAATCTGCCATACGAAACATACCTGTGTGTGAACTGCCAAGCTGCTGACTGCCAAGATTGGTGATCCATCAACATCACAAGCAAAGTCTACCATTGATCCTGATGGATAACCATCATATTTCTGCACGATACGCAAAACATAGGAAAAATAAGCCAACTACATGTATGATTACTGGCTTTAGTGCTTAAATTCAACAACGCGCAATACTAAATTTATTAATTCATTATGGACTATGCTCGCAAATACGGATATAAAAAGGTATTGAAACCAAGTCATACATGGTCATTGATCAGTCTAAACAAAGATTCATCAGTTCAACAAATGTCTCAATCACATCATAACTAAGGCAATAAAATTCAAACAACAACAAAATATAATCAAATGTACTCAAATTTCCTACATTAACAAGAAGATAAACCTTAGAAAAGGTAGAGAGCATGCCGCGAGTAGTATTAGAAAGAACAGTTCGAATTTCTTCAACTGGTGGAAGCCTAGCAGCCTTTTCCTGCAATTATCATTGGAAAAATCACAAAAATTCGATCAAATAATGTCAAAAACATAGAAAAAATATATTTAAAACCATTGTATTAGGGTGGTTTAGGTTATAAGTAGTTAATTTGATTTGGGTTGGTAGTCCCAACGACCTACTAAATCCCGATCAAGTCTCAAGTCAAGTTAGGATGTACATGAACCAATAATTTCAAAATGATTTTCGTTTCTTTTGGCTAAGTTTCCGGTCGAAACTTATTTTAAGGGGTAGACTGTAATACCCTGTAATTTCATACGTATTTTCCTAATTAATTAATTATGAATTATTTTATAAAAAGGTATTTTAGTAAATTTATTATTTGGAGCCAAAATAATAATTGAATTTTGGTGCCAAAAGTATTTCGAAAACTAGATTTATTATCCATTTATCCTATTTTAAAAACCGAATTATTTATATATTTTGTACTTCCTCCGTTTTCTTTTAGATGCAACACACCCTTTAACGCGGTAATTAAGAAAGGTGGGGTTTACATGATATAATAAACTTTAAAATAGGATGAGTGGTTGTTAGGAGTGTAATTTAGTGGGCCAGGTGCTTTAGATAAGGGATATAGTATAGTTCCCTAAAGTAACTTTCCTTTTATAGTGTGTTGCAAGTATTGTGACATTTCCTTTTTAGGGAAGTGTTGCAAGTAAAAGAAAACGGAGGAAGTATATATTAATTAAAGCAAAATAATATTTTAATTAATTAATTATTATGGCCGAAATTACCTAATAACTAGCTAGGATTTTCGGATTTTCCATGTATTGAAAATTTGATTTTTCTAGGTTATTTATTGTTAAATAATTGGTATTTAATTAATTAATTAATTAATATTCTATATTATTTATACAATTATTTTATTCCTTAAAAATCGAGCAAAATCTTCCTAACTAGAGGAATCTGAAAATTAGAGTTATGGTCAGCTCCATATTTTCGGCCCTCATGAAATATTTTGGGGTAATTTAATTGATAAAATTATATTTTAATTATCTCCTAAAATCTCTTATTTTCCTTAATTCTAATTCTCCATCTTTTTAATATCTAATCATCATATTTTCTTGCCATTCATTCTTCTTAATTATTCCCCAAGTAATTCCAATTTCATTAATATTTTTCATGACATACATACCTTCCATATTCAATTATACACAATCACCTTAATATTGGAACTTTCCTTATTTCTTTTACTCACTTTTCCAAGTAATCCCTTAAACCCTATTTACCATAATTCTTCCTACATTTTCCTACCTTATTTCATGAGCATACTAGCCTATAAATACCCCTTCATACCTCTCACATTCTTCACACCAATTCTCTTCTTTTCTTCTCCTCAATTTGACACAAATCATCCCGTCTATCTTTGCAGCCAATTTTCGGGTACTTCTAGTCAGTTTTTGGGGTATTGACGTTTCATAGAAAATTATTTCTCTTGAAAATCCTTGAGGTAAAGCTCAAGAATCACCCAATTCGGAGTTATAACAAAGGAGTTACAGTCTCTGCAAGTTCTGCCTTTTCTTTCCAACGCAAATCCAATTCTTCTCTTTTCCTTGATTTCTTATCTTTTTTTCTTCTCTTCTCTTATTCAGTTATTATTATCACTATTATGGGGGATTTATAAATAATTATTATGAGTAGTTTTAATTATATAAAATCATATTTTAATGATGTTTATGAGAAATTAATTTAAAAGGTTCATGTACATATAGTTGGGGGTTTCTAATTACTTGTTAACCTTATATTGATTAAGGTTATATTTATTTGTAGGGTGTGTTCGATCAAGATTCTTGTGGTTCCTTTTGTGTGATTTTGCTAAGCAAGGATCAAGGTACGTTTAGGTGGCTAGATACCTTCGAAAGTGATTGGTTTGAATATCATGCTTTTACATGATTTGATTGGTGATTGAATTGAATTGAATTGAATTATGATTTATGAATTAAAGTATGTTTGGAGGTATTGATTTTAATATTTGTTTTAATTAGAGTATTTTTAAACGATTGATTTTTAAATCATGTTTTAAATGGTTTGATCGAATTACTTATCATGTTTAAAGAAATTTATTGGAAAAGTTTATTGAATTATATAGGAGGTTTTTCAAGGAAGAGTTATTGATTTTGAAAAGTTATTAATATGAGACTTTATTCTCAAGTATTTATTTAAAAGGTTTTGATTTTGAAAGTATGTGGAATTGTTGAAAAGAAGTTTGAATTATATTGGAATTACTAAAAGGATTTATAGAACCATTGAATTATTATTACTAATGCTTTATCAGCATGTTGGTAATCCCACTATGCGGATTTGGTTTATTGATATGGCCTTGGACTTTGTATGACCGGGTCTTTCCTCAAGAATAGCCTTGTAATATAAGGAAACTAGCTTGGGGGTGTGCACATGACAGGGTAAATTCGTATCCCCTAATCAAAAGTAATACCTAAGTCCTCTAACTAAAGTAGATAGGGAAGTAGGGTCGAATCCACAGGGAAACTGGTCTTTCTACTCCTAATTAATTAATATAATCTAAATTATTAATGTAACACCCCGACCCCAAACAGATTAGGGAGGGGCCTATTGTCACGAAATGCGCATCGAGGGCCAACAACTGTCCCCACAGACCAACACAAGTCCTTCCGGCGCATTTTGTCCTCACTCATGCGCACCCTAGGAAAACTTCCCAGGAGGTCACCCATCCCAAGACTACTCCCAGCCAAGCACGCTTAACTATGGAGTATTCTTAACATATAAGCTCCCTAAAAACAAGATGCATCTTCCTTTTAGGAAGCTCATATGCTAAGAATACTCCATAGTTAAGCGTGCTTGGCTGGGAGTAGTCTTGGGATGGGTGACCTCCTGGGAAGTTTTCTCGGGGTGTGCATGAGTGAGGACAAAATGCGCCGGAAGGACTCGTGTTGGTTTGTGGGGACAGTTGTTGGCCCTCGATGCGCATTTCGTGACAATAGGCCCCTCCCTAATTTGTTTGGGCTCGGGGTGTTACAAATTATGTAATACCCCTCATGATTGCTTTAAAAGAGTTTGATATACTACTCATATCAACAAGATGCATCTTCCTTTTAGGGAGCTCATATGCTAAGAATACTCCATAGATAAGCGTGCTTGGCTAGGAGTAGTCTTGGGATGGGTGACCTCCTGGGAAGTTTTCCCGGGGTGCGCATGAGTGAGGACAAAATGCGCCGGAAGGACTCGTGTTGGTCTGTGGGGACAGTTGTTGGCCCTCGATGCGCATTTCGTGACAATAGGCCCCTCCCTAATCTGTTTGGGGTCGGGGTGTTACAAATGGTATCAGAGCAACCTTGCGACCGCGTGCTGACCGTGGATAACTAATCCTATGTCAGTCGTCTAGCGGGGGAGAATTCTGGGGCCATATGGCCATAGCCAGACTGGATGTAACACTTTGGCTACCCAGTTGCCATTAGGCGTAATACTGGAGTCCCTAGCTTTCCAGGCGCAACGAGGGCGTTGCCGTTCTCAAGTGGGGGTGTATGTAATACCCCTCATGATTGCTTTAAAAGAGTTTGATATACTACTCATATCAACAAGATGCATCTTCCTTTTAGGGAGCTCATATGCTTAGAATACTCCATAATTAAGCGTGCTTGGCTAGGAGTAGTCTTGGGATGGGTGACCTCCTGGGAAGTTTTCCCGGGGTGCGCATGAGTGAGGACAAAATGCGCCGGAAGGACTCGTGTTGGTCTGTGGGGACAGTTGTTGGCCCTCGATGCGCATTTCGTGACAATAGGCCCCTCCCTAATCTGTTTGGGGTCGGGGTGTTACAATTAAAGTAAACAATTTTTTGTTTTTAATGTGAAACTATACTACGAAGATTGAGTTTAGAGAGAAAGTCGATAATAAAAAGGCCTAGGGTCACAGGTTCACCAATAATTAATATTCCGGGATAAAACATAACAATCAATTAATCAACATTGCACAAATAACATGATTAATAGGCTCTCGCAATTTATTAATCAACATAGATCTAACAGGCTCTCGCAACTTACTAGATCTAAGTTCCTATTGAAAATAGCTTTTAATATCAAATTACATCTGCTCGATTCATCAATTCAATATTGCTAAACATTCACAATCAAATTACATCTGCTCGATTCATAATCTAATTGCAAAGAATTAAAACAATTCAACAAGAAATTATCATGCAATATCAATAATCAATAATAACAAATTATCCCTTCATATTAATTATGGATCCCCATAAACCCTAGAATTAAACTACTCAGACATAATTAAATCTAAAACATGCAAAGTAATAAAATAAGACATGAGGAATTGAAAGGAAGAAATTACTGAAATTAATTAAATTAGAAATCGTACCGAATCGGAGGAATTACAAAGTAATCAAGAATAAGGGAAAAGTTGAGAGAAAAGTCTAGAGAGAGAAAAAAAATAAGTAGAGAGAGAAAGTTAAGAGAAAAGAGTTAGTGAGAGAAAGAGAGAGTAAGGGAAGGGAGAAAAGAATAGCCTCCTAAATTCGCTTAACATAAGCGTATTTATACTAAGCTAGAAAATCCTAAGTTAAAACAAATTAAACGACGCTTAAAACGTCCTCCAGAAACACGCGCCCAATCGAGCGAGGCACCGCCCGATCGGGCGCGCCTTTTTGATCGGGCGAAGGGCTGCTGCGATATAAGTCTTCTTTGCCCGATCGGGAGCGCCATCGGGCGGACCATCGGGCGGACACCCTTGGGCCGCTTGGACTCCTCGTTTGGGCTCGTAACTAGGCCCAAACCAAATATCCTCTTTGGGGCTTAAATCATTCGATCTAAATTCCTCGTCTTCACACAAGTCGAGCCCTTATTCACCGGCTTGATTACTCTAACCGATCTTGGGCTACGAAAGATGGTAGTGCTCCTCCAATGCTAGTAGTTGCTCCATAAAATCCCGGAAAAATGCTCCAAAGGTGCAATTCCCTACAAAACTCAACCAAAACTACGAAAACACTAGAAAACACTACTAATTATGACCAAGGGACGGGGGTAAAATACTATATAAAATAGACATATCAGCACACTTGGGTGAGGAATTGGATTTAAGGAAATTGGTTCAAAAAGGAATTGGATTTTTAAAGAAAAAGGTTTATCAATTATTTTGAATTTTGAATCATTGGAATTGGTTTTTAATCATGAGTTTTGGAATTATTGGATTATTTATTGGAATTAGTTTTAAAATCATGTTTGCAAATAAATTGAGTTTACATTATCTTGCACTTATCGTACTTAGCATATTTTGCTAATCTGTATTTCCTATTTGTTTTGGTTCACCCTGTTTACCATAATGGTAAGCACTGTTGACTATTTTCAGGTGGAGTCATGAATGAGCATATGGGAGTGTTGGGATTTGCTTCACCTAGTTTAGGAATGTTGGTCTTGTCTTTATTTTTGAGCACTCATAACAATGTTACTATTTTCATAAGTATTAATAAAAGAAAGTTGAGTTTCCGCTGCAAAGTATTGGTTGTATTTAGTAAGTTTGAGTAGCCTTGCGTAATCACGCGACGGTAATACGCCCAAGTCTATCTCTACGGTATAATTATACGTATTATACTGGTATTTCCGTAGAGGGAGATTTGGGGGTGTTACAGTTTTTTTTTTTTTTAATTTTGTAACTTTAATATGTTACTTAATGACTTAATCTTATTGTAATTATTAAGGCCATGTAGTTCTCTTACGTTGAAATTCAGTTCAGTTCAGCTCAACTCCTAATTTCCTTCTCTTATAAAATATTCATTTCAGTTTAGTTCAGTTCAGTTCAGTTCAGCTCAGTTCAGTCAATGAGAACAGGCCCTTACTATAACATGGTTTGGTTGCTACTTTAACTTAGTTTGTTATTTTTTTAAAAAAATACTTAGTTTGTTATTTAAAGGAAATTTTGACTTTTGCTACCTCTGAAACACATCAAATTCATTTTTGCTACTTGAGAAAACTTTTGATTTATTTTACTACCTATCAAATCCCGTATTTTAAATTTTGCTACCAAATTACGGAATTCATTAATAATTTTGTTAGTGAGATGGCGCCTCCCTCATTACCACTTTTCAGCCACCACTCCCTCCTTAGCCACCTTAAATGCCTCCCCATCAGCTACAAAAAAAAAAAATTTAAAAAATTAATTTTCTTTTTTTTTCAAAAAAAAAAACCTACCACCAAGCCCAGCCCCGTTAGCCACCCAGCTCCCTCCCCCCTACCCCCGGCCGGTGCCCAAAGCTACGGCCGGCGCCGGCGAACCCTTTCCCCGTTCTCGCTGCCTCGACCAGCCACCACAACGAACCCCTTCCGTTTCCCCGTTTTCGCTGCCCCGACCCCCACCCCAAACCGAAAACCACCTTATTTTCCCTCCCTCCACCGGAATCCGCCCCCAATTGAATAGCTAACAAACTTGTGCTTCACTACATATGAATCTATAAATTTAAAAAAAATAAAACAAAACACAAAAGTTAGTAATTATTTAATAACTACAACCATTGCTAAAGTATATTTTGATTACAAAAATTCGAGTCACTAGGTTGCTAATCTCTAATTAATACCTACGTACATTGCTCAAGTAACTAACAAACTAATTCAAGCACAATATATTTAAAATTTCCCATTAAAACCACCTAAAATTCACAAAAAGAAACATATACAAAAACAAACATATAATATACACAATTTAACTACCAATAATCAAAATTGGGGTTAAATTATATTGAAACCCTAGCTAACTTTAGTTTACTCATATACGCCCAATAATTATTCAAATTGCAAATTGAAATATAGGTATAAATTCAAATTAATGTTCAAAATGACTAAAAAATTAAACACTAACCCTAAGTGGAAGTGGAAAGGGGTAGAGCAATGGAGGTCAACGGACCCGTGGTTGGCTGGACAGGTGGCGCAGAGGTGGACGCGGCTGTGCAGGTGGCAGAGTGGTGGAGGTGGCTGTACTCGCGCGCAGTGGTGGAGGTGGATCTGCTTGCTGCTTGTGCTCAAAGGAGGCCTAATTCAAAGGTGGAGGGGTGCGCGCATGTGGTAGAGGGGGTGCGCGGCGGTGGAGGATGGTGCGGTGGCGTTAGTAGTGGCGTTAGTGGTGGTAGGTTTTCGTAGAGGAGAGTGAACCGAGGGTTTTCAATTCGACATTATGACTGAAAATGAAAAAAAAAAAAAGAAAGGGAATAGAGAAGGAAAAAGAAAGGGGAAAGGCGCGTTTTTTTTATTTGATTATTGCCACCGGTTCAAAACCGGTAGCCTTTACCATTTATGCCACCGATTCAGTTTGAACCGGTGGCAATGTGAATTTGCCTATCCCGCCCATTTTTTAAGCCATCGGTTTTCGAAAACCGCTGGTCATAGAGCGGTGCCTTTTAGTATTTTTTTACTAGTGCAACCCCGTTTCCTCCACTGAAATCGACCCCCTCCCCTTCCCCTATTGTTTTCGGCCTTCCCTAACCCTAAACCACCATCCCATAACACCCAAAACGAATTTAGGGTTTCGTTTTGGGTGGTTTTCAGGGTGGTGATTTAGGGTTAGGGAAGGCCGAAAACGATAGGGGAAGGGGAGGGGGGTCGATTTCGGTGGGGCGAACGGGCTGATGGGCTGATTCCGGTGAAGGAGGGAAAATAAGGTGGTTTTCGGTTTGGGGTGGGGGTCGGGGCAGCGACAGCGGGGAAAGGTTCGTTGGCAGCGTAGAGTTGAGGAAAGGGAGGGGGTGGGTTCGCGCCGGCAGGGGGGAGGGAAGCAGTGGCAGTGAGGGGAGGTGTGGCAGGGGCGGCTTGGTTTTTTTAAAAAAAAATTTTTAATTTTTACTTATTATTATTATAAAAAAAAAATTAACGGAATTATTAACGAATTCCGTTAACTGGTAGTAAAAGTTAAAAAAAAAGGGCATATGTTAGGTAGTAAAATCTATAACCATTATAAAACATGCAAAAGAATTCACTGTAGCTGGTGAATAGTTCTTTTGTGTGCTATTACATAGACACCCTTGCTTTTAATGAATTGTCAAAATTGCCCTTTCTTTGCCAATTGCATTCTGTGTGATAGCTGTAATTGAGAGTGGCCCCCCTGTTTCTCACCGACTTCCCTCTCTCTATTTTCATCTCAGAAGGAAAGGGTCAGACCATTTATTTAGGGGAAACAAGGAGAGAGAAATCTAGAGAGAGAAAAAATCAGCAACTCAAGACCACCGTTCATCCCTTTCGACGATGGTGCTTCGATTCTTGGAGTCTGAGGTTGTGGAAGACGATTTTCCGATCGTCACATTCATCAGGTTTGATCTCGTTTCTCTTTCTCGATTTAGTTTCGAATTTTTGGGATTTACTTGTTCGATTGTCGTGGATTTTTTGCATATATGTTCCTGTTGTTTTCGATGTATTTTCGAATTTTTTGGGTTGAATCTTTGTGTGTATATTTGTGCGAATTCGTTTCGTTATTAATGGGGTTTATTTGATCGATTTGTTTTCGATTTTTGGGTTTATTTGTTCTATTGTTTTTAAATTATTTAAGGGTTGAGTTTTAGTGCCTTCTTCTATTGTGTGGTGGTTTTTTTTGGGTTGAATTTGAGTGATTTATCGATTTTTGGGTTGATTTTTTATATTGTTAGTAGCATTATTGCCTGATTTGTAACAGAATTGTTGATCTCCAGGTAATTATTGGTTCAATTTTCATCTAACCTTTAACATGAATGTTGACTTGTTTTTTCTATTTTTTTATGTTTATTTCTCCAGAAACCAAACGTATTACTATCCTTCGACCTTCTAAAATGGTGGGCGATGACAAATTTGATGCACCAGCTAAGAGGAATGAAAAGCAATGTTTAGGTTAATTTCAATTTCTATCTGCTATTTGTTGAATGCATTTTGGTGGGCAATTTGGAGAATATTATCTTTCCTTTGATTTCATTTTTGTGGGGGAGGGGGGTATGGAAATTTAGATTATTTTTTCACAAAAGAAAATAATCATCTTAGGCAATTAAATCGGAGGAAGCCCCAGTTTCTCACCGTGAGAAACAAATTCGTTTCTCATGGGGGCATTTTTGTGAATAAATCAACAACTTTTTCAACTTTATTCAACTGTGGAGCCCACAATATTGAAAAAGTTGTTGATTTATTCACGAAAATGCCATCATGAGAAACAAATTTTGTTTCTTTTGTTTCTCACCATGAGAAACAGGGAATTTCCCATTAAATCGGGGGACAAGTGTAATCTGGTGATATCTTTCCTGATTTAAAATAACCGACTTCACATTTTCAAATAATTTAACTAAAATTAACTATCAGTTCTTTGCTTAGTTTTGACTTTCACATTCTATCTTGTGCCTAAGCATTGGCTGACCTTTTGCCTCATTGCAACTTATGCCTTCTAAAAACATTGAGATTAAGTCTACTTTTAATAATGGAAAGCGTACACTGCAAGCTAGAATTGTGCTCTTCACCTTCTTGATTTTTTTTAACAAAAATTGTCTTTTGTTTTCAATCCTATGAGTGAACAAGCCCATCTATTTTGTACTGAGGTATAGAAATGTTTTTATATAAAAATCGGGGATCCACCGTCGCATCACAATCTGTCTTTTCCCCTCATTCTCTCTCCCCCCTTACAACTCATCCTCTCTGCAAAAAATCTGCTTTGCTAAATCCAAATGTTATTGTTCCTTACCTTTAGCCAAGATTCGCACTATCTATATGTTGCAAGGTAGTTTATATTTGATTGGATTGAGTACAAGTTTTTTTCCCCCTCTCAACTTTATTATTTATAATTATAACATTTATTAACACAAACATAATTATTTATGGTTAGCCTCTTTTAATTGCCACCTATACATCAAAAGGTGCTGATGTTGACTGAATTTTAATTGCATTGTTTACGGATTTTTTTTTTTAATTTATTCATCCTCCAATTTCCCTGTTTTCTTTCTAAAATAGGAGGCAAGGAGTAAGACGGAGCAAGGTTTGGTGGATTCGAGTTTGAGGTGAAGAAACTCAGATATTATTGCATGGTCGATATGTTTTTTTATTTATTTATTCAGTTTCTAGAATGTGATTTATTTATGATCTGTGATGTGATTGGTGTGTTGTTGTTGATGTTTGTTTGTGTTTTGTGGAATTGATGGAATTTTAATTTGATTGATTGAGAAACAAGCTCAGTTGATGTTAGGTTATTTTTTTTTTGTCAAATTTGAAGTGTTTTAAGTAAATTGGTAAATAAATTGGTGAGAGTTTTGACTTGAGTGGTAATTTTACACATTGATGAAGTGTTTTGTTGTTCAAGAATTTAGGGTAATGCTTAAATTAGGTTATATTTGCACCATTATTGTTAAATTCGGTTTGAAATTTATTTATTTTGTGTTCTTTTGTATGAGTGAAGTATGAGTAATTGTTTCATGAAGATTGGTTGGGCTTCATTCTTTCTTCCTTTAAGGTTGAGTTCATTTCCTTTTTTTCCCGTTGTATTTCTTGTACCTTGATTATGAGTGATGCTGTAATTTCTATATATGCAGACATGGAAGGTGAAAAATTATTTCAGAATTATGGGGTGGTTTTGATTCAATTTGGTAAAAAAATGGGATTATACTCCCATGTATTTTAAAGTCATAGTCTTATTTATTTATTTATTTATCTATTTGATTAGGATCTTTCATTATCTTATTAATTATTTTTTTAATGAAGTCTACTAGGATATCAGCTCCAACTATTGGAAAAGTCGAGAACCCTCATCGTTACCATCCTGGACACAAAAAGCATTTATGTTAAAGATCTGAGTTTAGTGTGATTATGACTAATTTTTAATTGTAATAGGATTGAATTAGTGATGCTTGAGTTAAATTAGATTTCTTGCTTATAGTCAATAGTATTTAAATAGTGGCTTGTGTTTAAATATGGGTGAAAATTTTCTATTTATTTCATTACCTCTTGTTCTGCTGAGTTTGGGGTATTATTCTAGAAAATAGGAATTACATATGTCAATGAATAAGTGAAATGTTGAAGTTTGAATCTATTTGAGTATTGTACTTGTAGGATTTTGGATAGGTTATATGCAAATGGCTTTTAAATCCTTTATGCAGTTGCTCAAATATGTCAGCTAGCCCTGATACAACAACTGAGTTGTAGTAACTCTAAAGTTGATGTAGTTCTCACTCGCTCGCCCTGCTTTGTTGAGTTCCAGGGGGAAAGAGGAGAAGATTGAGAGGAAGACAACCTCAGAGAAGTTCTCAAGCACTTCGCTCAAATGCTTTTGGAGCTCCGAACCTCATAATAGTATCTGTGAGTGACTTCTTGCTTTTAGGGACTTTGTAGGATTTTTTTTTTTTTTTAAAAAAAATTATTTTGGTTGTGCTTGTATGAGTTTAACTGTTTTTTATACGTATCCTTATTAAGCTTTAAAGAAAGATTTCATTGACTTACAAATTTCTGAACATTTAGGCTTTGGTACTATAAATAGGGGAAAAAAAATTCTTAATTTTGTATGATGTAGCCATCAACCTTACACTCTCTTTTTCTGCCAGCTCTTACTAAATTGTTGCTTCTTCGTGTTACTTCCGCACATCCTATATGCGTTGTTCTTGAGTAGGCTTGGGATGAAGGCATCATTGGCATTGCCGAGATGGATGATGAATGCACTGTAGTATCTATTTACAACTGCTGTGAGGCTGCTGTGTCATACCTTGTAAGTTGTAGTGTATACTAAATCTGATATGGTACTATATTAATATAGCATATATAGTATTCATTGAAAATCTATATGTTATGATGTAAAATGTATATACATAGTTATTAGCATTTTGATTAATTCTTGAGTGCAAGTTTTGGATAACGTCTTGTTGGTTATTATGTTTGATTGAATAAGTTGTTGTAACAATCATAATTTTGGAGGTGTTATACTCTTATACAATTGATGAAACGGGGGGGAAAAAAAAACTAATACTCCTTGATTATACCTAGCTCTTACCTCTAGATTTAATTGGGGGGTAAGTGGGTAACTAAAAATTTGTAGCACACTTATAATATATTTTTTTCTTATCAAACACTTAAGTTGCATATTTTGAGAGATACCTCTATCAACAATGTCATATGTTGACATCAGACTAGACTAGACATTAACTGAAGTGCTTTGTGGGAAGATGGGAAATGCTTTAGTTGATGGAAGTGCCTTTCATCCTCACCCCAATAATGAGCTTGGAAAAAGGAAATGGAATTTGAAGGTACTGCAAATTAATGTGCTTTCATCATTTTGTGACCATTTGTGCGTGTACTAAATTTTGCCAGCTCTCAGATGGTTACAATGATAATTGCAATAAAATGTATGCAGTAACAATTATAATGTAGTCCATTCCTTAATTAGACTCTCTATTTGCAGTGTAAAACAAGTTTGTGGTGAATTGATCATCTTGCTATTGAGACAAATCATTGCGGGTTTAAATAGTCTAGAAGGAAACATGCTTGGTAGCTTATGTTTTGCTTTAGTCAATTGTAGTGGCATTGATTTCAGGAAGCTAAGCAATTTTAGAGCAATTAAGATGTCAGATATCTCATCTCTTTTTAGCCTTTTCTCTTCAAATTAACCTTTAAACAAGAGCAGGGCTTTGGTTAATTGGGTTTGAAGCGTCTTTTAAAGGCAATGTTTGCTTATGTGTATAGTTCATGACTTGTAAATTGTCTTCTTCACTCACATTTTTTCAAACTCTTTCAAAATATTATTTTGTTATGTACTTTTCTTTATATCGTACGATTCGTTATGAGGATTCATTTAGCCGACCCCAAATCATTTTGTGAGGATTTCAAGATCCATTGTTCTGTGGCATAAACCATGTCTTCATGTATATATGATTATATGGTAATCTTGTAGGAGTGGAGCACGTGCTTAAAGGCGCCAAGAAGACAAGGATACAACCATCAGTACTCTAGCAACTCTTGGATGGTAGATGAAGCATGTGTGAGATGGTGATGGTGTTATAGGTTGAGGTTATGGGATTTAATTTCATTTGTAGTACGAGTAGTATTTAATTTATAGCTTTAGATTGTAGAAATGGATAGAATTAGATACGTAAATGATGAAGTAATGCAAGAGCATATAAGTGAATATATGAGCATAATGTATACTTGTTTTCAACTTCAATATGTGTACTGTGCTTGTAGTAGAAAAATTATATCTTTGTTCTTGAGGTTAAGTATCAAGTTGTTTTTTTTTTTTTGGGAGAAAAGAGGTTAATATCAAGTTGATTAATAATACATTTAATACAAGAGGGAAAAACACGCACACACACAAATTTATAAGGTAGATAATGAGATAATTTGCGTAGAAATTCAAGTTGATTGTAGTAGTTAGTAGAGAAATTATATCTTTGTATAACTATTTGATTTAAAATCAACTAAGTTTTAAGATTTACAAGGTATTGAGATACTTTATGTAGAAATTCAAATTGATTAATTAATACTATATTTTAAACAAATAAATCAACCTTTAAGGTAGATTCATGCTAGATTCATAAGAAGTTACTTCCTTTAGTTTGCATAAATACCCATACACTAGAGAGGGACCTATAAGTTTTGAAGTCATAAAAAAGTTTTGAAGTCATAAAAAAGGAGAAAGGAGAAGAAAGAGATAAAGACTTAAGAATGAGAAATAGAGAGTTTTGGAAAATAAAGGAAGGAAGGAGAAACAGTTTAGAGTAAGAACATGACAATACTTGCTTAGATTCTTTTTTAAAAAAATGCGCAATCACATTTCAGTGATTAGCTCTTGGCTTCTTGCAAGTTAATTGAATTCAATTCACATACAATAAACAATAAAACAAATGTGTGCAAAAACACATCTACAAATTTACGTGTACAAAGTTGGGGGTGTGCAACGTGCGCGCTCCATACACAATACTTTTTGGGGTTTGCATGACCATACGAGAGAGAGAGAGAGAGAGAGAGAGATCTTTTTAATATATGTGCAACCATAGTTATAGATAACTTTAGAAAGATAAAGTTAGGAGATTGGAAGGGGGAGAAGGAGAGGAGTGAGAGAGATTGGAGAGAGGCGAGAAAGAGATGTAGAGAGTAAGAAATAGGAGGTGAAGGAGAGAAAAAAAAGAGGGGGATGGGAAAGGAATAGAGGGGCCGAGAGAGAAAGAGGGGGCTAGGAAAGAAAGAGAGAGGAAAAGAAACCGGAGAGAGAAGGAGATAGATAGAGAAGGCATTGTCGAGAGAAGAGAGGGAGAGAGAGAGGGGGTTGAGAGACAAAGGTGCAAAGAAAGGGAGCAAAGGCAAGGCCGAGAAAGGGGGGAGGGGTCGAGGGGGTGAGAGATAAAAGTGTTATGAAAGAGAGGGAAAGCATGCTAAAAGAGAAATAGAGAAAAGCAATGCCATAAGTTAAGAGTAAAGAGCATGTTGGGGGATAAAGTGAGAGAGAGAGAAAGAAGGGTCAAGAGGCAGAGAGGGTGGCCAAGAGAATGAAAGGCCATTTAAAAGGAGCAAGGAGTAGAGGGACAGAGAGACCGAGAAAGAGGCGATGAGAGTTTTAGGAAATTAAAAAAAAAGGAAAGGAGTGAGAGAGAGAGAGAGAGAGAAAGGCTTACTAAACTGTAGGCGTCGTTTGAAGTGCGCCTACGTAAAAGCATGGTATGAATATGCTTGGCACTCTTAGGAAGTGGGAATTGACATTACGATTAAGGACAACGATTAGGGACAAGGAAAGTAGGGAGCCGCCAACAAGTTTTTAAGGAGCTTGTAAACCGTTCACAAATCATAAAAGGCAACCACGAATAAAGGGACAACGATAAGCAATAACGATTGACCCGTGAAGGTTACACCCCATTCATAATCCATGAGATTACTAACTCCATATGGTTCGGAACCACGAAAGGAGGATCGGGGATGATGGTACGAAGTGAGTCATGGAGTCACATTCGCGCGTATTGGCCTCTACTCGATTCTTTCAGTGAAAAGTATTCCTGCGATCTCAAAGGCATGCAAACAAAGATTCAATTTGCTCCAAACTATTATTATGCTAAATTGGTTGAATATTAATGCACACATAATTCTAAAATATTGGTGATCACTTGATTAAATAACAAAATTAAAAAGGAACCTAAACCGGTTGTCCGAATTATCTTATTAAGCGTTATATTCAATTACATATTCCCTTTAAACATGCAATATCGTGATCATAAGTAATAATAAAATAAACATTAATATTGGAAGCAATATAACAATAATAACGTTAGTCAAATCAAATAATAATAATATTCATGATACTAGCAATATAAAATAAAATAAAATAAGTACTTAAATTAAATAATTAATCACATTCCGCGCGTTCCTTTAATTTGCTACATCATGAATAAATTGTTAGTAACTTCAATAAATATAAATAAAATGGAGATTAAATTAAATAAATGTAGATTTAATTTGGCCCAAACCCTCAGTTATTTGTAGATTTCACGCCTTGGTTTAAGTATAGAACTTCGGGTATTATATGGACTCCTTGGAGTGCTTAAGGGATGAATAATGTAGAGAGGAATATAAGTTTAAGGTTTGGAGTATGAGAGAGAGAAGAGAATAATTTTTGGTGTAGAAGAGAGGAAGAGAGAATAATTTTTGGTGTAGAAGAGAGGAAGAGAGAATAATTTGGTGATCAAGCTTGTTGATGATTGAAAAAGGGGAGACATGACCTCTATTTATAAGGAAAAAAGAGGGGTCGAATCAAGAAGAGATAAGAATTCGAATCGGATAAAACTCTTGCGATAGACAACAGTTTTTGCGGTTTTTGTTTTTATCATATCTTTTGATCTAGAAATCGGAATAAGATGAATAAGATATCGTTGAAAATATCTTGAAGTCTACTTTCTAACCCAATTAGAATCAGATTAAAATATTTTGTAGAATAAAAGATACAACCGAAATAGTGAGACGGTGTCAGTTTTGGATAGAGTTTGGTATTTCAATCATATCTTTTTCGTTATAGCTCGTAATTAATATTATAATATATCATTGGAAATATAATTTCAAGAGCTATCCAACCATATAAGAATTAGATAAAAACTATTAATCACGAAAATAATATCTGACTATCTTTGAACGTCTTTCAATTCGAATAGAATTAGGACTTTCAAAAAGAAAAGTTTTATTCAATTTAAAATTCTTTAATATAATCTTTTCAAAAAGGATAATTAAGATATTTTAGAAACTTATAGAAGCTTCTAATTAATCCTAATTGGATTAGGAGTGGGATTTAAGCCTTTGGACCCTCCACATGGTCATTGGGTCGTAGGTAAGGTGGGCTTATGTTCGGTTTGGACTCAGTTTAGTATTTCACTACAAGAAAATAACCTTTTCATAGCGATTATTTTAACCTTTAGTATTGATTGTAATTACAACAAAAAGTTTTCCCAACGAATGGTCATTCGATACAATATCTCCCGTTGCCTTAACCTTTAGTAGTGGTTTTCAATATCGCTGGGGTTGGCCTCAATAATCGATACGAAAAACTACATCCAATCGTGGTGATTATTGTAGCGATTACAATCGCTATAAATGTTGAACTCATTTTCTTTAAAAAAAAAAATAACATGCATATGATCTTTACAAGATTCGAACATGCAACCTTAAACTCTTATATTAAATGTTTCACCAATAAGCTATGCCATATTTTATGTATTCATTGTCAAACAATATTTATATATATAGTGTAGAAAATGCTTTTCGTATCGATTTTTGGGATTAAGTGGCGATTGTAAATGATACGATTTCTCAAAATTATATAAATGTGTAAAAATAGTGTTGATATGCATTATTATGTTTTCCGTATCGATTTTATATGGGAAAACCATGGCGATTGTAAAATGATACGACTTCCTTAATTATTTCACAAACATACTTGCATATTGTAGCGAATGTACAATCGATACAAAATAATCGCTACGAAAAACCATTTTTCTTGTAGTGTTTTAGCCATAACTTATTCGTTATAACTCGGATTTGGGCTTATAATATATCGTTGGAAAGCTCTTTTAAATCCCCATCCAAATATTCAATAATTGGACCCATATTATGGACCAAAATAAACTGGTCTAAACATTTTATAAAAAGGACACGAAATGAATGATTTTAATGGACACGAAATGAAT
Organism: Chenopodium album; assembly: GCF_948465745.1. NCBI lineage: Eukaryota > Viridiplantae > Streptophyta > Magnoliopsida > Caryophyllales > Amaranthaceae > Chenopodium > Chenopodium album. The sequence goes on from NC_137856.1 coordinate 11,356,787, forward strand.
TATTTTGGGTTTAAAGGCACGAAAAGAGGAAATAATTTATGGTTTGGGAAAATGGGCTATAAATTGGGTTGGTTTATGAAATGAATTGGGAATGAACATGGATTTAAGCACTCTAGAGATTACATACTCAACCCGACCAATAATGGCGGTGAAAGGTTGTTCATCATCGGGTTTGGTTTTGGGGAGACATTTTTAGGTGTCTACATAAACCGTTAAAACTATACAAGAAGAGTAGATAGGAAGGAGAAAAAAGGATTAAGAAGGTGAAAAAAAGCAAGGATAAATAGAAAAGGAAAATACATAAGGCAAGGAATTAATAAAAGAGAGAGGTTATGAAGAGAGAAGAGATTGGAAGAACTTAAAACTAAGTTAGTGACTACCATACAAATAAGATCCCCTAATCATTATGTTAATAACTCCTCAAACTACGAAACGCAATCACAACCACTAATGTTATATATCCTACCGGGGGGGAGGGGGCACGGGCACAGTGTGTGCTCCAACGACTATAAACTTAAATAAAAAAAGTATAAAGTTATTCCCTCCAACCGTATTATCTAAAAATCGTACATAAAATGATTTATACATAAATAACCAATAAATAAACTTTAATATATACACATATGATATTTCTCATTCATTTTATACATTCCATATTGATTACAAACTCTAACTACTAAAATTTTCAATAGAAGAACCACTCGAAAATTTTCTACTTCAAAAAGTCTAACAAACAAATATACAATTCTTTCGCATATTTTACATTTAATCCATTTTACACAACTTTATCCTTTAGTGTTGCATTTCCTTATACTCCTTATTATCACAATCATTTATTTAGGTACTTATCAATAAGAAACTATATTGTATTATAAAATAATATCTAAAACAATAGTATTTTTTTTTTTTAAAAAAAATCTTTAAACTATAACAAATTCTAGATAACTTCACTTATAACAATTGTTTTTCCATAGATATTTCCCCATAGAAACTTTGTCACTACTCCTTCTTAGCACTTACAAATTCATGTTACCTTGCTATTACAAAACCCGAACACAACCACGAATATCACAACAACCGAACATAACTACGAATTTTACTTATCTTGCCGTCGGGGGGCACGCGCAACGCGCGTGCTCCAACGACTAGTAAAATAAAAGTTTTGATTGGTAGCAATGAAATAGTCAAAAAATCCTTATTTAAAATAGGTGAAATGGGCAATAAGATTCATTACGAATCTGTTTTGGACCCGTATCCGTAGGATCCAACGAATATGAATATGGATTCCGTTTTTCATACCCAACGGATCCGGATCGACCCTGGATCTCGAGTATAAAAACGGATTCAGATCTGGATCCGATCTAAATCCGACCCGTTGCCATCCCTAAACAAAACCATTGGTAACGTGGTATGTGTATAGTTGTTTCTCCTATGTAGGGGTGTCAATTTGTGTAAACGGTTCAGTTTTGGGTTGGGTTTATCGTTTCGGGTTATAACGGGTTGAAATTATTAGCGGGTCGATTTTGAAAATTATCGGGTCAATTCAGTTTGGTTTTTTTGTTTTTTTATTTTATTTTTTTTTATTGCGGTTTTTATTCGGGTCGGGTCTAAATTGGGTTGTGTTATAATTGGTTTGGGTCATAATTAGTTTGGGTTGAATCAGATCGATTCGAAAACAGGTTTAGTCAATTAAAAACGGGTTTAGGTTGAAAATAGTTTGAGTCCTAATTGGATCGTGAGTTTGGGCTATACTGATCGGTTTGAAAACGGATCTCTTTTCAAAACGTGTATAGTTGGGTGTGTATAGTTGTTTCTCCTAGGTAATTGCAATCTTAGAAATAATACCTGAAGGCTATTTGGGGATTTCTCATCCACAAATTTGGCTAATTCTTTTGTCAAAAAAGAAAAAAAAACTTGGCTAATTCTTTCACCTGTCCCGCCGCGACGCCGCCTGCCGGCCACTGCTGCCACTCCCAGTCCCTCTCCTCTTGTTTCCGTGCTGCCGTAGACACTTACTGCCATTCAAAACTGCGGACTGGTGCGTATTTGTGACTCCTCTCTCATTCTTTACTTTTGCACTTTTTACCCCCAAATTGCTTGATACTTGGTGAATTTATACAATTTTATTTTTTTTCCAAAGCTCTAGTAGTTGTTTTTGTTGGTACTTGGTGAATTTTTACAATTTTTTTTTTTTTTTTTCCCAAATTGCTCTAGCAGTTGTTTTTGTTGATACTTGGTGAATTTTTACAATTTTATTTTTTTTCCAAAGCTCTAGTAGTTGTTTTTGTTGGTACTTGGTGAATTTTTACAATTTTTTTTTTTTTACTACAATTTGATCTAGTAGTTGTTTTTGTTGACACTTGGTGAATTTTTACAATTTTTTTTTTTTTTCCAAATTGCTCTTGTAGTTGTTTTTGTTGATACTTGGTGAATTTTTTATAATTTTATTTTTATACCGAATTGCTCTAGTAGTTGTTTTTGTTGATACTTGGTGAATTTTTACAATTTTATTTTTTTTTCCGAATTGCTCTAGTAGTTGTTTTTGTTGATACTTGTGAATTTTTACAATTTTTATTTTTTTTCCAAATTGCTCTAGTAGTTATTTTTGTTGATACCTGGTGAATTTTTCAATTTTTTTTTTTTTTTTAATTTTTTATTTTGGGGCCAAATTTCAGTGATGCTAGGGTTTCTACTGCTCCTCTTTAGAATCTTCTAATCCAATTTTTAATTACTCGTGATTTTAATGGATTGTTGACAGTAAAATGATTATTTGACTTGTATAACTTTTGTTGTTGCAGGGCATCAGTGTGCTACTTCGTATAGGTTCCATATTGTTCTTGTTCAACAACAAATATGGCGTCGTCTTCTAGTAATATTCCTTCATCTAAGGAGGTATTTTTACGTGTTTATAATCCTGTTGAGGAGAATCTCATTTGGTATCGCACTTTGCTAAATTCCTCTGGTGGTGATAACTATAAGAAACAAAAGATGACGATTGAGCTACATAAGTTTATTGAGCCTGAACCAGGTGATCCTATAATGCTATATGATCATTGTTTGACATGTGCTGCGGTTTCACCCTATATTTACTTGTGTGGTTCCCCTGCCCGTGGGAGTAAACTTGTGTGGCGGATTAATACTCGAATAAGAGATAGTAATTGGGAACGTTGTCCCGACTTAACTATAGAAAGATGCAAACCATTTCCCTTTGTTGTTGGCAATAGTTTAATTTTCGTTGGTTCTGTCTCGCCTTTGTATATGACATCTCCCTACTCTTCCTTGCCATTAGGCGACGTTCTTGAGGATGCATCGGTGGAGAATTTGCAAAAATGGGAGTGTATGCCTTGTCCACCGGGTGTGAACTTGAAAGAGTTTAGTTTATGTGCAGCACACACAGAAACAAATAAGCTTATTTATGTGCCTTATAAGTCTTCAACTTTTATGTTTGCATATGATTTCAAAGAAAAAAGTTGGAGTTCTTCAATAGAGGTGAAAAAACTAATTTGTTCGAAACCAAAGGCGTTTGTAGTTGATGAGAGTTTTGTATGGTGGGATGATGGTTGTATATGCATTTCTGACTTGACTCTCAAAAAAATTTCGAGAAAGTCATGTGCTAGTATGGGTTTGATTGGTAAAGAGTATGCTCCTCTGATTGAGTCCAAAGTACAATTTCTTCATATAGAAGGTCATCTATTCCTTCTTATTTGGAAGAAAGATTCAAAATTTCATTTTCTTGAACTTGGACTTCATCCTTTCATTAATCATGGTCAAATCAAACTCCACGTTTCTATCTGCTCCAAATATGATGTAGAAGATTCTGAATCACATTGTTTTGGTGAATTTCAACTCATTGATGCAATTGTTATGTGACTTCATCACTTGGCAAGCTTTTCGTTTTTATTATTATTTTTTTTATTTCCCTTTTCCAGTGATGATAATCAATTGATGTCTATTATTATTAAGTTTTAACAGAATAGATATTGTATCAAATCAAGTTTAAGGTGTCGACCAATATCAAGTGGATTCAATGGTGGATTGGTGGGGAGCTAAAGAATTAGCATAATGAAGGAGGCAGTTGAGGTTACCATTTCCTACCGACTCCTGAAATGAGGCTACTGGTTACAAGGACGAGTATGAGGCGTCATTTATACAAATATACAATCCTGCTCTTTTTATCTCTCTAACGAAAGTGGTTGACCTTAGAGTCAACTAATTATTTCTTGATATTTTTGTAACTAGAGTGAACTTCTAGCTGACATGCTAGCTTGCGCATCCGTTTGTTGTTTTGCAAGCAGGATGCCTAAAGCTCACCTTTCATCTACGAGTAGTACTTGGTGATCTGTTGTTTAGTGTTTCTACAGACATAGTTGTGACTTTTGGTGCTTTCTTTTGCATCCAAAAACTTATTGTAGTCTTATATTATGCGAATAACCTTTCTCCATTGGAATTAATGGTTTTCTTCTCTAACCAGTTATGTGTTTGTAGTAGTCCTTATAGAAAATATAATGATTGTTAATTTGTGACTTTCTTATGTCAACAATTTAAACAATAAGAGAGTGAGGGATAGTTCAAGTGGTTAGAGCTTCCCTCCCGATCTCAAGAGATTTTGGGATCAATTCTCACCCCCGTTCTTGTGGCTCTATAAACACCAAAAAACAATTCAAACAATAACATGAACAAAAAAATTGATTGTACGAGTTTCTTGCTTATAAAATGTACTCTATTATTAGTGATAAGACATTGTATGAACTTTTTTTTTTCTTACAAAAATAGAAATTAGATTAAGGCTATTATACAAGTATTTGTAAATGATAGATATAAGGAAAAATTGACCGTAATAACACTAACAATGACAAAGGTACGTGTAGCAGCACAACCTTTTAAGAGTGCACTCAATATTACAAACTATGCGCTTGGTGCACATAACAATATAAATGACATTAGCAAAATTTAGATTTCTTTTTAAAGTGATTCTTAAATATTTTTACTGCTTTTTTGTTTAAATATATATTTTTTTAATTCTATTCTACTTAATTTTTCATCTCATGTAATTAAGATAACATTAAATTAAATTATTTCAAAAAGTTTTCGCTTAAGTTTTCTATTGTTTGTTTATTTAATTACTTTTTTACACAATAACTGGTTCCTACAGGCGCTTGTACGGTGCAATGTACATCCGTTTTGTAGGAAAGACATATTATAGAAAAGTAATGAACATTATATTTATAGTGAAAAGAACATATTATTAAAATGTAATGAACATATACCTTGAGTGAAAATAAAATACTATTAAAATATAATGAACATATACCTAGAGTGAAAAGAATATATTTGCACCGTAAAAAAGTGAAAGGAACATATGTCTTCTTTGATTGTCATTGTAATGTACTTTTATTCATAATGTTCATTGCTTAAAGTGAAATGTTCATTGAATTTTGTCTTCAAATTATGGTGGTTATACATAGATAATGTTTATTACATATTATTATCATGTTCTAATATTACAAATGTTCTTTAGATATGAAAAAATATACAAATTGAATGTTCTTTACAAAACAACTATATGTTCTTTACAAAATAGATAGCTACATGTTCTTTTTGCCTTTTTTGGCTGTTACCATGCAAGGTACAACAGTCGCACCTTAAAATTTTCATTTTTCATATCTCATGTGATGTATGATTGACTTTGTTTCCTCTTTCATTATAATTAATATTTTCCATTTAAATTATTATCTCTCAACCTCCACAATTTAAGTGCTATACATCAAAAACAAGAAAATCAATTTGACATATCCTAAAATCCAATTATAAGATTAATATTTGAATTAAGTATTTAAAATCATTTTATGGGGTTTGGTATTAGAATGTTACCTATGTATCCTGAAATCTGGTAAAAGAAAAGTATTTGAATGATTTTTATTTATTTATCAATTTAGAATTTAACTAAGTGCAAAGGGAAAGGATACTAAATAAATCATGTGAGATCAATATTAGAAAAAGTAATTGGAGAAGCAAACAAAGGAAAATAATAGCACAATTTTTTTTTTTTTAAGGAATCCACTTAATAAAATGGTGGAGGTTGAGAAATGCTTAAATGAATAAAAAAAAATAGAATAATATTTCTATATATTCTCTATCCTTATCGTACTAGGTTTACGATATTTGTAAAACACTATATATATTGATTAATGGTATACACTCTAGATTGAGGAGTTTTCCCGAAATCTAACATGGTATCAATTAGAGCTGTCAATTCGGGTAAATGGGTCGGGTTTGAGTCGGGTTAGTGTGGGTCGGGCCATCACGGGTCGGGTCAATACGGGGTAATGTCGGGACCTATGCGGGTCGGGTTCGGGTTGGGTCATGCTTGAGTCGGGTCTCGTCGGGTCATACATCTTATCGGGTTTGGATCGGGTTTAGGTCGGGTCAATAAAAGGTCGGGTAACATTCGGGTCGGTTGAAAACAGGTCAGGTTAAATTCGGGTTTTACGGGTTTAAACGAGTTAGGGTCCTGTTCGGGTTCGAGTCGGGTTCGGTTCAAGTCAATTATTTACGGGTTATAATTAGGTCGGGTCATTATCGAGTTCAAGTCAATAATTTGCGGGTTATAATCAAGTCGGGTCATTTCCAAGTCGGGTCATTCTCGGGTATTATATTTTACATAAAATTTTATTTTATTTTAAATTGTACTTTAGAAATACATATTTAGAAACAACGCTAAATTATTGGAACGGCTAGACATTATGTAGTTAAGTGAAATATTGAAGGAATAGAGTTAGGATTCAATTTTTTTTCGAATACTAACATGAGATAATGACCTATACATAATGATTCAATAACAATTCGAGTCAATAACAAGTCGGTTGAATTTGGGTCGGGTTGATTTCGGGTCGGGTTGAAATTTGAGTAGGGTTAGTAACAGGTCGAGTTAAATTCGGGTCGGGTTGAATTCTGGTCGGGTTAGTAACAAGTCGGGTTGAATTCGGGTTTTGACGGGTTAAAACGGGTTTGGGTCATTCTCGGGTTCGAATTGGGTTCTGTTCAGGTCAATAATTTACGGGTTACATTCGCGTCGGGTCGTCTCTAAGTCGGTTCATGTTCGGGTTCGGGTCTCAAATACTCGGGTCTAAGGTTGGTTTCTGGTCCGGTTAGGTCGGGTTCGGGTCACCATTTTTTTCGGGTTAAGTCGGGTCGGTTAATAACTGGGTTAAGGTCGTTATTTCAGGTCGGGTTAGCTTTTGACAGCTCTAGTATCAATGATGGGTGTTCGCGGTGCGGTATACACTCTAGATTGAGGAGTTTTCCTGAAATCTAACAAATTTAGATTTCAATCCTAGGAATTTTCTTTAATTTTTTTTCTTTTGATTTCACGCTTCTGTATTTTCATCAAAACGCATCCAGCTCCAATGACCAAAGATGGTGACACCCCAATTCCTCCTCCACCTCCACTGGCCAAAATATTTCACCTGGCCCATTAACAATAACAAGAATGTGATTCCCCTCACCCTAAATTATGAGAATGATCAATATTCCAATTGGGTTAAATTATTTGAGAACCACGTATGTGCTTACAACGTTCTAAATCACATCGACCCAAAAACACCGCGACCTTCTGCGATTTTGGATGATCTTCGGACAAGATAAGATGTCATTTTCAAGCAATAGATCTATGGAACTATTTCCCTCGATCTTCTCACGACGATCTTATCCCCAAAGGCCACCACACAACAAATATGGGATCGTATCAAAGAAATTTGATAAGACAATAAGAGCACATGGGCGTGTACCTTGAGAACCAATTCAATGCTCTTCATCTTGAAAATTTTCCTAATGTCACTACTTAATTAGCATATTCAACCAACTCGCGAACGTGGATGAACCGGTCTCTGATTAGAAATTATCCTTCGTCTAGTTGCTGGACTTACAAAGGCCAATTTTGACACAGTGACGACCATGATTGCTCAAACTGATCCACTACCCTCGTTCAATACCACCTGCTCCCGCCTCCTCCTTGAGGAAACTTGCTGGAACACAGAGACCACCCTGGCACCGTCGTCGTTCGTCGCTCAACAACATGTTTAGGAATCTTCTGATTTGTCATTGCAACAATAGCCCACCAACGTCGGCAGAGGTGGTGGTGGCGCTGGGCGCGGTCACGGTGGTGGGGGAAAGTGATAGATAATATGTTAATATTATCTTGTGAATATTCTGTAAAATATATCTTGTGTAATTTAGGTTATCTCATGATTAGGTTGTAAATCCTATATATATTGAATTAATGAGAAAGCCTCCACGAAGGAGAATTACACATTCATACATGGTATCAGATTCTAATTAGGGTTTTCTTCTCTTCTCTCTTTTCAAACCCTACAAACTAACGATCCTAAGCCTTCCTTTAGCCATCCACCAACACTCTCAGCCACCCTCCTCCCTCACCCAACACCATGGCTGCTGATGATGCTACTCCCCCTCCTCCTCATTCTTCTCCGAAAAACACCCCCTTCCACCCGGCCTATGTCGTTAACAACATCAAATCCCTTATGAATGTGACTCTTGATCACGAGGACGCCAAATATGCTACGTGGGTTGAACTTTTCCAAATTCAAGCTTGTGCTTGCAACATTCTTGATCACATTGATGCGAAGGTTAAGCGTCTCGGCCCAAGGATATTGATGATGATAAGTGGAAGGGATTAGATGTGATTGTTAAGCAATGGATATATAACACTATATCCAAAGTGAAAGGAATGGTGTCCTTCGAACAAGTGTATTATTCTGATAGCGGGTTCAGAATTATTAGAAAGCTAATATACTCAGTAAAGTCAAGTGATCGGAATTCCTGGGTGGAGGCCGCTTCCGATCAGTAATATTAATATAATTAATATTACAGCTTAATCTTGACTGAACCCTTCGGGTCACACCCAAGCAAATACATGCGAACCAACTCGACGAATTAATTCGGAAGAAATTAATTCGTCGCCTGAGTGTTAAATATTTAGACGTCGGTAATTCGAGCTTAGAGCGTCGAAACCGATCGTCGGAAGTCGAGTCTAAAATGATAAAAGACGAGACGCGCAAAATAATAATAAATCGACCATATTCCCGAAAATAACCCTAGCATCGGTGTGCCCCGAGCATCCGAATACTAGGGGCAAGACGAGCTAGCACACCGTGCTAGCAGCCCCGGCCAGCCGCGGCTAGGCATAACAGCAGCCGCACCGTGCCACGGCAGCAGCCGCACCACGACAACAGTCGCAGCCGCACTAAACCGCAGCAGCAGCCGCACCAGCTGCTGCTGTGCGGCCTGGGCTCGGGCCAGGTGCGGGCTGGTGCGGGCCGGGCTCGGGCTTGGCTCGTGGCTTGGCTCGGGCCATAGGGCCATGAATAAGGGGAAGCTTGGAATATGGGAGTAAGTGGGAGAGGACATGTGGCACAAGGAGAGTATTGAGTGGGGAGCAAGTATGGTCCCCTACTCTCCATGTGGTATGGAGCAAGTATGGAGCAAGTATTAATTTGTGGAATTTCATGATCCCACATTGATGGGATAGAAATTCCCACTCATACTTTCCTCTATAAATACCAACTTTGGGATTTAGAGTAGAGTGCTTGAGTGGGAGTTAAAAAGAGCATTCCATAATTTTTGGGAAAACTCTTAAACTCACATAACACTCGGGTTTAGGTCGGACCTTGCTAACCCCAAGGTAGTAGACCTTAAAGTTGTGTTCGCCCATTTGTGGGTGGATACCGTCGGAGGTGCGGCGCTTGACGAGCTAGTAGCTTTCAATTAAGAGCCCCGGGTTTTGGGCGAAGCTCGCTTCGAGGGTAAGATTCGTTATCTTTTCTTTGTGAATATTTATTTATGCTTTGTGATTTTAATTATTGCGAGTGGTTCCTTGGGAGGGGTTGTTTCCGCGGTGAGTCGAACTCACCAAACCCCAACAGCGGTATCGAAGCCCTGCTCGTTTATTTTTATAATCATGTTTTTCAAGGTTTATTTTTTGGCTTAATTTTCTGGTTTATGTTGCTAATTAGATTAGTAGCTCGGTTTTATTTATTTAATCCGGTTTTAATGTCGAATTTGGCCCAGAACCCAGATTTTCGCCTAAGACTAATGAATTTTGGGTGGAAAACGTGTTCTAGAAAGGTTTTTACCCTATTAGGACTGTGATTTTAGCCAAATTCTGACGAGAAATGCCTTTTTTGAGGGGTTTTTCGTTTTTGACGAAAAATTTTAAGTCTTTTCTAACCTTGAAATTAATGGCATAAATTGTTGATTATATGGTTGATTATTTGTATAATTTTCTGCACTTTTATGTCCCCTTAAAGCACACTTACTTGGTAGTATTTGATGCTTAAAGGTTGATTTATTTTCACATAATTGCAAACTAATTGCTTTTTAGTGTGAAAATTTTATTTTTGAGGCTTCCTAAGTGTTAAAGATTCAATCTTTATTTGTGATAAGTGATTGAAACTTTGAAAACCACTAAATTCCATGTTATTTTGAATTGAACTTTGTTGTTTTAATCATTTTGAGTTGATTAGAAACATAAAGTTTCGATTTTTGTGATAGAAATTTGGTTATCTTCATGTTGGAAGATATAATTTTCAAGGATTCACAAATTTTAGATGTTGGAATTTTCATTTGAACATTAAAGTTCATATTTTTCCAACTTCCCTTTACTTTGTCAAATTCTCAAATTTAATTTAAAATGATTAAATTGAAAGTGAGAAATTGCCTCAATTTTTTTTTGCACCAAGCTAAACCAATTTAATTAAAGATGGTTCTTGGAATTATTTTGGTTATTGCACTTTGAAAATTTTATTAAGTTAGACTTGTTTAAAGTTTTATTTTGCTCACTAAATTAGTTCTAAAATTAATTTAGAATTAATTATTTTTGTCTCGCGGAAAAGGGATCAAATCCCAAGGTAGTGGCAGGCAAAACGAGGCAATGCACCACCATGGCGAGCCATGCTGCACAGCAGCCCGCATGTGGCTGCCAAGGTGGTTGCGCCTCCTCGATTGTGGGCCACACGCGCGGCAGCAGCCACGCACAGCAGCAGCTCACGCGCGGCAGCAGCAGCCACGCGCGGCTGTGCTGTGGCAGCGGCTCGCGGCCGTGTGCCGTGGGCCGTATGTTCGTGGTCTTGGCGTGTGCGTATGCTTGGTGCGGTGAGGTGATTAGCCGTAGTAGGCTTGATGTTAATTATTTTTCCGTTTATTTATTTTAATTATTTTTGTTAATTTTAATTAAAATTTTGGGAGGCTAGGCCTCGGGTTTTGAGCGGCATTGGCAAAATTTCATTTTGACAAGTTTGGGTGCTACCGACTTAATTAATTGGATTAATTAAGGAAATGCGGAATTTATGGGAGCTTCAATTATTAATGACATTATTTATATAATCGGTTAAACAACTTTGACTAGCTTTAATTAGGCGTGTTAATCGGATTAACCACCTAGATTAGTTACTAGTGCGCGCGTTGTTTGAATGCATTTTACTTGTTGATTTTGTAAATTGCATGGGCCATTCACAAATAGTGAATGAATGAATGGAATATATATTTTCTCTCTCTCTCACAGGTTTTATGAAATGGCAACTAGTGGGACCCGACTAGGATAGTAAATACGGACTACGTGCCGTTATGTATTTTTGTAAATCTAAATACGGTCTACGCACCGTTAAGTATTTTTGTACTTTAATATTTAGATTATTCCTAGTTATAGACACTAGTTTTTGCATAGTTTGGTTAACTCTTGAAGACGGCGTATCTTGGAAGACAAAGCCTTGAAATGCAAATGAAGACCTTTTGAAGATATGAAGATTTCAAGGGGTCATGCTAGTTGCCAATATGCATCTATTATTTCGCTTTATATTTTATGGTTATATATATGTGTGTGAAATATTCGTTAGATGCATGTTTAGGTTTTCTTGATATTGCGATGATTAGTTAAGTTCACTTAAATCAACCAACATAGAAATCCTAGGTCCCTAATAATATTGAGTAAAACTTGCCTTTCCAAAACAACACTTACTAACCGGACGATGGTGATGGTAGGCTACGCCAAAGCGAGGTGCCATCACTCCTCTAAGGGGCATAAGGCACACCGGATGTGCACGTTGGTTTTGGTTTAACTCATCGGTATGAGTGAGGAGTCCTCACATACCGTGGCAAAAGAGATACATCATCAAAGATGCATTAGATGCGACGATTGTCTAACCAAGAGTGGCTTAGAGCCATTAGCAAGGCAATGATTACCTAGAAGATTGAGTGTTTAAGACAAGTCAAAGCATGCTTAACCACTCTTTGTTTCTTTGGATCTTGGAATCGCCTTATTTTCGCCAAATAGGGACAATTTTTATGCGTAAATAAGACGTTTAATAAGATTGAAGTTTGCATGAATGCTATTAAATTTCAAACTTATTATGTTCTTGATAAATGGTTATACTTTGCACTTATATTCATAGTACTCTAAATCAAATAATATTGTTTCCATGATTGGTAAAGGAAATCCTTGAGAATAGTTCTCAAAGACATGAAAAGCATTTCTAAAATACAATTCTCATAAATGACTTTTATAACTAAGTCCGAAAGGACGGTTGGACATCATGTAATCAAAATACTAGGTAGTTTTGATAAAACATGAGGTATTGAGTTGAAAACTCAAGATTGTCAATGTTTGACAACCAACGTATCTTTTCGCATCATACATAATTGAGTAGGACTCATTGATGTAGTAATTCGAGTAAGAATTAATGGAAAAGATGGAACTTTGTTTAACGGCGCACTAGGTGCTTGATTATGCCTGAAAAGGTATAAGAGTCAAGGTACTTAAAGAAATGATTCTTAAAGTAAGATTATGAGATATTGTATGATAAGAAATATAGGAAAGAAGGAACGAAGAAAAGGAATTAGATTTCATTTCAACTCATGAGTTCATGTTATTGTAATTAACTTAGCAATTCGTTATCTTCACAATTATCGGATACTGCTTGAGTGTTCCACTATGATAGTGACCTCAAACTATTGAAGTTAAGCTAAGTTATCGACTTACAAGCTTAGAATGAAGCAAGAAGAGCTACATCAGTTGTAAGGTCGTATGTTTTGTTTAAAGACCTTTTAAGCCAAAGGCTGGAACAAGTAATGGTTATTATGTTCCATAATCAGCAATTGATCGGTTTACACACGGAAAGACTCACATTCAAAGTAATGAGCAATAGTTGCGAGATTTATTTGAATGGGATGGTTATCCAAGCGTTGAGTTAAGAATGCTTGATTATAAACAAACATTTCTCTAACATGATAGACTCACTAAGCTCAAGTTATGGGCTTGATTTGCGTTCCAAACATCTTTAGAAATGTCACATCGACAAGAACGTACTCAAGGCTCTATTAGATAGGCTCTTGATAGTTGCTCGAATTGGAATCGTTCTAAGACAAGAAAGTCTTACTTGTTGAAACCGACAAAGCAGAGAGCTATTGTTCTCGGTATAGACAATTGACTCCAAAGGCTAAAGAGGATTCAATTACTTCAACGTTTCACAAAGAATTTGAAAGGATAGCCTAATGCACTTGACTCAGACACGGTTGTCCCGGATTCTGTAAATGCATTTTCAAATGGCCAAGAGGACACCTTTGGATCAGATTTCTGTCCTCGTAATTGCGATGTTCTTGTTAAGGATCCGATTTTGCAGAAAAAACCAAGGGGAAGGCCAAAGGGATCAAGATAAAAGACTCTTGCGGAGATGGGGTTCAAGAAACCAGTGAGAAAATTCAAGAAAAAGGGTAATGGAGACACAAATGGTAATGACTGCACTGGTAGCAACAGCAGCAAAAATAGAGATAAAAAAGGATCAAAAAGGGAATCGAAGGGGAATAAGTGTAAGGGGGTGGTGTCGTCCAATTCAAGCAAGAACGGGAAACACGAAAGCTGCACCAGTAAGGGTCCAAATGAAGGACAGAAACAACAGTGCACGACTTGGAAGAATAATGATATCCAAGTGAAAACGGGACAATTCACGAAGCAGGCTCCCAAGGTAAACCAACCTACTCCTAATAGAGATTTTACGCGTTCAACAAATTTTTGGAATTTAGAATTATCACTATTTAGTATTTACGTTGAACTTAATTTTTTTAAAATAGGCACCCAAGTTGAAATCTCTAAATGACGGAAAAAACCAAGGTAGCAAAATCCAGGTAAGGATGATGCTATATGGGTGTTGTTGATAGTCCTTGGTTAGTTCCTAGTCTAATAGCTTTTTTGATGTTGTTGTTTATCAACAGAAGAAAAGGAAGGCCAGCGCAGTGCACTAAACCGGATCGTTTAAAACTTCAATTGCACAAGGCAACCAAGTTATCTATGTCATCGAATAAAGCTCGTCGTTTATTTATGTGTTTTTTTTTACTTGTGGTGAAATGTTATGTTTTCCGGACTTTATTTTCGTTTTAAGTATTTCTTAAAAAAAACAATTTCTGAATTTTGTACTACAAAAACAAGTTAAGAAGTTTTATGTGTGTTTTATGAAACTCTATTGCGTACATGCCTCTGGCTTATAAATGTGAATTCCTTATTTCTTTATGTGAATTCCTTATATAAGTTATCAATACATAAATCCCTGGTGTGTAGGACTACTTATTTATACGCGAATCCCGTGTTTCGTTTTTTTCGTTATGTTCGCTATTTTCCTATCTCCTAAAGTTTGTTTATACATTACATAATGCTTGTAAATCCCCATCTTTGGGAATTTGCCTCTCTCCATAAGAATTGTAAAAGTCTATTATATAAATCTTACATATGTTTCTTGGAAATACATAACCAATTGATTAATTAACCCATACTTAGTGTAGTTCAACACCAAAACGGAGTAACTAAGCTAAGTCTGGTTATATATGTCATGTATCATTCTCAGTAATCTTGCCTTTACGTTTTGCTTCACTGATTCGGCCTTTATTTTTGGCTTTATGTTTGTTGTTTGTTACTTATACGTTGCTTTATACTCCGTATAATGGTTTTGGGCCAATCGAATTGCGTGGCCCAAACCCCTCAAGCAAAAAAATCCATGAATTAAAATGTGCATTTGTGCCTTTGTTTTTTTAGTTATTTAACAACAGTAGTAAAATGGTCCATTATTTGACCAATGTATTTGACCACATTTTATAAAAATTAAATAAATAAATAAATAAACAAAAAATAACAACTTCGTTGGCTTTATTTGACCCGGGTACAAAAAGGCATCGTATATTGGGCTGTATTTTACCCGCGTATTAGTGGGCTGTATTTTTGGCCTATTACCTTACCCAGGTCATGGTTATCGGGCTGTATTAATAGGCCTCCAGCGTTCTTATGGCTTACATATTGAGAAATCAAATACAATTGGTGTTTCCCCATCATGTCCTATATTTTTATGCTTATGTTACAAAATGGACTTACAAGAATTAATACTTACAACCATTATTAAACGTCAATTAGGCTTGTAATTGGTTAGTTGACATTTTGCTAACTTTACACCGACTTACCAAGATTTATTCAATTTAAATACAAATGTCGGGTTTGTAATAGATTACTTGACATTATGCAACTATGCATGTGCTATTGCAACATAACTGTGAATGAGACTAATATAGAAACAATATTCTAACAACAACATTCAACAATCCAAAACTCCCACAAATTATAGCACCACCATTCAACAACACAAATTTTCATAATAGAGTACTAATAATAATAACAGCGCCTACCACCGAAACTAATCTAAAAAACATTCACCTGATACATGCACTAATGCAATACTACTTTAAAATAGTTGATCTTAGTTCTTCAAAAATTTAACACAGCATACACGCACATACAAATTTGGCTAAGTCCAACCATTGATATGCAAGTAGATCCGCAAACTTAACATGAATAGGATCCACTAACCAACCAGCAAAAAATTAATTTTGGTAACACCTACCTCCTTCACATCACATTAGTTATTCACAAAATATTTTACTACTTCCTTGATTCCTTTTTGTTGTCAATTTAAATAAAATTCTATTTTAAATTTCTAATTTTTTAATTGTTACATTCAACCATTAATATTTTTTGTTTAAAAATTATATATATTTTTTTAAAAGGAGTACATTTTTTTTTTGGCTACTTTTTTTAAACAGTACTTTACATAACAGTTTTTAATTTTTAATTTTAAAAAAAACACTACAAATTATATAATACCCCTTTTTTTCTCCTGATTTTATAGATTAAAGGTTTGATTTTTTTAACCCACTACTATTAAAAGTTAAGCTCCTCAAACTTGATTCACACCCATTTGCAAAATCTACGGGAACGTAAAGCATTTTAAAAAAATCCCAACCTTCCACATAAGCCCAGCAGTACGTGGCGCAATAACATCAGCACGATCCTTCACGGGAGCATCCTCATCGGCGGCATGCACCTTGCCGTTGCGCTTGTAAAAGGAGGACTTTCTTTGACTAACGCAACGTCCTAAATCTGGTGTGTTGGCCTGCATAACCTCACATCTTCCAGACCCACAACGGGAATTTGCTGGTGTTGGCCGGGACTCACGCAAGCCCATTGTGCTGAACACAGATGGGGTGAGAATAGGGAAAGTGAAGCTAGACTCCCTGTTTCGGATCACCTTTTTGGACACACCAGGCCACCTCACCATTTTCCTAACACGTGTAGGGGTATCGCGGTGTTGAAGACGCCGCACTTGGAGTTCAAGCATCCTGTCAAGATCCCTCTCCGTCGGATTTTGGCCCCAAGCTGGTCCAAATAAAAAATTTGGGATCAACGAGTCAATATCATGTACGTCTGGCACTTTTAGTCGGCCTTTTGACTCCCGAACTAAGTTCTTGAACCGTTTGGTGGGAGAGGTTGATTTCAGTGGGCTTTGAGTACAAGTTTGGTGGTGATTGTGGTGGTTCAACATGGTTGATGTGTGATTTCAAGGTGGATGTATGGTGAACAATGGAGTCAAACAGGTTTTTATGGATTGGTTTAATTTTTTTGGGATAACAGCACAAATTCCTGTCTCAATTTGGTGGAACTGGCAGTGCAGGTTGAGTGAAGGGGAATACAAATAGAGTAAGAGGTTTTAAATAAGTAAAAGGAGGGTAGTTGGTTAAAGTTTTTTTCTACATTGAGAAACTTTAATAGTATTTATTGAAGTGTAATGTTTTTGTGACTGTGTGAATGCTAGTGTATATTGTTGTTAATTTTTTTATTTTTTTAACAATATTTGAGATTTTGGGGTAATAATAATGTTCATATGTTTATTAATAAGGGTTCAAATTAATAAGTTAAAAATATTGAATTAAGCAACCAAATCTTCGGGCCTGTTCTCATACGTTCAAATTCATTTCAGTTTAGTCAGTTCAGTTCAGTTTTGTTTAGATCAGCTTGATTCAATGTAGTCCAGTTCATTTCAGTTTTGTTTAGCTCAGTTCTGTTCAGCTCCTAATTTCCTTCTCTTATACAATAACCATTTCAGTTAAGTTCAGTTTAGTTCAGTTGAGTTCAGTTCAGCTGAGCTTAGTTCAGCTGAGTTCAGTGAATGAGAACAGGCCCCCCGTAACGTTTCTTTTAACGAACAAATAGTGTAGCAAACTCGGCTATACATACTTTTGGAGTAATGTTGTTACAAATATATTGTATATTGTTAGGAACATACGAAAATATATTATTGTGATATATTTTCCATACCATATCATTTGATTTTATATTTCGAATAATAGTATAGGTTAGTGATATTCTATGATAGATTAATGGAAGTTTATATTTTCCATAATCTTCCAACATATATAGTTAAGCCAATCACAATACCTACGTAAGCACTGAAAAAAATATATAGAGTAAAGCATAGCAACTATTTATATTCACTAGGTTAGATCTCGTGCCATGCACGGTTATTTTCAGTAGTATTATAAATACTATTAAAGTAGCGTAAAATAATTGTCCACAAATGTGTGGAAAACTATATTACCAAAATATTTAGTGACATAAAACATAATCATGTTTAAAGACGAAATACTTATTATGTACTTAAAAATTATGCATTTGATATTATGCTTATTTTTATGCATTTAAATACGATAAAGTTAAACCTATATATGTATCTAACCCCACAACAAAGTTACCTTGTACGCCTTACATATTATTTATAATTGCTACATTATTAGATTAAAGGATTAAAAATGGATGTCTTATCTTGTACATTGACTCGTAGCTTAGTTTTTAATATTGATATGAAGATATAATCTTCAACGATTATCTATGATAAGATATACCGCGTACAACAATAAAAGGCTATTGAATCGTATATATATCTCCAAATTACATTATGCACGACCCAAAGGGCTTTTTTATTTTAGTGTAAACTTTAAAATATGTGTTAGTGTAACAGATTTACTAGTTGTGTCATGTGGCTAACTTTATCATTCACATAAAATACATTAAGGGGGTACATATTCCACATTAAAAACTCACATCCAAGTAATACTGAAGTTGTAAAAATTTTAAATTTTTTTAAGGGGATAAACAATGCTTTTGTATTTGTGCAATGTAACTCTTTTACCATTTTATGGTCCTAGTTGTAACACACTTTTATTATTAATTTTATTATTAAATATCTACTAAAATTAATAAATTATGTCATAGCCTATTTAGGTGACCTTTATAACTGAGTTCATACTCTACCAACATTTACTTGCAAAAATGTGTCTCTTACCTAATAGAAGTGATGGTATTTATTTTGTTTTGAGTTAATTTTCTATTTTCCTCAGATCATAAAGACTAATATTTACCTTTTCAAGCAACTTGATGATGTATGACCTGTTTAAAAAAGCACAAGTGCATTGCTTTTGTTATTAGCTTCTTATGCTTATCATACATTACTGAAGCATCATCATTTTGTTAAAACACAAATTTTAAATATTTACCTATTTATACTAGTTGAGGGTGTATGAATCATTTTAAATATCACAATTGCAATGCTCTTGCACTGCATCTGTTTTCTATTTTCCTTACTGTGATTATTAATGCTACTTGTACAGTCATTACTCAAGCATATTCCACGAGCACATAAAAATTTTAACACACAAACAAAAATAACTTTCATATATATATTTACTAATAATAAAAACCATACATAATTATCCCTTACTAGCTGCAGTCATTGCTTTTCACACCATAACCAACCTAACAATTTACATGATTAGAGTAGCTAAACTTCACTTAAACATCATAAAACTAAAATAAACTTAAACTAAAAGACAATCAACACTTATTTGCCATAGCCGAAATACATAGGAGGTCCAAATGCTTGGGAAAAAATTTAGCAATCACTTATGTTGGTAGCTACACACCCGGGTTGTAGTTGTTGTTCAAGTACAGCACGAAAACCTCTTGCTCATTCTTGATGCCGGCATCACTGACAGTGTGGAAGGTGGTGAGAATGTTGTTCTCATGGCTAACAATTAGTCTGTCCGGATTAACATTAGCAGCCTCACCCCACAGTGCATAGAGTCCATCCAATGGTGCAGCCAAATCACCTTTAACTTTCAAGCGGAGTGGGTGAGTCCTATGATCACGGATGTAAAAGTGCTTGACCCTAGTGTTTAGATTATGCTCCGGATTCTGCGCACATATTTTAAACAAAATAAAAATCATAAATATAAGCGCTTAATCTTAAAATTATAGCTCAACATCTAAGCGTTAGCATCAAAAATTAGGATAAAATACGAATATAAAACAGACTTTCTTACCTGAGGAATTACAAACAATGTTTCACCATTCACCAAGCCCACACCCAATGGTGTATGCGCCATGTCAACGTACTCACAGTTCCTGAAAATCAGAATTTCATGCACATAGCGATCAGTTTTTGAAGCGTAGTCGTAGTAGACATGCTGAAAAGTCTCATTGGCCCTGATGTAGTACGTGACACTTGTGTCACCTACAGTAGCGCTCTTAATAGTCACGGCATAAAGGGGAAGATGGTTAGGTTGGTCTTCAGCAGGGAAAATAGGTGGGGGTGGAGCAGGGTGTTGTGGCGCGAAAGTTGGAGGTGGATTTAGCGCCAGAACAGAAAATCCCAAACGAGGAGCAAGGATATTTTGGTGAAGTGGGTTAGGATAAACAACAAGATCAATAGGGTTCACATTAGGAACAACCTGATCCTCATCCACGTTAAAAACGCGGCGCCTAGCACGTGACTTCCTCAACCGTGCTAGGGTTTTGCCAATAATAGAGCCAGTCCTTGTAGACTTAAAACGCTCTAAGTAGGAATTTTTCTTGACATTTTTGTCAGACTTACGGCGAAGTCGCTTTCGTAAAGGGCTACAAATGGAAGGAAGTGATAGGGAAGGAGATGATGGAGAGGAAGAAAGCACAACTGGGGACTTGGCAGACATTTTGGCTAAGAGTTGTGGTGTTACGTGTGCAAAGATTGTTTATGTAGGATGTGGCATTTTCATGTGGTCTAAGTGACCCCTATTTATAGTAAAATTCAAAGAGGAATTGATGCCTTCGCATGTCAACATGTATCCTTTCTTGGATGCCTTATTGTCTAGGACTAAAGTTTAGCCCTAATCCAATCCAATCTAATCAAAAAAAAGTTGTAAACGGTAATTTATAATTTCCTTACAATATAATGCTAAAACTAATTACTATTGTGTTTTTATCGTGATGATCAATTTACTACTCGTACCCGAATATAATGGTACCAGGAACAATATGTCTTTTTCATTTGAACCCCGGAAACAAGACGAATTAAGAGGTAATATAAATTCAGACTTATTAATTGATATTTAATTGTTAACCGAATTTCATTGGAAAAAATTAAGGTTTGTTTCATCAAATTGCCATTGCTTTATCTATACCTATAAATCCCAAAATTATTGCCAGACACTTGACGTAGTCACTTTATAAATAAATTAAACCCGTAACAGCAAAGATGTATTCTAACTTCGTATGCACGTATTACTTCTCTAAAAAAAAACACACCACATACCCTCCGATCCTTCATGTACATTATCTTAATTTTGAGTGTAGACATTTTTTTTTTAATTCGTGAATCATTTTATATCTACATTATATATCCTTTTCATACATCAAGTAATTATATGTAAATATTGCAAGAGTTCCCTTAGGATTGTTAATCAAGTTCACTAGGAAGGCAAAAACCACATTTACTCTATCACATTTAAATATTTGGTGCAGCACTTCTCAGCTACCAACTCCTGTAAGAAACTAACATTAAATTGTTAGAGTTCACTTAATAAATTTCAAGAGTTAATTTCCTATCTCCCTAGCTTCTAGAACCTGACCACCCCTCCCAACCCCAAATGTTTAGCCTTGTTTTGTGAAACTTATTTTATTCTTACCAAATAATGGTATTAGATATTTTTACATATTATGTGGCCAAAATTAACTTGTGATTACTATTGATCAAATCATGGTATTGGAGATTAAGATCGGAACTGAACTCATTCGTAACGAAAATAAGCGGCGATTAATATATGGCTTAATTGATTAAAAATAGTGAACGACCCTGAAACCTGTAAGTGAATACAAATATTATTAATCGCAAATCAACTATAGTTGAAGAGTAGTACATGAGTTCATGTACTCTCCAAAACCAACACCATTCAATGTTTTTTTAAATCTTTTATTTATATATTCATTTTTTTGTGTTTTTTTTGGAAAAGTTTTTATTATTGTTTTTTGTAAAAGAGAAACACCTATTCACGTTTAAGTGATTAATAAATTCAATTGATAGGTTGTTCATCAATCTCTACACCTTATAGAACACCCGACATCTATAAAATACCAGTTTTTACACGCTAAAATAAAATATTGGTAACTCACTGTCGTGGTCACATTTTGTGAGAACTTATAGTATCGCACACATAGGCACACGAGATATAGCGTTGAAATGATTCAATATTATTAGGAATTATCTTCTCTAAATTTTTCAAGACGGTTACATGATACTATATATTTGGTAAAGAGCAAATGTGATTAATAATCTAAGACTCATAGTTACTTGGTTACAAATGGTTAAGCATCTTTAGTGATCAGATTATTACAAGCAACATTCATTTACATTTTTAGTATAATTATGCTCATCACTCTCATATTTGAAGCCAAGAAATTTGGTTTCATATTCTCCCAAATATAGTGAGTAATGGTGTGTTTTAAAAATACCCAACTACCTTATTAATACCTGACAATGGATGTGAAAGAATTTCAGGGAGTTGCTGTTTTCACAGCATAAGGAAGCCCAGATAGTCTGACCGTAAGCTTGCAGTTCAAGGGACGCTTAGTCCACCAAGATTCATGCATGTCACCCTCCATTTTGACACCATAGACAGATCTTCTGAGTTTAGAGGTGGGAAGTCAATGATATGCGATTATCGATGATAAACAAAGCTTATACAATAAGGTTACCGAATACGTGTCATGTTATGATTCGTTTTCCACATGTGTTAGACATATATTGAAGCAATGCAATTGAATTCGAGTATAAGCCTCAGCTGTTAATGTTAGAGCGCCATTAATCCTAGGAGGTAAAATAGTCAATGTTCTGAAACAACTATAGTAATTGGAGAAATAGGGATAGTAGTGTATCAAACGCGTTTTCTTGAAGCAAAAGTAATTAAAATGAGGACTCTTTTAGTTTGGTCATTTTGCCATAACAAAGTTCACTTGCATATAGTGATATAGGTGTTAATTCCGAATAAATATGGGTCGGATTATGTCAAGAAATTAATGATTTGTACATAATCCGTTATATTTGTTTATATGATAATTAGCCTTTTTTTGAAAAGGGATAATTGATAATTACTCGGTAAGCACGAAGTTCAACTGATATTGCGTAGGCTCATCTACTGAATTTGTTTGTTTTATTTTTTTTATAGTTAAGAATAGGATTTAGTTTTCAAATAAGATAAGTTATATATAATTGTTATCTTAATGGAAAAATTTGCTAAAAATTATCGGCCCTATATAAATGACACACATGTAGTGATACTATGACCTAATTGTGGTTGAGACACCCAAATTTAGTTTTGTAATAAGATAATGTTATCTGCATTTTTAATGTTATTTGGTACATTGAGCTCATATAGGGGTCGATAAAACTTATTGTACCTATATAGGTGAGACCGAGCTAGTGATATATTGGCCACATTGTAGACGAGCTGACAAAATTTTGCAATGTATGTCAAATACATGTGAGCATTAATGAAGCTATATCTCAGTTTTACTAATACTTGTGAAGCAAGAATTATAGGCTAACTAACTATCCTATTGTTCTTATTTTCGGTTTGTTGCCATGTTTTCAATTTCTATTGTGATAATTAGTATCTACAACTTTTATCGTATGGCAACATTGAGCTTAAATAGGGATCGTTAAAACTTATTGTACCGGAGTGTAAGTGATACACCCTCCGTGTGACTTTTTTATTTCAATTGGAATCAATCAATTCAAATAAAAAACGAACTTTAGTAATTGAGAACTATCCGGAGTGTAAGCTAAGTAGGGTCAAATTTAAGGTTTAATTTTAATTATATTTGAACCATTTTGTTTAGAATAACGACCCCAATCTTGATAATATATAGTATCAGTCACATAAACTGTGTCACTCTATCTAATGCTTGTTGCTTAGTACATGTTTTTCAAGTTGATTACATTAATTAAGTTTGCAAGCCAGTAGGGATAATAAATCTTTTGTGCACATGTTAGGCAAATAAGGGAGTTACTAAATGTCATAATGGCTCCAATTAATATTTGACTCCAATTAATTTTCTCACCATCCATGTCCCCTCCAATTTATTTTTATTATTATTATTATTATTATTATTATTATAAATTACATGCATGATATATTAAAAATTAAAATTAAATTTTTTCCTCAAAAAAAAAAATTAAATTTAACTATGAGTATTAAATTAAATTCATGTGAAGAAAATAAAATCAAAAAAAAAATTCGTAAATTTACTAACTAAATGTATTTTGTTATTTTTAATTATTATTAAAAAATATTTTAAAATTTTAAACGTTACACATGTAAATGTAACATGCGATCGTGTACATTGGAAAATGTAAAAAAAAAATTCGACATATATTTGACTCGACGGCATCGAAGGTTCGTCATCCCCACCAAGTGCCTCTGTTATGAACGCGGACCGGCGTCGACTCATTTTAGTGGTCGGAAAGTACAATGTTGGTGGTCAACCGTCGTGAATCTACAATGTTGGTGGTCAAGCTAGTTGTTAAGGTCGACCCGTCGTGGTGGATGGTTAGGGTTAGTGGCGGTACTTGTGGTGGAGTTGATGGTTAAGGTGGAGCCATAGCTTGGAGGGTGAAGGTTAGTATAGTGGGTCAAAGTTAGTGGTGGTTGAAAGAGTATGTAATTTTTAAAATTAAAAGGGGCATGGAGGTCATTTGATCCTATAGTTTGAGTAATTCTATTGTGGCAAATAGCAATTCACGCAAATAACTCCCAAGACTTTGATAAACTATATACACTGAAACAAGTTTAAAAAGTAAATTTATTGTGAGGAAGGTGGAGTGAATCATAGGGTCTACCCAGTGAAATTAATACATGTCACTTTAACTTTAGTAGTCTAAATTAAAGGCTAAGTCTATTATGTAGCCTACTACTGTAGGAGGTATTTTTAGTAATAAAAAAAAAAAAACCCCAACTCTAGAAAAGCCTACTTTTCTAGAGTGCTAGTGAGGAGTGTGGTACTGAAGTCCATTTATTCGAATCTACAAATCGAGTGTTGCAACTAATGGAGGGATGGAGTGTGACTTAGCAAAGTGCACTTGCCATATAAGGTCACACAAACTGAATGCCTCGTAAATTCCCAACCAAAAATAGAGTATCACCAAGGCTCTTAACAAAGATTTTGGTCCTATTTTAGACACACTATAGGGTCCATAAAACCAAATCAATAACAGTCCTGCCTGTTGCCAAACCTGATTACCTATGTGGGTTTTACTTTTTAAATTTTTGTACTTAACTATTTAAAAATGTAATAAAGCTCTGGATGGGTCTTTTAGGAAATACATACCATGTGTAAGTTTATCAAACTACTTTCCAAACTGGTAACAAGTCCAAATTAGTGCATATCATAAAAGGCAACATATCTTGTTTGCAATACATGCACTGACACGTACTCCAATTACAGGACATGAAATATAAACGAAATAGGCTCAAAATTAACAATCACCATTGGTGCGATGCATGAATCTGTCAAGTGAAAATAATTTCAAAGTCCGGGACAGAGGTGGTGCGACAAAGACCATTTCACCTTCTTTAATACCTTCACCTTTGATCATCTTGTTTATTCCATCCTTGATAACACACGATGTTATTTTTCCATCTCCATCACGGTTTATGTACATTATTGCCTTCCACTTGTCCTGCCCAACTACATCAACTGTTGTTTAATTCTCATAATCAGCAAGGTATCGACGTGCAAATTCCACCGGCACATACTACAAGTAATAATAACAAGAAAACTTACATTATTTTCTGAAATTAATAAAACTAAGGGTGCACAAAATAAGAGTGTAAGGCTTAGTTCTTACCATCCTACCAACTTTCATGTAGTGTTCTGTGAAAATGAATTCGAACTCCGGCATTCCATCTCCCAGGGCTGACATTGGGACATATTCTGAACTGTCTGCATCACTAATCGTGCCATCGTTCTCTATCAATACATGTGGGTTAGACACTGTGATTTCAACTCCATCTCGCCACACCCTCACCCTAAACAACATATCTTCCCAGTTTTCCATATCAATGTGGATGTAGTCTTCATTTTTAAGGTTGCTTGCCTTCACAAATTCACTCCAACCTTTGCCAAGTTGCATCACAAGGCCATTACGTGTTTTAACTTCACGCGTATGAACTTGAAATATGTTGCACTCCGTTCCTCGATGAATTTTTAACACACCCTGACCCCCAAACCTGTTTTGCAAATACTTGATCTCACTAGCCATCCGACTAGGGACATTCTGTTTAACAAGAACCTCATTGTCATTAAAAGGCTAACAAGACTACTCAGTACATGGATTTCAAAAATTTAATAAGAGTTGCAGCAACTAACCACATACTGTCTTGTTTGCCGGTTCATTGTGATCACACATCGTGTTGATATATTCCACATTTGTGCCCCCTAATGACATTCGATTACGAAGTTAAATCCAATACCACACTAATTAACCAAAAGCAAATAAAAAAATTAAAAAAAGGGGAGGTCACTTGGTATGACTGCCATCCAGATTAATAACACAGTATTACAAGTTATTAACACATTCTGATCCCTCAAACTACATGATATACACACTGGAAAGGGTATCAAAATTACCAAGGTTGCAAACATTCACCACCAGCAATGTTACACCCACACATCTAAAGTAGCTGATTTACCACACTATAAGATTAAAGGTAACAAGATATAATCAAGGCAGATCATCAATTCATCATACATGATAACAAAATTTCCACAAAGGATCAACAGACAAGGTCCTAACCTCTATTGATTATCCAAATAAAAAATACCTCCTTAGGACATTAAGCAAATCATTCGCTAACACATATCTTAGTAATTATACTCTCTGCCTAAAAACGATGCCAAAGTCTACATATCAATATTCTAAATTTTGGATCGTTTTCCAAACAGCTGTAATTGATTCAATTTTTTGTCACCCAGGCTCAATAAGTAAGCACCACATTAATCCTGGTGAAAACTATTCAAGACAACATAACCATGTATGTAGTTCTTAATTTGCAATTTCTTCTAATGAATCATTAAAATATGCAACACATACCTAAGAAATTTTTGCTTACAAGGGGGACAATCAGTGCAGTCATTGGCATACAGCACTCATAAAATTTTTCTAATAATCTGAAGTACCAACAGGGGTTTATATGATAACAGTCACTTTTGCCTCCATTGCTATCTCACATTGACGAATTACTCTGACAACCAAAGGATTCAGCAACCAATTTACTGCAATCACAACTAAAGAACTCCAGCAATGCACTCAATAGCCAATTTGACATGATCCTAGAATTAAATTACACCCACCACCTAAAAATTCAGTTTTATGAGACACGTAAAAATTGCAAATTTAGTACAGAAGACAAAATTGGAAAATATAAAAGGAAGATGATTCTCCACATAACTGAACATACAAAATAAAACAGAAACCTGAATAGATTTGGGCCTATCTTACTCATCCTAATTGTAGACCATGGCCCTCTTAATTAGGCTTAACTTGTTCATATTACATCTTTGGGACATCAAGATAGGAAAAGTCATACATTGTTTTAAAATCCTCACTTACTGGTTGACTTTAGTAAAGAACAAGCATTCGATCATTCATGATAAAAAAGTTAGTAGAAGCTCATTCACTGCGGCTATAGCTATAACACAAGTTTGCACTTCCTCACTAACCTCAAACACTAATGCCAATATTGATTAAGCAAATAGCAACGTCAAAGTTAGAGGAGAAAGGGTCTCCTCCTCATTGTATAGCAAATGAAAATGAAATTAGAAACATCAAAAAAATGATTAATACATCAAGCAACTTAAATTCAAAACAGGGCTTCCATCAAAGACGCCCAATTATACAACCTGAATAGAACATCAACCTCCTTTCCTAATGCTGCGGTAGCATATCTGCCCATTCTAAGCAGTTTTTGATTTTTCAAATACATATGTACAAGGTAAGACATAGATAATCAACACCATCTACCTTATTACACATATAATTAACACATAATAGTGACAATTAACCAATAATCGTAACTACTCATCATTGATGTGCAATAAAATTTCACGGTTTTATGAACCTTACAAGAACACAAACCCTAACTCTCAAACTCAGTTAACAATTGAAGGAAATTCAAAATTTCAACGCACACATACTATTTGAGTACGTAATATGCAATAACAATCTATATTAAGCATGAATACAATCCACCAATGTACAGAATTTGTGTAGAAAAGGGTTTTTTAATTTTTCCTGTATTTATTGTCTAAAACGTTAATTAAATTTGAACAATTTTGATAAATTGAAGAGAACTCACAGCGAGAGGAGGTCGGTACCGAAGAATTAAGTTGTTCAGGTCACAACCTTTGGTCGGTGGTGCGGAGATGGCCTGGAATGCGAAGCCGAGGTGTCGATGGCAATTGGGTGATTTCGAAGGATCGCCTATGTCTAGTGGAAGAAGTAGTATTTGTTTATTTATTTTTTTTCCATTTTAGTCCCTTGTTTTTAAAAAAAGAAAGGCCAATGTAAATTTTTTTAAAAGAGGTGATTCATTTTATATTTAAAGAATCCATTTTTTATTTTTTTAAATTGAATAGATTTTTTCCTAAAATTCACACATATGTTTATAAAATATTCACAGTGTATTTACTCAGATTGAAGAACTTTAGGTTGAAATAAGGCATACTAATTGCGGATGCAAAACTTAAAACCTGTAAAGGAAAAATAAAAATAGGTCAATGATATTGCAACGTAACAACTTTGGCGAAATAGAATAATTGTTTTATTTGCCATGTTGTTATTTTTATTTTTATTGTATTAAATAGCCATATATGCATGTGTGTTGATATTATGCGTCTTACATGAGCAACTTATCAATTTAAAATTGCTAACGCTTTACAAAGTTTTGTGTACTAAAATTTGGTATTTGGGGTGTTAATTAAGTATTCTCCAACAAATTTTATTGAAATGATAATTTTTAAAGAGCCAAATTATACTTTTGAATAACTAAATTGGAACCATGAATAAGGATGTCCTATGATCTTTACACGCAATGACCCCAAATTAATAGAAGTAACCCCGGTCGTCATCCCAAATACACTGCCCACCACCCGCGCGTATGTATATTGGTGTATATCAGTACGTAAAAGACGTTTCTTATGTCATAGTACATTGGGATTTGTGTATTAAAGACAATTTCATGTGTAAATGTCATCGATTCCTTCATCACTGTTTTGAAATTCAACTTTTCTATTCATGCATGAAAGATATTTACGGGGGTTTACACATTAACGATCGTGGCTTTGTCTCTTGACACGTGGGGAGCACATCCATCACCTGCCAAACAAATATACCTTGCCCTAGTGGTTTAGAAACCTATTGTTTTTTATTAAAACAACACTAATTAACCAACACTAATCCCACATATACTCTATCAAGTGATCTATGCAATGTATATCTAAAAGACAAACCTTGCCCCAGTGGTTACAAGGTATGAACTATGTGTAATCATTAAAGATGGGGGGTCAGAGGTTCGATTCCAACCTCTATCTTCACTCTTTTATGATTTCCATTTTTTTTATTGTTTTCTTTTTCCCTTATTTGTGGCTTTGTCAATGAATTTTGTTACTTCATCCCTTAGGCGTCAATGATTCCGTGACTAAGTATTTTCAGTATGCTTTAGTTCTTTGTTTTCTTAAAAAATTAAAACCCTTGTGTTAATACATAGTAGTCACAAAACATGTTAATTACATGATTACATAAAATATTTATTTAGAAGGAATTTATGTATTTATTTATTTCTTTTTACGTTACTGCTTTGAATTGGTTTAGCTCACTTTTTTTGGTTTTTAATTCATATTTTGAGTTTATTTTAAAAATTGGAATTTTAAGTTGTGTTTTTAGTTTTTAAAATTATCACACGCAACTGCAAATTCATACGACGAAGAGGGATTTTTTTAATAAATAGTAAGTCATTATTTCTACTATGATGTTAATGTATATGGATTATCTAAATAAAATAAAAATTGAACCAAACTAATTCAAAGCAATTAAAAAAGGCAAAGTTTAGGGAGTTAACCTCCTATATCAGGTTACTACCTGAAAACTGACCTCTAACCACCTGCGTAGTGAGTTACTTGCAACTTTTAAGAGTTTAGTGAGTGAGGTGCAACTACTGGCTAAGTTTGGGGAGTAGTTGTATACTATACTCAATAATATATGGGGGTATTAGTACTTTTGTTTTTACTATAGTTGTTACTTTGCTACCCCAAGTTTAAAAGCTTGGATCTAATTACATAGTAGTACATGTCAAGACGTTAACAAGGGGTAAATAATGATATCGGTTTAGGCGGAATATGGTAAAGGTGAATATATGAAAAACCACCAGCTCCTTACACTAACGGAAGTTGAGGGTGATAACCCTAACCCGATTAGGGACATCTTTAACAAACCAAAGGGTCCAAAAACCTCAAATAACCTTCAATGTTTATCAGAGCTAGGCAGTCAACTATATATTATGTTTCATGCCTCGAAGGTGTAATTTAACCATCAAAGTTTCGTATGACATGCTTTGTTCACCATGTCTAAGGCCCTTTTTTCGTACGTTTCATTACAATTGTAACTCACTACAGATATGAAAACACAATCATCATTTAAATTACCTTCAGCCTGTTCTGTTCATTCGACTTATAACGGTGTAGGACAATAGCCCCTAAACTTGGAGTATAAGTGTATAACTCATATGTCCACATTTTTAAATTACTTTCTTGAATAGACCTTTTTAAGTATATTTATTTTATAAGTTCAAGTCAGTCATAATACCTTTGGTCACAATAACTACACGTATACCAGACAACAACAACC
This sequence comes from Chenopodium album, assembly GCF_948465745.1. Lineage (NCBI taxonomy): Eukaryota > Viridiplantae > Streptophyta > Magnoliopsida > Caryophyllales > Amaranthaceae > Chenopodium > Chenopodium album. Next base: position 11,387,440 of record NC_137856.1, read on the forward strand.
CTCCTCCTCCTCATTTCCTATTTACTCTACAAATTTCATATGCATAAGAACCCAGAACTACTCCACCCACATTCCACACTGCATGTGCCGGTACCTCAAGTAACATCAAATCATCAGGAAGGAAAGCTTTAAACAGGTAATTAAAAACTTAATAAACAATACTTTTGCATATTCGCATTCTGGTAGAATTCATGTAACTGGGTATTAATGTCCTTGTAGAATGCATGCAAAATAGTAAGACTCTTATCCAATTTTAGATTCATTAACTTTAACCCACTCAATTGTCTTCTTATTTGTTTAATATTGTTGTAAATGGTGATTTTGTTGTTATTTTCTGATTTTAATAATCGTCTAAATTGAAATGAGTGAGTCATGTTCGACTTAATTTAATCGTGTTGTTTTTTTTTTTTTTTTTTTATAATTTTCATTACATAGCACTTTTTAATTTCCCCTTTTTTTGGCTAATTATTATTGTATAAATCTATACTAAGTAATTGTAATTGACATCTAGCTATAGTAATTTAAACTCTTGTTCGGTGGTTAAATTGTAGTATTTGCGCATTATATATGATATTGAGATAATACTGAAAAAAAAATATGGCTTGTAATTGCGGGAATCGTGGTCAGATAATTGGCAAAATGCTATGGAATTGGTAAATATAAAGCCACAGCTTCTACCATTTGCAAAGATTAAAAATATTGCTAAACGTCTTTATGCAGTTTATAAATATAAATTAACCATAATTATTGCAAATATCTAAGGTTTCATAGTTGATTGTAAACCAACTATGTTGGTGTGTATTTAGTGAATATCTCAATTGGGAAAACTCCCCCCTATACGTACCAATAGAAAGAAACAGTTTAGTAATTTAGGCTCTTTAAACACTAATTAATGTCAGATTATTACATAAAACATACGAATATAACATCAAATTGTATGCTTAAAGTGTGTTGTTCCGCGTTCCTATATTTGATTCGCTATGTCTTACGGGATAAATGTGTCTCAAAATATTTTGCGAAAGCATAGTTTTGCATACAAGAAATAAACTATATTTATCCGAATTTGTATTACTAATTATAATTAAAAAAATCCAATGCTACGTGAATGAAGAGTCATTGTCACTAATTTGATTATATGTCCAATTCAAAAGGAAACCACACAGTAAGAAGAATGGATGCTACAACACCTTGGTTCCAGTTCATGGTCGCTGAATCAACCAGGCGAAGATTGGTGAGAATTCACCCCCTAATTGTTTTCCAATTTTATGCATCTATTACTACTATATACAAGCGTGTTTATTTTTGGCTTACATATGCTGCAGTTTGTACCAGCTAGAATAAGGGATTTGATTGCCTTAAAAATTGGGAAGACCTATGTTTTCAGGGGGTACAACAAGACACCCTATCCAATAGCAGTAAGACTGGTTGAAATTGGACCTTACTTACAGTGCTACATAGAAGATAGGTGGACGAATTTTCTTGATGAAAATAATATAAATAATGGTGATGTTGTGGAGATGTTTTATTTTCCAAACTATTATTTTAGGGCAAGAGTGCATCGAAATGGGCTGCGTATAAAAGATAATGGTGAAGTGGAAAAGTTGGATTCATCGGACGAAGATGACACAAATGAAGACCCAAATGAAGACCCAAATGAAGACACAAATGCTGATGATATGGATAATGATCCTCCTACATTCAAGGCTAAATTAACAAAGCCATACCTTAGAGCTGGTAGACTGGTAATGATTGTAAATTTACGACATTAAATCCATTGCGACTAATTTTGCTTAAAATGTGTTTGCGGTCTTTATAGTTAATAATGTCAAATATTTTTTTCCACAGTATGTGCCTGTCACATTCGCAAGAGAGAACCTAAATGGATATCCCGAGTGCACTGAAGTGCAAATTATCATGGGGAGACAAATCTGGGACGCACTCCTTCAAATCAAGTATGATGCGTGCAATAACATTATCCTATGCTTCCTTAATAGAGGTGTTAGGCAGATGATTTCTTGCAACTTCGTGCATCCCGGGCAGACTCTCTACTTAGAGTATTATGGGGATGTCAAACCACCCCTTTTCTACATTAATACAACTGAGTACGTCTAGAGGGCTGTGATAAGGTGGTCGAAGCCAATAAGGGTTATTTCGGGGTTGTATGTTTCGTTATTTAATTTGCATATGTAAGTCGTATTTCATAGTTGCTAAAATTATGTTACCATACTTTGTCCCTTTTTTAAGAAGTTGTAATACGTTTGAATTTAAGGTATTTGTAGTATGTTTCAATTTTAGTAAAATATTGGCTTTGTTTGAATAATACCATGATGATCACTTCTATGTAAAATAGTTTATTAAAGATTGCATTTACGTCTTAATGTATTAAATAGGATGCCAACTTTGAATAAATTAGCTAAATCCAAATTTGTTCCCGAAATAGTGTGGAGATTCTTTGAATTGGAGTGAACGTATCGTATACTTTCTGATTGATCATGCTAGCCAAGTCCATTTGTACCTCACCTTTGCGTATAATATTAAAAGACTTTAAATTTTTAGCCATGTGTAGGGTTATATACTGTAAAATGTAAGGCTCTTAATTAACCACTAAAAAGCTTAAGTAAACTTGTATTTACTTTATACAACAATTACTAGTTGTCTAGCAATTAATTTTTTACAAGACATTCACACCTTGATGTCGTCCACGTACACTTGTTTTCATCCATTTAAATTCTTTGGGAGGTAAAACTGATGGTCAACCAATGTGTGTTGTGGTCTAGTTTGTCAAACCCATCTTGTTGCCATTTTATTTTCCATGCACTAATTTACTTTATGTTTCAATGTCTGACATTTTTTTTACCATGGTAGCATCAAATTGACTTTTTAAGTAGTTGAAATGCATCAACGTGTACAAAACTGTTAGCTTGGAAAGCACGAAACATCAAATTGTGGTGCTCATAAGCAAAATCTATTCTACCTTGACAAGCAAGTTACCTAAATATTAATGTCCTATAGCTTAAAACGTGGCTATATTTTCAACTGCGCATAGAATTAACAAATTTGTAAAGGTAAAACAACTACGTCTCCTTGGTAAAAATAATTAAACAAAAATAGTAAAAATATAAAGGCATGTAACATCAACACTTCCTTATGAATATAATCAAGACTTGACTTTAAAGTTTCATTAAGACGGAAACAATAGGCACACATGTAGCTACTAACTTTAAATCAAGGATAAAATTCAAAATATTGGTAATTAAAATACAATTCCGCAAAAAAGCTGATGCTATTCCAACTAATAGGTCGTATACAGGTGGTCTAAGTATGGTTTAGGTCCCAAATTATGGACAAAATGTCAAAACATTACTATAAATGTATTTGGATTATGTTGATATTAAGTTAAGTAAAAAATGCACTCGCTTTACAGAAAAATACACTACAAGCTTTAAACTAGTGTCTATTTCATCCATATGTAGTATTAATTAATAAAGCTTGGTGTGTAAGATAAAGTTAATTGAAAGCGTGTGTAGGAAGTTAATGACTACATAAAGCCATATACAAAAGGACACAGCCTTTATTAACCAACGTTTCAAATATCAAATTCTATTAGCACTAATGGATTCCCAAACAAGCACTACGTCCACTAATTCGACCCAAATGAAATGCAACCATGGTGTTTTTGCTCGACTATCAACCGTGCGCAGGGGTAGCAACTATGGCAAGCGCTTTTTTGGATGTCCTTATTGGAAGGTACTCGGCTTGAAATGTTTACGCAAATATACTATAGCTTGTATTATAAAATCTTAAGTTGTTTTAATTGTAGACAAACTGATCTTACCGATCCTATTACAGGATCCAACAAGGGATTGCAAATTTTTCGCTTGGGAAGAGGATGCGGTAAGCAATGGTGGTGGTGATAACAAAATGCTACAATTAATTCAAAGCAATGAAGCGCTGCTGAAGGAGATAACAGATCTGCGTCTTGAGTTACAAAGATTGACGACATTAAACGAGTCTTTGTGTAAACATAACATGACTCTAGCATCTCGCAACAACCTTGTTTTACTAGTGTTAGTTATTTTGTTACTAATGTACTCTATGTTTCTCATGTAATCGATGACATTGTGTATGGTTTATTAAAAATATTCAATAAGATTTGTTCCTTATTATGTCCTTGATAATAATTTGGGAAATAATTATTCAATTACATATATTAGTACCGAGTGTTGTTAGTTATTGGTTACTATATAATTACTTTTAGTGAAATTAGAAATAGTACCTCTATACTAACTTGCTTCAATAGCTTTCCATAATCACAAAAGTGGCACATTTAGATAATCAACATATAATGATCGTTTCACAAACTACAATAAGTACGAAATTTTATAAATCAACCTTACAACCATACTTCATTACATTTTATCAATGTAACGATCTTAGGTAACACAAAATACAAGTAGTTTGAACAACACTAGATGAGGTACCACACCAGTAGAAGTAATAACCTTGATTAAAAGTAGGGACATAGCTTAGTTTATCACAAAAACACTACCACAACTTAATAAAAGGGAATACAAATGACTTAATTTATTATAACATAGAGATAGGTGACAACATAATCATTGCCATATTTTGAGATAGCCATTCCGGAGTCCATAGAAGAGCATCACACGTCACCCATCAAAACAAAGGACGCCTGACCACGGGGTGACCCTGGTAAGAAATTGAACAAACAAATCCTTAGTGTTCTTTAATCGTAATATAGTGCATTAATACAAATTTGAATAATGTTATCATCAGAAATTTAATATTGTATAGGAGTTTGGTATAATACCTTAAAATAGGCATCAACTTTCACAAAATCAGATTGGATGATCCTTTGGTCAATAGCTATAGTGCCGTTCCTCCATAGAGTGACCACACCACCACAAAGGCCCTCGGGTGGGTAAAACAAAACGCTGTACTTACCAGGAAGTGCACTTACAAGGATCTGGACATTCTCTACGCTCTGTCTTGCCTCTAGCATTACCACAATACCCGGCCTATAGCGGTCATATAGCTGCTGAAAATTTGCAACAAGAGAAGGTCTGCCTAGACCTCTTACATTCCAGCAACATACATAGGTGTCCTTAGGCATAGGGAGGCAAGGCCCTTTAACAACATTAACCGCATTTGGAAACTGGAAGGGTGTGAAATCCACCTTATGAAAGCCAGGAACGATGTTGGTTTCTTTTTCAAAACCCACCCACACATGTAAGACATGTGGGAAGATAGGAAGCTTGAACATTTGGAATGCGTCAGTGTACGTACCAATACATAGACGAACTCCAGTGGGTTCTAGATCCACAACATGGTCAGTAAAATTTATGACAGGCTTTGGGTCAAGCACATGAAGCGCGGGGGCAAGGTTGTTTGGGTTAAAACTTTGGCCTAGACACCATCTCAAGAATATGTGGAATTCACTTCTCAAAGGATAAATGTCATAATAATTTGGAAGGTGAGCAGGGCACACTAAACCTTCACCTCCAACCCTACGCATCAAGAGATTGTTTAGCATATTTTGGTTGGGGAAAGAGGGATTGAGAATTAAAAAGCTATAGTCTCACGGGAAACGACAGTGAAAGTGTTTGGATTGGTAGTATCCTTAAGCAAGTACTCAAAGCCAGTGAAATCCATCTCCGGAACAAGTCCGGTTGGTGGAGCAAAGAACAACATGGCAAAGGTACCGTTTTTAGTGCGAGCACGTCTTGCCATGGTTCGAAACTAATACAATGAGATGATTTGGGAGGGATGGATGAAGGGTAGGAATTAACCGTAGGCTCCTCATGGTTTTATAGGCGATTATATGTAGCATTACTTGGACAACAAGTTTCTTAATAATTGGAAAAGGCCACGTAAAGACATGTTGTCCTTAAGGTGGGGTTTGACACCTATTTGAACAAATATTGGAGTAAATGAGTAATTTGTTCAGATATTATAGTCTTTTATTTGATCACTTTAATTAATATTGCAGATATTCTGTTTAGACTTCTATTTCGGTATTACGTTCTTTCAAATAATTTTCTAGAGTTTTGCTTTCAAGATTTCATAATTAATTCCAACAATTGATTTCAACTATTGATTTCTTCTCTCGATTCTCTTATTTTATTATTGTTAACTTTTTTTTATTTATTGATTATCATTATTGTTTTCATTAATATGTGTGAGTAGTTTCCTTATTCCCAGATCTAGCGTAACCCCAATATGAATAATGCATGATTTAGTTCTTTAAATTCTTTAATGATAATTGCAATTGATATGCTTAATTGATTGTGCTCATGAGCCAATATTAGATTAGGGTTAATTAGAATTGTCAATAATCCATTGTTTTAATCAGAACGAGTTTTAAAAGGGTTTGAATAAATCGATTAAGGGTTTGAAGTTCATCACGGGAGTAGTTGAACGGATGATGAGGAAGTTAGAGTAATGCGATCAAGGTCTTTAATTTGCATGATTCCACGCAAGTAGGCTTGATTGTGATTAGAGAAGCCATTGATAACTCGGTAGAGACCACTGGTACTATATTGGGATTACTTCACATTAATCAATTGAATTATATGTTAGGGGTAGAACGACTAATTCATTAATTGTATTCGTGGTGTTGATTGATCTTGGATGTTTTTAGCATTGATCTATCATATTATTTAGTTTAACCGTTGTAGTTAGTTCTTTAATTAGTTATTCATTCTCATTCGTTTGCATTTGGTTACTTGCTTAGTAATTGCTTGAGTCTATATAATTATTTGAACCATAGTCTCTTGGGATCCGACACTTGATTGCCCGTCTACATAGTAGTGGTCTAGTTATATTTATTTTTGTTAGGTACGCGACACGCCTATTAGTCTCATGGCTACAATTGTGGCAACAGTGGACACATAAATTAGTTGCTCATTATCTCCTCCTTTTTCTCCAAAAATTTAATTTACTACTGCTGCAACTAAATGTGGGTTCATACAAAATGTAGATACTTTCATCTACAAATGAACTTTGAAAACCATCAAATGAACAACGAGTTTTAACATGTTTGATTATAAGCTATTATGTTTTTTTTTAACCTAATTTATGCTCCCAATATGTACTCCATAGAAAATAAAATCAGTTTTATGTAGGCGAATTGATTCATTACAGTACTCGCACTACAATTTACTCATAGGAAAATTGCATATCTATTGGACTAAATTTTTAAATCTTAGATAAATTGATTATGAAGAGTGTAGTTCAAATATTTTTTTTTTTTTTTTTTTTTTTTTAGCTAGAAGAATAGTACTTGATTTATGATTTTCATTTATATGTCTGCACACTTTATAAAGTAATCGTGATTTTTGAGAATAAAGCAAAAACCAATTGCAAATTTTAAAAATGGTTATTGTATTTTTAATCAAGTTAACATGTGACCGTAATAAATATAAAAATAATTAAACACCTAAGATAATCATCCACCAAAACTACATCTTCTTAAATAAGATTGTTTGATTCCTTAGTCTACATATAGTTAATTGCATATTAATATAAGAAATGTATATATTATTGCTCAATTTAGTCAATTATATGGTTCATTAAATCACTTTTCTTTAGTTTTATAAAATACTTCATTACATAAAATTCTCTGAACATTTATCTTTATTATAAACTACTACGGATTGTTTTTTATTAATAGATATTGAGGGATGATTTTTTTAAAGTAAACCCATTTTTTTACAACTGTAAATTTGTTGGTAATTATTTTTTATCTTAATGTTCCCTTTTTTTGAAATAATGTTCATTCTATAATTGGGATATCCTTAACTAATACCCTTCAAATCATAACCCAATTCAAAGACTCTAATGAACATTGTCTTTACAGCATTTTATGGCCTTTACACTACATGAGTGGGCTGGACCTATACCATAATGCAGGATGGGATATACTCAATTTTTACCCAATACGAAAATTACAATTACCCAAGCCCATGCCATCATGTATAAGAAAAATAAAACACCCTAAAAAAACGTACACCTACTACTCAAATTTTGTGTATTCGTGCATGTAACATATGAATTACATAATGTTGAGGTTTGGTGAGTCCGACTCACCGCGGAAACAAACCCAAAACCAAGACCGCACTCGCAATAAATAAAACCATAAACATAATTAAATTAATCACAAGATTAAGATAAGGTAATTACCTTTGACGCGTGCTTCGCTCCAAATGAGCTCTTACTTGAAAGCTTCAAGTCCCGCTCGCACGGAGACCTCCAACGAAGTCCACCCGCACCAACAAAACCGACTAGGTCCAATGTCTTGGGGTTAGCAAGACCCGACCAACAAAACCCGAGTAATTATATTGAGTTCAAAGGTTTTCACTAATTGTGATGCCTTTTCAAACTCTTACTCAAGCATCTTTCCCAATGCCCATACTTGGGTATTTATAGGAAATGATGGGAGTATCATTTACTCTCCCATCAATGTGGGATAGTATGATTTTTCCATTTTATTTTAAAGCTAAAATAAAATCAATAATCAAGCTAGTAATAAATCAACAAGTGGCAAGCTCATGTGAGTGGTTAGGTGAGGACCACTTGGAGAAGGGGGGGACCAAACTTGCTCCCCACTCCCTCTCCCATAACCGGCCACCTCACTCCCCACACACTCAAGGACCACAAGCCACATGGCACCCACCCTTGGGCACCAAGGCAGCCAAGGTGGGCTGCCATGTGCTGTTGTCCGTGGCAGCCACGCCCAGCAAGCCCAGCACTCGCATGCGGGCTGCCAGCCGCTGCTGGCCAGCACGCCCAGCATGCTTGTGCGGGCTGCTGCTGCTGGCCTTGTGCCTTGGCCAGCGCTGCTAGGCAGCAAGCAATGGCCTAGCCATGCTGCTGCTAGCTGTGGCGAGCTGGCGCGCCTAGCGTGCTAGCTCCAGCAGCTTGTTGCGGCATGGCTTGCTAGCCATTGCGCGCACAAGGCTGCGCCTAGCATGCTAGCACGCACTAGGCAGCGCCTAGCCTTGTGATGCTAGCATGAGTGCGCTAGCACGCACCAGCCAGCCTAGGCTCGGCTTGGTGCGCATGCTAGCCACCATGCTAGGCTATACGCCCTTAGCACTCGGTTTGCTTGGGCATTCCGATGCTAGGGGTATTTTGGTCTTTTGTTGATTTATTACTATTTCTCGTCTCGTCTTTCACTATTTTTCGACTCGACTTCCGACGCTCGGTTTCGACGCTCTAAGCTCGAATTTCCGACGTCTAAATAAATATTACTCGGTCGACTCATTAATTCCTTCCGAATTAATTCGTCGTTTCGGTTTGTTGAATGCTTGGGTGTGACCCGAAGGGTTCAGTCAAGATTAAGCTGTAACATTAATTATCCATTAATATTACTGATCGGAAGCGGCCTCCACCCAAGCATTCCGATCACTTGACCTTACTGAATATATTAGCTTTCTAATAATTCTGAACCCGCTAACGGAATAGTACACTTGTTCGAAGGACACCATTCCTTTCACATAAATCATAACAACACCAACTCAAATTTAAAAAAATTTGTTTATATCAAGGGGAAGGTGTACAATCTACATCTTCACCCTTACTTGCAGCTACACTCTCGTTTTCAAACTTGGAGCTCCAACGGTTAGAGCGCAAGTCATCACGCCTCCTTCTATTCCTCGTACACACCACTTGTTTGGAGACATCCTACATCACACACGCATGCAACACATTTATAAGAGTTGAATTCAATGAAGTTGATCATAATTATGAACATCAATTAATTACATTTAAAATTAATAATCCCTCACATGATACAAAGGATAATCTGGGGGTGCTACTGTGTCCCGCGCTTCTCTAGGGTGCCTTTCCCCGTATGCGGCATCCAACAGCTGATATCATCATTAACATTTAATCTTAAATTGACCATATAATAATCTGCTCCCAAACATATTATATGGTACACAGTACTTTACTCTAATTTAGGGAAATTATACACCTTACCCCTAATTTGCCATAGTCCCCTGATCTGAAGCGGTCACGCTTGGCAGCAATGCCTATCTGCTTCATGTCCCAAGCCTTTATTCTTGGGTACATCTCCCAATTCATAGGTTCCCAATTGAGTCGATCAAGGTAGAACAACTACACCACATATTAGACATATGGTTAGGCTATGTTGTAATAACAACTGATTGTTGACTGAATCAAACATAATTAGGAAACTGCTGAAATGAATGTACTTACAACAACAAAAATTGAGCAACCACCACACCCCCCTGCAAAGCCATTCGCATAAAAACGTCTAGCAAAGCTTGACACGTTGTCCATTAATTTAGCAAGCACCAACTCACACCAGTCATATTCACTACTATCCATGGCACATCCAATTGCTGGTAACAAATCGTGAGGTAGTCTAGGTGATTGTGTTGGGCATAAAATCATTTGTAGGGCTATAATCAGGAACAGAGTCTTAAATTCTTCTTCTTGGTCTTCTCCAAAATAACCTTCCAACTTATCCATCATCGCAACAGTTACTTGAATGCCTACAGAGGTGTACAACCGACCCAATTCTGTAGCTGGTTTGGTTTCCCATGTCCTACCATAATTTAGTAATATGGTTTGTACCTTATCCCGTAAATTATCAGACATTCCTTTTGTAGAGGGTACTTTCCTTGATCCACAAGGGATTCCTAAAACCCAACGAACTTGATTTTTAGAGAAGGGAAACTGCCGGCCATCTGTGCCTATAAAGACCCTACTCAATGGATCAATTCGTGTCATCGCCCAATAAGCTAATTGTCGTGGTAAATGCATACCCTTGGCAAGATGAAGCAACCCCCCAAATCCCATCTCCCCAACCCATCTTGTCTTCCTCTCATCAAATTTTTGGCATATTCTTCCAAATGACTCAACCCGACAGTTCATATTTGGAGGCTGCACATAAAGGTAAGCAATGTTTTTTTTATGTTCAACAGAAGAACAGGGGAATGGCTAATTTAAATTAAGTATATTCAGTATGTCTCACTAACCCGTTGAATGGACTTAGAATATTCCCTTATCACCATATTTCTGGCTTTCACATATCCACCAACACTCAAGGCATTATCCTAAATGTGACACAGATCCGAATTAACAAGATGTATAAGTCAAGTACTTTTTTTTTCCCTAATTAAAAAAGTCAATTAAATTGTTATACCTTAAACAATTCGGGATATATGTCTATACTTTTAGAAGACATTCCAGGTTTAGTTGGTACCTGGATATTACAAGTTTAAGTAATTAGGAGCTCTAATCGTTGTTGCTTGGCAAGGAAACTTGTTTATTATTGTTATATTTTTCAACATAGTATTGCACTTGCGTATTAAAGAAATACCATAAACATATTCATAAGACCACAAGGAAACTTGAATTATCAGTACCGTACTCCAATTGACATGAACAAAATGTAGGGGTAATGAAATTAGGATGAAATGGGGTGTAACTAAAACACAATTACAAACTTTTAAAATATAACTTACATAATCGCTGTCGCCGTCCGAATTAGAATCAGGACAGTTTATCGCCGCTTTCGGCCGATATCCCAATGCATTTCTGCGCTGAGCACCGATTTGTTGGATGAGAGACATGCACCGGAGTCGTTTCTCGGGGGGTGGATTAGGAGACATGGTTACCAGAGTTACAAAGTGCACAAGACAAGGAAATGATGTACCCAGTTAATCGAGAAAGCCTGGATGATGTTGAAGATGGGTTGATGGTAAATCCAAGAAGCCGTAGTTGAAGATGGGTTGATAATGAATCTGGGCAGCCCTGTTTGACTAACAAACCCTAATTTTGTCGGCAGGGCATTTGAACGGTAAAACTGAGGTGTACTGTTTAGCTAAACCGCGGTATTAACGCCGTCCTAGTCCAGGTCAATGTATACGTGGAGGCAAATCCATGTCAAGGTGTGTAGGCAAGCGCAAAATGACGAACATAGCCTTCAGTAATACACGTGAAAGTACGAAATAACCCCTAGATTAACAAGTTACAACAATCATAAAGATAAACTGGGAATTGCCGCTTAGAATTGTCCTAAACTATGTTGCTTTATAATTACTTTTAATTCACGTTTTAATTATATGACGTTTCATGTGTTCGCCTTCCTTTTCAATTTGGATCATTTCAAAAACTTTGATCAAATTCTACGGACCTTTAGTTTTATTTTTGTTGAATCCGTTTATGATCTTACTCCTTCAACTACATCACACTACTATTGCAAATTTTTTATACACTCTCCCTTCAATTAGGTTTTTTTTTATTTTTTTTATTTTTTTTTTAATTTTAAAATTCCTTAGACTCACACACAATTACATAATCTCTTTAGCAACAACTTCTTTCGTTGCCAAAAAGAAAATTTCTTGTACTGATAGTAAATACATCTTTTTCAAACTCAGTGATTTATGAAAAGGAAAATTTGTTAATTACTACCTCAAAATAGAGGCTTTGTCACTTACTACCCCTAAAAAAAAAGTTTCTAATTACTACCCCTAATTCGCCTAAATTGCACCGATTACTACCCAAGTGCACTTTCCGGTGATTTAACTCACCTTATGACGCCATAACCCCCTATTTAACCAAACTTAACTCTAACTCTCGTATAATTAACCTAACCAACCCAATAATTAACCTAATTAACCTTCATTAACACAAATTAACTAACTCAATTTACCCCAACTACTCATCTGATATAAATCAAATGAGATGACCCAATTCAACTTGTCAAACGGCTCCTTCACCATTGTCAACTCAATCTTCTCATCCTATCCACTGTAAATCACCAAATCTTTCATCCTCTTGTCACATCGCACACTTCATCTTACAAAAGGAAGGCTTTTGAAAAGGTTTGCTCCAATGTTGTATTATAATGGTCTGAATTTTAGGGTTTATTGTAAATTTTGGGTTTTTTTCATAATTGAACACTTGATCAGAATTAAACCTTCAATTGAAACCATACCGTACCATTTGGTTTTGGTTGCAGATGAGTTTGCAAATTTCTCGAGCAAGTAGAGTGCTTTGTAGGTGCGAATTACATACAAACCCTAATTTGCCTTTGTTCTTCCGCATTTTTTACAAAATACAATTGGAATGTCGTTTACAATGCAAGCAAATTACTTTGTTAGTTAGGGAAAATTGTGAGCTTGCAATGGGATTAGTGCGCACATGAATTACAATTCTGGGTTTTAGATGGGTTTTGCTAAGGAAGAAGAATAATTCATAGGAGAGAGAGATGGGAGGGAATTAACCTTTTTAAAAAAAAAAAAATTGGCAGACTTAGGTGAGGGTAATATATGGGGGGTAATTAGTTGGGGGTAATTTTTTTTAATTTGGGTTGGTTAGGTTAATTATACTAGAGTTAGGGTTAAGTTTGGTTAAATAGGGGTTATGACGTCACAAGGTGATTTAAATCACCGGAAAGTGCATTTGGGTAGTAATTGGTGCAATTTAGGTGAATTAGGGGTAGTAATTAGAAACTTTTTTTTTAGGGGTAGTAAGTGACAAAGCCTCTGTTTTTGAGGTAGTAATTAACAAATTTTCCTTTATGAAAACAACCTTCAGTCTTGTATAAAATGGGCTACGTTAATTTTCCCACTGAATACCAACAACTCATTGGTAGTCTTCAATATCTAAATCTTACAAGGCCAGACGTAGCATTTGTGGTAAACAAACTAGCTCAATACATGCAAAGGCCAACTGACCAACACATGCAAGCTCTTCATCGGCTCCTTCGATATCTTAAAGGCACAATGAACATAGGTCTGATTATACACAAAAACTCTCCGCTCAATCTTCATGCATACTCGGATGCAGATTGGGCACGTGACAAAGATGATTATATATCAACAACAGCTTATATGGTCTACCTAGGCAAAAATCCAATATCTTGGACCTCTAGGAAGCAATGCACAAGAGCAAGATCATCTACCGAGGCCGAGTACAGAGCAGTGGCAAATGCAACTGCTGAAATCTTGTGGGTACAAAATTTATTCAAAGAGCTTGGTCACAAAGTTAATATGGCACCAGTCGTCTACTGTGATAATGCGGGTGCAACCTATGTAAGTGCAAACCCTGTGTTCCACTCTAAAATGAAGCACTTAGCCTTGGATTATCATTTTGTTAGAGAAAACGTACAATGTGGGAAACTAAGAGTTGCATACATCTCAACAAATGACCATCTCGCAGATGCATTAACAAAGCCTCTACCTCGTCAAACTTACCATACTCTGATCAGCAAAATCGGTATTTCCGCTTACCCGACCGTTTTTGAGGGGGCGTGTAAAGGATTGTGATTGACAATCTAAAGTCAAACACAAAATTAACGGCTTAATCATGAGCTGTAGCTATGCCTTGATTTAAAGAATTCAATTCCATTATCATAGCTGTAAATATTCCTTTGATATTATCTTCCTTGATTCAAGAGGTTGTAATCTTGTATTACCGTATTTAGTTAGCTCTTGTACTACTATATATACTATGTGAATATTCAATGAGAAAAGCATCCTTCTTCCATCACTCTCTATAGATTCTTGAATAAGGATAGTCAATCAATCAATCAATCAATCAAAGCCTTAATCCCAAAAGTGGGGTCGGCTAACATGAACCAAATTTGATTATTCCGTGTAGTCATCAACATAAATCTTTCTCCTCCATCCCTTACGATCCAAAACTTCATCCTCACGTAAATCCATGCACTTCATATCCTTCCTCACTCCTTCCAACCAAGTCATCTTTGGTCTCCCTCTTCCTCGTTTAATCCCTCCATGGTCCCACTCTTCCACTCTTCGCACCGGTGCACCCTCGGGTCTCCGTCTTACATGTCCAAACCAACGCAGACGATTTTCCCTTAATTTATCTACAATGCCCGCCACACCTACTTTCTTGCGAATAACCTCATTTCTGATTCTATCTCTTATGAATAAGGATAGTGAGAATTGTTATTTTGAGTATTGAATAGGGAAGTTGAAGTATTCTTAAAGATCAGGGAGGAGGTGTTAAAATTCTTGAACCTTTTTATAATATGATTTTCCCTTAAATTTTTACATTTTGCTATGAATTTAATTTTCACTAAATTAAAAACCAAAATTCCTAAACCTATTTTGTTATTTGTACAATTGGACTGATGTATGTATGGATGAGCTCATAGTTTGGACAAGCTGTGCTATGCTTTTATTTACTCTAATTTTACTTTGTTTCTTGGTCTATGTTGAATTGTTCAAAGAACTCTTCTCGATGGTTCGAGTTGCTCCCACCCTTGAAAACTAAAGACAGAAATTCGACTATAAGTCTACGGATTTCTCTAGTTCACTCCTCCTGTTAGTGCTCTGTATATGCTCCATATGGTTCCTTTAGGTTAGAGGTGTCAATTCGGATAACCGGATGGAGTTTGGGTCAGGTCTGTTCGGGTCGGATCTGTTCGGGTCGGATATGTTCGTATCAAAATTATCCTTTTAACTCGGATCGGGTCAAATTCAGGTCATGGTCTATCGAGTCATGGTCTATCGAGTCCGGGTCAGATATGGGTCGGGTCAACTCCAGATCGGTTCACTTTCGATTCGGATAAATTTGGATCAGGTTTAAAACGGGTTTAACCGGATAACTTCGGGTCGGATGAATTTGGGTCGGGTTGATATCGGTTCGGATGATTTCGGTTCGGTCAAGTTCGGTTTGATTAAGATAAGGTTGATCCGTTGATTCATTAAATGGTCAGTTTTGATTAAATTCCTTTTTGTGTTTGGCTGGATTTTGGTCGAGCTGACCAAATTCATATCCAAATAAGGTTATTTTTAATCTAGAGACATTATTGAGTTTTTACCTTATTATTGGTTCAATATGATTATTAATTACGAAGCACGAAGTTTTAGTTTTCTCATTTGATCAAGTTATGTATAATTTTTATCTTAAAGGAAAATTGTGATTGAATAATTATCGATAACTTATCATACCTATATAAGTGAGACCGAGCTAGTGATATATTGACGATTAATAGTTACATATGGTGTTATATACAAAAAAGAATATCATTTTTTTAAGGTTATTACAAGGTCACAACACTTCATCAATTGTACAATCTTACGAGGTTATGAGTTCTGTACTATTAGTTTAGTTTATTACTAATTCAATTTGTATAAGATATTTGTTAGAATTGTTAGAATTACTTTATTACTAATTCAATTTTTATATTAAAAACTTTACATTATACATATTGATAGTTAATTGTTATTATGTACATTCTTTTTATTTGAGCATAAATTATTGCATATGTATGTAGTGTGTATATAACCGTACGATGTATAATGCCTATAATTCTAGGATAATGCACAGTTGTAGAGGAAGTAGTAATGAAAGAATGTTATGTATTTGTAAATACATAATAATGATTAAAATATTCTAAAAACACATGGTGGAGAGAGAAAAAAAGAGAGAGATAGGAAGAGAGAGCTCTTTATATGGACCCACCTACTTTTTGGTCAGATTGTCTCACGTGATGGGTTTGTAGTAAACTTAAGACTCCAGACTATTTCTTTGTAGTAAAAAAGTTAACTTATTAATAATAAGTAAATATATAGTATAAAAACTTGAATAAAAAGGTCAATAATCAACTGTGGTCGGGTTAAATTTGGATCGGGTAAAAATTAAATAGAGTCGGGTTAATATCAGTTCAGGTCAAAACAGATCGGATCTGATCGGTTATTTGTCGGGTCAATTTCGGATCGGGTTGAGCTCAGGTCGGGTCAAATCGGTTTGGTTTGAGTTTAGGTCGGGTCAAATCGGATTCGGGTTGAGTTCAGGTCGGATCAAATCTGTGCCGGGTTGTGTTCAGATCGGGTCAAGTTCGGATTCGGGTTGAGTTCAGTTCGGTTACAAATCGGGTTTAGGTCTTGAATTTCTCGGATCAAATCACATCGGTTACAGTTCGAAACGGATAATTTTTTCGGGTCGGTTCGGGTTTGACACCTCTACTTTAGGTAGTGTCAAAGGTAACCCAGTTATTGGAGTTCATTTGAGGTGACCATGACAAAGTCTAATGCACAAGTGTAGTCTACTCAAATAGAAGAAATTGGTGATTATTCTAATAATCTATCTTAATTTATTCGAAAATTAAAGCATATATTCAGGTATATTCTATCCCTTCTAGACTTCTAGTTCAGTTGTTAATTGGTTTTCAGCTTTTTTTTTTTTTTTTTTTTACATAAATCAATATATTGGTTTTTCTTTTAATAGTTCTATGATTTTCATTTCTATGAATCTGCATTACTTGAAAGTAATGGATCTTTAGGATGAATTGAGCAAGTTAAGTCAAGGACAGCTGATATCTCTTATCCAATTATTTGTGGGAGTGTTATTAAATTTCAAGATAATACTTACGGTAGTAAGATTTGCATAGTATGTATTTGCTAGTTTATCATAATTCTTTTGAATATTATTCTGAAAAATCTGACCCAAAGATTCCTCGTTTAACATGTATCGTGGTAAAAGATTAAACCCTTAATCAAGTATACTTGGGTATAACGTTAACTGAGCATATTATTTCAATATATAAATAATTTTTGTAACTTGGGCTATGAATGTAATAATGTTTGAATTTTGTCTTGCATTGTATGATGCAAAGCTTGACACCCTTATATATTGATTAATTAATTGTTCAATGAATGATTTTTGGGATAAGAATGAATCAGGTTCTTCCTCAAGTGTTATTTTGTGCTAATTAATTTTATTTGCTTGTTGCAAACTTGCAGCCATTCACCATTCACCAAGTTCCTAAAGAGTTTTACTTTATGCTAATTTGTGATGTTGCTTACCGAGTACAAGATGTTCTCAATCTCTAACTCAGCTATCAATGAATGCAAGTCTTGAACTCAAATAGTGATGTAAAATTAGAATATTATCATTTGTAATGGAAAATTCTCTAATTGACATATTCTACTATAATTAATATGCAATAAAAATATTACTTTTGTTTTATTATATAATATTTGTTTTTTTTTTAAAAAAAAAAAAAAGAGATCAAATTTGGTTTTATTTGGGGGTATTAAAGAGATCAAATTTGGTTTTATTTAGTCTTTTTCACCCGTTTGAGGTCAAAATAAAAAAATAATAATAATTTTTATTCTTACATTGGTATTGTCAATTAGTACCAAAATACTAATAACTAAAACCAAATAAAGTTTTGTTCCTATAATACAATACAAAGTTGGTATGCTATCAATTCCATAATTTAACAATTACACTCATTAAAAACAAATTTCTAAATAAGTTACAACTTTAATAATAATAATAATAATAATAATAATAATAATAATAATCTCAAGGGGTGCAGCAGGGTGATCCCCTTGGTCCTTTGCTTTTTTCTTTGGTTTTACAACCCCTAGTGTGTAATATTAGAGAGACTTTTGATGTATGTCTTCAGGCTTGGTATTTAGATGACGGCACGATTATTGGTGACACTTTGGTGGTGGGGCAAGTTCTGCAGTTGATTATGGAGGAAGGACCTCGTTCTAGGTTATGTCTTAACGTGGAAAAAACTGAAGTTTTCTAGCCTACGGAAGACCCTCGAAGCAGGCTGGTGGGTGTCTTTCCGCCTAATATTGCTCGACCTTTGCGTGGAGTTAGGTTGCTTGGAGGTCCCGCTAGTTCCGATTCTAGTTTCAGTGGTGAGCTTGTGATACAGAGGGTGACCAAGACCATTGCCCTTATGGATAAGGTCGCTATGCTAGATGATCCTCAGTGTGAACTATTGTTACTTAGGGCATGTACTGGAGTTTCAAAACTCTACTTTGCATTACGTACTTGTCCTCCTAGTACTTTTGAGGTAGCTCAGCGCACTTTTGATGGAGCTCTTCGATCTTCCTTGGAGCGTATTGTTACCGCTTCGGGGCCTGGGTTTGGTGATTGGCAGTGGCGGCTTGCCACCTTACCATTTGCGTTTGGAGGGCTTGGTGGTGTTTATTCTGCAGGTGATGTTCGTCACTATGCTTTTCTTGCTTCTCGGTTGCAGTCTGTTGGGTTGCAGACACAACTTCTTCGGCATGCTGGCATTGTTGGTCTTGGACGAGCCTTTGAGGATGCGTTATGTCTATTTAATGGAACAGTGGAGTCTGAAATTTTGAGTAATCCTAGTGAGGTTGCTGCCCCTAAACTCATGAAGAAATTGGCAGATATGTATTTCACAAAGATTACCGCTTCTGCAGAATCTGCTTATTCTTCAACTCCTCGACAATCAGCATTATGGAAATCACAGCAGGGTGATCACACCTCTGCTTGGCTTCGGGCGGTTCCTATTTCGGGGTTGGGTCAGACGATGAACGCCAAGACTTATCGCTGTGTGTTGTCCTATTGGTTGGGTGTTCCATTGTTCTCTATCTCGACGTCGTGCTCTGCTTGTTCGAGGGCTTTTACTAGAGATATTTTCGGTGATCACGTGGTGTCTTGTGCTGGTATTGTGGGTATTAAACATCGGCATAATGTTGTTCGGGATACCCTTGTTGATGTTTGCTATCGTTCTGGGATTTCAGCGAGAAAAGAGGTTGACATTGGGTTAGCTGGAGGGAACGACGAGGCCCTCAGACCTACGGATGTGTTACTTTATTCATGGGATCGTGGTCGCGATGTCTGTGTTGATTTAACAGGGTCTTCTCCTTTGACACAGTCAGGGCTATCTGACTTTATTCCTGGGCGGGTTGTGGCTGATACTGCTCATCGGAAGCGGGTTAAGTATGAAGCTCGATGTCAGGCGATTGGATATGGTTTCATTCCATTCTCCTTTTCTTCGCTTGGGGAATTAGAGAAGGAGGCTGTTGCGTTACTGAAGCGGATTCAGAGGTTCTCGACGACGCAAGACATTGGGGCTCGTGTTGCAGCTCATATTTTCACTAGGGTAGGATTTGCTATAGCTAGAGGAGTCGGGGCTCAGATTGTATCTCGGCTTCCCACTAATTTATTGTAGGTTGTATGACTTTTGTTTTTGAGATAATAATAATAATAATAATAATAATAATAATAACTAATTTTATTGTAGGTTGTATGACGTTTGTTTTTGAGATTTAATAATAATAATAATAATAATAATAATAATAATAATAATAATAATAATAATAATAGTAGTACGTGGCTAGTAAGTGCTGATGTCCGTTGTGCAGACGTGTCGGAATGATGTCACAAAACTTGTGATATATAGAAACCAGAAAAAGGATGCCAATGAAATCAGTTTAGGGCTGGCAATGGATCGGAGGTGGATCGGGTGGAGCTTAAATCACCTCCATCCGCCAACGATCCATCCGTCATCCAACCCATCCATCACCATTTAATTCTTCATCCACATCCAATCCATCCATTATCCGCGGATGAATCGGGTGAATAACGGGTGAAATGTATACCTTTTTTACCAACATATAACAAATGTATACCTTTTAATTCATAAATCCAACTTCATACCAACAAACATCAATTGTAGACCAACACTAAGCATCAAGTCTATCGCAATTTAATTCATTATGCAATTCACCTTCACAATTACATCTCCAAAAAAAGAAGAATATAATGGTTCAATTCATCAATCCCCAACATAAACACATGCTTGTACATTTTTTTTGAGAGAAAAACGCATGCTTGTACATAAGTTTGGTTCATAAGAACATAAGACATGAGAACACTACTTTGAAATTTCTTAGATTTCTAATTATTATTTTCAATTACATCATAATTAAACACCAACAACAATTTTAACAATTTTCAACTACTTTTTTTTTTTAACTTTCTTTCTCTCTCTCTCTGTTGGAGTCACATGACTTTTTTTTTTCTTTTTTTTTTTTTACATCTATTCTAATTTATTTATTAGTCCTTGCTAGAGACATTCTTGTCTCTAGTTGCTAAATGCTTAGACATTCCCCAGAATAAACAACCCCGCAAGGCAGAAAGGCAATCATGTGTTACTAAAGTGACAGTGAAACACAACTCAACACAAATCGCTTCAGAATGAATGAGAGAAATACCAACCTTAACCACATAGGACTAAGAAGGATCTCATTCCCTAAGCTATTAGTAGTAGATGAAACGGATTAATAGATAATTTATTTATTTATTTATTTTGACAAAAGAGCTATCAAATAAAAAGAAAACTAAAAACAAATGTCAACAAACAGCTAAAACAGAAAATACAACAACTGACGAAGCCTAACACAACCAGACACCAGTGAGAAAGAGTTACCCACAAACGAGAAACCTTTTGAACTTGGCAAATCAAAAGAAATTGAACCGAAGCGCGCAACTCCCGAATGAGCCACCAGGCAGAAATTTCCATTGAACCACAACGAGGAAGATAAGTAAGGAGGGCATCACAATTTGTATAAATCCAGATTTTCAGGAAGCCTTTACGAATAGCAAACTAAAAACCTCCAAACGCAGGCCGAACTATCCAGCTTGCTCCAGCCCCATAAGTAGAACAATCCCAAGCCCCATCTATAATCAAACAAGCCATTGGAGAAATATAAGGTAACCCCCGTAGACAAAGCCACTGGACATCCCGCCTAGCTTCCAAACAAACCAAACTGAAAGACTGCAAAAACCTCTTCCAATCCAGAGCATGCATACTACGAAGAAGCCAATCTGTCGCTAAACCAACAATTATCCCAGGAAACCTAACAACATTCCTAAACCTCAGTTGATTACGAGAAATCCAAATCAAGACTAATAGATAATTGTGACTGCCAATTTGTATGTTCCAAATTTTCAGATTCAATCGTAGTTAATGAGACATTAAGTCCCTCCTCCTTGAGCGGCTCAGCAAGTTTGAACACTTAACTGATATATGAACATGAAATAAATGACGTAAATGATGTCTTAAAAATAAAATCATAGGGGAAGGGAAGTCATCAAACAAGTTTGTATAATCAGAAAGTGGACAAATTATTCAAGGGTGGCTGGTCATTAAAAAGGTGTTGGAAAAGCATATACGTAGTACAATATTATTATGTCATGAACGAAGTATATAAAATGTACAATTAAATCAATAGGAGCACGAAGTGGATTTTTCATTTTTGACAGCATACAAGTTGTAAATATACATCAGTGATTCTCCAAAATTAACAGTCCTGGAGTGAGTGACCAAGATAAGCTGCCCAGATAGAGAAAATAGTAAGAGCAAACTTAATCGTCTTCAGTAATCAGTACCCAAAATGACTTAGGCCAAGCAAAAAACCAAGTCTATACAGCATTCATTTACAAAAAGCTCAGCATCCACATACAGAGTTGCCCTCAGTTTGTACCAACCCAATCCACGTAACCCGGCTGTCCTATAAGCAAGATCATAACCAAAAACCAGCATATTCACCTAAAACAAAAAATCTCTTTACTTGACAATGGATTTCGTATTCACAAGCCTCCCATTCAAATTCTTCTTCCGAGTGTATACTTTAATGCCAAGTCTTGGGTCCTTGCACATAGAAAGACTAGTTCTTGCAACCAAATTCATATCAGCCTTCCTAGCATTTAGTTTTGGCGATTTTGGCCTGCACAATTACAGAATTCCACCAATCCAAGCCTAGTTAAGTACTTACCAGAATTTCACATGATACAAGTCAATGATAAAAATGTCTTCGAAACTGGAATAGAAAAAAGCAAGAGGGTAGACAGACACTCACACAGCAGACGAGATGACCGGAGCAACTGGAGCTGGAGAAGAAGAACTGCAAATTAAAAAATCACACACAGCCATAAGCAAGCTTTTATATAACATGCATATTTTCAAACAACTAGCCAACATACAAGAGTATAACTCACCCTGCTGCACACGTCCATACTTGTCTGGTCATCGAAATGCGCTACAAGCCAAAACATACAACCGTGTTAAAAAAACAGCAAAATATAAAAATTATGTTGTGAGGAACCCGAAATGAAAGATCAAGAAGCACAGCAAAAGCTATCAGACATTAGCAGCAAACACAAACAAAAGAACCTGCTGCCAATACAAACATAATCCAGTTTTTATGAGGTGAACTAACAGCATCAACATTGTATCAGTAACCTATGGGAAAGCGGGACGTGAGGTTGATTGTCATTACATATCTCGGGCAGTCTATTCGAAGTGTGCTCAAGGTTTAAAGGACAACTGCATCAAGGCTCTATCAAACATTGCCATTTCACTATTTCATTCTAACTTATTCAAAATGAGAATGTTTTACAATAACAATTGCTGCATTATGGCCTATGCATATTTCATAGTATAAGTTCCCTATAACAAGCAAAGCACAGGCATAGAAACCATAAAATTTCTGCAATTACTACCAATTAAACGTTACTACTATATCAGATTAATTGGTGAATACCCACCATTATCGGAGCGGCAAAAACACCAATTTTTCCATCTTCCACAACGTTTAGTTCCCGCAAAGTGTTATTATCACCCTTTAAATACCGTCCCCGGTTAACAAGAATTTGAGTTCCAGCAGGGAAGTCATCTGGTCCAAAAACATCTTCAATTTTTTTCTTGAGATCGCGAATCTGAAACAAGTAATGGCCGGGTCAGAATCACAATTAAACTTGACAGAGATTGAAAGCACCATATTCCAATTAAGCAATATGCATCGATGCAGAAACAGACAATATATGATTATGTTCGACCATGCCTTTTACATTCATATAAATTCTAATAGGATTGTGATTAGAATAAGATGGTTTTATTATTCTAAATTGAATAGGATTGTGATTAGGATTATCATATAACTCAAGTAGTCCTTGAGATCAGATAGAGAATAAGATTCTATTTTGTTTATTGGGTTTAGATTCTACAACTACTACAAATTCCAAATTCAAATAAACTATCCATTCATCAAATTCAAAGTTGCGCCAATTTGCATTAAAAACAACTAACACACAGATTCATCAAACAAAAAACACTAATTTCATCCACAAACAAATAAACATGAAAATTAATTCCACAATAAAACACCATAAAGGCATACCTTATCGTCAGGGTTGACTTCAATCTCCATTCGAGGTCTTCCTAACCCCTGGATTTTGATCTTCATTCTTTCTTTCTCTCTCTCCCGAAAACAAACCCTAATCACAAAGCCAAAGAGAAAAATTTCTGTATAAGGTAACGATTACCCAGTTAATTCGATTCGATATATAGGGGTGTGATGTGTGAATTAGGGTATTTGGCTGGACCGGACTGTATAGATTTCAGTCCAAATATCAACAATCCAAATCCAGTTCAAATTTATATGTACTTTAAGTGTAATTGTTAATGGTTGAGGTCAACCTCAGCCAACACTAGCTGAGGTCACTGCCAAATTGAACATTTGGTGTAATAAAAATGAACATTTTCTAGCTGAACCTATTTTACAATAATTTTGTATTTTTTAATAATTAAATGTTCATTTTCATGCACTATAATGTTCATTCTTATAAAATAAATGTTCATTTTCATGTGTTATGATGTTCATTCTTATAAAAAATAAATGTTCATTTTATTTTTTAATTAATATGAAGTACAAATTTTTGTGTTTGTCCAGTTGTATAAAATGTTTGTTTTTATAATAATGGATGTTCAATGAACATTAGCATTTTGTTCATTATTTAAAAACATATTGTTGATTTATTTAATTGGTGTAGGCACGGAAATTTTATCAAGTGTCGTTACATATTGTTCGGGTCAAAGTCAAATTGTTGACTCGAATATATTGACTATATAATTAATATGGGTTACCTTAGCCCGTATTATTTATTTTAGTTAAACTCATTTAATTAATAATAAAGTCCAACAAAATGGATTTGATTTAATTTAAATGGGTCATTTATGAAAGGAGGTGGAAATGGATATGAGGCCCATTTAGCGGTCATCTTGAAACCCTAGCTTGGGAGAACTCTATAAATAGAACTCTCCTCCCTCATTTCACACACATGAAAAATCCAGAGAAAAACCTCTCTACAAAAAAACCTCTCTACTCAAAAATCCTCTCTAAACTTCTCTAAAAACCAGTCACAAGAACTAGAAGAAGAACAACAAGCACCGGACGCGTCGTTCCATTCTAGAAGACCAACCTTGATCGAGATCAAGCCTTTTCGGCCCTCTATCAAGGAATTCCAGTTTCGACTACAACAAATCGAGTCATCTAACGACGTAGCGTGGAAATCGAATCAGTGGATTACATTAGAGATTGTACTCAAATTTATTATATTAATAAAAATTATATTTGTTGCATTTATTTTGACTATTTTGCAGACTCAAAATTTGTGTTTACAATTGGTATTAAATATTAAATCATATAGCTCAATTGCATGATATTCATTCAAGAAAATTGAACAAATAAAGGTATTTAATTTGAAACTTAAAAAAATGTTGATGAATAAACAATAACATCATAGGTTTATTATTATTTACAACTGAAATGTTCAGTTATATAATATTAAATGTACATTTTTTTTTACAATTTCATACTCTCTTTATTTTACTCTTATATTATAAATGTTCATTTTAATATAATGCAATGTTCAGAAACAAATGTTCATTTTTTTTCTGGTAAATGTTCATTTTTTTTCTAGTAAATGTTCATTTGCTGGGCGCGACCTCAGCCAGCGATGGCTAAGCACGACCTCAGCCAAAAATTTGCACTTTAAGTGGGCACGTAAGTCAATGTAGAACTTTAACCAATATTATTTTTAATTATCGATAAGTATAAGTTATAAAAGGTTGCTATTTGGAAACTATACGTTGAGACCGATTAGGGTAAAAATACCCCTCCATGTAACCGAATTATAAGGTGACACTAGCCAATACGAGTCTGCCATGTGTCCTGCTTTGATGACTCAATTGCCATCAGAAAGAGGAAAGGCTAAAAAGCCCACGAAAGTGACCTAACGTCAAAACGACAACTATCCAAAGACATGTGTCATCTTTGCATTGGTCAACCAATCAAATCGCGTCAATTTAGGTTACAAAACCTAGGAGCACATTCTCCAATGATAGTATAAATACCCCATTCATTTATTGATACGACGGATTCATTATAACACTGATAGCAAGATTTGCCCGAAATTGCTTTCACTTCTCTCTGTTTTCTCTCTCTAAAACTCTTATTTCCAGCAATTGACTTGATCGTCAAAGGAGAATATTCCAATACTGGAATATTCTTTGTCTTTGTAGGTCTTGGACGGTCGTTGCGTCATTGGACACGTAGTCTCCCTAAGGATATCCAAAAAACCCTAAAACATTTGGCGCCGTCTGTGGGGAGACACGTTACAATAGCAACCAACATTCCCAATTCACTTGACGGGAACGTCCAAGACGAAACACACTTGGGTCGTAATGGATGCAGTGAGGACCGCCCCCCTAGAGGGAGAGACGGCCCTCAAGCGAGGTGATCTGACCCCATAGCCGGATTTAATGATTAGGCGCTTGTTTCTCTATCAGTCGGCCAACTAAATTCCCTCTTTAAGGATTTTCAACAATCACTGACCACTCAGGTTCATGCCCCCTCTAAGCCTGAGCCCACCAAGGAAGGGGAGAGAGTCGGCCAGATTGATAAGCAAAAGCAGCTAGAAACCCAACTGGCTAAAGAAGCTGCTCAAGTTAAGAAATAAAGTGCCCAAAAGAAGTCGAAGGTGACGATCGGCAAGTCACCTGAGATGCAGTGGAGGAGGTTACTCGAGAAGTCCAAGACGCTCAGTGCACCTACACCACAAGGCGGAACATCCCTCTACCTAGCCAATTGGCTCAGGCTTTCATGGATGCTCGAGATTGGCTGCAAGCCAAGAGGGATTCCCAAGTACAGGAACTGTCAGATACCGCCTCCACTCCAACTACGAAGGAGCGACCATTTCAACATAGCTCCCAACGTCAATCTCAAACGGGCAATCAGTCTAGTCGGAATCAAACTTCAACACCTAAGTCGTTGTTTAGTCAGGTGCCAAGGCAACCGATAAAACAAATCCCACCTTTCATGACATCTCACATACCAGTTTAGCAAGCATACATCCTACATGTTCATGCGACCAATCAGGGTTAGGCCATTACAAGTACAACCACTAACTCATCAATTCAACTACATACACCTTGAGAAGAGAGAAATTTTGAACGCCCCACAAGTGGGGAAGGTAAAGAACTTTGATGGGACCGGATGCCCAGACGAGCTTTGACGTCCTACAAACACCTGATGTACCTCCAAGGGGTAAATGATGCCACCTAGTACAATTACTTCTAGGTTACTTTGAAGGGCATGACCCAAACTTGGTTTGATGTATTGTCGTCTCATTGCATTAAGAATTTCACCAGTGTAGGGAATATTTCAACATTCAAATTTGAGTCCCACTGTGATCATGCACTTAAGCATAGTGGCGTCCAAAGGGAAAGAAGCTAGAACAAAAGAGTCGCCAACAAGTTTTAAGAAATTGTAAACCGTTCACAGGTGTGAAGGTTACACCCCATTCATCACGATCACGAAGATCACTAACTCCATAGTGGTCCGGAATCATGAGTGGATATTCAGAGATGATGGTACGAATCCAACCTAATTAAAAGAGATTAAACTCGCCATAAACGGCCTCTACTTTATTCTTATGATATTCATTTGCGCTTTTCCGACTAACATGCAATCAATAATTAATCCTAAACATATTTTGTAACACCCCAATAATTCTCCCTTTTCCAAACCACTTAATTTAAACAAAATAGTGGAGAACCATTGGTATGTTACCGCCACGTGTTAAAACGTTAAGGCTTTATCAAAGTATCGCAGCGGAAAATCAAACTTAAGTATTTAAAATAACATAGTTTAGAAAATCAATAAGTTAAAGCTTACAAATTGGAACCATATAAGTCCCTTATTTAAAACCAAACCAATAATCAAAATCCAAAACATAAACGAAGTAGCAAATCATAAATAAGTTCAGCACAAGAATCGAATACTCTCAATCACACCAATCCCTTGACAATGCGTGTGTCAAATCCCTGAACTTCAAATCATCAGGCTAACCTGTGCATACTACTCCCCAATAATACAAGTGTAACACTAGTAGAAAATAGTAAATGGGAAGCCCCAAATGGCAAGCGGTTTTGAAATTCCGCTTCTAAAATTGTAAATGGCAAGCGGTTTTGGATGAACTGCTTGCAAAATTGTAAATGGCAAGCGGTTTTGGGTGAACCGCTTGCAAATTTGTAAATGGCAAGCGGTTTGACCCATGAACCGCTTCCCTTTTTTTTAAAAAAAACCCTACCCATATTATAACCTATTCTCACGCCTCTTTTCTCCATTCTCACTCCTCACCAATTCTCTCTCCTCTCTTCTCTCTCCATTATCTCTTTATCAGTTTTTCACTCGATCTCCTCTCCTCTCTTTCTCAGCTTTTCACTCGATCTCTTTCTCACTTCTCCATTTTTCAATTTCTCACTCTCCTCGGTATTTTTCTCACTCTTTGTTACCCTCCTCTCCTCTCGATCTGAAGTTAAATTCGACCAAAACCCCCCAATTAAATTTGAGCAAATTTCGAGTACAATTTCGAACAAATTTTGAGAAAATTCGAGCAAATTTCGAGCAAATTCGAGCAAAATCATGCATACGTGAGGGTTTTCAAGTTTTTTAGGTCAAATTCGACCATGAAAACTCTAGATCTAGAGTTTTCATGGTCAAATTTGACCTTTAAAACCATAATTTCAAGCCAAAATCGTCGTTTTCATGGCCTAAAGGTGCGTTTAAGGTGCTTGGTGGTGGCGGTTATACGGGATAGGTGGTGATACGGGATAAGGGGTTGGGATTTGGTTTTGTTGGGTGGTGAGGTGGGTTACGGGTTTATGAGGGTAAAGTCGTATCCCCTAATCAAAAGTAATACCTAAATCGAGTACGTCTTTTACTCGCCACATAAATGAGAGTTGAGTGTGTGAGAATTAGTCTTGAATTCTATATGCTCATGTGGTTTGCTCTACTTGACAATTGTTGGGGAGGAAGAGTGATTGGATGAATGAGATTGATGGATATTGAAGCATGTTCGTTTGATTTGCCCTGAATCGTTTGTGCCTGATTTTATTATTAGGGTGAGGCATGTTTTATATATTCATTGATGAGCTCTTTGCTTAGGGACAAGCAAAGGTTTGGCTTGGGGGAGTTTGATATGTCCATTTTATATAGAGATTTACCCCCGTCCCTTGGTCATAATTAGTAGTGTTTTGGCTCTTTCGAGCCACTTTTATTACTAATTGGTGTTTTCTAGTATTATCGTAGTCTTTGTTGAGTTTTGTAGGAAATTGCATCTTTGGAGCATTTTCTCGGGTTTTTCATGGAGCGACTACGAGAATGGGAGGAGCACGACCGTCATTAAAGCCCAAGGTCGGCTAGAGTCATCAAGCCGGTGATTAAGGGCTCGGTATTTGGAAAACCGAGATATTCGGACTGAGTATTTAAGACCCGAAGAGGAGATCCGGATTGGGCCGAGGAATCGAGCCCAATCGAAGTCCAGGCCTCGAGGAGTAACAAGGGCCCGATCGGGCAAGGCTTAGCTCGATCGGGCAAGGCAGAGCAAAGGGCTATGCGTGCTAGGCGCACCCGATCGTGCGAGGCTTAGCACGATCGGGCGGATCTGCTGCAAAGGAGTGCGAAGAAAAAGGCGCGCCCGATCGGGCGGCCCTTAGCCCGATCGGGCACGTGTTTCTGGGGAGCTTTGTTAGACGAAGCACTTAGTTTCTAATTAGGAGTTGTTTTGTTTTCGTTTAAGTACGTTTTAGGATAATTATTTTTACTTACTCTTTCCTCTTAACTTTCTCTCTCTACTTAGTATTTTTCTCTCTCAAGACTGTTCTCTCAATTTTTCCCTTGTTCTTGATTACTTTTTGTAATTCCGCCGATTCGGTACGATTTCTATTTTTAATTAATTTCAGTAATTTCTTCTTTTCAATTCCTCATGACTTATTTTATTACTTTGCATGTTTTAGATTTAATCATGTCTGAGTAGTTTAATTCTAGGGTTCATGGGGATCCATGATTGATATGAAGGGATAACTTGTTATTATTGATTATTGATATTGCATGATAATTTCTTATTGAATTGTTTTAATTCTTTGCAATTAGATTATGAATCAATTTGATTGTGAATGTTTAGCAATATTGAATTGATGAATCGAGCAGATGTTAGTTTAATATTAAAGGCTATTTTCAATAGGAACCTAGATCTAGTAAATTGCGAGAGCCTGTTAGATCTATGTTGATTAATAAATTGCGAGAGCCTGTTAATCATGTTATTTGTGCAATGTTGATTATTGATTGTTATGTTTTATCCCGGAATATTAATTATTGGTGAACCTGTGACCCTAGTCTTCCTTATTATTAATTTTCTCCCTAAACTTAGTCTCTCTAGTATAGCTTCATATTAAAAACAACAAATTGGTTACCTTAATAATTTAAATTATTTTAATTAATTAGGAATAGAAAGACTAGTTTCCCTGTGGATTCGACCCTACTTCCCTATCTACTTTAGTTAGAGGACTTAGGTATTACTTTTGATTAGGGGATACAACTTTACCCTGTCAAACTCTCATAAAAGGGGTTTAAATACGTTCCAATGAATTGTAAAAATAATGTACTCGCTCACTCTCCATCCCAACCTCTTTAAGTGAACAATGCCCTCCCAAACTCACAACACTCGTGTGTTTAAAAAGACATACACTCAACCTAATAGTCGACTCGGAATATGTCAAGTCATAACTTGCATTGATAAACAACACTTTCACATTCACACAACTCTATGCACAAGGTCGGAAGGTCTTTAAAGCTTGTAATGTAAGGCTAGGGTAAAGGGTAGGATAAATTTGGGAATATGTGAGAGAAAAGCTACGCTTAAAGGGAGCCAAATCCTAATAAAACCAATGATCAAAATAAATGATGATCATACATCTCCAACAACATAACTAACTCCAACAAGAACCACCAAATATAACTCCAAACAAATCAAACAATCCCAACACTTACAAATTCATTCCTAAAAATATGATAATAATGAACTAGAGTGAATAACAAACTTTGCTATTAAACTTGAAATTTCTCATTGAAACTCATTTTTTTCTTTTCTTTTGATCAACCTTCACTAATAACATTTGAACATCCAACACTTTTTTTCTTTTGCTCTTTCTTTTTTTCCTTTTTTTTCATTAGAAGTTCACTTTCTTTTTTTTTTTTTCAATTTCTCACATTTTTCTTTTGAACTTCTTCTTTTTCTTTTTTTTTTTCATCACACTTTTATTTTTTCAAGAAATATACAACTTTTAAACTCATCAAAACAAAAATATGATCAAGAACAAATTACTTCTCAAAACCCACCCAAATTGTGCAAATAATGTGCACACTACAACCTCCCTCACCTCACTCACTAATAGCTCCCCCAAGCCAAGCTTGGGACTAGTAACCAATGGGGCAAACATGTCTTGTAATGTGGCTATAAACAATAAAAAGTCAAGGCAACAACATGGGTAGCAAGAAGGGAACAAATGTATCTAAATAAATCTGAAGGCTACCTAAAATAACAAATGCCTTCGTCCTCCACATGTGCATAATATTGAGTCTTGAAACACTACTCATAGTTGCAAACCAATACTCAAATTCATTGACATACCAGGAACTAATCACACATTCCTAACCAAATCAACTAGTCAAGCACTATATTCAGAAGTAGTTGGGAAAAATTGACGCATGTTTAGGATTCCAAGCAATTAAACTTCAAATCATGATCAACAAATCCACAATGCTCATTATCAAAAACCAAGAATCAAAACAAGTTTTTCTCAAGTATGGGGCACAGGGAAGCGTGATTTACAATTCATTGGAACGTATTTTTCTATTTTTTCTGATTTTTCAATTTTTTTTTGTGTTTTTCATAAAAGGAAATTAATAAAACTAAAGTAGAAAGCAAATAAAAACTATACTTAAAAGCAAATAAATAGAGAAAAGGGAGAGAATTACCAAGCGAAAGATTACCCCCCCAAGCCAAATCAAGCAATGCCCTCATTGACTTGGGAGAGTAACCTACTTCTCATCCTCATCCATCCTCGAATAGCCACCACCATGGCTAGGACCGGCCCCTCCATGGCTCGAGCCACCACCTGCATAACCCGAACCACCTGCAAAGTAGTTAGGATCCACATTCCCCCCAACGGCGCCAAATTTTGACAGGGTAAAGTCGTATCCCCTAATCAAAAGTAATACCTAAGTCCTCTAACTAAAGTAGATAGGGAAGTAGGGTCGAATCCACAGGGAAACTGGTCTTTCTATTCCTAATTAATTAGAATAATCTAAATTATTAAGGTAACCAATTTGTTGTTTTTAATATGAAGCTATACTACAGAGATTAAGTTTAGGGAGAAAATTAATAATAAGGAAGACTAGGGTCACAGGTTCACCAATAATTAATATTCCGGGATAAAACATAACAATTAATAATCAACATTGCACAAATAACATGATTAACAGGCTCTCGCAATTTATTAATCAACATAGATCTAACAGGCTCTCGCAATTCACTAGATCTAGGTTCCTATTGAAAATAGCCTTTAATATTAAACTAACATCTGCTCGATTCATCAATTCAATATTGCTAAACATTCACAATCAAATTACATCTGCTCGATTCATAATCTAATTGCAAATAATTAAAACAATTCAATAAGAAATTATCATGCAATATCAATAATCAATAATAACAAATTATCCCTTCATATCAATCATGGATCCCCATGAACCCTAGAATTAAACTACTCAGACATGATTAAATCTAAAACATGCAAAGTAATAAAATAAGTCATGAGGAATTGAAAAGAAGAAATTACTGAAATTAATTAAAAATAGAAATCGTACCGAATCGGCGGAATTACAAAGTAATCAAGAATAAGGGAAAAGTTGAGATAAAATTCTAGAGAGAGAAAAATACTAAGTAGAGAGAGAAAGTTAAGAGGAAAGAGTAAGTAAAAATAATTATCCTAAAACGTACTTAAACTTGTCACTAGGTTGCGGTGAGTCAGTCATCCATGTCAGCGTTCGT
Organism: Chenopodium album; assembly: GCF_948465745.1. Taxonomy (NCBI): domain Eukaryota; kingdom Viridiplantae; phylum Streptophyta; class Magnoliopsida; order Caryophyllales; family Amaranthaceae; genus Chenopodium; species Chenopodium album. Next base: position 11,420,485 of record NC_137856.1, read on the forward strand.
TAGGTTCCTGTGCTGAGTAAGTTGATGATAAAGCAAACGCCGCAAGTTTATGAAGTTAACTCCGCAAGTTGAATAAGTAAACGCCGTTGATTGTGTTTCTTCACTGTGAAGCTTCATATGGAATTACATACTTGCGTTGTTGGTATGTTTTATAGCCATGAATAAATTGTGGCTGTAGTAAACATTTCTTGGGCAACAGGGTTTTGTTTTATGAACGATTCAAAAAAAAAAAGAAGAAAAAAAAACGATCTCTGGCCATATTATCTTTGCTAATTTTTGTCGTAAAAAAAGAGAAACTCTTCCTTAATATTTCATACTTACAAGTATAAAGATCGGATCCGTTCATGAGGAAGGTTGTATGGGTTAGTGAAGACTAATTGTTACGGTTAGTGTTGTCTATAATCATTAATTTAATATTTGTAGATATTTGTATAAAGTTTTGTGATATATGTTTTGTAATTTAGTTATTCTATGATCTCAATGCTCTCTTTTGAAATTGTTTTGTTGTAAACATATGTGATCGTTAGTGGATAGATCTTATCTACGTAATATAAAATTGGGATGGTATTTGATGATTTTAAAGTTGGAGGCGGAAGATTTTGTACATTTTGCAAAGGGAACTAATGCATTTATCAATAATTAAATGATTTTATGTTTGCTTTGTAATTATATGTTCAATTTGGATTATGTATGGTAGTATATTGGTTTACAGATGTGACCGATTACCGTTAATTTTTATAATAATATGCAAATACAAGTTGATGGTTAATTAGCAGCGGTTTATATATTCCTATATATACGGTTAGATGTATTAGTATATGAGTTTGGTGTTGCGAGGACTTTGTTGTTAAGTTAAGTTTGGCGCTTTTCACAAATATATTTTGCGTGATTAAAATCCATTGTATATTGAATTTAACTGACGTAACAAATAACTTGTATACTACATATGAATGCAATGAACTTGTTTTCCAATTTATTTGAAGAAGTGGTTGAGTTTGGTATGGAGCTGTGTTTGTGATGGAGGAGTGGAGTTTGGAGTTATTATTTTTGAAACAAATAAAAATTTTATTAACCGTAGTACAACTTTTGATCTATCATTTTTTTTAACAAATGCTATTACATTACTTCTTTATATTAGGAACTTTTTGCTGAGTTCGAAATATATGCACGTCGAAGACATAGTGAGTGAAGCTATGGAGGTTCAAGACACTATAAGTGAAGCTGATGGTGGTCCTGAAGAGTATGAAAATTCTGGAAGTGGTGGTTGTCTAACGTCTCCAATGAGTCATGGGTGTGATGAACTTAGTAATGGTGTGCAATTCCAGTCCCCAATAAACACAATTGACACTTTAAACACAGTCGTTGCTAGTAATCAGTTTAGTGCTTCCTCCATAGAGCCTCCTAAGGTGGGAATGGTTTTCAAGTCGTGGCAAGATGTGGAGGCGTACTATAAAGAATATGCCCAGCAACAGGGTTTTGGAGTGACAAGAGCACAAGGTGTTTATTCGAAAGGCGAGGGAAGGGATCGTATTTCGACTACGTGGAGGTGTGAGTGCTGGGGTCGACCGGACATGAGGGCTTTAAGGGAAGCACGAAAGAGGGCTAGGGCTATGGATGTATCTGGTACAGGGGGGGCAATTGATGGAGTTGTTTGTGCTGATGAACTGAGCCAACATAAGCGGAAGTCTAAAAAGTGTGAGTGTAAGGCGAAGTTGTATGCTAGCTTGAATCGTGAAGGGGATTGGGTGGTGAAGGGAGTTGAATTGGAGCATACTAATCATTTACCTACACCTCGTAAGGCTAACCTGGTTAAAGAGTATCGAATTAAGGGGTTAACTAAAAGAGTCAGGAGGAATTTGTTGCATTTCTTTGATGAAGGTGTTCCGGTTTCGCAAATTCACGGTTGTTTGGGTACAGAAATACAAGGGGACCAAAGGAGGGTGCAATTGTCCGTGAAAGACCTGTCGCACGTGGTATATAAGGAAAGGCGTTTGAAAATGGTTGGAGGAGATTCAGCCGCAATGATGTCTAATTTTAAAAAAATGCAGGCAGCCAACCCCAATTTTTATCATTCGCAACGTCTAGATGAACATGGAAGGCTAAAAGATGTAATTTGGGTTGATGCGCGAAGCCGAGCAGCTTATGAAGAATTTGGGGACGTCGTATGCTTTGACGCCACATATTTGACAAATGAGTATGAACTACCCTTTGTTAATTTTGTCGGGGTTAATCACCACGGCCAATCAATTTTATTGGGGTGTGCTTTGGTTTCTCGTGAGGATTGTGATACATTCAAATGGATATTTCAAGAATGGTTGTCATTTATGAATAACCGGGCTCCTAAGGCAATTCTTACCGACCAAGCCGCCGCAATGCGGAAGCCTATTGAGGAGGTGATGCCTCATACGCGACATCGCTGGTGCATTTGGCACATAATGAGGAAGATTCCGGAAAAACTCGGTAAATGTGAACGGTTAGTACTATATTTCAATTAGTCTTGATGTTTACTAAGAAAGACTATTCAATGACCATAATAAATTTGTTGGTTTCATAATTAGGTGTAATCGTGGACTTACTATTTTCAAATGTTCAAAGTTGTCAATCCTTTTTAATCTTGTCCTTCTAAATGAGTTTTATTTTAAAAAGAAAGGTCCTTACTTAAAAAACCAGTTAATAAAACAAAAATTCAAAAGGTTATTGCTCGTTGATGATAACAAGTTATGATATTTGTGTATGGTTTTCAGCAAACAAATCAATTGACAAAATTTAAAAAAATAGCCTTCGACGCATTTACATCTTTTAGTTGATAAGGTGTAATTTGCATTAAAATAAAATGGACGTATATGATGAATTATGTTGATTGGAGGGTTCCGATTCACTAGTTACAATGGTCACAATGTAATAATTATTTATTAAATGTGATAAATGTTGTTGATTTGATTTTATACTCTTTTCATTTCATAGGTACAAAGATTTCAAGGGTGTATTGAAGTCTGTGGTGTATGAGAGTTTGACAATTGTAGAGTTTGAGAGTCGGTGGAACGAACTTATTTCGGATTTTAAACTGGAGGGTAATGATTGGTTGACTAGCCTATATAAGGAGCGGCATATGTGGGTTCCAGCTTATATGAGAGATTACTTTTGGGCCGGTATGAAAACCACACAACGAGTTGAGAGCATAAATAGCTTCTTTGATGGCTTTGTGAATCGGCATACAAAGTTGTTTGAATTTCCACAAAAGTATGCTAAGGCTCTTGAAAAACGCGTGCGTGATGAGACAGCCGCGGATGCCAACTGTGTGAAATATGTTAGGAGGCTAGTCACTGGTTTTGCATTTGAGAGGGTTTTTCAAAAGCTGTATACTGACACGAAATTTCAAGAGGTACAAGCAGAATGCTCACGAATGATGTACTGCTACTGCAAGGAGGAGAAGGTGTTGACTGATAAAATAATTCAATATGTCGTTGAAGATCGAGTTTGGATTGTACCCGAGGGCCGTAGCGAGGAAGTAATTACTAATCGAAGACGGTGTTACTCTGCCACTTTTAACAAGGAAACGAAGGAGGTGCTTTGTGTATGCCGGAAATTCACAACTCATGGCATTATGTGTAAACATATGATGAGGATACTGATCAGAATCTTGTTTTAACAAACCAGTATATTCTTAGTCGATGGCGGAAGGATATACTTAGAAAACACACTCGAGTTCGTGTATCGTACCATGATCCTAGTGACAACGTGGAGGTACAGAGGTACAATAAGCTTATGGGTGAGTTTGAGGCGCTGTGCGATGAAGCTGCTATGGTCAATGAAGTGGCGGTTCAGTTGGTATCCAATGCTATATCTCGCCTGAGGTCAGAAGTGGAGCAGTGCAAGCGGCAGAAATTAGAGGAAAGTGTTGAAATGTCTTTTCCTGATGATGCACTTGACTCAGACACGGTTGTCCCGGATTCTGTAAATGCATTTTCAAATGGCCAAGAGGACACCTTTGGATCAGATTTCTGTCCTCGTAATTGCGATGTTGTTGTTAAGGATCCGATTTTGCAGAAAAAACCAAGGGGAAGGCCAAAGGGATCAAGATAAAAGACTCTTGCGGAGATGGGGTTCAAGAAACCAGTGAGAAAATTCAAGAAAAAGGGTAATGGAGACACAAATGGTAATGACTGCACTGGTAGCAACAGCAGCAAAAATAGAGACAAAAAAGGATCAAAAAGGGAATCGAAGGGGAATAAGTGTAAGGGGGTGGTGTCGTCCAATTCAAGCAAGAACGGGAAACACGAAAGCTGCACCAGTAAGGGTCCAAATGAAGGACAGAAACAACAGTGCACGACTTGGAAGAATAATGATATCCAAGTGAAAACGGGACAATTCACGAAGCAGGCTCCCAAGGTAAACCAACCTACTCCTAATAGAGATTTTACGCGTTCAACAAATTTTTGGAATTTAGAATTATCACTATTTAGTATTTACGTTGAACTTAATTTTTTTAAAATAGGCACCCAAGTTGAAATCTCTAAATGACTTGGTCCCCGTATGTGACGGAAAAAACCAAGGTAGCAAAATCCAGGTAAGGATGATGCTATATGGGTGTTGTTGATAGTCCTTGGTTAGTTCCTAGTCTAATAGCTTTTTTGATGTTGTTTTTTATCAACAGAAGAAAAGGAAGGCCGGCGCAGTGCACTAAACCGGATCGTTTAAAACTTCAATTGCACAAGGCAACCAAGTTATCTATGTCATCGAATAAAGCTCGTCGTTTATTTATGTGTTTTTTTTTACTTGTGGTGAAATGTTATGTTTTCCGGACTTTATTTTCGTTTTAAGTATTTCTTAAAAAAACAATTTCTGAATTTTGTACTACAAAAACAAGTTAAGAAGTTTTATGTGTGTTTTATGAAACTCTATTGCGTACATGCCTCTGGCTTATAAATGTGAATTCCTTATTTCTTTATGTGAATTCCTTATATAAGTTATCAATACATAAATCCCTGGTGTGTAGGACTACTTATTTATACGCGAATCCCGTGTTTCGTTTTTTTCGTTATGTTCGTTATTTTCCTATCTCCTAAAGTTTGTTTATACATTACATAATGCTTGTAAATCCCCATCTTTGGGAATTTGCCCCTCTCCATAAAAATTGTAAAAGTCTATTATATAAATCTTACATATGTTTCTTGGAAATACATAACCAATTGATTAATTAACCCATACTTAGTGTAGTTCAACACCAAAACGGAGTAACTAAGCTAAGTCTGGTTATATATGTCATGTATCATTCTCAGTAATCTTGCCTTTACGTTTTGCTTCACTGATTCGGCCTTTATTTTTGGCTTTATGTTTGCTGTTTGTTACTTATACGTTGCTTTATACTCCGTATAATGGTTTTGGGCCAATCGAATTGCGTGGCCCAAACCCCTCAAGCAAAAAAATCCATGAATTAAAATGTGCATTTGTGCCTTTGTTTTTTTAGTTATTTAACAACAGTAGTAAAATGGTCCATTATTTGACCAATGTATTTGACCACATTTTATAAAAATTAAATAAATAAATAAATAAACAAAAAATAACAACTTCGTTGGCTTTATTTGACCCGGGTACAAAAAGGCATCGTATATTGGGCTGTATTTTACCCGCGTATTAGTGGGCTGTATTTTTGGCCTATTACCTTACCCAGGTCATGGTTATCGGGCTGTATTAATAGGCCTCCATCGTTCTTATGGCTTACATATTGAGAAATCAAATACAATTGGTGTTTCCCCATCATGTCCTATATTTTTATGCTTATGTTACAAAATGGACTTACAAGAATTAATACTTACAACCATTATTAAACGTCAATTAGGCTTGTAATTGGTTAGTTGACATTTTGCTAACTTTACACCGACTTACCAAGATTTATTCAATTTAAATACAAATGTCGGGTTTGTAATAGATTACTTGACATTATGCAACTATGCATGTGCTATTGCAACATAACTGTGAATGAGACTAATATAGAAACAATATTCTAACAACAACATTCAACAATCCAAAACTCCCACAAATTATAGCACCACCATTCAACAACACAAATTTTCATAATAGAGTACTAATAATAATAACAGCGCCTACCACCGAAACTAATCTAAAAAACATTCACCTGATACATGCACTAATGCAATACTACTTTAAAATAGTTGATCTTAGTTCTTCAAAAATTTAACACAGCATACACGCACATACAAATTTGGCTAAGTCCAACCATTGATATGCAAGTAGATCCGCAAACTTAACATGAATAGGATCCACTAACCAACCAGCAAAAAATTAATTTTGGTAACACCTACCTCCTTCACATCACATTAGTTATTCACAAAATATTTTACTACTTCCTTGATTCCTTTTTGTTGTCAATTTAAATAAAATTCTATTTTAAATTTCTAATTTTTTAATTGTTACATTCAACCATTAATTTTTTTGTTTAAAAAATATATATATATTTTTAAAAGGAGTACATTTTTTTTTTGGCTACTTTTTTTAAACAGTACTTTACATAACAGTTTTTAATTTTTAATTTTAAAAAAAACACTACAAATTATATAATACCCCTTTTTTCTCCTGATTTTATAGATTAAAGGTTTGATTTTTTTAACCCACTACTATTAAAAGTTAATCTCCTCAAACTTGATTCACACCCATTTGCAAAATCTACGGGAACGTAAAGCATTTAAAAAAAATCCCAACCTTCCACATAAGCCCAGCAGTACGTGGCGCAATAACATCAGCACGATCCTTCACGGGAGCATCCTCATCGGCGGCATGCACCTTGCCGTTGCGCTTGTAAAAGGAGGACTTTCTTTGACTAACGCAACGTCCTAAATCTGGTGTGTTGGCCTGCATAACCTCACATCTTCCAGACCCACAACGGGAATTTGCTGGTGTTGGCGGGAACTCACGTAAGCCCATTGTGCTGAACACAGATGGGGTGAGAATAGGGAAAGTGAAGCTAGACTCCCTGTTTCGGATCACCTTTTTGGACACACCAGGCCACCTCACCATTTTCCTAACACGTGTAGGGGTATCGCGGTGTTGAAGACGCCGCACTTGGAGTTCAAGCATCCTGTCAAGATCCCTCTCCGTCGGATTTTGGCCCCAAGCTGGTCCAAATAAAAAATTTGGGATCAACGAGTCAATATCATGTACGTCTGGCACTTTTAGTCGGCCTTTTGACTCTCGAACTAAGTTCTTGAACCGTTTGGTGGGAGAGGTTGATTTCAGTGGGCTTTGAGTACAAGTTTGGTGGTGATTGTGGTGGTTCAACATGGTTGATGTGTGATTTCAAGGTGGATGTATGGTGAAATGGTGAACAATGGAGTCAAACAGGTTTTTATGGATTGGTTTAATTTTTTTTGGGATAACAGCACAAATTCTTGTCTCAATTTGGTGGAACTGGCAGTGCAGGTTGAGTGAAGGGGAATACAAATAGAGTAAGAGGTTTTAAATAAGTAAAAGGAGGGTAGTTGGTTAAAGTTTTTTTCTACATTGAGAAACTTTAATAGTATTTATTGAAGTGTAATGTTTTTGTGACTGTGTGAATGCTAGTGTATATTGTTGATAATTTTTTTATTTTTTTAACAATATTTGAGATTTTGGGGTAATAATAATGTTCATATGTTTATTAATAAGGGTTCAAATTAATAAGTTAAAAATATTGAATTAAGCAACCAAATCTTCGGGCCTGTTCTCTTACGTTCAAATTTATTTCAGTTTAGTTCAGTTCAGTTCAGTTTTGTTTAGATCAGCTTGATTCAATGTAGTCCAGTTCATTTCAGTTTTGTTTAGCTCAGTTCTGTTCAGCTCCTAATTTCCTTCTCTTATACAATAACCATTTCACTTAAGTTCAGTTTAGTTCAGTTGAGTTCAGTTCAGCTGAGCTTAGTTCAACTGAGTTCAGTGAATGAGAACAGGCCCCCCGTAACGTTTCTTTTAACGAACAAATAGTGTAGCAAACTCGGCTATACATACTTTTGGAGTAATGTTGTTACAAATATATTGTATATTGTTAGGAACATACGAAAATATATTATTGTGATATATTTTCCATACCATATCATTTGATTTTATATTTCGAATAATAGTATAGGTTAGTGATATTCTATGATAGATTAATGGAAGTTTATATTTTCCATAATCTTCCAACATATATAGTTAAGCCAATCACAATACCTACGTAAGCACTGAAAAAAATATATAGAGTAAAGCATAGCAACTATTTATATTCACTAGGTTAGATCCCGTGCCATGCACGGTTATTTTCAGTAGTATTATAAATACTATTAAAGTAGCGTAAAATAATTGTCCACAAATGTGTGGAAAACTATATTACCAAAATATTTAGTGACATAAAACATAATCATGTTTAAAGACGAAATACTTATTATGTACTTAAAAATTATGCATTTGATATTATGCTTATTTTTATGCATTTAAATACGATAAAGTTAAACCTATATATGTATCTAACCCCACAACAAAGTTACCTTGTACGCCTTACATATTATTTATAATTGCTACATTATTAGATTAAAGGATTAAAAATGGATGTCTTATCTTGTACATTGACTCGTAGCTTAGTTTTTAATATTGATATGAAGATATAATCTTCAACGATTATCTATGATAAGATATACCGCGTACAACAATAAAAGGCTATTGAATCGTATATATATCTCCAAATTACATTATGCACGACCCAAAGGGCTTGTTTATTTTAGTGTAAACTTTAAAATATGTGTTAGTGTAACAGATTTACTAGTTGTGTCCTGTGGCTAACTTTATCATTCACATAAAATACATTAAGGGGGTACATATTCCACATTAAAAACTCACATCCAAGTAATACTGAAGTTGTAAAAATTTTAAATTTTTTTAAGGGGATAAACAATGCTTTTGCATTTGTGCAATGTAACTCTTTTACCATTTTATGGTCCTAGTTGTAACACACTTTTATTATTAATTTTATTATTAAATATCTACTAAAATTAATAAATTATGTCATAGCCTATTTAGGTGACCTTTATAACTGAGTTCATACTCTACCAACATTTACATGCAAAAATGTGTCTCTTACCTAATAGAAGTGATGGTATTTATTTTGTTTTGAGTTAATTTTCTATTTTCCTCAGATCATAAAGACTAATATTTACCTTTTCAAGCAACTTGATGATGTATGACCTGTTTAAAAAAGCACAAGTGCATTGCTTTTGTTATTAGCTTCTTATGCTTATCATACATTACTGAAGCATCATCATTTTGTTAAAACACAAATTTTAAATATTTACCTATTTATACTAGTTGAGGGTGTATGAATCATTTTAAATATCACAATTGCAATGCTCTTGCACTGCATCTGTTTTCTATTTTCCTTACTGTGATTATTAATGCTACTTGTACAGTCATTACTCAAGCATATTCCACGAGCACATAAAAATTTTAACACACAAACAAAAATAACTTTCATATATATATTTACTAATAATAAAAACCATACATAATTATCCCTTACTAGCTGCAGTCATTGCTTTTCACACCATAACCAACCTAACAATTTACTTGATTAGAGTAGCTAAACTTCACTTAAACATCATAAAACTAAAATAAACTTAAACTAAAAGACAATCAACCCTTATTTGCCATAGCCGAAATACATAGGAGGTCCAAGTGCTTGGGAAAAAATTTAGCAATCACTTATGTTGGTAGCTACACACCCGGGTTGTAGTTGTTGTTCAAGTACAGCACGAAAACCTCTTGCTCATTCTTGATGCCGGCATCACTGAAAGTGTGGAAGGTGGTGAGAATGTTGTTCTCATGGCTAACAATTAGTCTGTCCGGATTAACATTAGCAGCCTCACCCCACAGTGCATAGAGTCCATCCAATGGTGCAGCCAAATCACCTTTAACTTTCAAGCGGAGTGGGTGAGTCCTATGATCACGGATGTAAAAGTGCTTGACCCTAGTGTTTAGATTATGCTCCGGATTCTGCGCACATATTTTAAACAAAATAAAAATCATAAATATAAGCGCTTAATCTTAAAATTATAACTCAACATCTAAGCGTTAGCATCAAAAATTAGGATAAAATACGAATATAAAACAGACTTTCTTACCTGAGGAATTACAAACAATGTTTCACCATTCACCAAGCCCACACCCAATGGTGTATGCGCCATGTCAACGTACTCACAGTTCCTGAAAATCAGAATTTCATGCACATAGCGATCAGTTTTTGAAGCGTAGTCGTAGTAGACACGCTGAAAAGTCTCATTGGCCCTGATGTAGTACGTGACACCTGTGTCACCTACAGTAGCGCTCTTAATAGTCACGGCATAAAGGGGAAGATGGTTAGGTTGGTCTTCAGCAGGGAAAATAGGTGGGGGTGGAGCAGGGTGTTGTGGCGCGAAAGTTGGAGGTGGATTTAGCGCTAGAACAGAAAATCCCAAACGAGGAGCAGGGATATTTTGGTGAAGTGGGTTAGGATAAACAACAAGATCAATAGGGTTCACATTAGGAACAACCTGATCCTCATCCACGTTAAAAACGCGGCGCCTAGCACGTGACTTCCTCAACCGTGCTAGGGTTTTGCCAATAATAGAGCCAGTCCTTGTAGACTTAAAACGCTCTAAGTAGGAATTTTTCTTGACATTTTTGTCAGACTTACGGCGAAGTCGCTTTCGTAAAGGGCTACAAATGGAAGGAAGTGATAGGGAAGGAGATGATGGAGAGGAAGAAAGCACAACTGGGGACTTGGCAGACATTTTGGCTAAGAGTTGTGGTGTTACGTGTGCAAAGATTGTTTATGTAGGATGTGGCATTTTCATGTGGTCTAAGTGACCCCTATTTATAGTAAAATTCAAAGAGGAATTGATGCCTTCGCATGTCAACATGTATCCTTTCTTGGATGCCTTATTGTCTAGGACTAAAGTTTAGCCCTAATCCAATCCAATCTAATCAAAAAAAAGTTGTAAACGGTAATTTATAATTTCCTTACAATATAATGCTAAAACTAATTACTATTGTGTTTTTGTCGTGATGATCAATTTACTACTCGTACCCGAATATAATGGTACCAGGAACAATATGTCTTTTTAATTTGAACCCCGGAAACAAGACGAATTAAGAGGTAATATAAATTCAGACTTATTAATTGATATTTAATTGTTAACCGAATTTCATTGGAAAAAATTAAGGTTTGTTTCATCAAATTGCCATTGCTTTATCTATACCTATAAATCCCAACATTATTGCCAGACACTTGACGTAGTCACTTTATAAATAAATTAAACCCGTAACAACAAAGATGTATTCTAACTTCGTATGCACGTATTACTTCTCTAAAAAAAAACACACCACATACCCTCCGATCCTTCATGTACATTATCTTAATTTTGAGTGTGGACATTTTTTTTTAATTCGTGAATCATTTTATATCTACATTATATATCCTTTTCATACATCAAGTAATTATATGTAAATATTGCAAGAGTTCCCTTAGGATTGTTAATCAAGTTCACTAGGAAGGCAAAAACCACATTTACTCTATCACATTTAAATATTTGGTGCAGCACTTCTCAGCTACCAACTCCTGTAAGAAACTAACATTAAATTGTTAGAGTTCACTTAATAAATTTCAAGAGTTAATTTCCTATCTCCCTAGCTTTTAGAACCTGACCCCCCCTCCCAACCCTAAATGTTTAGCCTTGTTTTGTGAAACTTATTTTATTCTTACCAAAGAATGGTATTAGATATTTTTACATATTATGTGGCCAAAATTAACTTGTGATTACTATTGATCAAATCATGGTATTGGAGATTAAGATCGGAACTGAACTCATTCGTAACGAAAATAAGCGGCGATTAATATATGGCTTAATTGATTAAAAACAGTGAACGACCCTGAAACCTGTAAGTGAATACAAATATTATTAATCGCAAATCAACTATAGTTGAAGAGTAGTACATGAGTTCATGTACTCTCTAAAACCAACACCATTCAATGTTTTTTTAAATCTTTTATTTATATATTCATTTTTTTGTGTTTTTTTTGGAAAAGTTTTTATTATTGTTTTTTGTAAAAGAGAAACACCTATTCACGTTTAAGTGATTAATAAATTCAATTGATAGGTTGTTCATCAATCTCTACACCTTATAGAACACCCGGGATCTATAAAATACCAGTTTTTACACGCTAAAATAAAATATTGGTAACTCACTGTCGTGGTCACATTTTGTGAGAACTTATAGTATCGCACACATAGGCACACGAGATATAGCGTTGAAATGATTCAATATTATTAGGAATTATCTTCTCTAAATTTTTCAAGACGGTTACATGATACTATATATTTGGTAAAGAGCAATTGTGATTAACAATCTAAGACTCATAGTTACTTGGTTACAAATGGTTAAGCATCTTTAGTGATCAGATTATTACAAGCAACATTCATTTACATTTTTAGTATAATTATGCTCATCACTCTCATATTTGAAGCCAAGAAATTTGGTTTCATATTCTCCCAAATATAGTGAGTAATGGTGTGTTTTAAAAATACCCAACTACCTTGTTAATACCTGACAATGGATGTGAAAGAATTTCAGGGAGTTGCTGTTTTCACAGCATAAGGAAGCCCAGATAGTCTGACCGTAAGCTTACAGTTCAAGGGACGCTTAGTCCACCAAGATTCATGCATGTCACCCTCCATTTTGACACCATAGACAGATCTTCTGAGTTTAGAGGTGGGAAGTCAATGATATGCGATTATCGATGATAAACAAAGCTTATACAATAAGGTTACCGAATACGTGTCATGTTCTGATTCGTTTTCCACATGTGTTAGACATATATTGAAGCAATGCAATTGAATTCGAGTATAAGCCTCAGCTGTTAATGTTAGAGCGCCATTAATCCTAGGAGGTAAAATAGTCAATGTTCTGAAACAGCTATAGTATTTGGAGAAATAGGGATAGTAGTGTATCAAACGCGTTTTCTTGAAGCAAAAGTAATTAAAATGAGGACTCTTTTAGTTTGGTCATTTTGCCATAACAAAGTTCACTTGCATATAGTGATATAGGTGTTAATTCCGAATAAATATGGGTCGGATTATGTCAAGAAATTAATGATTTGTACATAATCCGTTATATTTGTTTATATGATAATTAGCCTTTTTTTGAAAAGGGATAATTGATAATTACTCGGTAAGCACGAAGTTCAACTGATATTGCGTAGGCTCATCTACTGAATTTGTTTGTTTTATTTTTTTTATAGTTAAGAATAGGATTTAGTTTTCAAATAAGATAAGTTATATATAATTGTTATCTTAATGGAAAAATTTGCTAAAAATTATCGGCCCTATATAAATGACACACATGTAGTGATACTATGACCTAATTGTGGTTGAGACACCCAAATTTAGTTTTGTAATAAGATAATGTTATCTGCATTTTTAATGTTATTTGGTACATTGAGCTCATATAGGGGTCGATAAAACTTATTGTACCTATATAGGTGAGACCGAGCTAGTGATATATTGGCCACATTGTAGACGAGCTGACAAAATTTTGCAATGTATGTCAAATACATGTGAGCATTAATGAAGCTATATCTCAGTTTTACTAATACTTGTGAAGCAAGAAGTATAGGCTAACTAACTATCCTATTGTTCTTATTTTCGGTTTGTTGCCATGTTTTCAATTTCTATTGTGATAATTAGTATCTACAACTTTTATCGTATGGCAACATTGAGCTTAAATAGGGATCGTTAAAACTTATTGTACCGGAGTGTAAGTGATACACCCTCCGTGTGACTTTTTATTTCAATTGGAATCAATCAATTCAAATAAAAAACGAACTTTAGTAATTGAGAACCATCCGGAGTGTAAGCTAAGTAGGGTCAAATTTAAGGTTTAATTTTAATTATATTTGAACCATTTTGTTTAGAATAACGACCCCAATCTTGATAATATATAGTATCAGTCACATAAACTGTGTCACTCTATCTAATGCTTGTTGCTTAGTACATGTTTTTCAAGTTGATTACATTAATTAAGTTTGCAAGCCAGTAGGGATAATACATCTTTTGTGCACATGTTAGGCAAATAAGGGAGTTACTAAATGTCATAATGGCTCCAATTAATATTAGACTCCAATTAATTTTCTCACCATCCATGTCCCCTCCAATTTATTTTTATTATTATTATTATTATTATAAATTACATGCATGATATATTAAAAATTAAAATTAAATTTTTTCCTCAAAAAAAAAATTAAATTTAACTATGAGTATTAAATTAAATTCATGTGAAGAAAATAAAATCAAAAAAAAATTCGTAAATTTACTAATTAAATGTATTTTGTTATTTTTAATTATTATTAAAAAATATTTTAAAATTTTAAACGTTACACATGTAAATGTAACATGCGATCGTGTACATTGGAAAATGTAAAAAAAAAATTCGACAAATATTTGACTCGACGGCATCGAAGGTTCGTCATCCCCACCAAGTGCCTCTGTTATGAACGCGAACCGGCGTCGACTCATTTTAGTGGTCGGAAAGTACAATGTTGGTGGTCAACCGTCGTGAATCTACAATGTTGGTGGTCAAGCTAGTTGTTAAGGTCGACCCGTCGTGGTGGATGGTTAGGGTTAGTGGCGGTACTTGTGGTGGAGTTGATGGTTAAGGTGGAGCCATAGCTTGGAGGGTGAAGGTTAGTATAGTGGGTCAAAGTTAGTGGTGGTTGAAAGAGTATGTAATTTTTAAAATTAAAAGGGGCATGGAGGTCATTTGATCCTATAGTTTGAGTAATTCTATTGTGGCAAATAGCAATTCACGCAAATAACTCCCAAGACTTTGATAAACTATATACACTGAAACAAGTTTAAAAAGTAAATTTATTGCGAGGAAGGTGGAGTGAATCATAGGGTCTACCCAGTGAAATTAATACATGTCACTTTAACTTTAGTAGTCTAAATTAAAGGCTAAGTCTATTATGTAGCCTACTACTGTAGGAGGTATTTTTAGTAATAAAAAAAAAAACCCCAACTCTAGAAAAGCCTACTTTTCTAGAGTGCTAGTGAGGAGTGTGGTACTGAAGTCCATTTATTCGAATCTACAAATCGAGTGTTGCAACTAATGGAGGGATGGAGTGTGACTTAGCAAAGTGCACTTGCCATATAAGGTGACACAAACTGAATGCCTCATAAATTCCCAACCAAAAATAGAGTATCACCAAGGCTCTTAACAAAGATTTTGGTCCTATTTTAGACACACTATAGGGTCCATAAAACCAAATCAATAACAGTCCTGCCTGTTGCCAAACCTGATTACCTATGTGGGTTTTACTTTTTAAATTTTTGTACTTAACTATTTAAAAATGTAATAAAGCTCTGGATGGGTCTTTTAGGAAATACATACCATGTGTAAGTTTATCAAACTACTTTCCAAACTGGTAACAAGTCCAAATTAGTGCATATCATAAAAGGCAACATATTTTGTTTGCAATACATGCACTGACACTCCAATTACAGGACATGAAATATAAACGAAATAGGCTCAAAATTAACAATCACCATTGGTGCGATGCATGAATCTGTCAAGTGAAAATAATTTCAAAGTCCGGGACAGAGGTGGTGCGACAAAATGCGACAAAGACCATTTCACCTTCCTTAATACCTTCACCTTTGATCATCTTGTTTATTCCATCCTTGATAACACACGATGTTATTTTTCCATCTCCATCACGGTTTATGTACATTATTGCCTTCCACTTGTCCTGCCCAACTACATCAACTGTTGTTTCATTCTCATAATCAGCAAGGTATCGACGTGCAAATTCCACCGGCACATACTACAAGTAATAATAACAAGAAAACTTACATTATTTTCTGAAATTAATAAAACTAAGGGTGCAAAAAATAAGAGTGTAAGGCTTAGTTCTTACCATCCTACCAACTTTCATGTAGTGTTCTGTGAAAGTGAATTCGAACTCCGGCATTCCATCTCCCAGGGCTGACATTGGGACATATTCTGAACTGTCTGCATCACTAATCGTGCCATCGTTCTCTATCAATACATGTGGGTCAGACACTGTGATTTCAACTCTATCTCGCCACACCCTCACCCTAAACAACATATCTTCCCAGTTTTCCATATCAATGTGGATGTAGTCTTCATTTTTAAGGTTGCTTGCCTTCACAAATTCACTCCAACCTTTGCCAAGTTGCATCACAAGGCCATTACGTGTTTTAACATCACGCGTATGAACTTGAAATATGTTGCACTACGTTCCTCGATGAATTTTTAACACACCCTGACCCCCAAACCTGTTTTGCAAATACTTGATCTCACTAGCCATCCGACTAGGGACATTCTGTTTCACAAGAACCTCATTGTCATTAAAAGGCTAACAAGACTACTCAGTACATGGATTTCAAAAATTTAATAAGAGTTGCAGCAACTAACCACATACTGTCTTGTTTGCCGGTTCATTGTGATCACACATCGTGTTGATATATTCCACATTTGTGCCCCCTAATGACATTCGATTACGAAGTTAAATCCAATACCACACTAATTAACCAAAAGCAAATAAAAAAATTAAAAAAAGGGGAGGTCACTTGGTATGACTGCCATCCAGATTAATAACACAGTATTACAAGTTATTAACACATTCTGATCCCTCAAACTACATGATATACACACTGGAAAGGGTATCAAAATTACCAAGGTTGCAAACATTCACCACCAGCAATGTTACACCCACACATCTAAAGTAGCTGATTTACCACACTATAAGATTAAAGGTAACAAGATATAATCAAGGCAGATCATCAATTCATCATACATGATAACAAAATTTCCACAAAGGATCAACAGACAAGGTCCTAACCTCTATTGATTATCCAAATAAAAAATACCTCCTTAGGACATTAAGCAAATCATTCGCTAACACATATCTTAGTAATTATACTCTCTGCCTAAAAACGATGCCAAAGTCTACATATCAATATTCTAAATTTTGGATCGTTTTCCAAACAGCTGTAATTGATTCAATTTTTTGTCACCCAGGCTCAATAAGTAAGCACCACATTAATCCTGGTGAAAACTATTCAAGACAACATAACCATGTATGTAGTTCTTAATTTGCAATTTCTTCTAATGAATCATTAAAAAAATGCAACACATACCTAAGAAATTTTTGCTTACAAGTGGGACAATCAGTGCAGTCATTGGCATACAGCACTCATAAAATTTTTCTAATAATCTGAAGTACCAACAAGGGTTTATATGATAACAGTCACTTTTGCCTCCATTGCTATCTCACATTGACAAATCACTCTGACAACCAAAGGATTCAGCAACCAATTTATTGCAATCACAACTAAAGAACTCCAGCAATGCACTCAATAGCCAATTTGACATGATCCTAGAATTAAATTACACCCACCACCTAAAAATTCAGTTTTATGAGACACGTAAAAATTGCAAATTTAGTACAGAAGACAAAATTGGAAAATATAATAGGAAGATGATTCTCCACATAACTGAACATACAAAATAAAACAGAAACCTGAATAGATTTGGGCCTATCTTACTCATCCTAATTGTAGACCATGGCCCTCTTAATTAGGCTTAACTTGTTCATATTACATCTTTGGGATATCAAGATAGGAAAAGTCATACATTGTTTTAAAATCCTCACTTACTGGTTGACTTTAGTAAAGAACAAGCATTCGATCATTCATGATAAAAAAGTTAGTAGAAGCTCATTCACTGCGGCTATAGCTATAACACAAGTTTGCACTTCCTCACTAACCTCAAACACTAATGCCAATATTGATTAAGCAAATAGCAACGTCAAAGTTAGAGGAGAAAGGGTCTCCTCCTCATTGTATAGCAAATGAAAATGAAATTAGAAACATCAAAAAAATGATTAATACATCAAGCAACTTAAATTCAAAACAGGGCTTCCATCAAAGACGCCTAATTATACAACCTGAATAGAACATCAACCTCCTTTCCTAATGCTGCGGTAGCATATCTGCCCATTCTAAGCAGTTTTTGATTTTTTAAATACATATGTACAAGGTAAGACATAGATAATCAACACCATCTACCTTATTACACATATAATTAACACATAATAGTGACAATTAACCAATAATCGTAACTACTCATCATTGATGTGCAATAAAATTTCACGGTTTTATGAACCTTACAAGAACACAAACCCTAACTCTCAAACTCAGTTAACAATTGAAGGAAATTCAAAATTTCAACGCACACATACTATTTGAGTACGTAATATGCAATAACAATCTATATTAAGCATGAATACAATCCACCAATGTACAGAATTTGTGTAGAAAAGGGTTTTTTAATTTTTCCTGTATTTATTGTCTAAAACGTTAATTAAATTTGAACAATTTTGATAAATTGAAGAGAACTCACAGCGAGAGGAGGTCGGTACCGAAGAATTAAGTTGTTCAGGTCACAACCTTTGGTCGGTGGTGCGGAGATGGCCTGGAATGCGAAGCCGAGGTGTCGATGGCAATTGGGTGATTTCGAAGGATCGCCTATGTCTAGTGGAAGAAGTAGTATTTGTTTATTTATTTTTTTTCCATTTTAGTCCCTTGTTTTTAAAAAAAGAAAGGCCAATGTAAATTTTTTTAAAAGAGGTGATTCATTTTATATTTAAAGAATCCATTTTTTATTTTTTTAAATTGAATAGATATTTTCCTAAAATTCACACATATGTTTATAAAATATTCACAGTGTATTTACTCAGATTGAAGAACTTTAGGTTGAAATAAGGCATACTAATTGCGGATGCAAAACTTAAAACCTGTAAAGGAAAAATAAAAATAGGTCAATGACATTGCAACGTAACAACTTTGGCGAAATAGAATAATTGTTTTATTTGCCATGTTGTTATTTTTATTTTTATTGTATTAAATAGCCATATATGCATGTGTGTTGATATTATGCGTCTTACATGAGCAACTTATCAATTTAAAATTGCTAACGCTTTACAAAGTTTTGTGTACTAAAATTTGGTATTTGGGGTGTTAATTAAGTATTCTCCAACAAATTTTATTGAAATGATAATTTTTAAAGAGCCAAATTATACTTTTGAATAACTAAATTGGAACCATGAATAAGGATGTCCTATGATCTTTAAATGTAATGACCCCAAATTAATAGAAGTAACCCCGGTCGTCATCCCAAATACACTGCCCACCACCCGCGCGTATGTATATTGGTGTATATCAGTACGTAAAAGACGTTTCTTATGTCATAGTACATTGGGATTTGTGTATTAAAGACAATTTCATGTGTAAATGTCATCGATTCCTTCATCACTGTTTTGAAATTCAACTTTTCTATTCATGCATGAAAGATATTTACGGGGGTTTACACATTAACGATCGTGGCTTTGTCTCTTGACACGTGGGGAGCACATCCATCACCTGCCAAACAAATATACCTTGCCCTAGTGGTTTAGAAACCTATTGTTTTTTATTAAAACAACACTAATTAACCAACACTAATCCCACATATACTCACCTATTGTTTTTTATTAAAACAACACTAATTAACCAACACTAATCCCACATATACTCTATCAAGTGATCTATGCAATTGATATCTAAAAGACAAACCTTGCCCCAGTGGTTACAAGGTATGAACTATGTGTAATCATTAAAGATGGGGGGTCAGAGGTTCGATTCCAACCTCTATCTTCACTCTTTTATGATTACCATTTTTTTATTGTTTTCTTTTTCCTTTATTTGTGGCTTTGTCAATGAATTTTGTTACTTCATCCCTTAGGCGTCAATGATTCCGTGACTAAGTATTTTCAGTATGCTTTAGTTCTTTGTTTTCTTAAAAAATTAAAACCCTTGTGTTAATACATAGTAGTGACAAAACATGTTAATTACATGATTACATAAAATATTTATTTAGAAGGAATTTATGTATTTATTTATTTCTTTTTACGTTACTGCTTTGAATTGGTTTAGCTCACTTTTTTTGGTTTTTAATTCATATTTTGAGTTTATTTTAAAAATTGGAATTTTAAGTTGTGTTTTTAGTTTTTAAAATTATCACACACAACTGCAAATTCATACGACGAAGAGGGATTTTTTTAATAAATAGTAAGTCATTATTTCTACTATGATGTTAATGTATATGGATTATCTAAATAAAATAAAAATTGAACCAAACTAATTCAAAGCAATTAAAAAAGGCAAAGTTTAGGGAGTTAACCTCCTATATCAGGTTACTACCTGAAAACTGACCTCTAACCACCTGCGTAGTGAGTTACTTGCAACTTTTAAGAGTTTAGTGAGTGAGGTGCAACTATTGGCTAAGTTTGGGGAGTAGTTGTATACTATACTCAATAATATATGGGGGTATTAGTACTTTTGTTTTTACTATAGTTGTTACTTTGCTACCCCAAGTTTAAAAGCTTGGATCTAATTACATAGTAGTACATGTCAAGACGTTAACAAGGGGTAAACAATGATATCGGTTTAGGCGGAATATGGTAAAGGTGAATATATGAAAAACCACCAGCTCCTTACACTAACGGAAGTTGAGGGTGATAACCCTAACCCGATTAGGGACATCTTTAACAAACCAAAGGGTCCAAAAACCTCAAATACCTTCAATGTTTATCAGAGCTAGGCAGTCAGCGATATATTATGTTTCATGCCTCGAAGGTGTAATTTAACCATCAAAGTTTCGTATGACATGCTTTGTTCACCATGTCTAAGGCCCTTTTTTCGTACGTTTCATTACAATTGTAACTCACTACAGATATGAAAACACAATCATCATTGAAATTACCTTCAGCCTGTTCTGTTCATTCGACTTATAACGGTGTAGGACAATAGCCCCTAAACTTGGAGTATAAGTGTATAACTCATATGTCCACATTTTTAAATTACTTTCTTGAATAGACCTTTTTAAGTATATTTATTTTATAAGTTCAAGTCAGTCATAATACCTTTGGTCACAATAACTACACGTATACCAGACAACAACAACCCTCCTCCTCCTCTTTTCCTATTTACTCTACAAATTTCATATGCATAAGAACCCAGAACTACTCCACCCACATTCCACACTGCATGTGCCGGTACCTCAAGTAACATCAAATCATCAGGAAGGCAAGCTTTAAACAGGTAATTAAAAACTTAATAAACAATACTTTTGCATATTCGCATTCTGGTAGAATTCATGTAACTGGGTATTAATGTCCTTGTAGAATGCATGCAAAATAGTAAGACTCTTATCCAATTTTAGATTCATTAACTTTAACCCACTCAATTGTCTTCTTATTTGTTTAATATTGTTGTAAATGGTGATTTTGTTGTTATTTTCTGATTTTAATAATCGTCTAAATTGAAATGAGTGAGTCATGTTCGACTTAAATTAATCGTGTTGTTTTTTTTTTTTTTTATAACTTTCATTACATAGCACTTTTTAATTTCCCCTTTTTTTTGGCTAATTATTATTGTATAAATCTATACTAAGTAATTGTAATTGACATCTAGCTATAGTAATTTAAACTGTTGTTCGGTGGTTAAATTGTAGTATTTGCGCATTATATATGATATTGAGATAATACTGAAAAAAAAATATGGCTTGTAATTGCGGGAATCGTGGTCAGATAATTGGCAAAATGCTATGGAATTGGTAAATATAAAGCCACAACTTCTACCATTTGCAAAGATTAAAAATATTGCTAAACGTCTTTATGCAGTTTGTAAATATAAATTAACCATAATTATTGCAAATATCTAAGGTTTCATAGTTGATTGTAAACCAACTATGTTGGTGTGTATTTAGTGAATATCTCAATTGGGAAAATTCCCCCCTATACGTACCAATAGAAAGAAACAGTTTAGTAATTTAGGCTCTTTAAACACTAATTAATGTCAGATTATTACATAAAACATACGAATATAACATCAAATTGTATGCTTAAAGTGTGTTGTTCCGCGTTCCTATATTTGATTCGCTATGTCTTACGGGATAGATGTGTCTCAAAATATTTTGCGAAAGCATAGTTTTGCATACAAGAAATAAACTATATTTATCCGAATTTGTATTACTAATTATAATTAAAAAAATCCAATGCTACGTGAATGAAGAGTCATTGTCACTAATTTGATTATATGTCCAATTCAAAAGGAAACCACACAGTAAGAAGAATGGATGCTACAACACCTTGGTTCCAGTTCATGGTCGCTGAATCAACCAGGCGAAGATTGGTAAGAATTCACCCCCTAATTGTTTTCCAATTTTATGCATCTATTACTACTATATACAAGCGTGTTTATTTTTGGCTTACATATGCTGCAGTTTGTACCAGCTAGAATAAGGGATTTGATTGCCTTAAAAAATGGGAAGACCTATGTTTTCAGGGGGTACAACAAGACACCCTATCCAATAGCAGTAAGACTGGTTGAAATTGGACCTTACTTACAGTGCTACATAGAAGATGGGTGGACGAATTTTCTTGATGAAAAAAATATAAATAATGGTGATGTTGTGGAGATGTTTTATTTTCCAAACTATTATTTTAGGGCAAGAGTGCATCGAAATGGGCTGCATATAAAAGATAATGGTGAAGTGGAAAAGTTGGATTCATCGGACGAAGATGACACAAATGAAGACCCAAATGAAGACACAAATGCTGATGATATGGATAATGATCCTCCTACATTCAAGGCTAAATTAACAAAGCCATACCTTAGAGCTGGTAGACTGGTAATGATTGTAAATTTACGACATTAAATCCATTGCGACTAATTTTGCTTAAAATGTGTTTGCGGTCTTTATAGTTAATAATGTCAAATATTTTTTTCCACAGTATGTGCCTGTCACATTCGCAAGAGAGAACCTAAATGGATATCCCGAGTGCACTGAAGTGCAAATTATCATGGGGAGACAAATCTGGGACGCACTCCTTCAAATCAAGTATGATGCGTGCAATAACATTATCCTATGCTTCCTTAATAGAGGTGTTAGGCAGATGATTGCTTGCAACTTCGTGCATCCCGGGCAGACTCTCTACTTAGAGTATTATGGGGATGTCAAACCACCCCTTTTCTACATTAATACAACTGAGTACGTCTAGAGGGCTGTGATAAGGTGGTCGAAGCCAATAAGGGTTATTTCGGGGTTGTATGTTTCGTTATTTAATTTTCATATGTAAGTCGTATTTCATAGTTGCTAAAATTATGTTACCATACTTTGTCCCTTTTTTAAGAAGTTGTAATACGTTTGAATTTAAGGTATTTGTAGTATGTTTCAATTTTAGTAAAATATTGGCTTTGTTTGAATAATACCATGAAGATCACTCCTATGTAAAATAGTTTATTAAAGATTGCATTTACGTCTTAATTTATTAAATAGGATGCCAACTTTGAATAAATTAGCTAAATCCAAATTTGTTCCCGAAATAGTGTGGAGATTCTTTGAATTGGAGTGAACGTATCGTATACTTTCTGATTGATCATGCTAGCCAAGTCCATTTGTACCTCACCTTTGCGTATAATATTAAAAGACTTTAAATTTTTAGCCATGTGTAGGGTTATATACTGTAAAATGTAAAGCTCTTAATTAACCACTAAAAGGCTTAAGTAAACTTGTATTTACTTTATACAACAATTACTAGTTGTCTAGCAATTAATTTTTTACAAGACATTCACACCTTGATGTCGTCCACGTACACTTGTTTTCATCCATTTAAATTCTTTGGGAGGTAAAACTGATGGTCAACCAATGTGTGTTGTGGTCTAGTTTGTCAAACCCATCTTGTTGCCATTTTATTATCCATGCACTAATTTACTTTATGTTTCAATGTCTGACATTTTTTTTACCATGGTAGCATCAAATTGACTTTTTAAGTAGTTGAAATGCATCAACGTGTACAAAACTGTTAGCTTGGAAAGCACGAAACATCAAATTGTGGTGCTCATAAGCAAAATCTACTCTACCTTGACAAGCAAGTTACCTAAATATTAATGTCCTATAGCTTAAAACGTGGCTATATTTTCAACTGCGCATAGAATTAACAAATTTGTAAAGGTAAAACAACCACGTCTCCTTGGTAAAAATAATTAAACAAAAATAGTAAAAATATAAAGGCATGTAACATCAACACTTCCTTATGAATATAATCAAGACTTGACTTTAAAGTTTCATTAAGACGGAAACAATAGGCACACATGTAGCTACTAACTTTAAATCAAGGATAAAATTCAAAATATTGGTAATTAAAATACAATTCCGCAAAAAAGCTGATGCTATTCCGACTAATAGGTCGTATACAGGTGGTCTAAGTATGGTTTAGGTCCCAAATTATGGACAAAATGTCAAAACATTACTGTAAATGTATTTGGATTATGTTGATATTAAGTTAAGTAAAAAATGCACTCGCTTTACAGAAAAATACACTACAAGCTTTAAACTAGTGTCTATTTCATCCATATGTAGTATTAATTAATAAAACTTGGTGTGTAAGATAAAGTTAATTGAAAGCGTGTGTAGGAAGTTAATGACTACATAAAGCCATATACAAAAGGACACAGCCTTTATTAACCAACGTTTCAAATATCAAATTCTATTAGCACTAATGGATTCCCAAACAAGCACTACGTCCACTAATTCGACCCAAATGAAATGCAACCATGGTGTTTTTGCTCGACTATCAACCGTGCGCAGGGGTAGTAACTATGGCAAGCGCTTTTTTGGATGTCCTTATTGGAAGGTACTCGGCTTGAAATGTTTACGCAAATATACTATAGCTTGTATTATAAAATCTTAAGTTGTTTTAATTGTAGACAAACTGATCTTACCGATCCTATTACAGGATCCAACAAGGGATTGCAAATTTTTCGCTTGGGAAGAGGATGCGGTAAGCAATGGTGGTGGTGATAACAAAATGCTACAATTAATTCGAAGCAATGAAGCGCTGCTGAAGGAGATAACAGATCTGCGTCTTGAGTTACAAAGATTGACGACATTAAACGAGTCTTTGTGTAAACATAACATGACTCTAGCATCTCGCAACAACCTTGTTTTACTAGTGTTAGTTATTTCGTTACTAATGTACTCTATGAGTCTCATGTAATCGATGACATTGTGTATGGTTTATTAAAAATATTCAATAAGATTTGTTCCTTATTATGTCCTTGATAATAATTTGGGAAATAATTATTCAATTACATATATTAGTACCGAGTGTTGTTAGTTATTGGTTACTATATAATTACTTTTAGTGAAATTAGAAATAGTACCTCTATACTAACTTGCTTCAATAGCTTTCCATAATCACAAAAGTGGCACATTTAGATAATCAACATATAATGATCGTTTCACAAACTACAATAAGTACGAAATTTTATAAATCAACCTTACAGCCATACTTCATTACATTTTATCAATGTAACGATCTTAGGTAACACAAAATACAAGTAGTTTGAACAACACTAGATGAGGTACCACACCAGTAGAAGTAATAACCTTGAGTAAAAGTAGGGACATAGCTTAGTTTATCACAAAAACACTACCACAACTTAATAAAAGGGAATACAAATGACTTAATTTATTATAACATAGAGATAGGTAACAACATAATCATTGCCATATTTTGAGATAGCCATTCCGGAGTCCATAGAAGAGCATCACACGTCACCCATCAAAACAAAGGACGCCTGACCACGGGGTGACCCTGGTAAGAAATTGAACAAACAAATCCTTAGTGTTCTTTAATCGTAATATAGTGCATTAATACAAATTTGAATAATGTTATCATCAGAAATTTAATATTGTATAGGAGTTTGGTATAATACCTTAAAATAGGCATCAGCTTTCACAAAATCAGATTGGATGATCCTTTGGTCAATAGCTATAGTGTCGTTCCTCCATAGAGTGACCACACCACCACAAAGGCCCTCGGGTGGGTAAAACAAAACGCTGTACTTACCAGGAAGTGCACTTACAAGGATCTGGACATTCTCTACGCTCTGTCTTGCCTCTAGCATTACCACAATACCCGGCCTATAGCGGTCATATAGCTGCTGAAAATTTGCAACAAGAGAAGGTCTGCCTAGACCTCTTACATTCCAGCAACATACATAGGTGTCCTTAGGCATAGGGAGGCAAGGCCCTTTAACAACATTAACCGCATTTGGAAACTGGAAGGGTGTGAAATCCACCTTATGAAAGCCAGGAACGATGTTGGTTTCTTTTTCAAAACCTACCCACACATGTAAGGCATGTGGGAAGATAGGAAGCTTGACCATTTGGAATGCGTCAGTGTACGTACCAATACATAGACGAACTCCAGTGGGTTCTAGATCCACAACATGGTCAGTAAAATTTATGACAGGCTTTGGGTCAAGCACATGAAGCGCGGGGGCAAGGTTGTTTAGGTTAAAACTTTGGCCTAGACACCATCTCAAGAATATGTGGAATTCACTTCTCAAAGGATAAATGTCATAATAATTTGGAAGGTGAGCAGGGCACACTAAACCTTCACCTCCAACCCTACGCATCAAGAGATTGTTTAGCATATTTTGGTTGGGGAAAGAGGGATTGAGAATTAAAAAGCTATAGTCTCACGGGAAACGACAGTGAAAGTGTTTGGATTGGTAGTATCCTTAAGCAAGTACTCAAAGCCAGTGAAATCCATCTCCGGAACAAGTCCGGTTGGTGGAGCAAAGAACAACATGGCAAAGGTACCGTTTTTAGTGCGAGCACGTCTTGCCATGGTTCGAAACTAATACAATGAGATGATTTGGGAGGGATGGATGAAGGGTAGGAATTAACCGTAGGCTCCTCATGGTTTTATAGGCGATTATATGTAGCATTACTTGGACAACAAGTTTCTTAATAATTGGAAAAGGCCACGTAAAGACATGTTGTCCTTAAGGTGGGTTTTGACACCTATTTGAACAAATATTGGAGTAAATGAGTAATTTGTTCAGATATTATAGTCTTTTATTTGATCACTTTAATTAATATTGCAGATGTTCTGTTTAGACTTCTATTTCGGTATTACGTTCTTTCAAATAATTTTCTAGAGTTTTGCTTTCAAGATTTCATAATTAATTCCAACAATTGATTTCAACTATTGATTTCTTCTCTCGATTCTCTTATTTTATTATTGTTAACTATTTTTTATTTATTGATTATCATTATTGTTTTCATTAATATGTGTGAGTAGTTTCCTTATTCCCAGATCTAGCGTAACCCCAATATGAATAATGCATGATTTAGTTCTTTAAATTCTTTAATGATAATTGCAATTGATATGCTTAATTGATTGTGCTCATGAGCCAATATTAGATTAGGGTTAATTAGAATTGTCAATAATCCATTGTTTTAATCAGAACGGGTTTTAAAAGGGTTTGAATAAATCGATTAAGGGTTTGAAGTTCATCACGGGAGTAGTTGAACGGATGATGAGGAAGTTAGAGTAATGCGATCAAGGTCTTTAATTTGCATGATTCCACGCAAGTAGGCTTGATTGTGATTAGAGAAGCCATTGATAACTCGGTAGAGACGCTGGTACTATATTGGGATTACTTCACATTAATCAATTGAATTATATGTTAGGGGTAGAACGACTAATTCATTAATTGTATTCGTGGTGTTGATTGATCTTGGATGTTTTTAGCATTGATCTATCATATTATTTAGTTTAATCGTTGTAGTTAGTTCTTTAATTAGTTATTCATTCTCATTCGTTTGCATTTGGTTACTTGCTTAGTAATTGCTTGAGTCTATATAATTATTTCAACAATAGTCTCTTGGGATCCGACACTTGATTGCCCGTCTACATAGTAGTGGTCTAGTTATATTTATTTTTGTTAGGTACGCGACACGCCTATCAGTCTCATGGCTACAATTGCTGCAACAGTTGGACACATAAATTAGTTGCTCATTATCTCCTCCTTTTTCTCCAAAAATTTAATTTACTACTACTGCAACTAAATGTGGGTTCATACAAAATGTAGATACTTTCATCTACAAATGAACTTTGAAAACCATCAAATGAACAACGAGTTTTAACATGTTTGATTATAAGCTATTATGTTTTTTTTTTAACCTAATTTATGCTCCCAATATGTACTCCATAGAAAATAAAATCAGTTTTATGTAGGCGAATTGATTCATTACAGTACTCGCACTACAATTTACTCATAGGAAAATTGCATATCTATTGGACTAAATTTTTAAATCTTAGATAAATTGATTATGAAGAGTGTAGTTCAAATATTTATTTTTTTATTTTTAGCTAGAAGAATAGTACTTGATTTATGATTTTCATTTATATGTCTGCACACTTTATAAAGTAATCGTGATTTTTTAGAATAAAGCAAAAACCAATTGCAAATTTTAAAAATGGTTATTGTATTTTTAATCAAGTTAACATGTGACCGTAATAAATATAAAAATAATTAAACACCTAAGATAATCATCCACCAAAACTACATCTTCTTAAATAAGATTGTTTGATTCCTTAGTCTACATATAGTTAATTGCATATTAATATAAGAAATGTATATATTATTGCTCAATTTAGTCAATTATATGGTTCATTAAATCACTTTTCTTTAGTTTTATAAAATACTTCATTACATAAAATTCTCTGAACATTTATCTTTATTATAAACTACTACGGATTGTTTTTTATTAATAGATATTGAGGGATGATTTTTTTAAAGTAAACCCATTTTTTTACAACTGTAAATTTGTTGGTAATTATTTTTTATCTTAATGTTCCCTTTTTTGAAATAATGTTCATTCTATAATTGGGATATCCTTAACTAATACCCTTCAAATCATAACCCAATTCAAAGACTCTAATGAACATTGTCTTTACAGCATTTTATGGCCTTTACACTACATGAGTGGGCTGGACCTATACCATAATGCAGGATGGGATATACTCAATTTTTACCCAATACGAAAATTACAATTACCCAAGCCCATGCCATCATGTATAAGAAAAATAAAACACCCTAAAAAAACGTACACCTACTACTCAAATTTTGTGTATTCGTGCCTGTAACATATGAATTACATAAATCATAACAACACCAACTCAAATTTAAAAAAATTTGTTTATATCAAGGGGAAGGTGTACAATCTACATCTTCACCCTTACTTGCAGCTACACTCTCGTTTTCAAACTTGGAGCTTCAACGGTTAGAGCGCAAGTCATCACGCCTCCTTCTATTCCTCGTACACACCACCTGTTTGGAGACATCCTACATCACACACGCATGCAACACATTTATAAGAGTTGAATTCAATGAAGTTGATCATAATTATGAACATCAATTAATTACATTTAAAATTAATAATCCCTCACATGATACAAAGGATAATCTGGGGGTGCTACTGTGTCCCGCGCTTCTCTAGGGTGCCTTTCCCCGTATGCGGCATCCAACAGCTGATATCATCATTAACATTTAATCTTAAATTGACCATATAATAATCTGCTCCCAAACATATTATATGGTACACAGTACTTTACT
The DNA here is from genome assembly GCF_948465745.1 of Chenopodium album. Classification (NCBI taxonomy): domain Eukaryota; kingdom Viridiplantae; phylum Streptophyta; class Magnoliopsida; order Caryophyllales; family Amaranthaceae; genus Chenopodium; species Chenopodium album. Next base: position 11,450,079 of record NC_137856.1, read on the forward strand.
CTAATTTAGGGAAATTATACACCTTACCCCTAATTTGCCATAGTCCCCTGATCTGAAGCGGTCACGCTTGGCAGCAATGCCTATCTGCTTCATGTCCCAAGCCTTTATTCTTGGGTACATCTCCCAATTCATAGGTTCCCAATTGAGTCGATCAAGGTAGAACAACTACACCACATATTAGACATATGGTTAGGCTATGTTGTAATAACAACTGATTGTTGACTGAATCAAACATAATTAGGAAACTGCTGAAATGAATGTACTTACAACAACAAAAATTGAGCAACCACCACACCCCCCTGCAAAGCCATTCGCATAAAAACGTCTAGCAAAGCTTGACACGTTGTCCATTAATTTAGCAAGCACCAACTCACACCAGTCATATTCACTACTATCCATGGCACATCCAATTGCTGGTAACAAATCGTGAGGTAGTCTAGGTGATTGTGTTGGGCATAAAATCATTTGTAGGGCTATAATCAGGAACAGAGTCTTAAATTCTTCTTCTTGGTCTTCTCCAAAATAACCTTCCAACTTATCCATCATCGCAACAGTTACTTGAATGCCTACAGAGGTGTACAACCGACCCAATTCTGTAGCTGGTTTGGTTTCCCATGTCCTACCATAATTTAGTAATATGGTTTGTACCTTATCCCGTAAATTATCAGACATTCCTTTTGTAGAGGGTACTTTCCTTGATCCACAAGGGATTCCTAAAACCCAACGAACTTGATTTTTAGAGAAGGGAAACTGCCGGCCATCTGTGCCTATAAAGACCCTACTCAATGGATCAATTCGTGTCATCGCCCAATAAGCTAATTGTCGTGGTAAATGCATACCCTTGGCAAGATGAAGCAACCCCCCAAATCCCATCTCCCCAACCCATCTTGTCTTCCTCTCATCAAATTTTTGGCATATTCTTCCAAATGACTCAACCCGACAGTTCATATTTGGAGGCTGCACATAAAGGTAAGCAATGTTTTTTTTTATGTTCAACAGAAGAACATGGGAATGGCTAATTTAAATTAAGTATATTCAGTATGTCTCACTAACCCGTTGAATGGACTTAGAATATTCCCTTATCACCATATTTCTGGCTTTCACATATCCACCAACACTCAAGGCATTATCCTAAATGTGACACGGATCCGAATTAACAAGATGTATAAGTCAAGTACTTTTTTTTTCCCTAATTAAAAAAGTCAATTAAATTGTTATACCTTAAACAATTCGGGATATATGTCTATACTTTTAGAAGACATTCCAGGTTTAGTTGGTACCTGGAAATTACAAGTTTAAGTAATTAGGAGCTCCAATCGTTGTTGCTGGGCAAGGAAACTTGTTTATTATTGTTATATTTTTCAACATAGTATTGCACTTGCGTATTAAAGAAATACCATAAACATATTCATAAGACCACAAGGAAACTTGAATTATCAGTACCGTACTCCAATTGACATGAACAAAATGTAGGGGTAATGAAATTAGGATGAAATGGGGTGTAACTAAAACACAATTACAAACTTTTAAAATATAACTTACATAATCGCTGTCGCCGTCCGAATTAGAATCAGGACAGTTTATCGCCGCTTTCGGCCGATATCCCAATGCATTTCTGCGCTGAGCACCGATTTGTTGGATGAGAGACATGCACCGGAGTCGTTTCTCGGGGGGTGGATTAGGAGACATGGTTACCAGTGTTACAAAGTGCACAAGACAAGGAAATGATGTACCCAGTTAATCGAGAAAGCCTGGATGATGTTGAAGATGGGTTGATGGTAAATCCAAGAAGCTGTAGTTGAAGATGGGTTGATAATGAATCTGGGCAGCCCTGTTTGACTAACAAACCCTAATTTTGTCGGCAGGGCATTTGAACGGTAAAACTGAGGTGTACTGTTTAGCTAAACTGCGGTATTAACGCCGTCCTAGTCCAGGTCAATGTATACGTGGAGGCAAATCCATGTCAAGGTGTGTAGGCAAGCGCAAAATGACGAACATAGCCTTCAGTAATACACGCGAAAGTACGAAATAACCCCTAGATTAACAAGTTACAACAATCATAAAGATAAACTGGGAATTGCCGCTTAGAATTGTCCTAAACTATGTTGCTTTATAATTACTTTTAATTCACATTTTAATTATATGACGTTTCATGTGTTCGCCTTCCTTTTCAATTTGGATCATTTCAAAAACTTTGATCAAATTCTACGGACCTTTAGTTTTATTTTTGTTGAATCCGTTTATGATCTTACTCCTTCAACTACATCACACTACTATTGCAAATTTTTTATACACTCTCCCTTCAATTAGGTTTTTTTTTATTTTTTTTATTTTTTTTTTAATTTTAAAATTCCTTAGACTCACACACAATTACATAATCTCTTTAGCAACAACTTCTTTCGTTGCCAAAAAGAAAATTTCTTGTACTGATAGTAAATACATCTTTTTCAAACTCAGTGATTTATGAAAAGGAAAATTTGTTAATTACTACCTCAAAATAGAGGCTTTGTCACTTACTACCCCTAAAAAAAAAGTTTCTAATTACTACCCCTAATTCGCCTAAATTGCACCGATTACTACCCAAGTGCACTTTCCGGTGATTTAACTCACCTTATGACGCCATAACCCCCTATTTAACCAAACTTAACTCTAACTCTCGTATAATTAACCTAACCAACCCAATAATTAACCTAATTAACCTTCATTAACACAAATTAACTAACTCAATTTACCCCAACTACTCATCTGATATAAATCAAATGAGATGACCCAATTCAACTTGTAAAACGGCTCCTTCACCATTATCAACTCAATCTTCTCATCCTATCCACTGTAAATCACCAAATCTTTCATCCTCTTGTCACATCGCACACTTCAGCTTGCAAAAGGAAGGCTTTTGAAAAGGTTTGCTCCAATGTTGTATTATAATGGTCTGAATTTTAGGGTTTATTGTAAATTTTGGGTTTTTTTCATAATTGAACACTTGATCAGAATTAAACCTTCAATTGAAACCATACCGTACCATTTGGTTTTGGTTGCAGATGAGTTTGCAAATTTCTCGAGCAAGTAGAGTGCTTTGTAGGTTCGAATTACATACAAACCCTAATTTGCCTTTGTTCTTCCGCATTTTTTACAAAATACAATTGGAATGTCGTTTACAATGCAAGCAAATTACTTTGTTAGTTAGGGAAAATTGTGAGCTTGCAATGGGATTAGTGCGCACATGAATTACAATTCTGGGTTTTAGATGGGTTTTGCTAAGGAAGAAGAATAATTCATAGGAGAGAGAGATGGGAGGGAATTAACCTTTTTTAAAAAAAAAAAATTTGGCAGACTTAGGTGAGGGTAATAGATGGGGGGTAATTAGTTGGGGGTAATTTTTTTTAATTTGGGTTGGTTAGGTTAATTATACTATAGTTAGGGTTAAGTTTGGTTAAATAGGGGTTATGACGTCACAAGGTGATTTAAATCACCGGAAAGTGCATTTGGGTAGTAATTGGTGCAATTTAGGTGAATTAGGGGTAGTAATTAGAAACTTTTTTTTTAGGGGTAGTAAGTGACAAAGCCTCTGTTTTTGAGGTAGTAATTAACAAATTTTCCTTTATGAAAACAACCATCAGTCTTGTATAAAATGGGCTACGTTAATTTTCCCACTGAATACCAACAACTCATTGGTAGTCTTCAATATCTAAATCTTACAAGGCCAGACGTAGCATTTGTGGTAAACAAACTAGCTCAATACATGCAAAGGCCAACTGACCAACACATGCAAGCTCTTCATCGGCTCCTTTGATATCTTAAAGGCACAATGAACATAGGTCTGATTATACACAAAAACTCTCCGCTCAATCTTCATGCATACTCGGATGCAGATTGGGCACGTGACAAAGATGATTATATATCAACAACAGCTTATATGGTCTACCTAGGCAAAAATCCAATATCTTGGACCTCTAGGAAGCAATGCACAAGAGCAAGATCATCTACCGAGGCCGAGTACAGAGCAGTGGCAAATGCAACTGCTGAAATCTTGTGGGTACAAAATTTATTCAAAGAGCTTGGTCACAAAGTTAATATGGCACCAGTCGTCTACTGTGATAATGCGGGTGCAACCTATGTAAGTGCAAACCCTGTGTTCCACTCTAAAATGAAGCACTTAGCCTTGGATGATCATTTTGTTAGAGAAAACGTACAATGTGGGAAACTAAGAGTTGCATACATCTCAACAAATGACCATCTCGCAGATGCATTAACAAAGCCTCTACCTCGTCAAACTTACCATACTCTGATCAGCAAAATCGGTATTTCCGCTTACCCGACCGTTTTTGAGGGGGCGTGTAAAGGATTGTGATTGACAATCTAAAGTCAAACACAATATTAACGGCTTAATCATGAGCTGTAGCTATGCCTTGATTTAAAGAATTCAATTCCATTATCATAGCTGTAAATATTCCTTTGATATTATCTTCCTTGATTCAAGAGGTTGTAATCTTGTATTACCGTATTTAGTTAGCTCTTGTACTACTATATATACTATGTGAATATTCAATGAGAAAAGCATCCTTCTTCCATCACTCTCTATAGATTCTTGAATAAGGTTAGTGAGAATTGTTATTTTGAGTATTGAATAGGGAAGTTGAAGTATTCTTAAAGATCAGGGAGGAGGTGTTAAAATTCTTGAACCTTTTTATAATATGATTTTCCCTTAAATTTTTACATTTTGCTATGAATTTAATTTTCACTAAATTAAAAACCAAAATTCCTAAACCTATTTTGTTATTTGTACAATTGGACTGATGTATGTATGGATGAGCTCATATTTTGGGCAAGCTGTGCTATGCTTTTATTTACTCTAATTTTACTTTGTTGCTTGGTCTATGTTGAATTGTTCAAAGAACTCTTCTCGATGGTTCGAGTTGCTCCCACCCTTGAAAACTAAAGACAGAAATTCGACTATAAGTCTACGGATTTCTCTAGTTCACTCCTCCTGTTAGTGCTCTGTATATGCTCCATATGGTTCCTTTAGGTTAGAGGTGTCAATTCGGATAACCGGATGGAGTTTGGGTCAGGTCTGTTCGGGTCGGATCTGTTCGGGTCGGATATGTTCGTATCAAAATTATCCTTTTAACTCGGATCGGGTCAAATTCAGGTCATGGTCTATCGAGTCATGGTCTATCGAGTCCGGGTCAGATATGGGTCGGGTCAACTCCAGATCGGTTCACTTTCGATTCGGATAAATTTGGATCGGGTTTAAAACGGGTTTAACCGGATAACTTCGGGTCGGATGAATTTGGGTCGGGTTGATATCGGTTCGGATGATTTCGGTTCGGTCAAGTTCGGTTTGATTAAGATAAGGTTGATCCGTTGATTCATTAAATGGTCAGTTTTGATTAAATTCCTTTTTGTGTTTGGCTGGATTTTGGTCGAGCTGACCAAATTCATATCCAAATAAGGTTATTTTTAATCTAGAGACATTATTGAGTTTTTACCTTATTATTGGTTCAATATGATTATTAATTACGAAGCACGAAGTTTTAGTTTTCTCATTTGATCAAGTTATGTATAATTTTTATCTTAAAGGAAAATTGTGATTGAATAATTATCGATAACTTATCATACCTATATAAGTGAGACCGAGCTAGTGATATATTGACGAGTAATAGTTACATATGGTGTTATATACAAAAAAGAATATCATTTTTTTTAAGGTTATTACAAGGTCACATCTCTTCATCAATTGTACAATCTTACGAGGTTATGAGTTCTGTACTATTAGTTTAGTTTATTACTAATTCAATTTGTATAAGATATTTGTTAGAATTGTTAGAATTACTTTATTACTAATTCAATTTTTATATTAAAAACTTTACATTATACATATTGATAGTTAATTGTTATTATGTACATTCTTTTTATTTGAGCATAAATTATTGCATATGTATGTAGTGTGTATATAACCGTACGATGTATAATGCCTATAATTCTAGGATAATGCACAGTTGTAGAGGAAGTAGTAATGAAAGAATGTTATGTATTTGTAAATACATAATAATGATTAAAATATTCTAAAAACACATGGTAGAGAGAGAAAAAAAGAGAGAGATAGGAAGAGAGAGCTCTTTATATGGACCCACCTACTTTTTGGTCAGATTGTCTCACGTGATGGGTTTGTAGTAAACTTAAGACTCCAGACTATTTCTTTGTAGTAAAAAAGTTAACTTATTAATAATAAGTAAATATATAGTATAAAAACTTGAATAAAAAGGTCAATAATCAACTGTGGTCGGGTTAAATTTGGATCGGGTAAAAATTAAATAGAGTCGGGTTAATATCAGTTCAGGTCAAAACAGATCGGATCTGATCGGTTATTTGTCGGGTCAATTTCGGATCGGGTTGAGCTCAGGTCGGGTCAAATCGGTTTGGTTTGAGTTTAGGTCGGGTCAAATCGGATTCGGGTTGAGTTCAGGTCGGATCAAATCTGTGCCGGGTTGTGTTCAGATCGGGTCAAGTTCGGATTCGGGTTGAGTTCAGTTCGGTTACAAATCGGGTTTAGGTCTTGAATTTCTCGGATCAAATCACATCGGTTACAGTTCAAAACGGATAATTTTTTTCGGGTCGGTTCGGGTTTGACACCTCTACTTTAGGTAGTGTCAAAGGTAACCCAGTTATTGGAGTTCATTTGAGGTGACCATGACAAAGTCTAATGCACAAGTGTAGTCTACTCAAATAGAAGAAATTGGTGATTATTCTAATAATCTATCTTAATTTATTCGAAAATTAAAGCATATATTCAGGTATATTCTATCCCTTCTAGACTTCTAGTTCAGTTGTTAATTGGTTTTCAGCCTTTTTTTTTGTTTTTTTTTTTACATAAATCAATATATTGGTTTTTCTTTTAATAGTTCTATGATTTTCATTTCTATGAATCTGCATTACTTGAAAGTAATGGATCTTTAGGATGAATTGACCAAGTTAAGTCAAGGACAACTGATATCTCTTATCCAATTATTTGTGGGAGTGTTATTAAATTTCAAGATAATACTTACGGTAGTAAGATTTGCATAGTATGTATTTGCTAGTTTATCATAATTCTTTTGAATATTATTCTGAAAAATCTGACCCAAAGATTCCCCGTTTAACATGTATCGTGGTAAAAGATTAAACCCTTAATCAAGTATACTTGGGTTATAACGTTAACTGAGCATATTATTTCAATATATAAATAATTTTTGTAACTTGGGCTATGAATGTAATAATGTTTGAATTTTGTCTTGCATTGTATGATGCAAAGCTTGACACCCTTATATATTGATTAATTAATTGTTCAATGAATGATTTTTGGGATAAGAATGAATCAGGTTCTTCCTCAAGTGTTATTTTGTGCTAATTAATTTTATTTGCTTGTTGCAGACTTGCAGCCATTCACCATTCACCAAGTTCCTAAAGAGTTTTACTTTATGCTAATTTGTGATGTTGCTTACCGAGTACAAGATGTTCTCAATCTCTAACTCAGCTATCAATGAATGCAAGTCTTGAACTCAAATAGTGATGTAAAATTAGAATATTATCATTTGTAATGGAAAATTCTCTAATTGAAATATTCTACTATAATTAATATGCAATAAAAATATTACTTTTGTTTTATTATATAATATTTGTTTTTTTTTTAAAAAAAAAAAAAAAAAAGAGATCAAATTTGGTTTTATTTGGGGGTATTAAAGAGATCAAATTTGGTTTTATTTAGTCTTTTTCACCCGTTTGAGGTCAAAATAAAAAAAATAATAATAATTTTTATTCTTACATTGGTATTGTCAATTAGTACCCAAATACTAATAACTAAAACCAAATAAAGTTTTGTTGGTATAATACAATACAAAGTTGGTATGCTATCAATTCCATAATTTAACAATTACACTCATTAAAAACAAATTTCTAAATAAGTTACAACTTTAATAATAATAATAATAATAATAATAATAATAATAATAATAATAATAATAATAATAATAATCTCAAGGGGTGCAGCAGGGTGATCCCCTTGGTCCTTTGCTTTTTTCTTTGGTTTTACAACCCCTAGTGTGTAATATTAGAGAGACTTTTGATGTATGTCTTCAGGCTTGGTATTTAGATGACGGCACGATTATTGGTGACACTTTGGTGGTGGGGCAAGTTCTGCAGTTGATTATGGAGGAAGGACCTCATTCTGGGTTATGTCTTAACGTGGAAAAAACTGAAGTTTTCTAGCCTACGGAAGACCCTCGAAGCAGGCTGGTGGGTGTCTTTCCGCCTAATATTGCTCGACCTTTGCGTGGAGTTAGGTTGCTTGGAGGTCCCGCTAGTTCCGATTCTAGTTTCAGTGGTGAGCTTGTGATGCAGAGGGTGACCAAGACCATTGCCCTTATGGATAAGGTCGCTATGCTAGATGATCCTCAGTGTGAGCTGTTGTTACTTAGGGCATGTACTGGAGTTTCAAAACTCTACTTTGCATTACGTACTTGTCCTCCTAGTACTTTTGAGGTAGCTCAGCGCACTTTTGATGGAGCTCTTCGATCTTCCTTGGAGCGTATTGTTACCGCTTCGGGGCCTGGGTTTGGTGATTGGCAGTGGCGGCTTGTCACCTTACCATTTGCGTTTGGAGGGCTTGGTGGTGTTTATTCTGCAGGTGATGTTCGTCACTATGCTTTTCTTGCTTCTCGGTTGCAGTCTGTTGGGTTGCAGACACAACTTCTTCGGCATGCTGGCATTGTTGGTCTTGGACGAGCCTTTGAGGATGCGTTATGTCTGTTTAATGGAACAGTGGAGTCTGACATTTTGAGTAATCCTAGTGAGGTTGCTGCCCCTAAACTCATGAAGAAATTGGCAGATATGTATTTCACAAAGATTACCGCTTCTGCAGAATCTGCTTATTCTTCAACTCCTCGACAATCAGCATTATGGAAATCACAGCAGGGTGATCACACCTCTGCTTGGCTTTGGGCGGTTCCTATTTCGGGGTTGGGTCAGACGATGAACGCCAAGACTTATCGCTGTGTGTTGTCCTATTAGTTGGGTGTTCCATTGTTCTCTATCTCGACGTCGTGCTCTGCTTGTTCGAGGGCTTTTGCTGGAGATATTTTCGGTGATCACGCGGTGTCTTGTGCTGGTATTGTGGGTATTAAACATCAGCATAATGTTGTTCGGGATACCCTTGTTGATGTTTGCTATCGTTCTGGGATTTCAGCGAGAAAAGAGGTTGACATTGGGTTGGCTGGAGGGAACGACGAGGCCCTCAGACCTACGGATGTGTTACTTTATTCATGGGATCGTGGTCGCGATGTCTGTGTTGATTTGACAGGGTCTTCTCCTTTGACACAGTCAGGGCTATCTGACTTTATTCCTGGGCGGGTTGTGGCTGATACTGCTCATCGGAAGCGGGTTAAGTATGAAGCTCGATGTCAGGCGATTGGATATGGTTTCATTCCATTCTCCTTTTCTTCGCTTGGGGAATTAGAGAAGGAGGCTGTTGCGTTACTGAAGCGGATTCAGAGGTTCTCGACGACGCAAGACATTGGGGCTCGTGTTGCAGCTCATATTTTCACTAGGGTAGGATTTGCTATAGCTAGAGGAGTCGGGGCTCATATTGTATCTCGGCTTCCCACTAATTTATTGTAGGTTGTATGACTTTTGTTTTTGAGATAATAATAATAATAATAATAATAATAATAATAATAATAATAATAATAATAATAATAATAATAATAACTAATTTTATTGTAGGTTGTATGAACTCCACAAAGAACATGGTGTGTCTTCACGGAGACCTCGGTGTCATTTGAAAATGACTTGAACGATGATGGTTCACAACCCTTCCTATAAAGTTCTTAAAGATTTGCACAAATGACTAATGTTACACTAAACAAAATGTCGAAGCTAAGAAAGGACGCCATATTTAGTTATGGATAGAAATAACTTCTAAAAGTCTTTTCAAGTATATGTCTAAGGCTCTTAGTCTCAGCTGGAGTTCACTAGCTCAGTGGGAGCAAAGTGGCTCAGTGGGAGCTAGGTGACTCAGTGGGAGCTGAATGGCTCAATAAAGACTAAGATAGCTCAAGTAGGAGCTAACTGTTTGTTTCACAACGAACTTTTACCCAAAGACAATATACATGTCTCTTTGTAAGTATTCAAGTGAGACTACGAGTATTACCTCCACATCCTAATTGAGGACAAAAAAATTGTTTGTTGCTCAAAGTAGTGTCTTTCTGGAAAGTAACACGTTTCCAAAACGACAAGTGGGAGGAAAATGAACTCGATGACCATCGAGCTTAGCAACAAACTAGAACTGAGAATCTCGGAAGACCTTAAAGGACTTCGTGATAATGCTTGATCAAGAATACTCAAAAGGACTTTATAAATGCCTTAAAAGAGAATTCATTACTCACAAAACATTAAAGATGTTGGAGTAAGATCAACATAATAAAAGGACTTTGAAAGCGCCTTAAAACTCAGTGTTTGATGCAATTACCCCGTATAGGTATAGAATTCACCAAAGGCTTGGATTGAATCCTATAAATTTTCTATTAAGTTAGAAACAAACCTATGACTTACAAGCATACTATTTACTATTAGATAGTAAAGGAATAATGTCTTGTAAGATAGCTACGACAAATCCAAATTTCGAATAATGGTTAAAAGCCATGAAAATCCGAAATAGACTCCATGTTTGAAAATCATGTTTGAAACTTGATTAATTTGCATGAAAGGTGAAAGACCCATCGATTGCAAATTAGTTTTCAAGGAGAAAACTAACAAATGTGGAAATGTATATGCATACATAGCTAGATTGGTTGTAAAGGATATAATTAATTTCAAGGAGTTGATTTTAATAAAATCCCATTCACCAATTGGAATGCTCAAGTCTTTTCGTGATTGATCTAGCAAAATTGCGCATATGAAATATGGCAAAATAGATACCAAAACCGCCTTCCCAAAATGGAATTTTGGAAGTGACTATGGAATGGTCTAAGGGTTTTGAAAATCTAAATAATGCTAGATTTGAAAGCAAGCACATGGAATCCGTCATGGGATTAAAGGAAGCATTGCATGAAGGAATTGGAACGTGTTTTCTCATAAAGTTAATAAGAGGATTGACTTATGGAGAAACATAGAAATTCTGATGAACAAGAAGTTTAGTGGGAGCAAAATTAATGGTGCAACAAGATGTTTACGAACTCTATTGTGAAACAACTATCAAATGCTAAATGCTTAGATTTGAAAGAATTTTCGACAATGGACCGAGCTAAAGACGATACTTAGTACATGTTTGGAATTAAGTTCTATGGTATAAACTTAATTAAAATGTTTAAATGAGTAAAGGAAATTACCATGTTAAACATGAAGGACTTTGAAAGGCTTTCGACCCATATGTATGAAGCTAAGTAAATGTTTGAACTAAGTATAAGCTAGGCTAAGTACTAAATCAAACAAGAAAGACTCTAGTAAGAGACTTTCAATCATATCATGCATATAGCGAACAATTTGGCAAGACTCAGTGTAACTGTATGAGCTAAAGCTCACATGGATGGAATAAAATTGAGAATCATTCTAGAATTAAATCCATCATGTAAGGCTATGATATGGAATCGTCAGATGACTTACATGCTTAGAGCATGTGAAGTACGTATATAATATCAATCGACATTAATCTAAGTATTAGATCATTAGATTATAGTCAAGAACATCCATAGAGCTTAGATAAGTAGTTGGATGAAGTTCCTGACGCATGGAAATAAATATAATTTGAGTTTTGATGTTGCAAGCACAAACCTTAACAAGGATTAGATCCTTAGCAAGGAAGCCATATTTCCATGATCACAAGTGATTAGGGTATCCCAAATTGTTGTGAGTCGCTTGGAGTAAAACCCAAGCAAGGCATCATCAGGGAGTCTACTAAAATATATGTTGAGAATATTGTTGCCTTAAAGGCAATAATAAGATAGATGTTAAATCGAAAGGTTCGTTGTTGAACATTAATGATTGCAGTTTTTCAAGTAGAAGGTCTCAAATCATGAAAATGAGTGGGAGCCATTGCTTGGACAATAAATCCTGAATCACATGTAATCCATTAACACTCTCAAAATTTTATCATCTTATTATGGAAATGGTGGATAATGAAGATGCTAAGGTTTGCAAAGTAATTATAACTAAACCTATGCAATAAGTGAACGACAACATTCATAATTGCATGAAAGAAATCAAGCATATCAAATATGAGTCCATTCGATTTTAATAAATATTCAAAATAGGGTATCAAGTCAGTGGCTTGGATAAAGAAACACCTATTAAGTGAACATTGAATATTTTAATCGAAAATTATCCCTAATCAAGGTCGTATTTTGTGGACGAATAATGACCATCAGAGATTAGTGTGTAGTATGATTTGTAGCACTGTTTCTTGTGCTATGAGGATACAAGTCATTTGCATAGGTATTGGTTTAGAACCATACTGGACAGACCTATGAGGATGCTTTAAGAGATTAAAAATCATCATAAGTATTTTCTCATTATTACTATCGGAACTCTTTTCCTTTGACCATGAGTAGTGGGGGATCTCTTGTTTGAGTACTGGTCCGCTTTGGTATCCGCCAAACGTCTGCCGTAACTGGGGATTATAAAGACGGATATCGGGCGGGTGAGTCCTCTTAGTAAGAGAAGCTACATTACAAGACTGGAAATGTCCCCCTACTAATAATAGGGAACATGTCTTGTTTTTTACAAGGCCTCTCGAAGAGCGAGACTGTAAAAAATGCATGGCCATGCTCAGATGGATTTTAGAAATCATCTGCTTATTGACAGTCAAACTCGGATTTCGAGAAAAACTTCTGGACGTAACAAAGATGACTAGTAATCTTACTCTATAGTTCATGAAGAGACATAGGATAAGGGCTATACACTAAATGCACACTTGTCCGGAAGGACAAGTGGGAGATTGAAAGGAATGGTGTCCTTCGAACAAGTGTATTATTCTGATAGCGGGTTCAGAATTATTAGAAAGCTAATATATTCAGTAAGGTCAAGTGATCGGAATGCCTGGGTGGAGGCCGCTTCCGATCAGTAATATTAATATAATTAATATTACAGCTTAATCTTGACTGAACCCTTCGGGTCACACCCAAGCAAATATATGCGAACCAACTCGACGAATTAAGACGAATTAATTCGGAAGAAATTAATTCGTCGCCTGAGTGTTAAATATTTAGACGTAGGTAATTCGAGCTTAGAGCATCGAAACCAATCGTCGGAAGTCGAGTCTAAAATGATAAAAGACGAGACGCGCAAAATAATAATAAATTGACCATATTCCCGAAAGTACCCCTAGCATCGGTGTGCCCCGAGCATCCGAATGTTAGGGGCAAGACGAGCTAGCACACCGTGCTAGCAGCCCCGGCTAGCCGCGGCTAGGCACAGCAGCAGCTGCACCATGCCACGGCAGCAGCACCAAACCGCAGCAGCAGCTGGTGCGGGCTGGGCTCGGGCTTGGCTCGTGACTTGGCTCGGGCCATAGGGCCATGAATAAGGGGAAGCTTGGAATATGGGAGTAAGTGGGAGAGGACATGTGGCACAAGGAGAGTATTGAGTGGGGAGCAAGTATGGTCCCCTACTCTCCATGTGGTCCTCACCAACCCATCTCACATGGTAATGCCACTTGTTGATTTATTATTAGTTTGCAATTTTAATTTAATTTAGCTTTAAATTAATTTGTGGAATTTCATGATCCCACATTGATGGGATAGAAATTCCCACTCATACTTTCCTCTATAAATACCAAGCTTTGGGTTTTGGAGAAAAGTGCTTGAGTGGGAGTTAAAAAGAGCATTCCATAATTTTTGGGAAAACTCTTAAACTCACATAACACTCGGTTTGGGTCGGACCTTGCTAATCCCAAGGTAGTAGACTTAAAGTTGTGTTCACCCATTTGTGGGTGGATACCGTCGGAGGCGCGGCGCTTGACGTGCTAGTAGCTTTCAAGTAAGAGCCCCGGGTTTTGGGCGAAGCTCGCTTCGAGGGTAAGATTCGTTATCTTTTCTTTGTGAATATTTATTTATGCTTTGTGATTTTAATTATTGCGAGTGGTTCCTTGGGAGGGGTTGTTTCCGCGGTGAGTCGGACTCACCAAACCCCAACACAAAGACCGTTGTTAACACTATCATGAAACTGGGTGCTACGAATCAAGAATTATGGACTCTGTTTGGGGTATTTTTACCCTAAACACTTGAACCAATGAGGGCCTGCCACATGTCAGAGGCTGGCAAGTCACCTTTGACCAATCTCTAGCTGAAACGTGGCACTCCCAGATACATGCTCGGAATTGCGGCCTTCAAGGGCCCAATTCCCCAAATCCGGACTTTTGCGGCGCCTGAGTGTTAAATATTTAGACGTCGGTAATTCGAGCTTAGAGCGTCGAAACCGATCGTCGGAAGTCGAGTCTAAAATGATAAAAGACGAGACGCGCAAAATAATAATAAATCGACCATATTCCCGAAAATACCCTAGCATCGGTGTGCCTAGAGCATCCGAATGCTAGGGGCAAGACGAGCTAGCACACCGTGCTAGCAGCCCCGGCCAGCCGCGGCTAGACACAGCAGTAGCCGCACCGTGCCACGGTAGCAGCCGCACCACGGCAGCAGCCGCAGCTGCACCAAACCACAACAGCAGCCGCACAGCAGCAGCTGGTGCGGGCCGGGCTCGGGTCGGGCTCGGGCTTGGCTCGTGGCTTGGCTCGGGCCATAGGGCCATGAATAAGGGGAAGCTTGGAATATGGGAGTAAGTGGGAGAGGACATGTGGCACAAGGAGAGTATTGAGTGGGGAGCAAGTATGGTCCCCTACTCTCCATGTGGTCCTCACCAACCCATCTCACATGGTAATGCCACTTGTAGATTTATTATTAGTTTGCAATTTTAATTTAATTTAGCTTTAAATTAATTTGTGGAATTTCATGATCTTACATTGATGGGATAGAAATTCCCACTCATACTTTTCTCTATAAATACCAACTTTGGGATTTAGAGTAGAGTGCTTGAGTGGGAGTTAAAAAGAGCATTCCATAATTTTTGGGAAAACTCTCAAACTCACATAACACTCGGGTTTAGGTCAGACCTTGCTAACCCCAAGGTAGTAGACCTTAAAGTTGTGTTCGCCCATTTGTGGGTGAATACCGTCGGAGGCGTGGCGCTTGACGTGCTAGTAGCTTTCAAGTAAGAGCCCCGGGTTTTGGGCGAAGCTCGCTTTGAGGTTAAGATTCGTTATCTTTTCTTTGTGAATATTTATTTATGCTTTGTGATTTTAATTATTGCGAGTGGTTCCTTGGGAGGGGTTGTTTCCGCGGTGAGTCGGACTCACCAAACCCCAACACAAAGACCCTTGTTAACACTATCATGAAATTGGGTGCTACGAATCAAGAATTATGGACTCTGTTTGGGGTATTTTTACCCTAAACACTTGGACCAATGAGGGCCTGCCACATGTCAGAGGCTGGCTAGTCACCTTTGACCAATCTCTAGCTGACACGTGGCACTCCCAGATACATGCTCGGAATTGCGGCCTTTAAGGGCCCAATTCCCCAAATTCGGACTTTTGCGGCGCAGCCCACCTGCCCTAGGTCAGAATGACCTAGTGGAGGGCACTTTTCCCCATGACCTAATAAATAATGAGATATTCCCCCATTTTGGGGACATTCACAATCATTTAGTACAATCCATTTTCTCTCACATCAGAGAATATCTGAGCTTGGAATCCAAGCAGATCCCACCTAAATTTCCGCACCTTTTATCCTTCTTCAAGTTACTAACTTGATCGTTGGAGGCGGAGCTCCACCCAACCGGAGTCTTCGTTGATTTTGCAAGTACAGACTCAGTCGGACCAGTCTTCGAGCTGTAACTCTCCTGAGGGGCAAAAACACCCAAAACATTTGGCGCTGTCTGCTCCTAAGAATGATTAAGACTGTGAAATTCCGGATGTCCCTAGACATAAGCCGGAGTATTATCACAAGCTCTTACTTAAGAATTTTTTATTTTTAAAATTACTTACTCCATCTATTGGGGCAAAACTTTTTGCGTAATGGCTATGATTGTTACCCAGTCGGTCAAAAACCGCCTGGGGCAGAGGTTGTGTGCCTATTATTTGTTCGGTTGTGTACTTGTTTTGGGGCAATCACCATTATGATTGATTGTCTTACAAACATCTCATACTCCTTAAAAGTATAAGAAGTTTCCAAGACAATCAATCAGTTTCAGATGAAACCAACCACACAGCCGTCTAGGGGCGAGGACAGCCGGATTTTTACCTGCCGCATGCTTTTCATAAGTTAGGCAAAATCACAAGTATATATCAAGTATATATGCAAAAGTGAAAAATTGAAAATTTTTTAAAGATTGAGCAAGTATAAAAAAACCGACTGAGCCGATATACTTCATAAATATTTGAAATTAGCACAAAGGCCAAAACAATTGTTAACCGGAATCACATCCGGTGAAGATACTAATGTTACCCGACTCCACAATCGGTAAAAATACAAGAAATACTTGGCACACAGGCCGGAAAGGCAAAGTGACATGGCATACTGCCGTAGAAAATTAAAGAAAAGGAAAGCTACTTAGTGGGCTGCTCCGGCTGGATCTGCCCTGTAGGGGGAACTCCCTCCGGATCAACAACCTCTTCAGGCTGGACATCCTTGTTGCCCTGTTCCCTCTCTTGCTCCTCCGGCTCCTCATCATCTGAGACCTCAGCCCCTTGCTCAGCTGCCCAAACCTTGAAACGAGGTGGAGCTGGGTCCCCAAGGACTTCAGCATCATACACCGCAGTGGCGTAGACATACCGAAGTTTGTAAACCTCGAAATCAACATCCGGGTAGAGGAGCCGCCAGGCCATTTTCAGGCGGACTTCATTGTCCCGCTCATTCTCATTGATGAGCTGGCTCTGCTCAGCGTCGAGCTCCTCTTTGTGCTTAGCCTTCAAGGTAGCCAACTCAGCAACTAGCCGGGAGTTATCCTTCCGGAGGTTCGCATTCTCCTTATCGGCTCCCTCCAAGGCTTTGAGATCAGACCCGGAATTTTTCAGCTGCAGCTCAAGATCATTGATCCGGTTGGTAGCCGCGTCGTTAGCAGCCATCAAGGTCTTGACCAGCTCATCCTGTTTCAACTCCACTACTTTAATTGCAAGATCAGACATATAATATGCATATTCAGCAGAGTTGAGGTTTTGTTGGGCCCTCTTCTTAGCATCATTTACCTCATCTTGTTTCTTCCTGAAGGGCACCCGGAGCCCATCCACCCGCACCATAACCTGCGCAAGGTCAGCCGAAAATCAAACACTTAGCAAAATCAAACACTTAGCAAAAAAAAAGAAGAATGAAACGAAAAGAAGCTAAGTGGCAAGTCCAACTTACCTCCGCCAGCTGACCCAGGATCTGGTCAAAATCTACCTCATGGCAGTTGGGGACGGAGTTCTTCTCCGACTGGGTGAGAGTTCTCACCATTCTCTTAGCAAACCCCGCCATGTCCGGGGGCCCAGAAGTAGCATTTGTACCATAAGAAGTACTTGGTGAGAGACTAGCAGCGTATTTGGCATTCATTCTTTGCCGGCTGCTGACTGACCCCCCGGAAGGGTCGACCATTGTCTTGACTCTCATAAAGTCAAGCGGCCAAGGAATCTCAATCTTACCTTTGGCGTCAGCTCTCGCCGTCTCCTCCCCTCCGGCTGCAGCACCACCTGCAGCTTTGAGTGGCTCGCCACTCTTTGATGCCTCTGGGGCATCCGGCTTTTTCTTGCCTTTTTCCTCCGAGCTTTCACTCAGAGACTTCAGGCGGCGGGGCTCTTGCCTCCGGTTATGGGGCGGTCTTTGGCAGCAGAGCCGGAGACCGATGAGCTTTTCCTCCTGGCTTTGGCAACCGGTGTTTTCAGTTGCTCATCCTCAGGTCTTTTCAAGACCTTTGTAATGGAGCGGGGAAGAATGCCAGTAGAAGCCTGCAAAACAAAATGAAAGTTAGTCATCCGACATCAAAAGAACTTGAAGAAATTCAAGACAGAAAAAACAGATGGTCTTACCCCGCCTTTCTTGGCCTCAGCGGCTGCCTTCTTGGCCAGCACCGACTCCTTGCGGAGCTGGGCGGCAGACTTAGCCGGTGTCTTAGCAGGGTCCACCATGTTCCTTGCTTCTTCTGCAAAAAACAAAAAGAAAGATTAGAACAAGAATAATTGAAATCATTGAAGTATAAAATGCAGACGGCAAATTGCCGGGTGGGTGAGTGAGTCTACCCTTGGGAAACATGGTGCTCAACCCACAGGCGGACAAGAATCTCTCGTCCGAGAAGAAATCCGGATGGGGGATCCAGTTTTTTGGTACAACTATATGAGACCCATCCCCCAAGGGCTCAGTTGTAGTCTTGAAAAATTTGGGCTCCATTATCTGCTCCCTAGCCTTGGTAGACAGTGCAGGGCGCACACATTTTTGGCCTACCAAAGCCGGCTCCTTGTTGTAGCGCCGGAGAATCTCAATCTGCTTCAAGGAAGGGGAGGAGATCAAGTACCATTTGTCCTTCCATCCTCCCCATTTGGACACCTTGTCCAAAGTCATTAGTATTCAGGGAGCGTGGAAAGAGTATACCACCATGCCCCGTATCCGCCCGGGGCACTCTTAAGGTAGTGCATATGGGCAAAAGCAGTGAAGCTGGGCTCAATATCCTGGAGCTCGCAGGCGACAATATAGCTCAGGATATTGACCTAAGAGTTTGGGGTCAGTTGCCACACTCCCAAATATATATATATACGTATATGTATATACGTATATATGTATATATACATACATATATACGTATATGTATATACATATACGTATATATACATATATCTATACATATATATATATATATACACACATATATACATATATATATATACATATATCTATACATATATATATATATACATATATATGTATATATATATACATATATCTATACATATATATATATATATATATACATATACATATATATATACATATACATATATATATATATACACATATATATATATACACATATATATATATACACACACACACATATATATATATATATATATATATATATATATATATATATATATATATATATATATATATATATATGTATATATACACACACACACACATATACACATAAATTCATAGTCTTTAATAATCTAATTACATTATCAAACCATAATAATAATAATTTAATTAGAATCAAAATTAAACAAAGATTAGAACTTGAAATCAATTGAATAAAAATAAAAGAAATAAAGAAAAGATAGGAAGAAGAGGGGCAACTACTATCACAAAGGGCGTTGCCTGGTGGCACAGAGAGGCGCGGCTGCGTCTGCTGGGTCGCCGGAGGTGGTGCGTTGGCTTGGCAGCGGCAGTTCGAAGCTTCAAGGTTTTTTTTTGTTGTTGTGTACATGAAAGAAGAGAAGAGAGTGTGAAGGTTCTCTTTTTTGTTCCGTGAGAGAAAGAAAGAGTGTGAGGGTTTTGGGGTTTTTATTTGGGTTTTATTTTCCAAGTTTTATTAGTAGTAGGAACTTGTAATTTGGGCTTGAATAGGAATTAAGTGTTTCGGCTACTAAGTTAAGAGAGGTTTATAATTTAAATTAGAACTTAGTAGTTTTAGTTTACTAATAACAAAATTTTATTATTTTTACATCAAAATAATTCATATTATAAAATTAAAATAAAAAATATTTGTATAAATAATAAATAAATATCTTAAAAAATATGGGGGGTCACACCATACATGGCAGTAGGTCCCTCAATGGGGAGCCCAACCATCTTGGCAGCAGCAGCCCGGGTAGTGGGCCTCACCACCCTGCTCGTTCCCTACGGCCTAACAGCTGCCAAACCGAGGGTCTACTCTTTCGGTTTTGGGCCGCCCACCCCAACAGGCCTACTATGCAAGCCCAAGCCAGCCCTCTTATGGTCCGCTCATGTCACCTACGGATTTGGGGCAAGCATATAGTTCCATGTGTCTTCAACCTCCGGACAATGGATGGTACATGGACATGGGAGCCCCTTCACACATGACTCGTGATTCGTGTAACATTTCTAAACTGTTTAATTTGAGCACTCCTCAATATATTTTAGTTGGTGATGACAAAAGTATTTCAATTAACGGCTATGGCATGTCTACCACTCCCCCACCTAATCCACCCTTTCATATCAAAATTGTCCTTTATGTTCCTAACATAATTAAAAACTTAATTTCTGTTAGAAAATTTACTTGTGACAATTCCGTTTCTTTTGAGTTTGAACCTTGACAGGCTAAAGTCGTATCACCTAATTAAAAGTATTACCTAAGTCCTCTAACTAAAGTAAATAGGGAAGTAGGGTTGAATCCACAGGAAAACTGGTCTTTCTATTCCTAATTAATTAATTATAATCTAAATTATTAAAGTAACCAATTGTTGTTGTAACAGGAAACTATACTACGGAGATTAAGTTTAGGGAGAAAATTAATAATAAGGAAGACTAGGGTCACAGGTTCACCAATAATTAATATTCCGGGATATAACATAACAATCAATAATCAACATTGCACAAATAACATGATTAACAGGCTCTTGCAATTTATTAATCAACATAGATCTAACAGGCTCTCGCAATTTACTAGATCTAAGTTCCTATTAAAAATAGCCTTTAATATTAAATTAACATCTGCTCGATTCATCAATTCAATATTGCTAAACATTCACAATCAAATTACATCTGCTCGATTCATAATCTAATTGCAAAGAATTAAAACAATTCAATAAGAAATTATCATGCAATATCAATAATCAATAATAACAAATTATCCCCTCATATTAATTATGGATCCCCATAAACCCTAGAATTAAACTACTCAGACATGATTAAATCTAAAATAAGCAAAGCAATAATATAAGCCATAAGAAATTAAAAGAATAAAATCACTGAAATAAATAAGGAAGAAATTGTTACCGTATCGACAGAATTACAAGTAGAGTTAAGAACAAGAGTAAAAGTTTATAGAGAGAAAATCTAAGTAGAGAGAGAAAAATAAGTAAGAGTATGTAAAAGAAGGTCCTAAACTTGCTTAATAAAATTAAATTTATACTAAGCAAGAAATCCTAAGCTGAACAAACTAAATCGGAGCCTTAATCACTCTTCAGAAGCTCGCGACCGATCGGGCGCCGCACCGCCCGGCCGGGCCCGCCTTTTTGCCTCGAAGCCTTCTCTCGCGCCCGGTCGGGCGCAACCACCAGGCGCTGCTGCCTTTTCTTCCTTGCTTGCCCCGTCTGGCCGGGCGCGCCTACGGGCGAGGCCTCATGGCCCCGGGCAGAGCTCTTGGGCATTATATTGAACTTCGATGGGGCCACGGATCTTCGGCCCAATCGGATTTCCTCTTTGGGTCTTTGAAACTCGGTCCAAATGCCTCAGAATTTCCCATACCGAGCCCTTAATCACCGATTTGATTACTCTAACCGGCCTTGGGCTTCAATAAGTGGTCGTGCTCCTCCAATGCTCGTAGTCACTCCTCGAAAATCCGGAAAAATGCTCCAAAAGTGCAATTTCCTGCAAAACTCAACCAAAACTACGAAAACACTAGAAAACACCAATTAGTAATAAAAGTGGCTCGAAAAAGCCAAAAACACTACTAATTATGACCAAGGGACGGGGGTAAATCACTATATAAAATAGACATATCAACCCTCTCGGTTTTTCTGTGAAGGACCTTCTTTCGGGGATAACTCTAGTGAGGTGCAATAGTGTGGGGGACCTCTATCCATTCTCAAAATCATCCGCTGCATATGGCACTAGTCATCTATCTCTAGCTGCAATCTCTCCTTCAACTTGGCATCATAGACTTGGACACCCCGGTGAACCAGTTTTTAATTTTCTTAGGAAAAACAATTTTATTCTTGTAATAAGAGAAATAGTTCTCATTTTTTCTATTCATGTACTTTGGGAAAAAATGTACGACTTCCTTTTAAGTCATCTACTCTGTTACTTTTTCACCATTTGATATTATTCATATGGATCTATGGACATCTCCTATTGCTATTAAATTGGGTCATAAATATTATTTACTGTTGCTTGATGATTTCTCTCACTTTATTTGGGTTTTTCCTATTACATATACAAGTCACAAGTCTATGATATTCTTCTTTACTTCCGAGCATATGTTCAAACTCAATTCGAAAAGGGTATAAAATCTTTTCAAAGTGACAATGGTCGTGAGTTTGAAAATTCCCCTTTTCGCAATTTTTGTGCAAATAATGGCATGGTCTTTCGTCTCTCTTGCCCCAACACTTCTTCCCAAAATGGCAAAGCTGAAAGAATTATTCGCACCATTAATAATATGTCTCGGACCATCCTATTACATGCCTCTCTTCCCCCTTCTTTTTGGGTATATGCCATACATATGGTTGCTTATGTTCTAAACATCTTATCGTCAACAACCATTCAAAATAGGACTCCCATCGAAATTCTCTACCGTAGGACGCCCACTTATGATCACCTACGAATTTTCGGATGCCTATGCTTATGTCTTCGATAAGTGCAATTACTAGATATATCAAGGATCACTATTATGGAGATAATAAGTTCATTCTATAGGGTCATCAATATCTGGTGCTAGATATGATAGATGATCTTTGGGTTAGTTAAATAGCACAAAGCCTTAGGTCACACACAAGGGTATTGGGTTAAACAAGTTAGAGGCCCATTATTGGGCCTCATGAGGACATGACTAACCATGAATAGGAGTGGGCTTAAGTGGTTAGATTAGAGTTAGGATTTTAGGCTTGACATGGACTCTTGTTTAGAGATGTGATCTATAAATAAGATCCATGCCTAAGGTTGCAATTAAGTCATAATTAACACAGTGAATTTGACATCAATGCAACCAATCCCGAAACTAGGGGTGAGCAAAAACTGTGGGTACCCGGTATTGGAACTGGAACCGGTTAGGACCCGGCGGGTCCGGACCCGGACCCGGTTGTACCAGTTCCAATTCCGGGTCCAAAATATAGGACCCGGTTAGATCCGGTTCCAATTCCGGGTCCTAAAATTTTGGACCCGGTACCCACCGGGTACCCGGTTATACCAGTTCCAATACCGGGTACCCGGTCTTGGAACCAATATAACCGGGTACCCGGTCTTGGAACTGGACATTTTAGAGCTAATTTGCTGAATAGTTCAAATACTTGTATCTTTTTTTAGAGCCCAAATCAAAATAAGCCCAACATACTAATGTACTCATATTCTTTCTCACTTCACTAACCCTAAAATCTCACAGCCTCCACTTTGAATCACATACTCTCTCACCTAAACAGAGAAAACACCCCTTCACTGGTCACCCCTCCATCACGACGGCTCCGTTCTTGCTCTCACGGTCTCACACTCTCACCACTCGGATTGAAGCTCTCAGATCTCACAGCTTTTGCTCATATTGTTAAAGGTTCTTCTCCTCTCAAGCTCTTTTTGTTATTTTACTCGCAAATTATTTGAGTTTCGCATGTTTATGATAATTGATTAATTGTACTATTTTTTTAGATTAAAAATTTGTGTTTTTTTTTTTTTGTAAATATGTATACCGTAAATTTGTCAATTTGTAGTTAGTTTTCTACTTGCTAGTTTGAGTAAGTGCAACGAATAAGCGTGTAAATGAGTAAATGACAGTGATCTAAGGCAGAAAGTTTGATGTTTGATTAGCTTACCAACTTGTAAACGATAAACTACTTTAATTATGTTGCTGCTTTAGTCCCATTTGCTAAACTACTTCTATATATACTACCAAAGTACCAATACAACATAGAAATGGCAATAAGGCCTTAATTACTATCGGTACTACTTTAATTATGTTGCTGCTTTAGTCCCTTGTAAACATGGCTTGTTATTGTTGTTGTTCTGATGTTGCTGCTGCTTCTGACCTTCTGTCGTCTGCTGTAAGTCAGGACAGTGGTCGGAGGTGGTGGTGAGTGCATTGCAGTAAGGAGCAAAATAGAATTTAATTATAAAAATGAATTTGATTAATAATGTATACTCTACTTAAGAAGCTAGTAGTAAACTAGTAATGGCCGAACCTACTTGCTAGAATGTACACATTATTACTCTCCTATTTATTTATATATCAATGTATAATTTTAATTTTATTTCAGATTAGTGATGGATCATGAACGTCATGAACCTATGGATGATGAAAGTGATGCCGGTGTTGGGAATGCAACAAGCGAACCAACCACAGTTGGCGATAAGAGGAAGTCTGAGTTTTGGAGCCATTTTTGGGACATTAGAGATCCGAAAACTAAAAAAATAATCAAGATTAGATGCAAATATTGTGACAAAATTTTAACAGGTAACACTAATAATGGAACTTCATCATTAAAGAAGCATCTTAAGTCATGTCCAAAGTACCCTACAAATATTGACAATAAGCAAAAACTCATTTCTATGTTTAAAGCTTCTCCATCTGATTCTACTGTGATGTCTAATTGGGAGTTTGATCAAGATGCATGTAGACTTGCTTTAGCAAAAATGGTTATTGTTGATGAACAACCATTTTCTATAGTTGAGCGTGAAGGATTTAGATATTTTTGTCATGTTGCTGTTCCTCAATTTCATATACCTTCACGGTTCACTGTTGCAAGAGATGTGAAAAATCTATTTGTTTGTGAAAGTGAGAAGTTGAAGAATACACTTAAATGTTTAAAATCAAGAGTATCTTTAACAACTGATTGCTAGACTTCTATTCAAAATTTTAACTATCTTTGTTTGACTGTTCACTTCATAGATGATAATTGGAAGTTGCAAAAAAGGATTTTGAATTTTCAATTAATGGATAGTCATAAAGGTAAGGAGATTGGAAAAGTTGTTGAAGCATGCATTCTTAAATGGGGAATTGAGGATCGATTGTTGTCTTTAACGGTTGATAATGCAAGTTCAAATGATGTGGCAATTGGTTATTTGAAAGCTAATTTTCTTGATAAACTTGTTTTGGAGGGTTCATTTTTTCATATGAGATGTGCTTGTCATGTGTTGAATTTGATTGTGAAAGATGGTTTATCTTCGGTAAAAAACTCGATTGCTAATATTCGTAGTGCTGTTAGATATGTGAGGAGCTCTCCTTCTAGAGCAAAATTGTTTGCACACTCTGCTATGCTTGTGAAAGTTTCTTGTAAAAGCTCGGTATGTCTTGATGTGTCAACTAGATGGAATTCTACATATCTCATGCTTGAAACCGCTTTGAAATTTGAAAAAGCTTTTAATAGATTTAAGGAAGATGACCCGGATTTTAGTAAGGAACTTAAGGATGGAGTTCCAACAAAAGAGGATTGGGGAAATGCTAAAGTTTTGGCTTTGTGTTTAAAGCAATTTTATGAGTCTACAAAGAAGATGTCGGGAAGTTTGTATGTCACTTTAAACATGCATTTTCATGAGATTTTGGGTGTATTGAATTCTTTGTTAGAATGGGAAAACTCTTCAAATATAGATATTCGTGTTATGGGTAAGCTAATGAGGGACAAGTTTGATAAGTATTATGGAGATCTTACTAAGACAAATGTCATGATGTTAGTTGCGGTTGTTTTAGATCCTCGATATAAGCTTAGGTTTGTGAAGTACTCTTTTAAAAAGCTTTTTCCTCGTGACTTTGTTAAGGTGGATGTTATGTGTGACGATTTGTATGACATTCTTAGAAAGTTGTTTGACTATTATGATGCAATTCTTGCCTCTTCTCTCAAGAATGTTGTTCATGATTTTAATCATTCTAGTATGAATGTTAATGGTCAAGAAAGCTCAATAGCACCAAATAATGAGCAAATGAAAAAGTTTTATGATGAGTTTGATGAGGAAGACGGTGGAGGAGGGGTTATTGAAAAAAGTGAGTTGGATAACTATCTTGAAGAAGTTAGGGAGAAAAGGGTTGATGGGGATATGTTTGATATTTTGCAATGGTGGAAGGAAAAAAGTGACAAATACAAGGTGTTAGCAACAATAGCTAAGGACATTTTAGCTATTCAAGTTTCTACCGTTTCTAGTGAGTCCGCATTTAGTACATCCGGCCGAGTACTCGATCAATTTCGTAGTAGTTTGGGGCCAAAGACGGTGGAAGCTTTAGTTTGTGCTCAAGATTGGCTAAGAGCTTCTAATATTTGTGTGGATATTGAGCGCTTTTTAGAGGATGTCGAGAAGTATGAAGAAGGTAGTACTACTATTTATCATCTATTATCTATTTTTATATTTTATTTCTCTTGCTAAGTTTATTACTTAAATTATCTTGTTTACGATTTTTCAGAATTGGGTGATAGTGGAATCCCACAAGTTAATGACATTGTTGGAAATAATTGATGTGGTAATATTCATTTTTATATTTTATTTCTCAAATTTTGGTTGTGATTTAATATATATACTCTAATGATTTAATATTTTAATATATGTGCTTTTTGTTTACAGGAATTTGTGAAGTGTGTGCTTCATGTTTGGAATCAAGAGATCTCACCTTGTAATAAAGTAGGATGTTTTTATGTTGTTTGTGGACTTTATGTCAGTTTGTTGTAAACTTGAAATTTTGATGATGTTTGTATGGACTTTGTGGAACTTTATTAACAAGACATTATTATTTTATTAATTATGTTTAGGAACTTTGAAAATAAAACTTTTAATTTATACTTTGTAATTGGCTATAAAGCCTTTTTTCAATTTTTATTTTTTTTCTAAGTTTGGAGATTACAGGAAGCAATGCAAGCTATAGACACTAGACAGTAGACAAGACAAGTTCAAATAGCAGGTTAAAATTTTAGTAAAATAGTAAGTAAAACAAGAAAAAAGAAATTGGGTACCCGGATTTGGAACTGGTACCCACCGGTTCCAATACCGGGTCCAAAATTTGAGGACCCGGTATAACCAGTTCCAAGACCAGTTCCAAGTATACAGGACCCGGTACAACCAGTTCCAAGACCGGGTCCGTCGAAATCAACCGGGTACCCGGTTGTGCTCACCCCTACCCGAAACCCTAAAGCTATCTCTGTCTTCTCACGCACGCCCTCTCCCTCGCCGTCCGTATACACGCCCACCTCCCCTTAGTGGCGCGTGGTGTCTCGTGGTGGTGGTCTTGGTTGGTTTGTTCCTCTCCTCTCCGTTGAAGGTTGATTGAAGGGTTCAATAACGA
Source organism: Chenopodium album (assembly GCF_948465745.1). Taxonomy (NCBI): domain Eukaryota; kingdom Viridiplantae; phylum Streptophyta; class Magnoliopsida; order Caryophyllales; family Amaranthaceae; genus Chenopodium; species Chenopodium album. The sequence goes on from NC_137856.1 coordinate 11,477,274, forward strand.
CTAACTAGCATTAGTGGAGGTTTAATCTGTGCCCGTGGACCAATTAAAGGAATCACGCTTGGGGTTCTTTATCTCTCATTGTTCTTGCTCGACCGCACGTGGAATCACGATTCAAAGGTATAATTATGTGTTCTTTATGTGTTATACAATGAGCCTTGGCTTAGGTGCTTTATGAATATGATTCATGTTATTTCCGCTGCGTAGTACCTATAAACTCCTACAGTTATTAGTTAGCCTCTTGCATTTACGCATATTGACTATAATTCTTTGATAGTCCACAATTTTATTTCAATTAGGAGGGAGAATAATTTAATTCTGGGTCAATTATTATTTTAAATGTGATTTAACATATAGAATCATTAAATATGATTTAATTGCTCAATTATCTTCCATGCCCTAGCCGAATTAATTTGAACCCTAAAAGCCCTAATTAATTTTTCCAAATTTTGGTGTTATGAACCCTAATTTTTCGAATTTAAATGTGTTATTTACATATAATTTGATTTAACTTTTCATACTTAAAAGTGTTTGGTGTGATTAATTAATCATGTAAAAGTATATGTGATTTAAGGATTGAATTTTATGAAAGCCCCAAATTAATTAAAATAGGGATTTTGATTAATTTTGAATTAGGCATAAAATGTTTATGCTTAATTTTATCTAATCACCAAATTAATTTTGTAAAAGTTAGAAAATTACTTTCATTCCAAACAAAAAAAAATAAAATTAAGCAACTGAATAGGAGCAGCCACGGCTGGGTGGCAGAGCCACCTACTGGTGGGCCACGGTGGCTGCTCCGGTGGTCAGGTGGGGCGGAGGGCAGCAGGGAGGCAGAACCTAGGGAAGGCAGTGGCTAGTGCTCTCCAAGCCAGCAGGCGTGGCTGGGCATTCCGCCTGGCTACGCGGCTGGTTGCGGCTATGGCTGGGCTACGGCTTGGCTGCGGCTGTGGCTCAAGCTGCGTGTGGCTGGGCAGATTGCTCAGTCACGGATGAGCAGCTCAGGCAGTTTTGGGCTCGGTGGTGGCTGAACGATGCAAGTGTTGCACGTCCTATCTGCTGCTTGCTAGCAGCGTGGCTGGGCTTGTGGCCTGGCTGCGGCAGCGGCAGTAATTTGGCTGGGCAGGCAGCTCAGCCACGATTCAGCTATTAATTTTCAATAAAAAAAATTGTTTTATTTTAAAATATAAAATTAAAATCAGATTTTATTTTGTAAGATATTATCAAATTGCAAAAGTTGTTGTTTTGATAGTTATCCTTAATTAAAGTTGTTAATTTTGGATAAGTTTGTTAGGATTTTGAGCAAAAGATTTTATATGGATAATAATTGATTCAAAAATATGATTATCCCATAATTATTTTTGGATATAATTGATTTAATATTTTGTGATTGGCTACTAATTAGGATAGAATTTCCTGACTTTATTAGGATAATCTTTGAGGATAAATATGATTTATCTTTTAAGATTAAAATAAGATTTGATTCTATCTCATGACTAATTTAAAATATACGATATTTTATTGCTGATCATGAATAATATATGATATTATCTAATTGCATTAATTAAAATATGAGATATTTAGATGCCATGTTTCCTTAATTGTGAACATTCGATGTTGTAGTTTAGGAAAGCATAATGAGTGATTTATTATATGGCACTTTGTAATATATGATATTGTTTATTGCTATATATATAGACTAGTATGGCCCATAGGTTCTAAATACGATTTGCGCATCATGATGTATTTTTGTAATCTAAATACGGTCTGCGTACCGTTAAGTATTTTTGTAATTTATTTTATTTTTTTTAAGTAGTAGATAGAATAGAATAGTATTACAGGTTGCAGTTGATCCAAGAAACCAATGGAGTGAAGGCCCAAAGGAGCAAGATGGATGAGATCCATGAAGGTTCAAGTGGGAGCTTTTTGCTTTATTAGTTTTCTTAGGATTAAGGGGCCATACTATGTCATGTTTTATTTATGCATTAGTAGATTATGCATGTTAGATTTTATTTATGTTGCTTGATGATCGCTAGAGTTCACTAAATAATCACAACATAATAAATCTAGGTCCCGGTAATATTGAGGTAGCTTTTCCAATTAAAAACCCGATGAAACCTTCGATATTTATGATGGGTCATGCCTTAGCTGGGTGTCATATTATATGTTTGGGGAGTGGGGGTAGATCACGTTCTACGCTTTTGATTGGTTATACTCAACAAGGTTACCTAAACAGTTTAGAACCTTGAAGCTAAGGGTAATAATTAAACATGTGATGGGTAATTATTCAACCAAAAATTACAAAGAGTTGTAAAGAGTTTATTCACCTTGAAAATGCAATACTTGATGGTAGGGCCTCAGTCCGGTCAATTATTGCACAAATAAAGGATCTTGGAATCATTTAATTCAATAAGGATCAATTAAAATTGAATAAATGTTTTAAATTTACCAATTTAATTTGCTCATGGTACTTTAAACTTATAAGTAACATGTCGTTCTAATTTTATTTTATATATAATCTCCTCGATTAAAACTAAAGTTGAGAAACGTTCTCAAAAGTTTAAAAGATAATCCATAAACCTATATTCCAAATTTGCTAAGATGGTTCTAAAAGGCAAGTTTTAGAAATCCATGTCACATGTCTAAGGTTGGTTTTAATTATTCAAAATGTTTGAGTAAAATGCCAATACGTCTTCATTTTGAAAAGTGTTTCAAGGGATATAATGAGATGGGAGGTACAAACCCTCCGAAAGACAAGTATAGAATCCAATAAAATATCTTATCTTCAATATGATTGAATATAAGAAAGTGATTGGAAGTCTCTAAAATTAAAAGTTGATCAAATGACGTTATTCTTCATCCATTTTATATAAGAGTTAAATTGTTGATTAAACTCTAATATGAATAATGATTGAATTTACTTAGCAAAATCCTGAAATGAGCTTAAAGTAGTTGAGCAAAGCATCATTTTGAACCTAAGAGAAATGTTCTTAATGGCTCAAATGGAAAAGGTTAAGGAATAAATGAGGATTTCAATAAGAAGTTATAGGGTAAGAAATGCAAACAAGTTGCTACCTAGAACTACTTACATGCTAAAAGTTGTTATGAACAACAAATGTTTCAAATTAAATGGATCAACTCCAATTGATTATAATTAGAAACTACCTCATAACATTTTGAAGGTAAAAGAATGGAAATGTTACAATTTAAGAAGTACATTATAGAAAATGATTTAGCACATTGCTACTTCTTGGACATATGATGTCTTGTTTAGATCACTCATTGCACAAAGTGGTTGAACTAAAGGAAGAAGTTAGCTAAAGGAGGAATAAATCTACAAGTCTGGAAGCAAAAGTTGCAACTTTACAAGTAGAACCTATATTTCACCTTACCTTTTTACTGGCTAGAATTAAATAAATGTTGTTCATTCTTGCCATTATCAAAACACCATTCAATGTTAGTAATGACTAAGCATCGAATGTTCAAAAACATGGAATAAATGTTATTATATGCTTCTCTGAGTCATAATGTGTTTTGGATTGCTAAATGGGTTTAAAGTTCTATATGATAGAAATAATTAAACCATTTCAATATTTATAAATTGTCTCTAATATGTTAATTAATTCGAATGAAAATTGCATGCGGAAGATCCAAAGGGATGGACTTTCAATATCATTAGATTGTGAATCTATTGATATATGTAATTATCATTCTAATTTGAAATTTTGACAAAGTCACCATTTAGAGAAATGATGATGCGAACTCGAGGTCGAATACTATAGGGAATATTTCAAGCACTATAACCCCAAACTTGAACCCCACTGTGATCATACACTTAAGTATGGTGGCGTCCAAAGGGAAAGAAAAGAAAGCAAAAGAGTCGCCAACAAGTTTTAGGAACTTGTAAACCAATCACGAGGTGAGGGTTACACCCCTTAACGATCCATGAGATCGTCAACGCCATAAGGTCTTGAACCAAATAGGGTTCGGGGATGAGGGTACGAATCCAATCTACAAAAGAAGGAACTCGCCCTATAAAATAGGCCTCTACTTTATTCTACTCGTATTCATGTGCGCTTTTTGACTAACATGCAGACATTATATTAACCCTAAACCTGTTTATCTTTATTGGTTGAATATTAATGCACAAATAAAACTATTATTGGCGATCACTTGTATTAAAATCATATTAGCCCAAACCAAAATTATTAATTATCTTATTAAGCGTGATTTCAAGTACAAATTCCTTTTAAACGAGCATAAAATGCGTGATCAAGCAATAACAATAAAATATAATATCAAGCAACACAATAAATAATAATAATCAAAATCATGTTAATATAAAGCTTAATAACAATAGTAAGATCCTAGGCATGATACTAACAAGATTAATAACAAATCCTAGAATGTCACTAAACATTTTTGATAAAAGCTTTAAAACTAACATGATAACATGATATTAGAAATAATAAGAGGCACCTTAAACATGATTCTAGAAAGCAATAAATAATATCCTAACACGATACTAGGAATTAATAAAATCTAAGCATACTTTCTACAAGAATAAAGAAATAAGATTACATACTTTGATGACTCGTACCTCTTTTTAATAACAAAATACACGCGTTAGTAAACTTCAATGAAAATAATAAAATCAAATAATTAAATTAAATAATTGAAAGAAAGAGTTAAAAAGTTTAGACTGGATTTAGGACCAATTTCTCAGAAATTATAAACCTTGGACGTCTAGGGCGAAAGCAACTTTGAACTTGACTAAGTGTTTCTAGATCTTGTGTATGTGGAATTGTGTTTGTAAAAAGCTAGTTTAGAAAAACAAGAGGGAAAGAATAAGCTATATTGCTTAGAGAAAGAATAGAGAGAATTATGATGGTTGTTGATTGTAGATTGTTGATTTGAAAAAGGGGAGATATTACCTCTATTTATAGGAAAAAAAGAGGGTCGAAGAATTAAGAAAAGAATCCAAATTCGAATTGAAATAAAACTCGTAGACAGTAGTTTTTGCGAATTTTGTTTTTATCATATCTTTTGATCCAAAAGTCCAAATAAGTCATAAATATGTTGCTGGAAAGCTCTTGAAGTCTACTTTCCAACCCAATTAGAATCAGATTAAAATCTTTTGAAGATAAAAGACATAGCCGAAATAGTAAGACGGTGTCAGTTTTGGATACAGTTTTGTATTTCTTTCATATCTTTTTCGTTATAGCTCGAATTAATATTATAATATATCATTGGAAAGATAATTTCAATATCTATCCAACCATAAAGAATTATCTTTTCAACAAACTGATTTAAAGAAAATAAATCATTTAGAAAATCTTTTCCTAAAATCTATCTTTTATTATTTTCCGTTTTATTTATTTACCAAGCTTAACTTGTCACACTTCTCATAAACTTCGTACAATAACCTACTTAACATATTAACAATAATCTAGAAAGATAAAACCTTAACTAAATTAAATGCTGCACCGCGCTTTTGTTTAGGCAGATTACTTGGGCTCCAAGCTGGTTGAGTTCCTCCAAAGAACCTCAGCTTGATGTCTTCAAGTTCCTATTAGGGAACGTTCCTGTTAGGGAACTAGTTCTTGTTAGAGAACTCTTCTTCTGATTTGTTCAACTTCTTTTATAAAGATCTCCTCAAGTCTTCTTAGTTCCAGCTACTTCTTCCATCACCATGATCAACTTCACCTAAACTATTAGGTTAACCCTAAACCTGTTTAATCTATGTTGGTTGAATATTAATGCACAAATAAAACTATTATTGGTGATCACTAGAATTAAAATCACATTAGCCTAAACCAAATTATTAATTATCTTATTAAACGTGATTTCAAGTACTAATTCCCTTTAACAAGCATAAAAGGTGTGATCAAGCAATAACAATAATAAATATATCAAGCAACAATAATAATAAGCAATTATAATAATAATCATGATAAGGCATAATAAAGCTTAATAATAATAGCAAGATCCTAGGCATGATACTAACAAGATTAATAACAAACCCTAGCATGTCACTAAACATAAAAGATCAAAGCTTTAAACCTAACATGGTACTAACATGATATTAGAAATAATAAAAAGCACCCTAAACATGATTCTAGAAAGCAATAAAAACATCCTAACATGATACTAGGAATTAATAAACAATAATAAACATACTTTCTACATTGTGAATAAAATAGGGAGTAAGTTAATCACTTACTTTGAAGCCTCGTACCTCTTTCTAATAACAAAATACACAAGTTAGTAAACTTCAATGAAAATAATAAAATCAAAGAATTAAATTAAAACCAAATTAAATAAAGTTTAAACTAGACTTGGACCAAACCCTCAGAAAATATTAAACCTTGCACGTCTAGGGCGAAGGCAACTTCGAACTTGGCTAGGTGATCCTAAATCTTGTGTATGCGGAATTGTGTTTAAAAGGCTGGTTTAGAAAGAGAGGGAGAAATCAAGTAAGCCTTGATGAGAGTTGATTGTAGATGATTAAAAACGGAGGTCGAGGACCCTCTTTATAAGGAAAATAGTCCGGAAATTGACAGAATTTGATAAGGAATAAAACTACACGTTGTCGCCAGAAATACACTCTGTCGCCAGGCGACAGACTGGCTTTCACGCGCTTTCCACGCGAAATCCGATCTTTAATCAAATTTGATCTACGGATTCCGTACAGAAGATAAAACGTTTAATTAAAAATAATAATATAATAATAAAATAATAATATTTTATTCCAAATAAAAATCCATCTTAAAATAATTATTAAATCTAATAATATTAGGATTTAAAAGAACCTTCTAGAAACTTCTAGAAAGTTATAATTAATCCTAATTATTTTAGAAATAATAATTAACATTGGACCCTCCTCTAGATCATTGGGTCGTATGTAAATAATGAACCGGGCCCAGTTTAGTATTTTGTCTATAACTTCCTCAATATTCATCGGAATTGGGCTTATAATATATCGTTGGAAAGGTCTTTTCGAGCCCTATCCAATTACACTATTATTGGACCCTTATCATGGACCAAACTAAACTGGATTGGCTATTTTTAACAAAATAGAGTTGTTTTAAAAAACAGAGAGAAGAGAATTTTTAATAAAACTAAACCGCAACACTTGACTTTCTACACTTTCACCTCATTCGATCATGGTTCGACATGAAAGGCATTCATCACTAGGTTTGGTTTTGGGGAGACACAAATGGGTGTCTACAATACCAGAAAATCCATTACGAAGAACACTCTGGCAAGGGAATGAAGGAAGACCCCGGCCGACCGATGTGTTGCAGCCCCTACACCACCGTGAAAGATAGTTAAAATACAGCCAATCACAGATCCTTTGAACTGGGAATGGTCTCCAAGTATAAGACCAAAACATCCCCCAAATTGGAAAAGCAAACCCTAACCCTAACTTTTCTTCAGTAAAATTGGGATGTTCGGGTTAAAATAGCCACGAGAAACGCGCCTAATTGGACCCAAGGTCGTCAAGAAATGCTCGTCGACGACCTAGATGAGCAATGGTTGCTCTGGCCGCCGGCGGCAGCAGGGGAGGTTTAAGGGAATTGAAGTCTCTGTATTAGAGAGAAGGGAGAGCGTTTTTTGCTTTTTTATATATAGATTAAGTTTTAAATTTATACATTTGGTTTTGTGTTTTATTAGTAAAATTTTAATGATTTCATTCTTTTTTATTTTATTTCAGCCTCTTCCTGGAGAATGGAGAACCTTTCTTTTAAGATTCAAAAATCATGTTAGAGTCTACTGTGGGAATAATGGCAGACAAGGCAGATTTTGGGAAGTAAAAGTGGTAAGCGTACCACAAGATACAGGAGGGTGTGGTTGTATTTTGCTTGATCGTGAATGGGAAAATTTCATAACAACTAACTACATTGTTCCTGGTGACAGACTTGACATTTACCATGATCACGATTCCATTTACATTAGAGTTTTTAATGCTGATGGTACTGAAAGGCATCCTAATGAAGCAGAAAATGGTACTAATGTATAAGTTTTTTTTATTAAGATTATGTTTGTTATAAATCTGATTTTATATCAGAAATAATAATATGTGTATCAAATATTAAATTATGTTTTTCAGAAATAATTCTAGTTAGTAGTTGATTGTTCATTATCGTCAGGAATTAGATTATTTTTGTCATTTATTAGATTTGTTTTATCAAGAATTAAATTATGTATGACATGTATTAAAATATTTTGATCAGGAATTAAATTGAATATATCAGGAATTAGATTGAATCTATCAGGAATAAAATTGTTTCAATCAGAAATTAGATTGAATATATCAGGAATAAGATTATCTTCTTCATGTATTATATTCTTTAGGTCAGGTATTACTTTATTTAGGTCAGACATTAAATTATATTGATCAGGAATAAGATTATCTTGGCCAGGTATTATACTCTTTAAGTCAGGTGTTACATTTTTATGTTAGGAAATTATTTATGTTAGGAATTAAAATATTTAGATCAAGAATAATGATATTTTTATTTTATACTAAATAAACAAGTAATAAATTTTAAAATAACAAAGTATGTACGTACCTGATTCATTCTCATCCCATATCCTTGATTTAGCAGGCTTAGTCCAACGTTTCAGAATGTATCTCTCTGGTATAGCATGTATGTTGTACATTTGCATTGTCTTGAGGATGTGATAGCACAGCAATCCAGTCTCTGTGAAGCACATACAAAAACACATAAACTCATTATTTTGAGTGTAATATATGACTTGCTAGGTGTGCTTATAATCATCATCAAGAGAAACATCAAAGAATTTGACATATTGCATTGAAGTGGCCTTTTCTCTTGCATATGCTCCTAGAATTGTATCAAATTCCAACTTAAAATCCTTGTATAAGTTTAGAGTATAAACTTCAGCTGCATGTTTTAATATTTTTGTTGTTGTTCTTGGTTTCTCAGTAGTACATATGAAGTTGTCACCCTTTTCAGTGCTTCTCCATCTTTTCACAGTAGCTTCAAATGTGTGAAAGAACTCCGAAAGCTTAGTGGTTCTGTTGGCCTTAAATAAAATTGCTCTGTTTGTTACTTCTACTCTTTGAGATGAAAGAATTCTAGCTGAGAAAATATCCTTGCTCAATATTGTGCACCATTTATCTCGTAGATCGAATAACCTGTCAAACCATTCTCTTTTTTTCTAATCTATGTTTTTGAACCATCTTGTGCTAGCAATCTTCAAATTCAGATTCTGAATCACAGCCACTTAAGCATTTGTGAATCATATTTTTGAATTCAGGATTGGTTTTTAGAGTTCCAAAGTGTGACACAAAATTCTTTTGCAAATGCCATAGACATAGTCTATGTCTTGAATTTGGATAAACCTGCAACAAGAATTAAATTACTTTAGCAAGGATTTTATATTTTACAGTCAGAAATATGATTATTATAATGAGGAATTAGAATACTTTAGTCAGGAATTAGCATATTTTGGTCTGTTGTTAGATAAATTATGAAAGGTATTAGTATATTTTTGTCAGGCATAACAATATTAAAGTCAGAAATTATCATATTTTAGTCAGATATTAGATAATTTATGTCAGGTAAAAACTTTTTTTGGTCAGGAATTAAATAGTCTTAGAGTTCACTTGGAGTTTAGAATCAAGATATTTAAAATCAAGATATTAGTCAAATTACCAGCCAAATTAATTTTCCGTTGGAATTCTGCCATTTGGGCCCCAGTCAACGGCTAAAATACGGCTAGTTTTTGCCTTCTAATAGTTTTCCCTCCTCGATTTTTCCTATAAATCATTTCCCCTAACTCAATTTGTCATCCCAACTTCAATTTCTTCACAAATTCCACAAATTAGAGCTCAATTGTAACTGTAGAAGCAACCCTAATTGCGACAAAAAATCTTTTCGCTTCAGGTAACCTCTTTTTCTATAAAAATAATTTTAAAATAATTTTTCTGAATTTGTAGCTACTAATTGTTGGGATTGTTAGAATTTATTGGAACCTGTTTTAAGCTTTTGTTCTTTATTTGTTGTTAGAATTGTTGTGGCAGATATGGAGGAGAATAAGGTGATTATCGGATTTAAGTACTTGAGTGTTGTTATTGACATTGAATATGAGATTGGCAAAAATAACTTGCAAGATACAGCAATAGCATTTGAAGATCAACTTCATGATATGGATGATCCAGTAGAAGGATCAATTGACATACTGTACCCCGTATTTCAGTATATTTATAAGGGGAAGTATAGGACCTTAGAGGATAATGGTGATGTATTCAAGATGATTAGGAGGTTACCTAATCAGAACATATACAACATACATGTGGGAAGCACAAATGACCCTGGTTTTTTGGCTGACTGTATCATTGAGTACAGGATGAAGCAAAATGGGACTTGGCTACCCCTTGGTTATCCTCATTATGGTGGCCAACCACCACGGTGAATAGGTCTGCTTGAGTAAGATGCGTATAATTCGTAGTTTGTTGGATGTTGTTGCATAAACTAACATCTTTTATTGTTATTGCAGGTTAGAAGATGTCTTGGAATAACTCATCTCCCACAAACAAGAAGAAATGCAGAGTAGAAGATGTCTTCAAATATGATTATTATAATCAGGAATTAGGTTTTATTAGTCAGGAATTAGCATATTTTGGTCTGATGTTAGATAAATTATGAAAGGTATTAGTATATTTTTGTCAGGCATAACAATATTAAAGTCAGAAATTATCATATTTTAGTCAGATATTAGATAATTTATGTCAGGTAAAAACATATTTTGGTCAGGAATTAAATAGTCTTAGAGTTCACTTGGAGTTTAGAATCAAGATATTTTGAATCAAGATATTTACTTGGAGTGTTGGATAAGGACAAAAAAATGTAATAATAAGAAATAGAAATATGTTTAAAAAGTATTTTTTAATATTTTTTATTTGTCTATAAAACCATTATTTTCTCACACATTTTGCATGTTTTTGTCCTTTGTATATTCTCTGTCCTAAAATAAACTTTTTTTCAATATTGCTCAAATATGCAAAACAATTCTCAGTCTTCTACTTCATCAAACGATCTAGAAGAAAATGTAATTGATAAATTTGAAAAAAAAAATTAAATGATCTGTTGGAAAGGAGAGATAGAGTGAAGGATGGACTGGTGAAACTCTATGAAAAAGTGGAAAAGAATGAAATCGAAGAACTAAGGAAGAGAAAGAGAGCACAAGAGAAATTCCAGGAAGCACACAACAAAAAACAGAAAAAAGAAGATCAACAAAAGAAGGAAGAGAAAGAACAAAAAGAAGATCAAAAGAAAAAACAAGTTTAAAATCTCAAGAAGAACAAGAAGAAGATTAAGATTCTAGGGTTTTTTTCTGTTAACTTTTAAGCTCAATCAATATCATTAAAATATATGGAAAAAATGATATGTAATAATTAAAATTTACTAATACATTATGTTTCTTTATTTACTGATGTTATTATCAAAAACTTTTGTTTCGTTGTTTATTCAGGAATTGGTTTTTTTTTCATGAATTAATAATTTTTCGTCAGGAATTTGATTTAATTTGTCATGTAGTTGTTTATTTTTGTCCAAAACAAGATAAATTATCTCAATCAGGAATAATTGTTCAAGTCAGAAATTAGATAAATTAAAAATGAATAAGTATATTTTACTCAGGAATTATAACATTTTGTTCAGAAATTGACTTAAAATTAAATTAAATAAATTTTTAATTAGTAATGAGATAATTTCGTTCAGGTATTAGAATACTTAAGTCAGGATTAAGGATCTTGCTATCATGAATAAGATTCTGTCAATCAGGATTAAATAATTTGAAGTCATTAATATATCTTAGTCAGGCATTGCATTTTTTTTATCAGAAATAATATTATTTTAGTCAGGAATTAGGTTACATTAAATTATAGAATACATATATTATGATGCTAAAACATATATTATTAGTCAGGAATAAAATAGTTCTTAGAAAAGTTAAAACAGGTTTAAGATATATATCAGGAATTAGATAATTTATGTCAAATATTGATCTATTTTTATCAGTTATTAAAATATTTTAATCAGGAAACCATATATTATGAAGACAAAAATTCTTACCTCTGGTATGGCGTTACTCATTGCAAGATCCTGATCAGTGAAGATTGATTTTGGTTCCATTCCACACATTGACTTTTTGAAAATTGAAAGAAGCCAAACAAATGTTTCAGTCTTTTCATCAGTTATGAATGCACATCCAAACATGGTTGTTCTCTAGTGATTGTTTATACCAACAAATGGCGCACATATCAACCCATATTTGTTTGTTCTGTATGTTGTATCGAAGATTAAAACATCATCATAGGCTTAGAAATCTTCAAGTATTTGAGAGTCACGCCAAAAATAGCTCACCACATTATTTTCTTCTCCAAATTTCAGTCTATAAAAGAATGAAGGATCATTATCTGCTCTTTCTTGAAGGGTATCTAATACATTCTGCATGTCTCCTCCTTCAACCATACTTGTTTTCACCCTTGATACATAGTTAAGGTGGTCTCTCTTAGTATGACCTACACATTCTTCTCCTCCTGCTTCATTGCTTATATAATTGTAAGCATTTCAACCATGCTCTCAATTAGTTCACCCATTGGAGCTGATATTTGCCTTTCTGATCTTAGATGATGTCGTTCAACTGCCACTACCAATTCATGATTATGTTCCAACTCATGTGTAAGAGCTACAAAATTTCCTTCTTTGTTTTTCTTGAAACGAATATGAGCTTTGCATCCAGTTCTTGTCTCATTTACCTCCCTTTCTTTTCTCTTTTTTTTCATCAGTTTTACCCAATATGGGTATTTCCACTGAATTTTGTTCAACTGCTATCTTCATTTTACCCTTTGTATGTCCTTCCTTAGAGCATCTAAAATAAAACTCATACAGTTTATCATTGGTATCTCTTATCTTTGTTGATTTTCTGACGCTGAAACCAACAGATCTTGAATGAGCTTTGTATAAAAAATATCCATCATTGTAGTCTGATACTGTATAACCTGCTAGACATCTACTTATGTTTTCATCCTTGTCATATTTGTAATAATCTGCAACAAAAGCATATATAAATCATATTATACTTTATTTTTGTCAAGAATTACAAAATTATAGACAGTAATTAAATATTGTTTAAATTTATAATACTTAGGAATTAGCATGTCTTAGTCAGGAATTAGATTATTTAGATCAGGAATTACAATATATTAGTTAGGAAATAAATTATCTCAGTCGAGTTTTGGATAATATTAGTCAGGAAACAGATAATAATGGTCAGGATTATGTGGAAGTTAAAAAGGAAATAGATAATATTAGTCAAGAAATAGATAATGATTGTCAGTTTTAAGATAATAATAGTCAGTTACATTATAGCATACAGGAATTAGATTTTTTTATCCAGTCAGAAATACATTGAAAAATTGTTAGGAATTAGATTATTTTCACAAAATACCATATTATTTTTCTTAGGAAATAAGTTCTATTAGGCAGGAAATATATTGTTTCTGTCAGAAATTAGACTATATTGTTTCTGTCAAGAATTCGATTATTTAGATCAGGAATTACAATATGTTAGTCAGCAAATAAATTATCTCAGTCAGGTTTAGGATAATATTAGTAAGGAAACAAATAATAATAATCGGGAATCATAGGAATTGAATAAGGAAAGAGATAATATTAGTCAGGAAATAGATAATGATAGTCATGTTTAAAATAATAATAGTCACTTATATTATAGCATACAGGAATTAGATTTTTTAATCCAATCAGAAATACATTGAAATTGTTAGGAATCAGATTATTTTCACAAATTACCATATTATTTTTCTTAGGAAATAGGTTCTATTAGTCAGGAATTATATTATTTCTGTCAGAAATTAGACTATATTAAATTAATTATCTGCAATTACATCATTAAATTACAGAGCATTTAATTATCAGTATATAATAATTTTACAGAGCATTTAATTAGTATACCTATTATATTTGCAGTATCTTCATCTCTATCTCCATCATCTCCTTCTTCATTATATTGATGTTGTCTTCTAAAATTACATTATTTACTGCATTATTCATCATTAGTATTAGTATATTTGAATTTCACTCTAAAATTATCAAAAAAATGGATTCAAATTTATATTAATTTTCTGCGACATCTAATATATACAATTCGAATTAAAATAGCTTTGCATGCAAATTATAAGTCGAAATTAAATACGATCGAAAAATAAATTAGGCTTGATTTCAAATCATTAGTCGAAATTAAATGCGATTGGAATATAAATTAGCCTTGATTTCAAATTATAAGTCAAAATTAACTACGTTCTGAAATTAGATTAGCATTGAATGCAAATAATAAGTCGAAATTCACTTGAATTTAAATACGATATGATATTAAATCGAAATTAAATACAATTTGAAATTAAATTTGCCTTGCATGCAAATTATAAGTCGAAATTTATATTAGAAATTCACTATGATATTTAATTAAATATGATTTGAAATTAAATACAATCTGAAATTATGAACTAAATTGTACTTTTTTCAGCAGTAATTGAGCTAGAAATTAATTCTATGGGTGAATCAGAATCTCATTCAATCATCATTCTGCTGTTTGATTTCTCCATTTTTTTAATTTGAATTGTTTGAAATTTGAAGATTTGAATGCTCTGAAATTTGAAGAAATGAAGTCGTTGAAATTCGACGAAATGAAAGCGTTCGAAATTTTGAGTGTATGACGGCGCTCGAAATTTTATGAAAATGATGAAATTGAAAAAATTCAGACATTTATAAAATGGCGCGTGGGCTTTGGTCGGGTTTATCAGGCTCGCGCCTTTTTGATTAAGGAGCTCGGATTCACGTGAGTCCAGTCTCACACAAAACATTTTGAATAATGATAAATTAACTTGCTCTTTATGTGAGTTGGACCTCTTTCTCTCTCTAATCCTCAATCCCTCAAAGCTCAAACACAAGCAAAATGCACAACCAAACTTCATTTTCATGATAGGAGACCATTTTAAAAATATAAATCCATCCACAAAATTAAACATGAGAAAAACAAACTTCCAAAAATTTTAGGGAAAATACCAGTTAATCTTCATGATCAACAAAAATTGTCAATCATAAGGGTGTAAATGAGATTTCCATCATTAAATTAGGGATGGTATGGTAAATTTGTTATTGACAGTTGGCATTCTTGCCATATCACTACTCCAGCTCACAGTCACACAATTCACACCGTTAACATAACATTTTCCATCAACTTTCTCTCTCCTCACTCTTCTCAATCTCTCAACAATGGAGGTAACTTCCAAGAGAAGAGCTCACTCAATCGGCGATCGATGTCAAACGTGAAAGCACTCCACCACCATCACAACCACAACCATCATCACAACCACCGTCATGTATATTTCATCTCCTCTCTTTGCCATCGACGACCTCACTTCTACCATTAACGACCCATCTTCGAAAATCAAGCTCAATGGAAGGAGCTTGAATGGAGGACATGGTCACCGCTACCCTTAGGGGTTGACCATGCCATTAATTTCACCCTTTATTCATAGGGTTTTCGTTTAAGATTGGGGAAAGTGGGTGGATTTTGGGGATTCATCGATGGTGGTGTCGGGAAAGCTTCAAAGGTTGTGGAGATGGGGAAGCTAGCTTCAATGGTGGAATGGAGGTTGATGAAGCTTTAATGGAGCAAGAAAGAGTACGAAGCTTTTCAATGGTTAACCCGATTGCGGTTACGGCGTCAAAAAAAATGATGTTTCATCTTGCTGATTCATCAAGTGGGGGTCACAAAAGCTGAGGTGGAGATTATGATTGTCAATCATAAAGATTAACTGGGCAAGCCCCAAAATTTTAAGCCTCCAAATGTCATCATATTAACTTTCTTACCAGATTTTTATAAACGTAGAAACTAGAAGCACCACATTAACCACACACACTTTCATAAGTTTTTGTCCCATTTCATGCTCTCATATTTTATACTCCTTTATATAATTTTTCAGCTAATTAAATCCATTTTTATAAATATATCAACCTTCCTCAATTACCAACCCACCATTACAAAACTCAACTGAAGCCATGGCAATCGAGGTGAGTTTTCTTCATCATCAAATTTATACCCTTTTACCTTTGATTAATTACTATATATAAATTATAATTACATAAATTCAAATTAATAATATTTGATTTGATTAATTATTAATGTTAATTTGAAGGCTTGGTATATGGATGAAAGTAATGAGGATCCAAGGCTACCTCATCATCGAAACCCAAAAGAATTTGTCTCCCTTGATACCCTTTCTGGTTTGTTAATTCTCCTTCCCATTATTTTTTTCTGGGAATTTTTGGGCATTTATTGATGATAAAAAAATGGGTTTGTTGCAGAAATTGGTGTTTTGATCCTGAATGCTAAGGACTATAAAAAAAATGGGTTTGTTAATGCTAAGGACTATGAAAATGATCCTGAATTAAAGAAGATTAGAGATGAGAGGGGTTACAACTATATGGTAAGTTTGCTCCCTATATCGGAAATAGTTGTGACGTATACTAGTAATACTGCTACCTCTGTTCCCTGTGTGTTCCATTTGATTTTTGCATAGTTTTTGATACACTTGATTGAACTATATAATATACGGAGTATTTAATTATGGGTGATTACAATTTATACTCCTGTAACTTATAAAAAGTTAATATTTTGAATATGAACTCAATCTCACCTGACCATATTCTTCTTATGTACCAAAAATATATATTTGAGTTTAACTCATGATATGATATTTTTTTTTTTTTTTTTTTTGAACACAAATGGTATTGACAAACAGGAGAATATGGAGGTACTATTAATAAATGTTTAAAGAATGTTGTTGCGTTTTCTAAATTATTATTCCATAATGGATTTTGAGTGCAAATAAAAAACTCACCAAAAAAACTAATACTGGCATGATGTTGATCTTATTGGATTGGAAATTTGGTGAGTATATGTATTTCATAATTGATAATTGGCTCCAATCTGTTTTTTGATGTTGCATTAGGATTGTGAGTTATATTTTTTATTTTTTTTTAATTAATTTTAAAATGGGGGTATTTTAGGCATCACATCTTTTTTTTTACTTAGAATGGTTAACCATGGTTAAAAAATGCCTAATTACCTTGCTTAATGTTACCGTTGATTAAACTTTTTAAAACATGGTTCACCAAGGATAATAACTTTTTTTGCATTTGACCACTGAGAATGTTTATTATTAGAGGTCTACCAAAGAGAATTCCCTAATATTAATTAATTATAATGTCTAACAATTTCTTAATATATATTCATCATTATAATAACACACAATACTTTTTTGTTTTTGTGGGAATAATTATAATTCATATTTAATAACAATACTAAATTATTATTTTTTAATAATAAGTAATGATTTACAAAGGAATATATTTTACTATATGTAACCCTTTTTTATTTTTTTTTAAAAAAAGTAAATTGGATTAATTAATAATCAAATCTAATAGCTGCCCATAACTGTATAGTACATTTAATTAAAAGCTTCAACAAATATCTTTGTGGTCAAATGTTACCAAAACCATTTCACAATACTTTTCCCAATTACCCGTACAATTGTCTTAAAATTAGAAAAAAAAATTAAAAAAAAAATAAAGTACATCCTCCATATAAAGCAACGGCTACAAGGGAATCACCGCCATTCAAAGTCAAAAAAAAAAATTACCCTTCGATAACACCGAAGTTCTGTCACCCGAAGTTGCCGCCACTTGACGACCTGCCACCGAGTACTCTCCCGGCACCGCCTGCCGACCAGGAGCCTTCGATCCAGCCGCTCTTCCAGCCTAGAGAATTCCGTCTGCAGCCCCTTACTCAACTTCATGTAACATATTACCAAACCCTCCTACATAATTATTGAATTTAAAGATATAGATTTCTTATTGTTCATATTGCATGGAATGAAACTAATTTTTCATCCAACTGTATGTTTATCATTGTATGTTAAACTCTAGATACTTGTGAATGCGTGACTAGTTTTTAATCAAACTATATGTTTATCATTGTATGTATTTTTTAATCCCATATTATATTGTAGATTGGGCTATTTTGGGTACAAAAGTGGGGGAGAATATAGATCTTTTTGAAGTCATTATATGAAGATATGTGCTACTATGCCTTCTTTTTTTCTGCATAAAATTGGGTCTGTAGAGTATTATTACTAGAGAGGGGTGGGGATATGTATTTGTTATATTTGGTTTGTAGAGTCTTATTTGTTATTTGCATGAAATTTCTAGATGTATTATTTTAAAAGTATAGATGTCTTATAGATTTCTAATTTGGATATGGACCGATTAGTTGGGATGATGGTTTGTTATGTTGTGTGTAAATGTCGAACATACATGCATATAATGAATCCATATAATGAATTGGATGAATTAGATGAATTGTAATTAGAAGAAAATACATGCATATAATGAATCCATATAATGAACAATGCATATGACATATTCCATTTACCATATATATAATAAACGCATATATTGAACAATGCATGTAATGAATCTAATTGCCATACACATTTGGCATTTTTTGCATGTTAATGTAACTTGTAATTGGACGGCTAACAAGATGGGAAAAATGCATTGGGATAATCGTACCTCAACAAAGTATTCAGAAATTTTAATCTAAGAGAAAGGTACAGGGGGTAATAATAAGTGGAATTGAGAAATTGTCGCTAAATAGTTAAGTGCATGCATTAATAATTAAGGAAGTGAACTCGCGGCAAGTTGAAAATCGGTATGCTGTTTTGCAGGGGCATTACAAAGCTCATGTTAGATTATCTAAGATGACTGGGGTAGTGCGACACCCCATAACAAACAAAGTTGATATTGAAAAAGAGAACAGAACTGAAAGATGTCACAAATTCTTAACGATAAGTACCTTATCCTTTTTTTTCACTACTTCGATGCTATGGATGAACTATAATGTGTTGTAAATTTCCTATTCCAGGACTTTCCAAAATGTGGTTATGTAATAGCTACGAAGGGGTTGGCAAACTCAAACATGATGGAGCAAATATTTCAAGGAACAACAACTGTAGGGGTCGACGGCTGCTTTTCACCGGGAATGGCAAGGGGTAATTCGATCTTGACAAAGACAATAGCTTCTCTTTCTTTGAATGATGGCAGCGAAGAAATTGGATATGATGATGAACAGGGAGAAGATGAAGACAAAATAATAGAAGGTTCAGGGGATAACGAGAACATTGATAGTGATCCTGTTGTTATTGATGTAAATGTATCAAGCGCTGCCCAAAGTGTATCCCCTCCAAAGACTATGCGGAAACAAGTTCGGGGTGGTACTAGTAATAAATGAAAAAGTGAAGATAGTATTGATAATTTAGAGCAAAAAAGACGTAAAGACAGATTTGACAATGTCATTGAATTGTTGGAGAAAAGTATTGGTTCTAATCCTACGGAAAGATTTACAAAGGTAGTTCAAACTCTAACTAGAATGAACGTTGATGTTGCCCAAGGTCGAGATTACTACATTCGTGCAATAAAATAATTGGAAGATGAGGGGGTTGTCAATATGTTTTTAGCACTTGAGGAAGACGAACACAAGTGGTGGTACTTAGAAGGGACTACCCCTAACAACTGAGGAAGTTGAACTACGAACCACTGAATTAATTTTGGTTGAACTATTTGTGATTTTAATTTGTTTGAACTATGTTTGTTTTAATTTCAGTTGAACTATGTTTTGTCTTCAAGTTTGGTGAACTAGGTGTGATGTTTTATTATGGTTTTAATTTGGACTGTCGAGACGTAAAAGTATTGTTTAATGTTTTATTTTGGATTAACTAGTTGTGGGTACGCGCGCTACGCCCCCCCCCCCCCCCCCCCCCCAATTTCGCAAAATATTATTAAGTAAAACTCTTTTGAGACATGTATTTTATGATTTAATTAATAAGTTTATGATAATTATAAGTGTTAAAATTCACCCTTTTTCTTTCTCTTTTTTTTTAAAAAAAAATTAATTAACTTCTACTTACATGTATACTTCATTTAGTTTCACATATCTATCTCATTCTATTATAGTTGTACTCTTGTTTTCACTCTCTCAAACTATCCATTATGATTATACATACAAAAAATTTATATACTTGTATAAATTAAAAAAAACTCTTAGGTTGAAAATTTTATTCGATAGGTGCTATTTATCAATTTGATATTCTAATAATTGTTACAAAATAACGTTGATTAATTAATACTATCACCATTTCTTTTGATTTGCAACAAATGAATTTTTTTTATGTTTCACAAATAATACCTCTTTATTGCAACTAAAAAGAAATGGAGATGTAGTAACATTCGGTTACCGAAAATAGTAAAATTTTAAAAAATTTTGAAAAGTACTTTCATCTCCTTTCACATTTATAACCTAATATGTATTCTCCCACCTTTCTAAATTTCCCCACACTCTTTCGGTTTCTTTCTGGTCTTCTCCGTATTCCTTCATTTTAGTTGTCGATTGGATCATTAGGGAAATGAAAATTCATATGAAATTTCAATTTGTATGAATTAAAGTCCTTCATCAAAATCATGGGAATTTATCAAACTTGTTTGGTTGATAATAGAGGAAATGAATTTAACTTTAGATAAGTAAATTATCATGTCTTGAGGAAGGTCAAAATTCCCATACATTGTCATTGCTCTTATTTTCACTTTTTTTTTTTTTTTTTTTTTGGTCAACAAAACAAGAAGTCTAAAATGAAATTCATGGGAATTTTGAATATCCGTATGAATTTAAGCTAACCAATCAATACCTTAATGGTTTTAAAACTTATATTTGCAACAATTTGAGTAGCTAATGCAAATGCATAATGTGCAACATTAATGTAAATTTCATTAATATAAATTGAAATTTCATTAATATACATTGAGGGTACATTGTTGCTCTTAGGGAAAATTACAAATTTGAGTATCAATTTAAAAAAAAAAAAAAACCTAAATCATTGTTTTCAAAAAACAACTACCAAGTTTTTAAAGCTGGAGAGAGCTGCCATAGTCTTCAATTTAGCAGCAACAATACTCCACAGCAAGAACATTAGTAGCAATATACAGCAGGAAGCTAGAAACAACAACGACAATGGCAGTTTAAAGCAAGAATTAAAAAAAGCGGCAAGCAACACCCAAAAAATATAACAATTCAAAAACAGCAATTTAAAGAAGCAACACGGCACATCAACAACAATGATTAAAATCACCCATGCTTATTGTTAACTTAAGTCAAAGATACTCCCAATACGGCTCAGGAATTCAACTAAAATTAAACCAAAAGTCTAAAACAGAACCCCAAATTAGCAAAAAAAAAATATAAAGTTAATCCATAAGCATAATAATCAACACCAAAGTCAAAATATCTCTCATTTTTATTCACTAATCCAAGTACATGCAATGAAAAGATAATAATGACTTACCTAATTAAAGCCCTGAGAAAATAAAAATTAAAAAAAAAAAAAGAAGACATTAAAGAAGTGAAAAAATCTAACAATTTCTAGTACAGTCACAATTTACAAGAAAATCTGCAATGAAGGGAGGTAAGGGTTAGTACTCTTAAACCTAATTAAGTTGAAGGAAATTTTAAAACACGTACCCAATATTGGATTTTCATGACCTGCATTTCTTGCAGTGACATTAGTGTAAATCAACCCAAAAGCTACATCACTTTCTAGAGAACACTACTATGTTAGTTTAGTAAAATAGGGGTTGTGCACCTACTAACCAAAAACTAATACATCAAGCATTCAAGCCAATCATGTTCCTATAACCTAATATTATCAGCTCCTTTACATAACCTTTACATAACCTCATATGCACACTTTATAACATATTTCAATTTCAAGTGTACTTTATCTTTTCTCTCTTCATCACAACTCTTTTGTTTATCCACCACCATAATTTTTTATGCGCGGAAATAAATATTCTAGATTTTTAAACCAATCAAAAGTATGATAATATTATTAAAGGAAGGGTGGTACACTACACAGACAGAATTACTAAAACAACGAATATTAAATAGAATGGTAAAAAAAAAGGCAATATATAATAAGTAAATTTCATACTAAAAAGAGACATCACAACATCACAACATCTCATAAAAGGCACTCCTTTATGGAACATCAAAAATTTCACAGTATGTAATCAAGTTGGTTATGCTGAGTTTTTGCTTCAAAGCTTTGTGATATACTTCCTCCGTTCTTTTTTACTTGACCCGCTTTGACTTTTACACTATTCATCACCCCTCCTTTGATCGTCTTTTATGAATTATATATAAGGAAAAACATATTCATGTAAGATCTTTTTGAATTCATCTCAATAAGTACTATCATAATATGTAAATTTTATAATTTTTATTTATGGAGAATCAAAGTTATTGTTCGTTAAAGTTTTGCATTGGCAAGCGTGATAAAAGAAATAGGTTCAGTAAAAAAGAACAGAGGAAGTAATGTTTTAAAGTGTATGATTAGTAATCTAAAAGCAAATTTTACTCCTTTGCTAATGCCAATTGATAGGATGCACCTAAAAGGTCATTTATTATTAAGTGTCAGCAAGAAGAAAGCATAAAGTACATGTAACTAACATTAAAAGTTTACAGAAAATATAAACAGGGCATATGTATATAACTACATGATGTATGATCTCTAAGGAAAAATCTACATCAATTATTAAAAGTTTTTGAATAAATAATTCATCATGACTTTTATTTTAGTGAAAAGACTTACCGAGCAGGAAGTAGTAACACCAATAAATACGACATGTATTTGAATTTCACACGTTCATGTTTGGATGTTCCGGCATTTTGTGATGCTCCAACCACCCATATCGAGGACGTAGAAGTAACACAGATCCGAATAGAAATCCTGATATAAAGCCTCCAACGTGGGCAAAATTGTCAACATGAGGTAGGATTCCAAATGCCAAGTTGATGGCGATCCCATGATCACAAGTGTGAACAAAGTAAGAGCCTACAAGAACGTAAACAGATTTAGAGAGCTATAAACATGAGTCATGAGGTGTGCTTCAATATATTGCAGAAAACCTAAAATGAGCTATAATGGCACAATCAGGACATAAACCCTAGAGTTTTCAAAAGGCTCCTTGTGCAGAGAAGATGAAACTTTAATTTCAGGATTTCCTTCAGAAGATGAACTCTTAAAGATAGAACTTAACCCATTTGAATGGTGAGGCTGCACATTCTAAGGTTGATAATCTGCAGCATACTCCATAAGAGGGTGAATAGCCTGAACTTGTTCGTTCTACTTGATCTCCTCCTCTTTTGCTCTGAAATTTAACAAAGCAATCAGCAGACCAAAAATACGAAGTATGATCATTCTCATAATCAGCAATACCAATCAGAATTAGCTGTCCTTGCCTCGCGATCAAATCTTATGCCTGAAATTTTTTACTTTACCGTGCTTCAAAATGTCAGCTTAAATGTAAACAAACTCATCTTTCTAATTCCGTACATAATTCTAGAAAGAAAAAACCACATATTCAGAATAAAATATTTATTTTAATGCCCCGTGAGCAATGATTGTGTTCAACCAAAATACAAAGTAGCAAAAATCCTACAAAAATCAGAAAAGCATAAACATTGAAAGCAACAGCTCATAATCCACGGATGTTATTTGAAGTCCACGTGTACACCGACACTGGAATTACCAACAAAATTAGTGGAGACTATAGAGAGTACTAAATCATCTTAAATACTTCTTATTACTAATTAATAGAAATTTTGCTGATAATACATACCTCTAGGTGCTCTAAAATAAACATCAAACACAACTTAAAAATTAATTAACAGCACAAATCCAAAAAAATAAGGATTATTGATGTAACCACAATTTCATGTTCAAATACTTCAATAGACAGTAAAGTCTTTGTTTGTCTGAGTTATATGTTATTCCTATGTACATAGTATAATTTAAGTATATTTCCATTTGTATCGAACTAAAAATACATACACAATGATTTGGATTGCCTCACTCAACATAAAGATTCAAATTAAGAAATTTTGTTATGAATTACTAACTCCACCTTTGTAAACCCCCATGTCACAGGCTACATCTTAACATTCTGTATAGGAAAGAAGAAGCACCCTGATCACAACTTTCAGCCCACCTCAATATAGGAAAGAAGACACAGGTTGTAAAGCTCTACTTCTTATATAAGTACTCCATCCGTCCATTCTAATACAATTAAGACTTATAAGGCCTTTTACTCACTTCAAGCTAGCATTTGTTACAAGAATTTTCCATATGGAAAGCTTTTCCTTGGATAAAGATGTAAGATATTGTAGATTTTTCTCAGCAATATCAATATCTTACAAATTATAATGTAGTAGAATGCAAAAGCTACTATACTAATATCTTATAACAAAATATTTTACATTGGATAAACACTTCGTACAATGTAGCAGAGGGAAAAATATATATTATAAGATAGTCGAAAATGTTAAATTCTTGGATAAAAATTCCTATTTTGTTACTATGTAAGTTATAGCTTTTCCTCGGAAAAAAAATATATATATTACTATAGCAAAATGTATTAAAGATGTCAAACCTATATTTTTATTGTTTCAATAAAGTCATAAAATTTCAATATAAGGTTCCTAAAATCACAATAAATTCTTGCTTAAGAATAGTAACAATATAAAATCTTACCATCAAATCGTTCATTATATATTTCATAGCTTCAAAAATTAAAACCAACAGTTTGATAAGCCAGCTTAGAAAAAACCCTTAATAAACTAAACTGATAATGTAACGATGATGGGGAAACTATAGTTATTAAGACCAATAATTTGGTAATCTAGCTTAGAGGTACCTTAGCTAATTCAAAAGTTAAGATACCAGCAACCCCTCATCTTCTCACAAAAATTGTGACCTTCACATACTAATGTACTACAACAAAAGTAGTCAAATACAATAATGCAAATAGCAGCACTTGAATTTCAACTTTCACATAAAAACAAGGTCCAAATCAAACTTGAACCAGTTTCAACACATAATACTTTTGTTTGGTACTCAATTACTGAAAGATTGAGCCCAAACTCAATTCAAAACATTTTAAGTCCTAGAAATCTATGACTGCATAGGTCTAGACTTAATATTTTGTGATAATAACATCTACCCCAAACTTCATCAGTACATTAATTTTTAATTTCTATTGACATCGTCAGAAATTCTAGGAAATCTTCATCATTTTATGTATAAATGAATGAATACAATTCATCTGCTGCTGTTATCCAAGGCAATACATCAACTTTTAGAATAATGCACCATTAACCTAGCAATATACTTCTTAAAGAAGCTAAAAAATTTTGTGTTTAAAAAAACAGATGACCACATCTAAAATACGTAGTACAAATTAAGCAGAGGAAGATAATCCTATGTTGCCTAAAAGGCTAAAATATACCGGCGTTTTTTCTTCGGCGGCTTTTGCGATTGCTTCAAGGATAGTTGTATACGGCTTCTTTGATATCATAAACTTCCATTGGATCATAACAATCTCAAACCTAACCATATTAACTCTTGTGCATATCAGCCAATACATCCTTCTTAGGATTAAGAAGAGTCTTAAACAATGAAGATGAACCAGTAGCAATCGTCATTTTCCTAGGTTTGCTAAGCTAATTACCTCTCTTTCTCTCCCCTAAAAATGAGGGATTTTTCTTGTTCTTCCCTAATTGGCAGGATAATTTGCGCCAGATTGATAAAAAAAAAAAAAAAAACCAAATTGATGAGAAAAAACCTTAAAGCAAGGCAGAAAATAGATATTGTCTGTAGTTTATCAACAATAAACCCTAGATTGTGAAATTGATATAAGACTTTTACACAAAGATCAGAAAATAACTTTACCCCAGTCATAGATATACCAGAAGCTGCTACAATGGAGAACTCAGAGGTACGCTTCCATGGAGGAAGCTCAATTAGAGTCTGAGAGTATGCTTCTTGTGTTCTCAAACAAAAAAATAAGAGGATGAGAGTAAAATCAAGAAAATCAAAGAAACGAAGAGTCAAGGTACAGTGGCAAGACCGCAAATAGTATCCCAGGCCGAGGGTAATTCCGGAAGGACACTGTCCTACTGTTCATAAGGAATAGTTCCGCATATCTTCTTTATTTTTAAAGATTGTAGATTAGATGAACATCTTGCTTATTGTTTAGGCTTAATAAATTGTTCTTATAGATCATTTTCTTGTTTTGTGTAATGTAGAATGGGATATGAAACATTAAACATGCATGCATGATTATTGCATTACAAGAACTCTGCGATTTACTAGAAGACAATCTTGATTCAGCAACAATATCACCAACAAGGCAACCGAGAAGAGAACTAGGGGAAAGTGGAGATCAATATATACATAGGTTGTTAACAGAAACTCCTACGAAAAGTCGAATTCAATTAAGACTTGATCAAAACATGTTTGTTCAGCTAGTTAACTTGATGATTGAAAGAGATCTACTCCATGACGCTAAGTATGTGAAAGTAGCGGAGCAAGTAGGTATATGTCTATATATTTTAGCAAATGTACTTTCATATCGTGATGCTTCTGACAAATTTAAGCATTCTATTTCTACAATATGCAAGTATTTTAACGAAGTATTAGAAGTGTTGGTTAATTTGTCCTTCGATATCATTAGACTACATCGTGAATTATCGGAGGTGCCTCCAGAGGTAGCTAATAGTACAAGATATTGTCCTTATTTCAAGGTATAACTTCATTACTTACATTCGCTTATTTACATTTCAATGTCGAAAGTGTAGATGTTTATTATAAAATAATTAATTATAAGTGTCATTATCGATCTGCCAGGATGCTATTGGAGCTTTAGATGGAACTCTTATCGAAGCTGTTGTAAGTAATACGAATGGTGTGCCATTTCGTGATCGACATGGAAAAAAGTTGGAATGTCTTGGCTTGTTGTTCGTTTGGCAGAATTTACACGTTTATTAATGTCAGTTGAGAAGGAAGTGTTCATGATACCACGGCGTGGAAAGATAGTTTGGGCGATTCAAAATTTAATTTCCCTCATCCACCTCCGGGTAGACTCTAATTCTTCAATTACGTATTAAATATATATATTTATTTATTTTGTGTAAAATATTTTAAAATTTACTTCATATTTCAGGAAAATTTATTTGGCGGATTCGGCATATCCAAATACTCTTGGATATATGACGCCGTACATCGGGGGAATAAGAGTACATATGCCTGATTTTAGAACAATGCCACCTAAAGGATTAAAAGAACATTTTAAGAATGAAGGTGGAATGTTCATTTGGACAGTTTAAAAAAATGTGGAGGATATTACATAACATGCTACAAGTGTCACAAAAGAGTCAAATGTCAATCATTGTAGCCACTTACACACTACATAATTTTATTCGGATGCATAAACTTGGCACACCAATCATTCAACATGATGCAAGTTTAGGAGTAGTAGATTCAACTAAGTTTGCAAAATGGCGCAAGTGCGACATCATATAACACGCCAAATTTGGAGGGCTAATCGATCGGAAAGCGACAATGGAGGTGATGACAATGAAAATCAAGATGATACCGACGATGATGAAAATGAAGATCATATGGAAGTTAATGGTTAATTCACCCCAATGTTAAACTCTTATGTAATTGTGTTCTTATATTGATAAGTGGTTGAAATAATTTGAAGATATTAAACTATTGTCTTTTATCTTTTTACTATTAACATATTTTAAAATGGTACACATCTATTTATGTTTTCAGTCACCTAAATCAACGGTATGCACTTGTTAATAATAATAATAATGATAATGATAATGATAATGATAATGATAATAATAATAATAATAATAATAATAATAATAATAATAATAATAATTACAATAGTAGTAATAATAATAATGAGAATAATAATAATTAAAAATAGTACAATGCGATAATGATAGTAATAACAGTTTAAATAAAATAATAATAATAATAATAATAATAATAATAATAATAATAATAATAATATTAAGAATAAATTTATGATGATGATGATGATGATGATGATGATGATAATAATAATAATAATAATAATAATAATAATAATAATAATAACAATAACAATAATAATAACAATAATAATAATAACAATAATAATAATAATAATATAGTATTACTAATAATAATAACAATAACAATAATGCTAAAATCTGCTCTGTTGAAATCTACTCTGTTGAAATCTACTATGCTCTTCCCTGTCCAGAAGCTTAAGAGAATAGGGCCTCATTCTTGTATGGCGAATCTTGCTTAGTATCATGTTTAGGATCTTTTAAATATTAGTATAATGTTTTAGTATTTTATTAATCATGTTAGTATTATACCTAGGTTTTTACTAAAAATTGCGTATTGTCATGTTTAGGATGCTTTGATTTAAAAGTTACTTTCTATATAGATATGCATGTTTGCTTTATTTTTATAACTAATTGCATGTAATCAAAATTATCCTAATAAGGTGAATTGAATGACTGATTTAAGTTTTCAGTAATCTTGTTGCATAAGTAAAGTGGTCACCATAACTAGATTTTATGTACATTAATATTTTGAAAATAGAGAAAAGCCTTCCGAAAAAAGGAAAGCCTAAAAAACCATCCCAAGGTGAAAACCTAGATGGAGCAAAAAAAAATTACATAATACTCCCTCTATTACGTAATAATTGCAATTATAGGGCATGCACAAAGTTTAATAATAAGTGGGGGTGATAAGGGAGAGAAAAATAAAATATGTGTGAAAGTGGGGTTAGTAGAGAGAGAAACAATAGAATTAATAGTGGGTCTTTACTAAATAAGAAAGTGTTGCAATTTTTATAAAACAAACATAAAAGAAAAGTGTTGCAATTATTATGAAATAAAAGGGGTAGAGAAATAGGGTACACTGAATATACGAAAATTAATTTTGGCACACCCCTATGTAAAGAAAAGCGTAGAATCTCACAAAGAGGTGTGCCAATATCATTTCCCTGAATATACATATGCAAGCTGTAGACACCCATTTGTGTCTCCCCAAAACCAAACCCAGTGATGAATACCTTTCACGTCAAAAAATAATCGAATGAGGTGAAAGTGTGAAAAGTCAAGTGTTGCGGTTAGTTTTTATTAAAATCCTTCTTTCTGTTTTCGAAAACCATTTCTATTTTATGAAAACGTCCAATTAAGTTTATCTTGGTCCATGATAAGGGTTCAAAAATGGTGTACTTGGATGGGGCTTGAAAAGATCTTTCCAACGATATATTATAAGCCCAATTCCGATGAATAATGAGGAAGTTATGGCCAAAATACTAAACTGGGCCCAAACCGGATTTTACCTACGACCCAATGATCATGTGGAGGGTCCAAAGGTTTAATCCTATTCCTAAACTAATTAGGATTGATTAGAATCTTTTATAAGTTTCTAAATATCTTAATTATCCTTTTTTGAAAAGATAAGATCATAGAATTTGATTTGAATATAAACTTTCCTTTTGTAAAACTTTCCTAATTCTATTCAGATTTAAACATGTTCAAAGATAGTCAGCTATTATTTTCGTGCCTTATATTTTTTATCCAAATTTTATATGGTTGGATAGATCTTGAAATTATCTTTCCAATGATATATCATAATAATAAATCCGAGCTATAACGAAAAAGATATAAAAGAAATACGAAACTCTATCCAAAACTGACACCCTTTCACTATTTCGTCCATATCTTTTTATCTACAAAAGATTTTAATCTGATTCCAATTGCATTAGAAAGTAGACTTCAAGAGCTTTCCAACGACATATTATAATAACACTCGGGTTTTGTTCGGACCTTGTTAACTCCAAGGTAGCGGACCTTAAAGTTGTGTTCGCCCATTTGTGGGTAGATACCGTCGGAGGCGCGGCGCTTGACGTGCTAGTAGCTTTCAAGTAAGAGCCCCGGGTTTTGGGCGAAGCTCGCTTCGAGGGTAAGATTCGTTATCTTTTCTCTGTGAATATTTATTTATGCTTTGTGATTTTAATTATTGCGAGTGGTTCCTCGGGAGGGGTTGTTTCCGCGGTGAGTCGGACTCACCAAACCCCAATAGCGGTATCGGAGCCCCGCTCATTTATTTTTATAATCATGTTTTTCAAGGTTTATTTTTGGCTTAATTTTCGGGTTTATGTTGCTAATTAGATTAGTAGCTTGGTTTTATTTATTTAATCCCGTTTTTTAATGTCGAATTTGGCCCAGAACCCACATTTTCGCCTAAGACTAGTGAATTTTGGGTGGAAAACGTGTTCTAGAAAGGTTTATACCACTTTGGAACTGTGATTTTAGCCAAATTCTGACCTGAAATGCCTTTTTCGAGGGGTTTTTCGTTTTTGTTGAAAAATTTTAAGTCTTTTCTAACCTTGAAATTAATGGCATAAATTGTTGATTATATGGTTGATTATTTGCATATTTTTCTGCACCTTTATGTCCCCTTAAAGCACACTTACTTGGTAGTATTTGATGCTTAAAGGTTGATTTATTTTCACATAATTGCAAACTAATTGCTTTTTAGTGTGAAAATTTTATTTTTGAGGCTTCCTAAGTGTTAAAGATTCAATCTTTATTTGTGATAAGTGATTGAAACTTTTAAAACCACTAAATTCTATGTTATTTTGAATTGAACCTTGTTGTTTTAATCATTTTGAGTTGATTAGTAACATAAAGTTTCGATTTTTGTGATAGAAATTTGGTTATCTTCATGTTGGAAGATATAATTTTCAAGGATTCACAAATTTTAGATGTTGGAATTTTCATTTGAACATTAAAGTTCATATTTTTCCAACTTCTCTTTACTTTGTCAAATTCTCAAGTTTAATTTAAATTGATTAAATTGAATGTGAGAAATTGCCTCAATTTTATTTTGCACCAAGCTAAACCAATTTAATTAAAGATGGTTCTTGGAATTATTTTGGTTATTGCACTTTGAAAATTTTATTAAGTTAGACTTGTTTAAAGTTTTATTTTGCTCACTAAATTAGTTCTAAAATTAATTTAGAATTAATTATTTTTGTCTCGCGGAAAAGGGATCAAATCCCAAGATAGTGGCACGCAAAACGAGGCAATGCACCACCATGACGAGCCGGGCTGCACAGCAGCCCGCATGTGGTTGCCACGGTGGTTGCGCCGCCTTGATGGTGGGCCACACGCGTGGCAGCAGCCACGCACAGCAGCAGCTCACGCGCGGCAGCAGCAGCCACGCGCGGCTATGCTGTGGCAGCGGCTCGCGGCCGTGTGCCGTGGGTCGTGTGCTCGTGGTCTTGGCATGTGCGTATGCTTGGTGCGGTGAGGTGACTAGCCGTAGTAGGCTTGATGTTAATTATTTTGCCGTTTATTTATTTTAATTAAAATTTTGGGAGGCTAGGCCTCGGTTTTTGAGCGGCATTGGCAAAATTTCATTTTAAAAAGTTAAGGTGCTACCGACTTAATTAATTGGATTAATTAAGGAAATGCGGAATTTAGTGGGAGCTTCAATTATTAATGACGTAATTTATATAATCGGTTAAACAACTTTGACTAGTTTTAATTAGGCGTGTTAATCGGATTAACCACCTAGATTAGTTACTAGTGCGCACGTTGTTTGAATGCATTTTACTTGTTGTTAATTTTGTAAATTGCATGGGCCATTCACAAATAGTGAATGGATGAATGGAATATATATATTCTCTCTCTCACAGGTTTTATGAAATGGCAACTAGTGGGACCCGACTAGGATAGAAAATACGGACTACGTGCCGTTATACGGTCTACGCACCGTTAAGTATTTTTGTACTTTAATATTTAGATTATTCCTAGTTATAGTCACTAGTTTTTGCATAGTTTGGTTAAGTCTTGAAGACGGCATATCTTGGAAGACAAAGCCTTGAAATGCAAATGAAGACCTTTTGAAGATATGAAGATTTCAAGGGGTCATGCTAGTTGCCAATATGCATTTATTATTTCACTTTATATTTTATGGTTATATATATATGTGTGTGAAATATTCGTTAGATGCATGTTTAGGTTTTCTTGATGCTGCGATGATTAGTTAAGTTCACTTAAATCAACCAACATAGAAATCCTAGGTCCCTAATAATATTGAGTAAAACTTGCCTTTCCAAACAACACTTACTAACCGGACGATGGTGATGGTAGGCTACGCCAAAGCGAGGTGCCATCACTCCTCTAAGGGGCATAAGGCACACCGGGTGTGCACGTTTGTTTTGGTTTAACTCGTCGGTATGAGTGAGGAGTCCTCACATACCGTGGCAAAAGAGACACATCGTCAAAGATGCATTAGATGCGACGATTGTCTAACCAAGAGTGGCTTAGAGCCATTAGCAAGGCAATGCTTACCAAGAAGATTGAGTGTTTAAGACAAGCCAAAGCATGCTTAACCACTCTTTGTTTCTTTGGATCTTGGAATCGCCTTATTTTCGCCAAATAGGGACAATTTTTATGCGTAAATAAGACGTTTAATAAGATTGAAGTTTGCATAAATGCTATTAAATTTCAAACTTATTATGTTCTTGATAAATGGTCATACTTAGCACTTATATTTATAATACTCTAAATCAAATAATATTGTTTCCATGATTGGTAAAGGAAATCCTTGAGAATAGTTCTCAAAGACAGGAAAAACATTTCTAAAATACAATTCTCATAATGACTTTTATAACTAAGTCCGAAAGGATGGTTGGACATCATGTATTCAAAATACTAGGTAGTTTTGATAAAACATGAGATATTGAGTTGCAAACTCAAAATTGTCAATGTTTGACAACCAACGTATCTTTTCGCATCACAATTGAGTAGGATTCATTGATGTAGTAATTCGAGTAAGAATTAATGGAAAAGATGGAACTTTGTTTTACGGCGCACTATGTGCTTGATTATGCCTAACAAAGTATAAAAGTCAAGGTACTTAAAGAAATGATTCTTAAAGTAAGATTATAAGATATTGTATGATAAGAAATATAGGAAAGAAGGAACGAAGAAAAGGAATTAGATTTCATTTCAACTCATGAGTTCATGTTATTATAGTTTACTTAACAGTTCGTTGTCTTCACAAGTATTGGATACTGCTTGAGTGTTCCACTATGATAGTGACCTCAAACTATTGAAGTTAAGCTAAGTTATCAAATTACAAGCTTAGAATGAAGCAAGAAGAGCTACATCAGTTGTAAGGTTGTATGTTTTGTTTAAAGACCTTTTAAGCCAAAGGCTGGAACAAGTAATGGCTATTATGTTCCATAATCAGCAATTGATCCATTTACACACGGAAAGACTCACATTCAAAGTAATGAGCAATAGTTGCGAGATTTATTTGAATGGGATGGTTATCCAAGCGTTGAGTTAAAAATCCTTGATTATAAACAAACATTTCCCTAACGTGATAAACTCACTAAGTTCAAGTCATGGGCTTGATTTGCGTTCCAAACATCTTTAGCAATGTCACATCGACAAGAACGTACTCAAGGCTCTATTAGATAGGCTCTTGATAGTTGCTCGAATTGGAATCGTTCTAAGACAAGAAAGTCTTACTTGTTGAAACCAACAAAACAGAGAGCTATTGTTCTTGGTATAGACAATTGACTCTGAAGGCTAAAGAGGATTCAATTACTTCAACGTTTCACAAAGAATTTGAAAGGATATGGCTATATTCATCAAATGTGAACAAACTTGACTTGAGTAGCTCAAGAGTTTAGTGAAGTACAGAATCGACTTGGCAAGATATCAAAACGTCTAGATTAGATCGAGCGATGTTTGCTTGAGCCAAGCGTGACTATCTCAAAGTTATGAATGGAAATTTTCATAAATAACTCCACAAAGAACATGGTGTGTCTTCACGGAGACCTCGGTGTCATTTGAAAATGACTCGAACGATGATGGTTCACAACCCTTCCTATAAATTTCTTAAAGATTTGCACAAATGACTAATGTTACACTAAACAAAATGTCGAAGCTAAGAAAGGACGCCATATTTAGTTATGGATAGAATTAACTTCTAAAAGTCTTTTCAAGTATATGTCTAAGGCTCTTAGTCTCAGTGGGAGTTCACTAGCTCAGTGGGAGCAAAGTGGCTCAGTGGGAGCTAGGTGACTCAGTGGGAGTTGAATGGCTCAATAAAGATTAAGATAGCTCAAGTAGGAGCTAACTGTTTGTTTCACAACGAACTTTTACCCAAAGACAATATACATGTCTCTTTGTAAGCATTCAAGTGAGACTACGGGCATTACCTCCACATCCGTAATTGAGAACAAAAATTGTTTGTTGCTCTAAGTAGTGTCTTTCTGGAAAGTAACACGTTTCCAAAACGACAAGTGGGAGGAAAATGAGCTCGATGACCATCGAGCTTAGCAACAAACTAGAACTGAGAATCTCGGAAGACCTTAAAGAACTTCATGAGAATGTTTTATCAAGAATACTCAAAAGGACTTTACAAGTGCCTTAAAAGAGAATTCATTACTCACAAAACATTAAAGATGTTGGAGTAAGATCAACATAATAAAAGGGCTTTGAAAGCGCCTTAAAACTCAGTGTTTGATGCAAATTTCCCCGTATAGGTTTAGAATTCACCAAAGGCTTGGATTGAATCCTATAAATTTTCTATTAAGTTAGAAACAAACCTAAGACTTACAAGCATACTATTTACTATTAGATAGTAAAGGAATAATGTCTTGTAAGATAGCTACGACAAATTCAAATTCCGAATAATGGTTAAAAGCCATGAAAATCCGAAATAGACTCCATGTTTGAAAATCATGTTTGAAACTTGATTAATCTGCATGAAAGGTGAAAGACCCATCGATTGTAAATAAGTTTTCAAGGAGAAAACTGACAAATGTGGAAATGTATATGCATACATAGCTATATTGGTTGTAAAGGATATAATTAATTTCAAGGAGTTGACTTTAATAAAATCCCATTCACCAATCGGAATGCTCAAGTCTTTTCGTGATTGATCTAGCAAAATTGCGCAAATGAAATATGGCAAAATAGATACCAAAACCGCCTTCCCAAAATGGAATTTTGGAAGTGACTATGGAATAGTCTAAGGGTTTTGAAAATCTAAATAATGCTAGATTTGAAAGCAAGCACATGGAATCCGTCATAGGATTAAAGGAAGCATTGCATAAAGGAATTGGAACGTGTTTTCTCATAAAGTTAATAAGAGGATTGACTTATGGAGAAACATAGAAATTCTGATGAACAAGAAGTTTAGTGGGAGCAAAAGTAATGGTCCAACAAGATGTTTACAAACTCTATTGTGAAACAACTATCAAATGCTAAATGCTTAGATTTGTAAGTATTTTCGACAATGGACCGAGCTAAAGACGATACTTAGTACATGTTGGAATTAAGTTCTATGGTATAAACTTAATTAAAATGTTTAAATGAGTAAAGGAAATTACCATGTTAAACTTGAAGGACTTTGAAAGGCTTTCGACCCATATGTATGAAGCTAAGTAAACATTTGAACTAAGTATAAGCTAGGCTAAGTACTAAGTCAAACGAGAAAGACTCTAGTAAGAGACTTTCAATCATATCATATAGCGAACAATTTGGCAAGACTCAGTGTAACTGTATGAGCTAAAGGTCACATGGATGGAATAAAATTGAGAATCATTCTAGAATTAAATCCATCATGTAAGGCTATGATATGGAATCGTCAGACGACTTACATGCTTAGAGCATGTGAAGTACGTATATAATACCAATCGACATTAATCTAAGTATTAGATCATTAGATTATAGTCAAGAACATCCATAGAACTTAGATAATTAGTTGGATGAAGTTCTTGACGCATGGAAACAAATATAATTTGAGTTTTGATGTTGCAAGCACAAACCTTAACAAGGATTAGATCCTCAGCAAGGAAGCCATTTATAAGCACGAGGCAAGAAGTGTCGTGGCTTGAGAATGGTAACATGGATGTGCATCCATGTATAATGTGCGGGAATTTAAGGAAAATTTCCATGCTAACAAGTGATTAGGGTTTCCCAAATCGTTGTGAGTCGCTTGGAGTGAAACCTAAGCAAGGCATCATCAGGGAGTCTACTAAAATATATGTTGAGAATATTGTTGCCTTAAAGGCAATAATAAGATAGATGTTAAATGGAAAGGTTCGTTGTTGAACATTAATGATTGCAGGTTGTCAAGTAGAAAGTCTCAAATCATGAAAATGAGTGGGAGCCATTGCTTGAACAATAAATCCTGAATCACATGTAATCCATTAACACTCTCAAAATTTTATCATCTTATTATGGAAATGGTGGATAATGAAGATGCTAAGGTTTGCAAAGTAATTTTAACTAAACCTTTGCAATAAGTGAACGACAACATTCACTCTTAAAACATTTGGGAAAAACATTTGGTGAATTGCATGAAAGAAATCAAGCATATCAAATATGAGCGTGATTTCTATGAATGTTTTATGAAGAGTACTACTCTTAAAACATTTGGGAAAAACCATTTATCATAAGATAAAACATTTTGAAGTTTCATAGTGGAATAAAATATTTCTGAATATTCCACAAAACTATTTAATTGTGGTTTAGAATTAAATAATGAGTCCATTTGATTTGAATAAATATTCAAAATAGGGTATCAAGTCAATGGCTTGGATAAAGGAACACCTATTAAGTGAACATTGAATATTTTAATCGAAAATTATCCCTAATCAAGGTCGTATTTTGTGGACGAATAATGACCATCAGAGATTAGTGTGTAGTATGATTTGTAGCACCGTTTCTTGTGCTATGAGGATACAAATCATTTGCACAGGTATTGGTTTAGAGCCATACTGGATAGACCTATGAGGATACTTTAAGAGATTTAAAAATCGTCACAAGTATTTTCTCATTATTACTATCGGAACTCTTTTCCTTTGACCATGAGTAGTGGGAGATCTCTTGTTTGAATACTGGTCCGTTTTGGTATCCGCCAAACGTATGCCGTAATTGGGGATTATAAAGACGGATATCGGGCGGGCGAGTCCTATTAGTAAGAGAAGCTACATTACAAGACTGGAAATGTCCCCTTACTAACAATAGGGAACATGTCTTGTTGTTTACAAGGCCTCTCAAAGAGCGAGACTGTGAAAAATGCATGGTCGTGCTCAGATGGATTTTAGAAATCATCTACTTATAGACAGTCAAACTCGGATTTCGAGAAACACTTCTGGACGTAACAGAGATGACTAGTAATCTTACTCTGTAGTTCATGAAGAGACATGAAGAGACATAGGATAAGGGCTATACAATAAATGCACACTTGTCCGGAAGGACAAGTGGGAGATTGAAAGGAATGGTGTCCTTCGAACAAGTGTATTATTCTGATAGCGGGTTCAGAATTATTAGAAAGCTAATATATTCAATAAGGTCAAGTGATCGGAATGTCTGGGTGGAGGCCGCTTCCGATCAGTAATATTAATATAATTAGTATTACAGCTTAATCTTGACTGAACCCTTCGGGTCACACCCAAGCAAATATATGCGAACCAACTCGACGAATTAATTCGAAAGAAATGAATTCGTCGCCTGAGTGTTAAATATTTAGACGTCGGTAATTCGAGCTTAGAGCGTCAAAACCGATCGTCGGAAGTCGAGTCTAAAATGATAAAAGACGAGACGCGCAAAATAATAATAAATCGACCATATTCCCAAAAATACCCCTAACATCGGAGTGCCCCGAGCATCCGAATGCTATGGGGCACGACAAGCTAGCACAGCGTGCTAGCAGCCCCGGCCAACCGCGGCTAGGCACAGCAGCAGCCGCAGCCGCACCAAATCGCAGCAGCAGGTGTGGGCTGGGCTCGTGTCAGGTGCGGGCTGGGCTCGGGCCAGGTGCAGGCTGGCTGCGGGCTAAGTGCGGGCTGGTGCGGGCCGGGCTCGGGTTTGGCTCGTGGCTTGGCTCGGGCCATAGGGCCATAAAAAAGGGGAAGCTTGGAATATGGGAGTAAGTGGGAGAGGACATGTGGCACAAGGAGAGTATTGAGTGGGGAGCAAGTATGGTCCCCTACTCTCCATGTGGTCCTCACCAACCCATCTCACATGGTGATGCCACTTGTAGATTTAGTTTGCAATTTTAATTTAATTTAGCTTTTAATTAATTTGTGGAATTTCATGATCCCACATTGATGGGATAGAAATTCCCACTCATACTTTCCTCTATAAATACCTAGCTTGGGATTTAGAGTAAAGTGCTTGAGTGGGAGTTAAAAAGAGCATTCCATAATTTTTGGGAAAACTCTTAAACTTACATAACACTCGGGTTTTGGTCGGACCTTGCTAACTCCAAGGTAGCGGACCTCAAAGTTGTGTTCGCCCATTTGTGGGTGGATACCGTCGGAGGCACGGCGCTTGACGTGCTAGTAGCTTTCAAGTAAGAGCCCCGGGTT
Source organism: Chenopodium album (assembly GCF_948465745.1). Taxonomy (NCBI): domain Eukaryota; kingdom Viridiplantae; phylum Streptophyta; class Magnoliopsida; order Caryophyllales; family Amaranthaceae; genus Chenopodium; species Chenopodium album. Next base: position 11,515,769 of record NC_137856.1, read on the forward strand.
TTGGGCGAAGCTCGCTTCAAGGGTAAGATTCGTTATCTTTTCTTTGTGAGTATTTATTTATGCTTTGTGATTTTAATTATTGCGAGTGGTTCCTCGGGAGGGGTTGTTTCCGCGGTGAGTCGGACTCACCAAACCCCAACACCTCTCCCTCAGAACCGGATCCTTCTTGTTCATCAGCATCCTCTTCGGCTGCGTCCTTTGGTTGGTCTGGGGAGGAGGCGGTCTCCTCACCGTCTCCTCTTGAGTCACTATTGCTGGAGGTAGACGGGGTGTCCTCAGCTGAATTGCTTTGCTCAGCCGCCTCATAATCCTCCTCCCTAACAACCTCACTTGCGGGCACTTCCCTAGTGCGCCGCCTGCTGGGCTTTGTAGCCGTTTGTTTAGTTCTGACCATTGTGTCCTGCACAGACACAGAGAGGGAAGAAGCCGGAGATGAGCAAAGCACTCCAGAAACTCCAGACAAGGCACCCCCGGTTCTAGACTCAGCCGTCCCTGGTGACCGGCTGAGCGTCCTAGGCAGTGTCGTGTGTGCAAATGGAGAGTTCATTTTATTTTTTGAAAAATTAATGTATATAGCCGGAATTCGATGTATACAGGCTTAAGAGAAAGAAAAGAAAAAGAAGAAAACTTAAAGAAGGAAACGGATAGTTATTACTTTGAGTTCTGAAAATCTGAAAACGGCAAAAGCAACCGGTGACCGGGTGACTTCGAAAGAACACACGGAAATCTTGAATTTGCTTAAACGCAACCGGGATCAGAGCACCTCTCTCTAAGAAAACTCTCTTTCTCTCTCTAAAAAGTCAAGATTGTGAAAAGTGAAGAGGAGAGAGGAGGGGTAAATCCCTATTTATAGGGGGTGAAACGGCACGAATCCCCGTCACCACTGTCAAAAAATGGTCGTTTTCACTGTTCACCCTTCATGGGCCGACACGTGTCACAGGCGCCACGTGGCCTGCCACGTGCCACCTGTGAGGGGCAAATGTTTGGGGTATTTTTACCCTCGACAAGTACGTGGACCAATGAGGAGGTGCCACGTGTCAGAGGCTGGCATGTCATCCTTGACCAATCTCCAGCTGACACGTGGCCTCTCCAGATACTCTCTTAGAATTGCGACCTTCAAGGGCCCAATTCCCCAAAAATTCGCTATTTGGCGGCGCAGCCCATCAGTCCTAGGTTAGAATGACCTAGGGAGGGGCACTTTTCCCAATGACCCTATAAATAGGGAGATATTCCCCCAAAATGGGGGACATTCAGAAATTTACTATCATTTATTACATCCTACTTTCTCTCTCATCAGAGAACACCTGAGCTTGGAATCCAAGCAGATCCCCACCAAAATTTCCGCACTTTTTATTCTCCTTCAAGTTACTAACTTGAGCGTTGGAGGCGGAGCACCACCTAACCGGTGTCTCCATTGTTTTTGCAGGTACAGAGTCAGCAGGACCAGTCTTCGAGTTGTAACTCTCCCAAGGGACAAAAACACCCAAAACACTTTCTCTTTTTAGAGCTAAGCTAATCTTCTCTCTAAATCCTAATCTAACTCTCTAATTAGGGCTAAAAAGATGATAGAGTATTAAACCATAAAAAAGGGTATTTATATTACAAGGTTAAAAAGAGAATAAAAATAAGATAAGAAAAGAAATAATTTTTTTTAAAGAAATATAAATAAAGAAAGAAAATGAAAAGAAAAATAAATATAACAAAACCCACAATTAAATCCCCATAACCAAAACAAACCAATGAAAATGCCATACTCCTTCTTCCTTCATTTGACTGCTCTGAATTGCTGCCTGTAGACACCTAAAAATGTTTTCCCAAAACCAAACCCAATGATGAACATCCTTTCACCGTCATTATTAGTCGGGTCAAGTATTTAATATCGAGAGTACTTAAAACCAATATTCAGTCAACAAATCAGTCAAACCATTTATTCAAACTCATTCCAACTCATATCCTAGCCCAAACCCTTTTTAACCCATTTTGTGTTATTTATAAATTGAGTCCGATTAATAAATAATAAAAATCGTAGGCCTGAAATTATTCCAGAATAGCTGAAACGACGCCTAAAATATCATATACTTAATTATTAAGCAAAAATATAATGAATCTAGACGATTTTCAGGAAAACAGCTATGCCATGTCACGACAGATATGTCGTGTAACGGCAGTACCTGCAGTGTCACGACATTCTGAGTTGTGTCGCGGCATTATGTGTTGTGACGCGGTATTTTTGTAGGGTTTCTCCTCGGCGCCTTTTCAAATCTAGGGTTCCATGCTTCACACCTCACATTTTCTCTATAAATACTAGGTTAATTTCCTCAGTTAGGGGGCACCAACAATCATTCTCTTCTTTCTCTTTATCCTAACTAGCCTTCCTATTCTCTCAAAATACTTCCCCTAAGTACTCAAGGAGCCCACACTTGACTCAGAATTCCATATTTAAACCAAGGCGTGAAAGGGTTTGAACCAAATCAACTTTACTCTTTATTTAGTTCAAATTAAATTTGATTTATTATTTATTGAAGTTACTATCAATTTACTCATGATGTAGCAATTCAAAGAAACGCGGAATGAGAGTTATTAATTCTTTTTATACTTCTTGTTGCTAATATCATTAGGTTTATTATTATTTGATTTGCTAACATTATTATGGGAATATTACGACTAATAAGATAATTTGGACAACTAGTTTAGGTTCCTTTTTAATTTTGTTGTTAATTGAAGTGATCACGATATTATAGAATTATGTGTTGCATTAACATTAAACCGATTTAGTATAATTATAGTTTAGAGCAAATTGAATCTTTGTTTGCATGCCTTTCAAATCACAGGAACCACTTTTCGCAATAAGAATCGAGTAGAGGCCAATATGGGTGAATGCGACTCCATGACTCACTTCTTATCATCATCCCTGATCCTGGTTCCGAACCATATGGAGTTAATAATCTCATGAATTATGAATGAGGTGTAACCTTCATGGGTCAATTGTTGTTGTGTATCGTTGTCCCTTATTACTTGTTGCCTTATGTGATCAGTGAACGGTTTACAAGTTTCTTAAAAACTTGTTGGCGGCTCCCTAGTTTGCTTTGACCCTAATCGTATCCCTAGTCGTACGTTAATTTCCACTTCCTATGAGTGTCAAACATATTCACAACATACTTTACGTAAGCACACTTCGAACAACGCCTACAATGTCGTTCATCATCATCAACAAAATCACATAAGCAGTTCCATTCACACGCAAATCACGAGAGAATTAAGAAAGACAACACCCACAACGGAGCGGTCGCTCGTACCTGTTAGAGCGGATGCTTCTTGCTTTTGCTTAAAATTGATAAATATTGGATGATTGAGGAGCGTCTGCGCCGTATTAAAGAGCGCCCGCTCTATAGGATCATCGATTTGGGGCTAATTTGGTGGACGTTTGAAGCGGCTACACAGTTCTTATTGCTAATCTTGGTGCTATTAGCCGATCTTGTTGCCGGTGGTGGACTTCTACGATATTTAATTTGCTAGGTTAGAGATGGTGGGTGATGGTGGTTGTTTTGCAGGGGACGGCTGATAGGGTCGTGAATTGGTGGCATATTGGTGAATTTAAGTGGCTAATTGGGGATGCCTGTGTTGGGGTGGTTGTGCGGCTGGTTTGGGAGGTAAGGAGAAGGAGTTGTGCGGGGTGGCTATGAATTGACTTGGTGGAATACAAGAGTTGTCTTTGAGGTGAGGGAGCAGGGGAGTGTGTGTGGTGATGAATAATGAGTTGAGGTAGTGTAGGTTAAGAGGGAAGAAGAGTGGCAGCATAGCAATGTTTGCTTGGCTCAAATTTTGTGCCTCGAACACGACAACAAATTGAAACACTTGCCTTAAATCAGAAATGTTGAATTCACACCTACACAAACCATACAAAAGTAAAATAAAATAATAAATAAAAGTAAATAAAATGAAATGTTAAATTAGAATTGAAAATAAAAGGAAAGAAAAAGGTGAGAAAGAAAATTATTCTTAAATTATGAATATAAATAAAGAACAAAATAAGCTACAATATAATTAAAATGAAAAAATGACTAAATTAAAGGATAAAAGAAGAAAATAAGAGAAATAAAGGCAAAAATGAGAGGAAATTATTAAGAAATGGCCATTAAAATAGTCATAAAAGTGACATAAATGTCACTTTACATCGGGAAGGAGAGAGGCATAATATTAAAATGTAACTTTTCGCCAAAAAGGAAGTGTAAAACTTATTAAAACGCTGCTGCATTTGGTTAGTGTAATAATCCCCTCGTTTTTTTTTTTTTTTTTTTTTTTTTACATCATCACTTAGGAATGTGCGAAGTTTTAGGAGAGTAATATAATATTGTGAGTATGTGAATAAATTATTATAGTAAAAGTAAGATGGGGACCATGAAAGAGAAAATATGTGATAGATGATAGATATTTTTTATTATTTAAATAGGGACCATCATAAAAGAGAGAGAAATGATAAAATAGTTTGAGTGAGGTCTAAAGTAAGAAAGAAAAATGATAAAATATAGTATAAAGTTACCAAGTATAGAAGTGATACATTTAAAAATTTGGTCCTAAATTAAAGGGCTTTAATATATTTCCTTTTCTATGTTAAAAAAGATGCATTTAAAAAATAACACCCGTAAAAAGAAAGTGATGCAAATAAAAACAAACGGAAGGATTACTTAATAAACATGGAGGAAGTAGTAGCATTAACATCAATGGGTTATGTTGTCAATCTAATAGAGTACGTACAATAAGCTAGCCAACTTATTGTGTACAATTCCAAAAAAATATATAAATAAAAATAAAAACCCTCATTATACACATGCACAACCTTTACAATTTAGATGATGTGTACTTGTAGCAAAATAATAAAGGAAATATAGCTTGTATTGAAATATGCTTGTTGCTCTCGATCCCACCCTCCCCCCTCCCTCTCCCTCTCCCACCCCCCAAAAAAATAAAAGAACAAAAATCAAAATTACCTAAGTTGTTAACATTTATGTTCTTGGAATTTTTGTATTGCCGATAAAAATAAGTGATAGCAAAGAATTAGTTTTACTCACCAGCTTTCATATGTATCAAACTATCAATACATTTTAAGTTCTCAATAAATTTAACTTATTATCATCATTTACTATAAAGGGGACTGTTTTCATTTAAATTTTGTGTCCCTCTAAACTTTTCTTGATATTTTTTTTTTTTAAAAAAAAAAAAAACAAAGAAACATTAGTCGCTAATGATGTAAATCAAGTATATATACCTTTAATATGAAATATTAGCTAGTACTCATGTATAAAGGCAACCAAAAAGAATAATGATAGAAGAATAGATTGATTCTTTGGTTTGGATATCAAGCCACTAGTAAGAACATTACGAATGTCTTGTAAGTAAAAGCAATTGCAATATAAGGTGGAAAAAAAAAAGACCATATTACAAATTTTTTCCCAAAATTAATGCACAGATGAATACGTTTTAGAGAAGAGGTTAGAATCAGGCATGACACCACCAACAATATTCAATCTTCTGCTTAACATTCAGAATTTACTATGATTAAAAGAAAGTAAATTGTGTAGTCTTCTTCCCCTACCCAATATCTTCAAAACTCTCCTACTCACTCAAAAATATGTGGACACAGAATCTAAAGAAGGTGCTCGAGCATCATACTTATTCTTAGCTTTACCACCACCATTGTTGTTATTATCATCATCTTCATCGTTTTTACCACATACTATGGAACATTCGTACCCACAAATATTTCCAAAACATGAGAATTTACCAGCTCCACCATCAGCGGTATGTCGACGAGTATGTATCGTCCGAGGGAAGATGGTGCTACTACTACTACTACCACCATCAATGTAAGAACCACCATAACCATAAGCCGTTGGCATCTCCGATCTCCATCTTTCTAGCTTTGTCCTTACTCCTTCACTTTCATAATCCATTATTATTGAGCTCCCTTTTTCCTCAAAGTGCTTAAACTTATTATTCTCTGCAATTGCTGCTGCCACTTCTGATGGCGATGGCCCTATTTCTGATTCAGACCATACCGACCCTGCAGCAAAGTCTTTTGTGATAGATGAGTAATGTGGTAACCAATTGTGCTTTTTGTTGGTAGATATTGTTGTTTTATCTTGCGTTGCTTTTGCGTTATTGTAGTTGTTTGATATCCCTTTAATTGATGAAGCTGCTGCATAACTCACAACCGATTCGGCCTTTTTACCTTCTTGGTCTTTTAATTTGACAGCTAAACTCATATTTGATCCAGCTTCAACTCCATCTATTATAGATAATGGCTTATCAAACATGTGCTTGCCCTTCTTATTATATTCTTCGTTAATATTTTCTGAACCATTGATTATTGAATTATTAGGCTTGGGGAATATGTAACCTGGGTCATATTCATTTTCAAGAATAGAGCTTCTTTCGCTTTTCACCCGTCGAAGTTGGTTCAAACCCTTCTGACTATTAAGCTCACCATCTTGTGGATGACTATTATGATTCTCATCTTGACCCATCAACTTTTGATACCCAACAGCTGATGTGCTAAGTTGAGTGTACAATGGCATGCTACGCATGGTGCTATCTAAGACGGTAACACCGACGTTTAAAATACCTTGGGGTCGACCAGATGGGCGACGAACTTGAAGAGCAACAAATCGCATGCCAAGATGGTTGTGATTAAAGGTCCTTGTTTGTGGGGGAATGAGATTGCCTACAAGGACTCGTACCGTGCCCACGTGAACATCACGGAACCAATGTAATGCATAGATTTCAATCATAATGGCTGATGTATCTGATTGAAGAAATTGGTTGTCGACGCGAAAGACAAACTTATCGTTCCATGTTGGGTTGGTTACACCTTGTGTGTCGACACGGGTGGTAAGCTTTCGATCTGGGTGAACCCATGCCACGGCATACGTTCGCATGGACCGTGCAACCTTAGCTATATCTTGAGCTGATATTAGATTTATTTCTAAGAGTTGAAATGGTGATAAACCTGCCATTGCTAAAAGTATGATTCTTATAATGTGTGTAGTCAATAATTTATATTATTTTGTGCTTTTTTTTTCTTTTTTTTGTAAGAATGCTTATGTTCAATGGAAAACAATTTTGTTAGATGGTCGTGTGTAAAAGCTGTTATAAAGGTCAACTCACTCATCATCGTCCTAAAGGACGATGAGGGGAGGGTGACATAAATCTAAGAGAAAATGGAAGCAAAACCAGAGGAGATTAGAGAGAGAAAAAGTGAAAATTTAGAGAAAGAACAAAGAAGAAAAGAAAATAATTGATAGAGAGAGAACAAGAAAAGGGAGAGGGAGAAAGAGAGAAAAATGGAATGCGTCTAGTTATTTAACAATTCTCTCTTTTCTCTCCCACTCTTTTAATTTATGTGCAAATCTAATTTTGGTTTGTACAATATTTTTGTGACATCTTTTTGTTTTTTAAATAATAATTGATGTAATTTACTGGGAACTTTCATGGTTGACATTTTTTTCTATAGATAATTTTAGATGAAAGATCTATATTAGATTATATCTCACGTTAGAAAGCTTAAACTATTACAGTCCACATTGATATGCATGGTTTAGAATCTTATATAACTTGCTCATCATAATCTATAAATAATTTTAATTTAATGAGTAACATTGAAATTCCTTTAATTTACATTAACATATTATTCATAAATTTCTCACATTAAAATCAAGTACTAGAGCATAGACCTCATAGAAAGATGTACTTGTATTATATAAAGTTGAGTAGCCAAATATATTTATCCACATCAAATTCAATTTGATTCATCGATATTACGTACTAAGAAATAAAGTTAGCCTAATTGGATTATGAATAGATATTTGTGAATTTTGTAATGCTAATCACTAGTAATATAATGCTAGAGGGTTGATAAAAATATAGGATAAACTTTTTGGCTTGAATGTTAAATACCGTCATTTAATCCCTTTTTGTAATTCGGGATTTTAGACATACAATATTATATCGCTTATTTATATAATAGTGTACTTTCTATAGTTTTGTTTGTAAATAGATATTTACGTTAATTATTGACTTGAAGTATTTTTATTGAACTTAAATTATTTTACTAAACTAAAATAAAGTATTTTTTATACAAAATTAAAATTATACTACCTCCGTTAAATGTTATGTGCAACTTTGGAGTATTTGTGAGATATAAAATATTCTAAAGTTAGACATAACATTTAACGGAGGTAGTATACTGATTAAAACTTGTTTTAAATAATTTTCTAATATTTTTTAAATAAATTAAACATATTATGAATCTTATTTTAAAGAACTTTTTAAAACAAATTTAATGTTGGAAATATAACTGAGTTATAGAATATATATTAAAAGCTACGATTAATTTTGTATATACGAAAAGTTAGTTGTATACGATTGTTTATTACCTTATTTCATGTGTCACAAAAATACTTATTTGTAGCGGCCTACATGGCACGACACTTGGCAAAAAGTTGAAATGTCAAGTGTTGACCGGCTTTATTTATTAGTGATATGATTTGTATATGTTTGATTATATAATTCGTTGTTTGGATGAGATGTGTAATTGTCGGGATAGTATTAGTAACTACTCCTTCCGTTTTTAAATACTTGCTCCACTTTCCTTTTCCGGCCGTTTTTAAATACTTGCACCATTTTCATATTTTGAAATCTTTTACAATATATAATTCATTTCTCTCACATAGTGGACCCAACTAACATAAATCATATTTTATTATCTTAATATTCTCGCTTCTCCAATTCTCTCAACTACTTTTTGCTTTTTACAATTTTTTTTATTCTTCCCCCTTACCCTACATAGGATTAATGATATGGTTAACTGGTTGGATGATATGGTTAATTAATTGTTTAGATGATATTAACAATTACTTTAATGATGTCATTACAATTAATTTAACATTTTAAAAGGTTGAGCTTTTCTAATTCAATCCGTGGTTTATACACACAGGTGTACAATGCTCATCGTACACCCGGATAAATAAAAAAAAGCGGAAAGAACATCCTGTGTTTCATAAAGAACATACATGTATTTGACAAAGAACATGTTTGTATTTGACAAAAACATGAATTACCAAAGATCATAAAGATATAATAAAAAGATTTAATAAAAACTTAATAAAATTTTCTAGAAAATTACAAATTATTAATGGGAAAAATTTAGATGTGATAAAAAATCGAGTAGGGCCGGGCCATATCATAATTTGTCGTGCCCAAACCCGTAGAAAAGTAACGGGTTTTCAGGCTTTTTTCGAGCCCGGTTTGTGTTTTAACTAAAAATGCAAATTTAGGTTTGCCCAAACCCACCCTATTTCGGGCCGGATCGGGTCGGGATGCGAGTCATGCCAATGTTAATCACCTCTTAAAAAATCCTTACCAAAAATATCATTTCCCCAAAAAATTATTTTCTATCTCTCCAAAAAAAATTCAACTTCCCATAATAATTTAGTTTTATACTCTAATATTATTTTCAATAAAAAAATAATTTAAGATTTCAATATCAAATTCATATGTTAAAAGAACATAATTTATATTGTAAAGTACATATAGTTAATACCTAAATAACACACTAATAAAACTCAAAGAACATACGATAATAAAAGTAATTTAAATATGACATATGATAATAAAAATAGAATTTGGGCGTCACTACGACCTTAAAGAACATACACGCCAAATTCAAAGAACATACTTTGTATTATTAAACCCAAAAAAAACATATATGTTTATCAACATATGTTAAACAACATAAGTTATAATGTAAAGAACATATAATTTTACTCAAAAGGACACACTAATCACACTCAAAGAACATATTCAAGGTATGTTCTTTGTCAAACATAGGTATGTTCTTTATCAAACACTATATGTTCTTTCCGCCTTTTTTTGTTTACCCGGGTGCACCATGCCAAACAAAGGTGCACCATGAGCATGGTGCACCCGGGTGTATTATCTAATTTTCATTCTAATTTTGTGTTGATCCCACGAAGTCATTGGTAAGGCGATTGCAATTGCCACCCAAAAACTTCTCTTTATTTTATCATATTGACTTTTTTTTTAATTAATATAGCGATGTTAAAATAACAATATTTAAACTTGCTGGCCATAATATTAGTTTTCGATTAAAAAAAAAATGTAAACTAAGTGTTTTAAAGAGTATATAAAGATAACCTACAAAATCGAGTTCGTCCTTCAAGAATATGGGACAATGTTTCACAGGGTGTCGAAGACCAATTCAACAAAAAGTCCACCCCTGCCCCATCATCCATGACGGGTAAAGTTTTTATCTCCATTCTCGCCCCACCACCCGCAAAATCGAGACCCCGCACCCTCTAACATCCCTATATCCAACCAACCCGATCCAAAATTGATCCTAAAAATTAACTCGTAATTTTCAAATATTGACTTATTTGAACCAATAATTTGGCAATACTAAAATTCAAAATTATATCCAACCAGACTTTATCAAACCGACCCAAACACTTAACACCTTTAACCGTAACTCGTCATCAAAGGTGCAAGTCCCAAGCTATATATCACCCACACTACCCTCCTACGTATGCTCTACACGTGTTGCGCTTCAAATCTTTAAGCAAAAATAAAATAAAATTAGATGTCCTTTAATTGCAAGAAATTTTCACTCTCAAGCAAAGGCAAAATCAAGATCCCTGTTCTATTAATTTCCTAATAACATAGAATAATACCATCTTCAATCTCAAAATCAATAAGAAAAAAAAAAACCTCAAAAATGTTAGAAACGGCCCTGTCTTTATCGATATACACCAATAATCATGGTGTTGAAGAACAAGATGAAAAGATTGATAGAGAATTTCAGGGTGATGGTGATTTTAGTTTTATGAAACCAAACATGGATTTAATCGAAGAAGAAGGTGATGAGTTGGGTGAAATTGTTGGTGGGTTTGAGAAGAAATTAGATGTTGAAGATGATGAACCACCACCTAGTCCACCTATGTACCTTGCTTCTGGGCTTGGGATTAAGGATCATTTTGATAATTTTAGAGAAGATAGAGAAAATGATCAAGAGTATTATAAAGAGTTGCTTGATGAATTTCCTAATCATCCTTTGGTTCTGAACAAGTATGCTCAATTTCTACAGGTCAGATTTTATGATATGCCTATTTTATAATATGCTTTCCTGTAAATATGTATTGTTTCTAGGAAATAAATGTAATTTTTGTAAGAAAAACTGTTATGAGTTTTGTATGATACTGTATATTGAATTTATATTCTATATGATTCTGTTTGCTGATAGACCTTTGTGTCACGCTGGCTCTTGATACCATGTAAGAGGACCAATTCAACCAAAAGTTTAAGCTGATGGTTGAGGCCCAGGAATATATTTGAAGTGGGGTATTGTATTTGAAGTGGGGTATCAAGAGAGAGTCCAAGTTTATATTCAAGATATGGAAACAAGGACTTATATTTGCCTTAAAATCACAGAAGTAAACCTTTAATAGGCTCTCTTAATGAATGATCTTAAACTCATCTTAGTCAATTTATTATAATATGTACTTCATCCGTTCTCTTTTAATTGCAAAATGGGGTGCATAGTTTTGAAAAATTAAAGAGAGGAAAAAAATAGACTCGTGTGATGAGGAAAGAGATAAAGAAAATCTTTGACCAAATAAAGTAATTTTGCAACTTCCATAACAGAAGTTGAGAGCAACTAGGCATAGTTCATTTGGACCCACTGTTAGCTTTTGCAAACTTTGCTTTTGTTATTTTTTGCAATAGGTTCTTTTGTAGCAATATTTTTTTAAATGTGTTAACTAAGCTACATTCTGCATCAATATAGGAAAATAAACACTTATTAAACAGTTTTTATTTTGTATTAACTTTGGATAAAGTTGTTGAATAATTTGTTTTGAAACAGAGAAAAGGAGACCTTCAAGGAGCAGAAGAGTATTATTTTCGCGCCACAATAGCTGATCCTAGTGATGGGGAAATTCTTTCACAGTATGCTCAATTGGTGTGGGAGCTCCATCGCGATCAGGAAAGAGCCTCGGGATACTTTGAGCTTGCTGCTCAAACTGCTCCCAAGGATAGGTGTGTAATGTTTGTACCATACTGCTACTTAATGTTAGCTTGACATAGTTCACCTTTTACTACATGTACAATCAGCTTGTACTTTTTTCCCTATCTTGTTAAGTTTTAAGTATCATGATTATTTCCCCTTAACATAGGGAAATTAAAGGAAGATAATGATTAATCAATCATCTCTTATACGAATGTAAATCTGAATTTCACTTCATTATTATTACAGAGTAGAACGTTTTATCCCTGAACTCAAGTCATATGAACTTATATTATATGAATTGATTTTAACTTAAACTTATATTATAAGTGTAAAGTAACTGGGCTTTCAGACATATTTTTCTGCAGAACTTATCTTTGATTATTGTAATTAAAAGTATTGGGGTTTAATTACTTCATAATTGAACTAGGTTATGGTTGTGCATATGTAAAGTTCAAGTCTTCAGTAAATCTCGGTTTTGATTTAAACATTGAATGGGGAGGACAAATGTAGGTGTCTATAACTATGATTAGAGATATGCTTAACTCCTAATCAATGTATTTGGAGAAATAACAATAAGTGAAATTTTATTTGCCATTCTGTTGTATGTATCTAAAGTACATATACAAGTACCAAATTGAACACATATTTGAGCAGCATCTTAGAAAACGAATTTTTTTGACACAGGCCTCATATGTATGTATGCAATCCTATTCCCCTGTAACTGCAAAGGTATAAACCCTTAGTTGTGGCTTTAAGCTAGCATCAGCGTAATCTGTTGTGATGTGTGAGTATTAGGAATTTCTATGTTAGTACCTGCATTCCTGTCACGATATATATAAGAAGCTCTAAAGTGTAATTTGGCGAATTCGCTGAAATGCTGACATCTTACCTCATGCTTCAGCAATGTTCTGGCAGCATATGCTAAGTTCCTTTGGGAAGTAGGTGATGATGAACATGAGGGTTCTATTCAACCTGACCTCGGACAGGTATGAATTTCTATTAAAGTGAATGTTTGATCGTTCAGTCTTGGGGGGAACCTAACTGGGGTTGGCTTTCAGGAAGACCTACAAAAATCAATTCACTTGCATCCTGCAGATGAGATTGTAGTTGGCGTTGATGGTGGCATTGACAGTACAAATTTTGAAGCAGGAGCCCCTATAAACAGTGCTGATGTAGAAAACTACTATAAAAGGATGATCGAGAAAGATCCATCAGATCCCCTATTTTTGAAGAAGTATGCTCAGTTCTTATATCAGGTGAACCTCCAACTGTATTTTAAGAGCATTTACTCTATTACTGTAAAATAAAGCAAATAATGTCCCTCTATTCCCTAGCATAGTGCCATTTCCATGGTTTTCCAAGTATACCTTTGACCATCAATATCTTTAATCAAGTATTCAACAAACTTTATAAAAGTTAAAATTATAAACATTGTGAGCAATGTAACAATATATTACATAATTGTCTTTTGTATATACTAATGAAAACTTTTGCTCATTAGTTTTTTAGTATGACCACATAATTGTGACCAATGTGACCTTTATATTATGGGACGGATAGAATATAATATTTACCAAGAAAGTTTTACAGCTAAAGCAACAAAGAAATCCTAACATCTGATTACAACCTCCAGCAACTTTTAGTGCAAAACACAGCTTCATGCTCATTTGACCCCTCTCTCCCCACCTTATAGGAAGAGTTGAAGACAGAATCATAAGCTAGCAGCAGTATCCAGCAAGGAAAATGATGATTGACTTAAAAGTAGCATTACAGTCGAAAATGTTGTCATTGCAAACTGTTTGTTTCTCCGTAGTCAAATGTGATAATACTGCTTTAGCAAATTGCATGCCATACAATACAGATTGGCTTTCCTATCTTCTTCCTGCAAGCTACCATATTTTCTTCAATCTCAAATGGTTGAACTGAAAATTGTCTAAAATTGAAGTTGTCTCTAGAGATAGGTATATAGAGTAGATGAAACTTTATACATAAATAACACTTATATTTTATTGTCAATATAAGAAAAATGGTCAAAGTAAAACATGTGAATAGTGAAAAAGTCGGAACAATTAATAAAAATAGATAGTGTTGTATTTGTAATTTGTAAACCATCGCATTGACCATTTGAAGGTATTTGATTCTGAGACAAAGTCATTGATTCATAGTGACAGGAGATTATAGTTTGAACTGATTTATGCATATTTGTTTGATGTATTGCTTCCTTAAGATCCCCTCCCTACTATTCCCCGGGCCTAAAACTGTTGCAACCTACCCCAACTTTTCAATTATATCCAAGCACCCACTAGAATTTGGAGCATCAGGTATCAATTCCTTAAAGTTGTGAATGAGTTCCATGAGGACATTATTGCGATCTCCGTTCTATCTAAATTTCTTGTAACTGTGAACTTTTAGACCGTGTTAATTCCTTTGGTAGAGTTTTCTTGTATATGTGAACTTTTGGACCGTGTAAGCCCCTTTTAACTTTGTCTGGAATGTGACTTTTTTGGTTGATGATATGTTCTAATCACAGACAAAGGGTGATCTTCAGAGTGCTGAAGAATATTACTCACGTGCCATATTGGCTTACCCACAAGATGGGGAGATGTTGTTGCAGTATGCAACGTTACTATGGGATATTCATCATGACCAGGAAAAAACACTATATTACATGGAACGAGCTATTGAAGCTGCCCCTGGAGATAGGTATTGATCTTTCCCAAGTCTTCCAGGATTTTAAACTTCAAAGTATGCATGTTTTTCCCCACAATTTAATGAATTTGAAATTAGCTGATTTTCTTATGCTTGTTTCCTGCAGCAACACTCTCGCAGCTTACGCTCGTTTTCTATGGACCATTGATGATGAATGATAACCCACTTCTCTTTCATAGTGAACTTCAGGTTGTACATTTATATGAACAGCATGGTAATTGAATTGTGATGTTCAATAGTTGAAATTCTGCTTTTATAAAGAATGTGATTTTGCCTCTCTTCTTGTTGGAAGGTTTATATGTTGATAAGCGCCCGTAAAATTTTCATCTGTGAGAAGTTAAGCCATTAAAAATTATACCGGAGATAAAAATATATACTACTTATATATCCTCATTCGTAAGCCATACATATCAGGATAATTTCCAACACTAATTTGTAATTATAGCTTCTTATGTCAAATCTTGCTACCCGAATGTAATCCTAACAAGAATGCATGTTTTCATGCCTGGACTTGGTTGGTTTTTCATCCATGAAATCCAAACTCCGTTTCCGGTAAACTTGTAGGCAGTAGGCTGGATAATAGAGACTATGCACTGTCATTTGTTTTTATAAATTGGTTGGTATATATCAGCTGTCATCTTTTTGGGTAATTTTAGTTGGTAAATATTTGCTTTCTTGTAGTGATTAATTATAAAAATCTAATCAGCAAGCGAAATATAATCATCAAGCACAGCAGCTGCAGCGAAATTTCACCCCGACCCCTGGGGCGAGCCTGCCCCGTCAACTGAGATTCGAACTAATCTTCTACTACCTCAGTTTCATATTATTTCATACAATTCCCTCTTCTTCCTTATTTCTCCTTGCTACTCTCTCACTCAAAAAGTCAAAGAACTCAACCCCTTCTCACCAGTCACCACAAATGTCCATTAACACCCAATTCTTCACCAAAATTCACCAAGTTTCTTTTTCCTTCTTACTTTCTACTCCATTCTCTACTTCTCTCCCATATTTTTCTTTTCTTCGGGGGTACTAAACCACGCCTGATATTTACCGGGTAACGCCCGTATTTTTATATGAACTCCCTTAAGTTACCCTTTCTTAAATAACTCTTCAATCTTCTCTCTTACTTTCACTTTTACTTTTCTCTCTCTTTACCTTAAGAATTTCATCCACAACCACCACAAATCAAACCACCACCACCAAGCAAACTACCACAATTCCATCACCACAAAGCAAATCCACCACAATTATGTCACCACATTCTAAATTTTCGGGCGTTTTCCACCCTAAAAGCTTGAAATCTTAGAATGTTCCAAGTATTTCTTCTATGATTACGAAACAAACAAACAAAAAAAAAGACAAAGTCTAGAGCATTTACAGACTTTGTATGCTCCGACGACCTCTCCAGTGGCGTCGATGCTTCCTTAAACTTGTCCATTCACCGTTTGCGTTAATTGGTGAAGAGTAAAGCAATTCTTTTCAAAAAAATATGACGTGGTGGGCCTGGTGGCTGTTCGTAGGTTATGGTTGTTTGGTGGGTGGTTGGGTAACTAGTTAGAAAATGGTTAAAGAAATTGAAAGTTCATTTTATATGAGGGCATGTTTGTAAAGTCATATTTAAATACGGGAGTTACTTGATAAATACAGGACGTGGTTTAGCAATTCACTCTTCATTCTCATAATACATACTTCCAACCAAGGGGTTTCAATTTCTAGTGAGAAATAGCTTGAAATTCACACCCATGGCACCAAGGAAGAAAAGTAGAAGCATTGCACACACAAGTCAGGTGCCACCACCTCCACAACCACCATCGGCGATATCTTGCAACCTACAATTTCTTGAAATCGGTTTTTCTACCAAATGGCTAAGGTCTAATTTCTCTTAATTCTGAGTCAAAAAAAATAATTTCTCTTAATTCAAACTTCATCCAATTCTCCATTATCACATTTTTAAAAAATTTTGAATATATAAAGTTAAAGATACATACTTGTTAAAATATGTCTTTTAAGGCCGTGTAAAGTCAAATAGAGCAAAGCTAACATATTAACAAAAGTTTTATGCCAATGAAATCTTTGAATGAAGACAATCATTTTTCTTTAATTAATTAAAGATGTTAAAAATAAATAATAGAGCCTTGATATTGAATGCTTCTCCCCAAAGAATGCATTTCTTCAAATGCCAAAAGAACTGCAAAAATATTAAGTATAATTTATGTTTGACTTTCGGAAACTAAACTGAAAGTAATGCTAAAATTTCTCTATTTCTTCATCATCAACCTACAATGTTCACTCTGATATGGTATGTCCGTTTCTTGAAGCTTGGTTCGTGGAATACCCTTTATCTTGTCGGCTAGTTTGCCTGTAATAGCCGTTCCCTCGTGGCCTGTTGAACTCGCGTTCTCCTCCAACTTGACCACCTCCCCTGCTATAACTACGACCTCCAAACCGTCCCCTCGAAGAATCAGGCTGATATGTAGCTCTGCCTCTCCCTCTCCCTGCTCAGATCATTCCATGCAAAGTTAACAAGGCACACAGCAGCTTCAGCACACATTTAAATTTGTAATGCTATAGTTAATGTCAGCTAGCTTAAGTTATAATGAGTGTTGTATATGACCAGGGGGTTCAATGTCGTTTATATCAATAACTAGTTATGGGCCCGGGCGATGCCCCGGTCATTAAAAATTTATTACTCTAATTGAATTGTATATATTTTAGCTTGTTTGTCACTGACAGCATAAGTGGTTTTATTATTGTTATTGTTATTGTTATTGTTATTGTTATTATTATTATTATTATTATTATTATTATTATTTTTAAAAGATGATAGTTTAAGAAGTTTGTTGTTTGTATGAGTTGGTTTGACTATAACAATAACTTTTTTGCATTATAATCAACTCTTTGTAAAATAAAAAATGATAAATCAAATCTTTATAAATTTAATGTCAAAATATATACTACTCCATAATGCACAAAAATCTTTTTCTCTATAATTACAATTTTATGAATTAATGCACAAAATAAAAATGGAGCATGTTTAATTTCTTACAAACTTTATTATTGTGTGATTATCGAGGAGTTACATTCCAAAGAAAGGTGTTATGCATATGAAGAGTTTATCAATTAAACTAAACATTAATACATAGAGGTTAATGCATGAAGTTTTTCAATTATTAATGATATGGTATGATTTGGCGACACGTCATATGCCAAATGGCAAAATTGGAGACACATGGCAGAACAACATGTCTTGCCATGAGTTTTAATAATATATATATATTGATATATTGATATTGATATTGATATTGATTATGATTATGATGCAACAATAACTAGAAGATTTGAAGTAAAATCTTCAGCTGTGAAAAGAGGACTATTTCTTTCATATTGACCAGTGACAAAAGGATGTCTGTTCTCTTCAATTTTTGTCATACATACTAGAAATTATTAGTGCGAGAGCCAGGAGGGGGCAACGGAAACTGAAAGAGGCAAGACAACTAGACATTTGTCCAGGCAAAAAAAAACAGATATGGAAACTCAAGAGAGCTTATATTGATACTTCTTAACACATCAGCAACTAGATCAAAATTAATTAATTGAGAAACAAAAATAGAGATTATAAAGACATTGAAACAGATACAGAGCAGGTATACATACTTCCACGTGCGAAGCTGCTGTTTGCTTTCCTCTCTTCTATGTATACTTGTCGTCCGGCAACCTGAACTGAGCCAGCCTTCAAATTATGATAAAACAAAACATAAGAAAAGTGACCATAACAAAATAAATAAATTAATTAAATAAATTGAAGCTGGGAGTTAATTTAAATTCCAGCCAGTCACCACAAACACAGCCAGCGGAAGCACATAGAACATCTAAAATGAGGAAAAATGTATAAAAGGCATGATAGCACCACAAACAATACTAAGATACTAACCTTGATTGCACTTTGGACAGATTCAATATCTTCGAATTCGACAAATGCATAGCAAACATCAGTGTCCTGAATATAGTTCACATAAGACAACATGTAAGCACCCCAATATTTTGAAAAGTGATGGTAGAAATTATTCCAAGACTTCCAATAAAAAATTAAATAATGCACATTTAAACCTTCAGTCTCCTGATGGCTACACCTTCACCAGTAAGTTGGCCAAATTTCTTAAATTCTTCCTCTAACTCAGAGGCAGATACATTCGGTAACAAGTTTCTCACATAGACTGACTTTATTTCACCTACAATAACAGCAAGCAAAATTATTTTAATAATAGATCATACTAGATGGTGCAGAAGATGGAATTCTGGAAAATCAAGCAGGTAATAGATCTAAAGAGATATGATGCATGCAAGGATAAAGGTTTAAGATCAGCCCAGATGATAAGTTATCACTTAAAAAACTGTTTGGAAAAATTCTGAATCAAAGGCTTAAGACAAAAAAAAAAGGCAAGGAACTTGGCAGACCTCTATCATCTGTACCCGAAACCTCCTCGCTCAGGTCTGTTGTAAAATTCTCACTTGCAACTTGCATTGAATTCGTCAGCTGCTGGGGTTGTTGGGCAGCAGATTGCTGGGCTTGCTGTGGGGCTTGCTGCCACTCTGAAGCAGATGTCACAGCCTTGTTAGAAGAAGATGGAGGTGCCACAGATAGTGTTGACTGCACTTTGGCAGCGCGTAACTTCAGCAAAGCACATAGAATTTTCAATCAGTTTAGTATGAAATAAAACCTATGCTCTGATATACAAAAATACGAATGACAACATAACATTAACAGAAACTAATTCAAACGCAACTAAATCCAAGCGGGCACATACCACAGAAGCATAGGTATGCTTTTGAGGCTCCTCAGCAGATTCCTCTATGTGTGATGGTGGAATTTCCTGTATGGGGTTTATTGGGCTCTCAAGAAAACCATTCGCCTGCTCCCTAGAATTGACATCGAGTATATTTTCAACTTCAGGGGATTGCTGAAGCCTCTGCTCGGGCATTGGATAATTATCAACTTCGCCATTTTCTTTTATATCCCCAGGAGGCATGTAGTCCCTGGCCTGCATTCCTCCACTAATCATGTAGTTTGACACTGTAAAAAAGCCAATCATCTTACATCACCAAAGTCGTAGATTAAGGTACAGCACTAGCTCAAAGTATGCAATATAAATTTCATGACTAAACTTCAGAAGGCATTTAAAGCAGCAAGTTCAACCTTCAATAATAAGGTCCAAGCAAGTGTATCTATAACAGGTAAATTTAATCATCAATATAACAATGACAAAGCATTGCTTTGCCATAAAAATTTGGCACAACATCTTAGTTTTAAATAAAGGGAATACTCTACTCTAAACCTTAACCACACCCAAGTGACCTCGTCTATTAGGAAAAGGCTGGGACTCCATAATCACAGCTAAAGTTACATACCTGCCTCAGGTATGGGTGAAGAAGCATTCAACTTCACATTAAGATTGGATTGCCCCATCAGCGGTGCAGGATAAGGATGAACTTGATCTTCTTCAATGAAGTGAAAAACATCATTGAGAACAAAAAATCCTTTCTCTTGGGGAGCCAAAAAAAAAGTCTGAGCAAATTTCTTTTTCCCGCTGAAATCCCTTATCTGTACAGACCCTGTGACCATCACAATTACTCCTCCATTCCATGAATCAAGGGAATGAGCCGTCTTAATCTCAATTGATGTAAAACGCATTGACATAACAAGTGCATGGATTTGCTGCCAGGATAAATATGTTAAGTGTGTCAGTTGCATGAAGAAAGAGTGGGAAGAACAGCATTCATGGAAAATAAACAAAAGAAAGCGTACAACCAAAAATTCCCCATAAGATGGCTTATATATATTATAAACCATATACTACTGACAGAAAGTGACTAGGGAAACTTAGAATTTTCATAACTAGGGGAGGATGTAAGAGAAGAAGCAAAATTAGTGGACCTTAATTAATACACTCCTCTAAGTCCACATTTCAAGAATACTAATAAAAACAGCTCAAACATGAT
This sequence comes from Chenopodium album, assembly GCF_948465745.1. NCBI lineage: Eukaryota > Viridiplantae > Streptophyta > Magnoliopsida > Caryophyllales > Amaranthaceae > Chenopodium > Chenopodium album. Next base: position 11,536,554 of record NC_137856.1, read on the forward strand.
GGTAAAATGACTGAATACAAGCTTGTAGAATGGAGGCTTCAAGTCTGCCATTTCAAACAAAGCTGGACAGGACATGGGATAGCTTCATCTCCATAGAGTTCTTATCACCATAATTTGGCATCCTCAATCCAGGTCAATCATCCTTAGGTAAGAAGACTCTAGTTCGACAATTATTTTGTTCTTCATTTTTACTGTTTCTATTGACTTGAAAAGAGAGATTGTAGAACAAGCAAAATGGAACCAAAAAAGATTGGAATTATTTATTCCATTCAACAATTTATTTATTCATAGTAAACATCAAATTTTAAGTAGCTCGTGGCCAGTAACACCTAAGTTGACACCTAAGTTGACACTCCTAGTATTACGTTGTCAGCTTTTGATTTCTTCTACTCCAAAATACAACCTTGTCCTTGGTCCCAAAACATGGAAACGTTCATTTCTCATTAAGTGATATCCACATATCAGCATCTAGGCGCATGAAGCACCAACATTTAAGCTGCCGGCAATTGAAGTGCAAAATAATTAAAGGCACATTCACAGCTTTCCCAATCATTCATTTCCACTTGAATAAACTACACAGATATTCCCATCAAATTCCAATATGCTAAACACACTTCGCCGTCATTTAGAATATAGAACTATTGATCAATTTCCACCACCACCTTAACATCACTTAGCGCCACCACAATCAACTATCCTATATCCACCACCCCATTTCCAACTTAAACCCCATACCACCCTCTGTCACCCGAAACACTCATTTCTCACCGAGCAAAGGCGAAAATACCAATTTCACTAACCAAAAAACAATTCATTTCAAGTTTCAACAAAACCCCACAATTCCCACAACCAAATCTTGCACAACACTAAGTAAGCAGCAACTAAAACAAAGCAAGCAATACAAAAAGAGGAGAGAGAAAAGTGTATATGACCAGCATTGCAGTAGCAGTCTCGCGAGTATGACCATCAATACGAAGCATCGTACTTGCGTCAGAGTAAAGCTGGTGCACAAACTCCGGCCTTTGCTGAAGCATTGAGTAATACTGCGTTACAAAGTAGCTGCCCACCTAAAAAAATCAAAAAAAAAAAAAAAAAAAATACTGTAAAAAAATTGAATATAATAAAGTTGAAATCATTGAAATTCAGATTAAAGAAAATGAAATTAAAATACCTGAGCAGCAGTCATGTAAGGAGCCGCCATTGACGAGCAACAAAAAAGGGAAAAATTCAAAATTGAAAATTCTAGGGTTTCAGAGCGAAACCCTAGATCTGAAAAAAAAAAAATTAACAGGGAGAGCAAAGAGAAGAAGAGTAAGGGAGTTAGAAGACGAAGAAGAGGAGAGAGAAAGAAAAGGTGATTTTTTTTTTGTTTAAAATTAATTTAAAATTTGATTTTTAATTTGGTTTGAAAGATCTGCGGAAGAAAAAATGGGGAACAAAATTGGGATAAGCAAACAGATTTTTTTGGGCGCACCCCCATTCATCTCAGAGATGAACGTTTGGTGTTTATCTCGGGGGTTTATTCGTCATTTCGCAATTATGACTAAGGGTATAATTGGAACATTAAAGTTAACAGAAGGTGACTCAGAAACGGCTGTTTTTATTGAACGTTATCCTCGACCAAAGTAGACTAATGGAAACCTAGGAGAGAGAATGTGACATACAAAATGTTGATGTTCATTCATGGTGATAGTTGAGATAAAAGAGGCGAGTGTAGAGGTGGATCGAGAACGAAGGGTCGCAGAATCCGGCAACCCGTGATGATCACTTTTCCGGCCTTGTTACCAGAAGGGGGTTGTTGCTGTATGGTCTCCGAGCAAGTTAGGTGGGTCTCCGTGTTGGTTACCCGGAAACGTGGTCGATATCTTTGTATTTGATGACTGGCTGTAAGTATTAATTGCGTTTGTTATATTTAATTCAAATTTTAACATTCTAGCCTTTTAATAATTAGTCCCGACTGAGTGTTGTTGAGCTTGCTTATCTGTTTGTCGAAGCTCAACGAATGTCCTGCATGAATTGAATGTTCCTAAATTATGAATTGAATTGTGCTAATTAACCAATTGATTGTCCCGCTAATTAATGAATTGATTGTTTACTGAGTTATGTTGAGGTTGTTAAATAGAAGCGACTGAGTTATGCTGAGCTTCCTAATATGCTTATGGAATCAATCGATTGTCCTGCAATGTGAACAATTGAATGTTAGTTAATTAGGAATTGAATTCGACAAATTTAAATTTAACAATTTTTTTTGCTACCAATTGATTGTCCTGCTAATCAATGAATTGATTGTATGAATATGTGTTGCTATACTGCTAATTATGCAATTGATTGTTATTTTGATTAGTATGTATTTTCTTTGCATAAATGGTTACTTTGTATTAATGTTATTGAGTTATGCCTGACTTTGCCTATCTGAGCATCTTCACCTTGCAGTATGTGTCCAGGTTTTAGGACCCTTGTTCTTTTTTATGAAGAAACATTGAATCTGACTATATAGGAAAATAGTCAATATAGTTGCCTTGTGACCAGTCATATTCTTTAATCCAATTTATGAATTCTTTATTCTAATTTATGAATCTTTGTGAGGGAATTTTAGGTAACATCTTATGATTTTCATGCTTGAGTTGATTTTGTTTGCAATTTATCGTACAATGTCAGATGAAGTGTTGGGGATTCTATTTTGAAATTCCTGGTTCTTTGGTTCATTGGTTTACATTCCTGGGTCTTTAGTGCTATTTTCGTATTTAACCATTTGGAACTCTCTGTTTTGGAGAGCGTTTCTTTAAATTTTGACATGTTGACCATTCTACATTTTAGAACGTCTGGTCTCATCTTCCTTTTGTACCTAGCCCATTGTCGAGGTCTTCTTGTAGGTGGTTATGACTATTCCAATCCCTTTATCTTATGTTGTCGATTGAAGCTATCGTAGATTAACAAGCTGAGTAAATTATGTGCAGTACTAAGAATGAACACAACAGCAACTTTATCTGGGGCTGGGAGTGAGGGGAAAAGGGTTTTTAATGGTAGGAATATAAGATGCTTCTTGGAGTCTTAGGAGGCATGATTATCGTGAAGTACTGGAGTTGGGGCGATGGAATACGGTTGAGGCGAGCAGCTGGGATTATTCTGTCATGTTTACTTCGTCTTGTGGTTATATGAAAGGTCTCAATGATGCGCGAAGACTATGTAGAAATTACTGGTCTTGTGTGCTGTGGAAAACACTCTAGGCACCATACTGGTGGGGCTGTTGGATTATGCTCCCTTGTATGTATCCTAAATAACTACATTTATGGCTCTAATTTCAAAGGTACGGTTTTGATTACTTCTTCATCAAATGTGTGATGGTGTCATTATAAGAGTGCATTATTTATTTTCATCTCAATAACATCATAGTTCTTTATTTGAGCATTAGATGTACTGCGGAGATGCACATACAATTCCAAAAGTAAGCAACTTCTGGCTGCACATACAATTCCAAAAGTAAGCAACTTCTGGCTACTTTCCAAAGTTGGAAATCCTGTAGATGTTTGGTTGCTGAGACTTGGTAATGGTTCACCAGTATTTCATTACTTTAACAGCGCTGTAAGTAATAAGCACAAGTGATATGGGTTTCCTTAGAATAAAAACACAACAAGCATATAACTGATTAGTTGAATTATTTTTTCATGCAGTTGTGTGTTAGAAGGCAGGTGGATCTTCTGTACAATTTTATTGGTTCAAACTTCTTCCTTTTTACTGTTATACAAGGAATGTTGTCATCTCGCCAAAATGAGGACCTTATTATCATGTTGAATGCTGTCACATTGTTGTATTTTACTTTGTTTTACCAATATAGAACAAAGAAGTCGCCTATTTGTAAATTTAGATTTACTAAGAATGTGTAGAATAATACCACTTTATTTGGGCCATTCTACATAAGCTTGAGCTTGACTACTGTGCGTTCTGCTAAGCGTTATGCTAAGCAAGTTATGTTAAGCAAGTCATCCTTTTTTTTATTTTTAAGATTTGATGCTAACACCTTAAGAACTGTAATCGACATTTATTAGTGCATGCATGATTCTTCACTTAAAACAATTCAATCACTAATAACTTTTGACTAAATTTACTTTCATCTACTTTACCTATAGTTAATGTTTTTTTTTTTTTTTTTGTGAATACCTATAGTTAATGTTGGTTATGGAAAACTACTACTACTTTTTGAATTAAGATATAAACTATGAAACCACTTCATTTGGCCCATTCACATAATCTTGACTACTGTGGATCCGGCTAATCAAGTCCTTTATTTATTTTTTGACAGAAGCAAACACCTTAGTACCTTTATTTGAAACATAGAAGTGCACACATGACTCTTCACTTCAATACCAATATATTTTGACTAAGTTTAGATTCATCTACTTATAGTTAATTTTAACTAGGAAAACTAAGCTCTACCTTTTGAATTAAAGTAGATGTGATCCGAATCATCAAGTTAAATTATTTGTTTCCATTCCGATTGAAAACGATTTCCAATGCACATTCGACAAAACCCATTTGATATTATAAAGTTGATCATTCACCATATGATGCAATAATGAAGTAGATAATTAAACCACACAATCTTAATAACCTTACATAAATTAAAAAGAAGCTCATACAAGCTTCACTTACACATTACATAAACATGGTTACCATGGACTATCCATGATAATACCTTAATTAATACATAATAATAGAAAGTCTAAAGGATGCTACTAATTGAACGAGTTCCTTGTTAATACGGACCAAAGTGCATACAAATTACATAAGAAACAAAGGTGATACAATCCAACCAACACAAACACCAAGGCAACCCGGCCCCACACATACTCAGGCTCCATCCTCATCAGCTGCTCCCTCCTCGTCAGATGCAATCGCCGCATCACCTTCGCCATCCACACCAGTAGCTCCCTCCTCATCCTTTGCACGGGGTTCATCAGCTGCTCCGTCCTCATCTTCTTTAGGTGCCGGCTGTGTGAAAGTAATAATTGCATTAATTAATGCAAGTATAGAAATCCATACAATTGATAACAAGTAATAATTGGAATTTGAATTTTACTAGCCAATTACCTTCATTGTGCCTAAGAGCCTCATTGGGAAGTCTTGTGTCATCGTGACCAGCAACTCATCTGGTTTGACTTCTTTCTCGTCCCATACCACAGCAAGCCCACCCATTAACCCAACACTCTCATCCAAAGTCCAATTGAACTCATAGTCAATTGAATTAAAAATTTCTTCAAATGACTTACGATAGACTCTTGCCTCAACAATTATGAATATGATAGGCTTGTGAACAGCGATAATTTTCTGGACATTGGACTTAAATGAGGGACGAGTAACGCCACGGGCATTCCACATAACAATGGAAGAACCTAGACGAAAGGCATTTTCACCTACTTCATACTTAGACTCAAGGCTAACGTCAGTGTACCTTATGAAAGGATCGACACGAAACCTTCCAACACATGCTATTACATCAAGCTCACTAATCTTCTCATGCAAATAAAAAATCTGAAAACCATCAGAGTAGCATGCAAATTCTGATTTAACCTTCCTAATAGTAAGTGGGTAAATAGGTCCCTCAATATTGATAATTGGAGTGGGGTCAACAATTTTCTCAAGAAATTTTGGAATTACTTCCCCAAGGTTTTGTTTGTTATACTTGGCATTACCACTGTTGAGTTTCTTAAACACATCAACTAAGTCTATTGTACCAACAATATCAACTAAATTAGGGAGATGGACAGGAACGAACTCACCATTTGGTCCAAGCATGACCATTCCTTGAAGTTTCTCCTCCCATGGGCTGTCAGGACTACGAATAATGTCTCGAATTGTCACGTTGCTAATAATCTCACGGGCATTACGTTCGTTTTTTACGGTAAAGTACATGGCCTTATTGAAATTGATCTCTGGTTTTCCCTCAGTGTTTGTATCTTTAAAAACCATATGGTCTGGTAGCGGAACTGCGTAGCAGCCCTGAGGGTACACGGGGTTTTGAGGGTCGAAATCAAGGGTAGCCATGAGGGTTAAGCTTTGATTATTTTTTTTGTTCAAGTGAAAATGGTGAGCACGGGTCTTTAGGTTGTGTAAGTCATGCTTATATATTGGTATTATGGGTAAGGGCACCTGTGAAGATAACAAGTATGTTTACTCACACGTGTCTAGAGTAACTTGATAACAAGTATGTTTACTCACACGTGTCTAGAGTAACTTGGTCTAGTTCATTCAAAACTACTATCCTCAAGTAGGGGTGTCCGTTCGGTTTTCGGTTTGGATTTAGTCCAAATCCGATCCAATCCGAAATATAATTCGGTTTTCAATTTTTCAATCCAATCCGATCCGAATTTCTCCCTTGATCCAATCCGATCCAATCCGAATTAAAATTCGGTTATTTGGATCCGATCCGAAAATCCGAATTATAATACATTATTTTTTAGCTCCTAATACAATTATAAAAATAAAGCTTTAATACAATAAAAGTCTTTAAAATAATGAGTAAAATAAATAGTTCAACGTCAAGTCATTAATTAATTAATACAAAGTCTCCCTAATTTATGTTTTGTATTAGTAAGTATTTGTGCTAAACTTAAAAAAAAAATAAAGAAATTCATATTTATACAAGCTTAATTTTACAATTCGGTTTTCGGTTTGGATTGGATCCAATTAGGGTAAATCCGATCCAATCCGAAAATCCGAATTTCCAAAAAATCTCAATCCGATTTAAAGTTCGGATCCGATCCGAATTGATAATTCGGTTTGGATTGAATTGGATTTCGGTTTTTATCCGAATTATGGACACCCCTATCCTCAAGGAATACTTAGCAAAACAAATGGGTTCAATCCTCAACGAAATTAGATTGCGTGTTTGAGTATAATCTGAATGATCTGATACATTGCGTTTAGTCAAATCAATTTTTTTTAAAAAAATTTGAACAATACAAGGGCATGCTTACTGAAGTCTATTATAGAATGGTTGAATCCATGTGTAGGAAGTACTGAAAAGGTAGATTAGGGAAGATGTGGTTGAATTACTTGAGAACATAAAAAGTTCTACTATTAAAAATATATATGGTTGTACTTTTTATATACTTTTCCTCTGACACAACCTCCAACTTTCCTTTAAGAGCACCCACAATGGTGGGGTGGCTCACAATTTTCTCTTCCCTACTTTTTCCCTCCACATCATATTCCACTATCTTGAGTCACCCTCTTGAGTCACTCCTTTTATTTTTCCTACAATGGTGAGTAACCCCACCATTCTCTCTCCTACTTTTATCAATACCCTACCATGTTTTGTCTCTCCTACCAATAGAGTTTATGTTTAATTATTCTTCTAATAAACATGTTAGTCAAAGTAATGACATCTATAAGTTCTTGAATTTGTCATCAATTTAGTTTGCGTAATAATTATTTGTAATAATTATCAAAGTATTCATAATAATGACATGATTAATTTAAGGAAAAATTGGCCGCAACAACACCAACTATGATAAAGGTGCGTGTAACAGCACAACCTTTTAAGGGTGCGGTTTACAGCACAAACTATGTAATTGGGTGCACATATTAGCATAAATGACACTAATGAACTAAGGTTGCATGGAAAAAAGTGGAACCTTTATTATTTTATATAATTGTTTAAACATTATTTAAACATATATGATTTTCCATCATGCGTAACTAAATTAGCCTTACCTTTTATTTTATTTTTTTCATTTAAGCATTTCTTGACCTCCACCATTATATTAAGCGGATTCCTTAAAAAAAAAAAATTGTGCTATTATTTTCCTTTGTTCGCTTCTCCAATTACTATTTCTAATATCGATCTCACATGATTGACTTAGTTTCCTATCCCTTTCCACCTAGTTAAATACTAAATTGATAAATAAAATAAAAAATAAAAAATAAAAAATAAAATCATTTAAATACCTTTATTCTACAAGATTTCAGGATACATAGGTAACTTTCTAAATACTAATATCAAAACCCACAAAGTGATTTCAAATACTTAATTCAAAAAATAATTTTAGAGTTGGATTTTAGGATATGTCAAATTGATTTTTTTGTTTTTGATGTACAACACTTAAATTGTGGAGGTTAAGAGAGAATTAATTTAAAGGGAAAAAATTAATTATAATGGAAGAGGAAACTAATCCAATCATCACATGAGATGTAAAAAAAGTAATTGAAGAAACAAACGATAGAAAATAATGGCGAAAACTTTTTGAAATAATTCAATTTAATGGTTATTTAATTACATGTGATGGAAAATGGAAAATTAAGTAGAATGAAATTAATCAAAAATATTTTTAAACAAAAAGGCATTAAAAATATTTAAGATTTCACTTTTAGAAGAAATCTACATTTTGCCAATGTCATTTATGTTGTTATGTGCACCCAAGTGCATAGTTTGTGATGTTGAGTGCGCCCTTGAAAGGTTGTGCTGCTACACGCACCTTTGTCATAGTTGGTGTTGTTGCGGCCAATTTTTCCTTAATTTAAAGTGTGAATAACATATGCAATGTTGGTCTCTTTTTATAGGCAAAAATATAAGAAAGCCGTTGGTAAAATTTTTTTTTAAAAAAAAATAACAGATTTTTTTTTTATTACCGTTGAAAGTTTTTTAAGAGATAAAACTTACTTGAAAATATAACCTCCAACAGCCATAAAATCAATGGCTACAATTAAATCAAGATAAAAGCAAGTGGACACTTGGCGTAAATCTGGTGGACCGCGTCCTCCCCGACGCGCGTCAGAAAATTCAGGTATTTTTTTTTTTTTTTAAAAACTGTCAAACGGTACCGTTTTTTAACAAAAACTGGCAAAAAAAATATGAAACGCAACACTCTTCTTCACGTGGGCCGAGGCATTTGGTGACTTGCCAGAGATGGCATCCCCATCAAATGGGTAACCCATGAGTTACCTCCTACAATGGTGAGGTAGCTCAAATGGAGGAGAGAGAGAGAGTTGTGGGGAGGGTGCTACTTACCATTGTGGCTGCTCTAAGTTGTTTGTTGGTATTGATGAGTATCCTTTAAAGCAACTTATTTATATTAAGAACAAGACTAATTCTCGATTAAATTTGTGGTTTTTATATGTTTATTTTTTTTAAAATGAAGAAATGCGGTTTTCATGTAAAGCAAATAGTTATCAAAGTTCATATGTTCTGGAAAATAATAAAAATTAATTTAATTAAATAAAAATTATTTCATTAGTATCTTATTAATGAGAATTTTTAGAGATTAGCAAATTGATCAAATTTAATTACAAAATACTCCTAAGAACAAGAGAACTTATCCCAATCGATCCATTAGGTTTGATAAATTAAGATATAGAAGACAACGATAATACACATAATGCCAAGAGTGAAGTTTTCAGGAAATCATTCGTTGACAAATTGTATGAACACAGCTTTAAGTCAGTGGTTAAATAAATATCAAAAACTCAAATTATCAATATAATAAGTTGACGTTAATGAATCATTATGTATGGAATTCATAAAAGGTAACAACATCGCCGAGTGTATATATGATTACAAATTATGAACAATTATCAAATGACTGATTATATGATCGCAATATTTCATAAACACATATGTGTGTTCAAAGGAATTCCATATCGAGGAATTCCATATTGAGGGTTGAGGGTTTAGGGTTAAAGGTTTAGGGTTTAGGGTTTAGGGATTACAATTAAGGGTTAAGTGTTTAGGGATTAGGGTTTAGGGTTTAGGGTTGCGGGTTGAGGGTTAAGGGTTTAGGGTTGAGGGTTGAGGGTTGCGGGTTGAGGGTTTAGGGTTTAGGGTTTAGGGTTGCGGGTTTAGGGTTAAGGGTTTAGGGTTGAGGGTTGAGGGTTGCGGGTTGAGGGTTGAGGGTTTAGGGTTGAGGGTTTAGGGTTTAGGGTTTAGGGTTGCGGGTTTAGGGTTTAGGGTTTAGGGTTGAGGGTTTAGGATTGAGGGTTGAGGGTTTAGGGTTTAGGGTTTAGGGTTTAGGGTTTGAGGGTATAATGGTAATTTGGTCCCATGAACTTAGTGTCAAAAGTTCCATAAACCTTAGTGACACCAAGCGCAATTACATCAAGGGCATTGACATATCTTTGATCCTTCATGTCCCAAATGTTTCCAATATGCACGTGTATCCTCAACAAATACTCATACCTCATCTTGATTGTACCACTCCTAAATTTATTTTATTTTTTATTTTATTTTTTTTGGATCTTTTCTTGTCTTGGGAACAAATAGCATGAATTCAGTGTGATTAAGCAAGCACAAACATAAGATATATGAACTTAATTATATTAAGACAAATGAAGCTTTTTCATTGTATTAAATTATACTTCCTTCCTTTTTAAATATATACTTGTTCTACTTTCCATTTCCGACCCTATTTAAATATTTGCTCCATTTCCCTTTTTAGAAATCTTGTTAGTTTTCTTCTTTATCTGTATTTAAATTATATCGTTGTGTTATAATGTTTGAAATTTTAATTTTACGACGCTTTCAAATTTGTGTACGATGTTATAACATTAAATAATATTTGTCATGTATCAACAACTCCCTCCGTCCCCTTTTGACAGTACCTAATGGACAAATTTTAGTCCCAAAATGTGCACCCCATTTGCTTTTACAAACAACCATTAATATTAATATTTTTACCAAAATTTCCTCCTATTTGTGCAAATTTAGATTTCCCAAATTTGTTTTTTTTTTAAGGTAAATGACAATAACGTACAGGACAACGTGAAGGGTTAAATTTTTTTATTGAAAAAGGGGGTTCATTGTGTAGGATATGTAAAACATAAGTTCTAGGATTGTGAATCATTCAGTTGGGAAGGATTGTTTCCTTGGACAAATAGTAGGTCTTGTCACATCAATACAAAATCAAATAACAACATTAGTAAGTTGACAATCAATGTAGCTTGTAGTAAGTTCTGAAAAGGTAGATTAGGGACGATATGGTTGAATTATTTGAGAACATATAAAGTTCTACACTTAAATATATATGGCAGTACTTTGTATATACTTTTCCGCTGACACAACTTACAACTTTCCTTTAGGATGTTTCTCAAAATTTCCCTAGGATGAACGTCCAACCACAAAGTGAAATAGTATAATTTAATAATAGTAGGATTACGTTAGTTGATATTGATAAGTATCTTTAATAATAGTTGATGTTGGTTTTTTTTTTGTTATTTTATTTTATTGAGGAAATTATCAAACTTCTTATTTTCTAAAAAAAAAAATTTCAGTTATTAAATTTAAAAAAAAAATTAGGTTTGAGTTTCTTACTGATGACTATTTTACGAGATAAGCAAATCGATTAAATTAAATAAAATTGTTTATAAAGGTTAATTTAACTTAACCCAATCCACTACGTCTGGTAAATTAAGATCAACAATAAGATAAATTAAGATCAACAATAAGATAAAAGGAAACAGATAAAAGTGTCAATGGATTAGCGTTATTTAAGGATCAGATTTCCTAAATCATCACCTTTATCAAATAACGAAGATATCACGCAATATGTGAATTTTAATGAAAATAGATTTGAAGATTACATTTAATTTAACTTATTATATCAAATGCATGTGTGAAAACACTTTTTTCTAGGTATTACTCGTCTTGTATAAAAATGGATTTCAGTAATTAGTATCTGTTCACCCAAGAATTAAATAAAGGAGAGTTTGAGGAGGTATAGCATTGTTGATCTAGCCAATTTGCTTATTAATCAAACTTATTAAAACTCATTTAATCTATTGATGATATATACATATAGCATATTAATATACTTAATAAAAAATTGATATAATAATCCTTTTTTAAAATGAATTACCAATTCGGAGACGGACCCTATTACACTCCGCTAATTATTTGTATTCATCTTGCGGTCCTTAGATACTTGTACTTCGTATATTGTATTTAAAAAAAGTACTATTTTTCCCTCACAAAAAATAAAAGACAAACATAAATATATAAAAAAAGTGTAGGGTTTGATCCTCTAAATACGTATCTGTTATCAATAGAAATGACATAGGGACAATGTTTTGGTTGTCTATGTAATTTACCAAAACAAATATATTGGTAACAAACAAATAAAGAGTCAAGGGAGAAAGTGGGGTCTTGTATCTTTACTTAGGAGGGCAATGGTCTAAATAATTTCCCGCCAAAGTGAATGTTTCATGGCACTCCATGATTGGATATCATTGACTATAAAAGGCTACTGGTGGGAAGACATTTCTTTCCCACCAAACCATCAAACATTTTTTTCAAAACCCTAAGCCTTCTGTGAAGCATGTCTTCATCTTCATCAACCCACAAAATGCCATCCCCTCTTGGTTTGAGCCTTTCCAAAGCAACACAAAATACTCCTCCTTCATCTTTAGCCAAGCAATTTGTAGCCCTTAAGACTCGTCCTATCCCGAGGAGATTTCCTAAGAAAAGGACCCTCAGGGAGAAAACACTTTATCGCAATGCCATTAAGCGGTTGCGAAATGATGCTGTGGGCATTACTAAGAGGCCAAACGTGGCTTCAAACAAGGTGAAAAACCAACTAATGGAAGGTTTAGCTTTCTCTGACACACTACGGGCTTGTGGAAACCGTCAGTCTAGGAACTTTGCTAGTGACGGAGCTAGTGGCAGTGGCTGTCCGGTGGTGAGAGATGATGTTCTCGATCCTCTTGCAGCTAACGAACCACTTCCCACCAACCACAAAATCATGGTCAAGAGTAGACAACGCAATGACATGGGCGTTTTCTACGAGATAAGGGATGAAGAGACCTTTGAAGCCATTTACGAGGATTATGCTTCTAGGGTGGATGTTTCACCCTATGCAATAACTCTAGAGAAGAATGGTGTGGCTATTCCTCAAGAAGCCACAGCACTAGCTATGAGGATAAGGACCGGAGACATAATCATTGTGTATGGCAGGGTATGTAGTATACTAAATTTATGCATTTCAAAACTTGTCTAAAAATTGCTTCCCCTTATATTATACTTATTATCTCATTTTGGTTCTCTAATTACAGAGTCCTAATGCTAACATGAATTCAAGGGTGAAGGCATTCTACATTAGAAACACTTGTACACCTTATCATGAAGTCAAAGTTTGCGCAAAGTTGACTTCGAAGCTCACAAGGCTGTTTCAGAAATGGGCTGCTGAAGTCAACTTGGATCCCAAAATCATTCGCATGCAACACCAAGACAAGAAGCTTAACAGGAGGTTCACCATTGGGGAATCCGGCATTAAGAACCAAGACTATGTCTATGCCTTTCCTGATTAAAAACATGTTGGTCAGAGGGTTTGATTACAGTAGAAGCTAATTAATGTTTTGTGTTTAAGAAAGTTTAAGTTGTTGCAATTTGTAGTAGACTTAGCCCTTTTGGATGTAATATAGTACTAGCAAATTAGCTTAATGGTTTTCAGCTAGATGAATCTTGTATTTCCTTAATCGTAATGTTTTTTAGGTAGAAAGTACAAACCTGTGTCATGTATGTGATGGCAACTTCATTAATAGTAAAGGTTTGTTTTGTTAAACTAATTGACTTATTTGTTTTTGGTTATTATCAATGTAGCTTGTTCAAATAATCGAACTAAAAAGAGTAATTTCCGGAAATGTGTTTAACCCTAAAACGAACAATGAATGCGTGAACATTTTGTTATCGAATAAATAATTGTCAAATTAAATGGAATAATTTCGTGCATTTATTCTTTTTTTTTTCTTATTTCGTGCATTTATCTTGCACGATGTTTAAGTGGACGACATTTACAATCAATCATAAATAGATAATGAGCATTTAAACCCATTAATATCCTTAAATTATCTAGTTTTATCTTTAAAAATTTTATTTTAAAAGCATTCAGAAATTACAAACTGAGTTGGACTTGTTCTGCTTAAGTGACCCGCAAATTAAGCAAGGCCCAACTTAAAGTAGGAATATAATCTTAATGCTTAATACGCTTGCAAAAGAGAGGGCCCCTTATTAAAGATCCAAAGTATAAAATTCTCCCTCACGAATTGAACCTTATGAATTCGAATACAAGGTCGCGCAATTTGATAATCATTAAAGTCACAAATAAGAAGCAAATTGTGTACTGCCAGATAGACATAGACCAATTTTACACTAAACATTAAGCATGTTCAAATTACACATGATAGGCAATCAGTCAGATTAGGACCCCAATTTGGGTAACCTTGTTACCAGGATTGGTGACTACAAAATACGACACCAAAATGCTTACTAATTATACAAAAGGTCATACTGTAATCATAATTCCCTAATCATAATTCCTTAATCTCAATCTAAATAGGATGAATTACATCAAGCAATAAAGATCTGAATAAATCAGAATGCAAATGAATCACCAAAAGTTTCTCATCACAATAGTTTCTCGTCACCTAAAGTTTCTCATCACATATCAAACTGCATCGACCATCCTTCACCTGACATGTTCGCCTCAAAATCTTCACACCAGCCATCTGGCTCTGTTGTTGGCTCTAGGAACTCGGTGTATGGGTTGTCCTTTTTCTTCCTTTTCACCTGAAACAAAACCTTGATTACAGCATATCGTAAAATAGCAACATCATATCAACACATGTTCAAAAACTTAACGAATACCGGCAACTTAGTAGCTGCGCCTGTAACATCAGCACCCTCTGCTGGAGCTTTCTTTTTTGATGCCTACAGGAGACAGAAATTACATTCAGAACAAGGGAGATGACTGATGATATTAGGAGAATACGAAAAGATCAATTCTTATTTTTTTTAAAAAAATGATTAAATTATCAAAGGGGTATTGGTACTTAATCTTCAATTATGGCTCATGAGACAGAAAACTTTTCACCTTTGCTTTTCCTGTATTGTATCCTAGCTCAGCCCGTGTCTTGTTCCTAGAGCCCTTAGGCCGACCACGAGGCCTCTTTTGAGTAATTGGATCTCGGACAACAAATCTTGAGCTGGTTGAAGCTTCATTTTGTGCATTGTTGGGATTTGTTCCGGTGTCCGATACATTGCATGGCTTAGACATTGGAGTACCTCCAGCTTCAGGGGGCTGATTTGATGATCCTTTATGAGAGCAAGGATCCATATTACTAGGTACCACTTCCGGAATATTTTTCTCCAAGTGAAGTGCACGACGTACTCTGACTTCGGTGCGCAATTTGAGAACTGCTTCTCTAACAGCCACAATTGTATCCTCATCTACATTGGAAGCTTCATCACACAAGGCCTCGAGGTCAGGAAACAGCTTGTTGTAGCGAATGCCTTCTGCGGTTTGACTTGGGTCATGATATGCCACTTTTACACGTGTGTGCCTCCGCATCACATCTTTGCGCCACCGATCAAGTACATATTTTGATGGTATTTGCTTCACCAAATTTTCATCAAAAACTCTAATGATATGCTTGCAAAGAATCCCATCCTTTTCAAATTTCCTGCAATCACATGTTATGTCTTTGGTAACAGGATTAAATACCAGAGAGTACAACCTTCGATAATCAGTGATTATTTCTTCATTTGATCCTTCTGGAACAATCCATACTCGATCTGAAAGCAGATAGTGAATTTCAACGTCACTAATCACAGTCTCAGATTTAGGAACTACGTACAACATTCTAGCACATTCTCTTTGCACTTCTTGGAACTTCGCATCAGTGTAAATTTGTTGGAAGTATCTCTCTGCTCTGAACCCACTCACAAGCCGTCTTATGTATTTTGCATCCCTTGCATCTGCATCGGTCTCATCACCAACCCTCTTCTTCATTGCAGCCGAGTACTTTTCGGGGAACTCGCACAACCTTGTTTTACGGGTGACAAACCCATCAAAAAACCTGTTGATGCTCTCAACCCTCTGTGTAGTTTTCATACCGGCCCAAAAGAACTCTTTCATCCAAGCTGGCACCCACATGTGCCGCTCTACAAACAATTCTTGAAGCCATTCATTGTCCTCCAAACCATACTTCTTCATTGCTTCACACCATCGGGTCTGGAATTCTCCGGTAGTGAAACTATCGTAAACAATATTCTTCAACGGGCTCTTGAAATCATTGTACCTGTTTGCTTCAAAGTGTTACTGACCTCCATACACATGTAGCCTTAAATACATATAGCAATTTTTTCAAGGACCAGGAGTTTACAAAAATGCTCAGCAGTCAAATGTAGAAAAATAGGCATTATTCACTTATACTAAAGCACTGAATATATCTAATCAGTTCCAGATCAGCAACTTACAAGTTAGCCATAAAATTATTTAATACACATAAAAAAATGTCATATCAGATAAAGTTAAATTTCAGAAGACTTCAGAATCAGGATATGGATATGCCGTGAATCTAAATAATACCCTACTCCTACAAAAAAACCTCATCCTCATTTTACACCAGAGCATTGCTCCCAAAACCTCATATAGAGCTACACTCCTTTTGTTTAAGCTTATAAAGATAGACATGTTGTGCCATCTAAATGGCCATCTCATATACACCTAAATGGCAACAAATGTTATCAATTCCACCATAGCAGGTACTGACTCTCTTGATACATAGCAGGTATCAATTATAACACCATTTCACTGACAAATATGGCAACATCATACTGCACACAACACAACAAAAATAATAGCAGAAAACTTAAATGGCAACAAACATGCCAATATGATATTGCAAACAACACAACAAAACAACCACAAAACAGGTGAAGATTCTTCAGAACAAAACAAAAAGAAATCTGAAAAGTTTCATTATAAAAACAAAAACAATTTTAATAAAACCAATCTACAAAACTTACATGGCACACCTCCCAAGTTTGTCAGGAAATTTCCGGAGAATATGCCATATGCACCATCGATGGCGTGTATTAGGCATGACTTCAACTAATGGCTTCCTCATAGCAGGGGCTTGGTCAGTTAGGATGGCAAGAGGGGCTTTATTGCCCATGCACAACAGCCATTGTTTAAATAACCACCGAAAAGTATCACAATCTTCATGAGAAACTAGGGCACAACCTAATAAGATCGACTGGCCATGGTGATTGACTCCTACAAAATTAGCAAATGGTAGCTCATACTCATTTGTGAGATACGTGGCATCAAAGCAAACGACATCACCGAAGTCTTCATAAGCTACACGGCTCCGAGCATCAACCCACATGACGTCCTTTAAACGACCTTTATCGTCCAACCTATGTGCATGGTAAAAATTCTGATTATCGGCTTGCATGGAATCAAAGTAAGCCATCATGGCTTGAGCATCTCCACCGGCCATCTTAAGCCGCCGTTGTTTGTACACCTCATGTTGCATATCCTTCACATTAGGCAAATTAGGATTTTCCGTGCCTAAACATCGACGTATTACACTCACAGGTACACCCACCTCATAATAATTCACCAAACGCTTGCGAACTGTGGAGGTCATCTTCTTCATACGGTACTCTTTCACTAAATTTGCCATACTTGGACACAGATCATGATTATGCTCCAACTCCACTCTTTGCAACACCCAAAGCCCTTCACGATTCACACTTCCATATACCCTAGCTTTACAATTACATTTTTTAGATTTCCTTTTCCCACGTGATAGCTCTGCCTCCCCTATTACACCATTCACATTTCCTCCACAACCGCCAACATCCATTTGCTTCGCCCTTTTCTTAGCCTCTCGCTTCGCCCTCATATCCGGTGCACCATAACATTCACACTTCCAAGTGATTCCCCTTCTCTCTTTACTAGTAGTATATGATCCTTGAACCCGGCTAACCCCAAAGCCACACTCCTCAGCATATAGTTTGTAATAACACTCAATATCCTTCCATCCTTTAAAAACCATTCCGACCTTTGGAGGTTCAATAGAGGTGACTTCAATCACATCATTCGTTGACACTGTTGTATTTAAGGTCTCTACACTCTCAACTGGGGAACCTTGATGGTTTTGACTACAAGAGTTGTCATTGATACATGGTAAAGGAGAATTGTATTCTACGGTCTGTGAGAGGGATATATTATCCAAGTTCTCTTCATCCAAAGTAATATTGCCTTCATTTTCAGTATCATCTACACCTATCTCCATCAACGTACCAATCTCATCACACCCCACCCCTCCTAAGGGACTAAATCTGTCTGCATCCATTTCAAAATTCTCATCCATTACCCACAGCTACCAATGACCACCAACAGCAGAATTTAACACATAACTAACTGCAAACTATATAAAACACATATTATGTATCATCAACTACAGCAGTTTATAGAATAATGCAATATCAGTAAAGACAGTAATCAAACACATAGGAAACACACATAGGCCCAAAAATTCAGAAATAAACCTAATCAAAATCGCATTACCAAAAATTCAGAATTTAATTCACATTACCAAAATTTCAGAATTCTTTCACATTACCAAAAATTTCAGAATCAATTCAGAATTCAGTTCACCCAAACTGCATTACAAATAATTCAGAAAACAATTCAGAAATGAAGTCACCCAAACCGAATAATCAAAGATTCAGAAATCATTTCAGAATTCAGTTTACCCATATAGCAATTAGAATTCATAATTCATACAATAACAATTAGAAGAATATACCACTACACAGGTCGCAAATCAAAGGTTACAACCAATTCACACTACAAATTGTCGAAATTAAATTAGCAACAGCGATATTAACTACGAACACCTCAACTACTGAGGACATTGAGCTTACCTTTATAAGTGACAACACCTTGCATCCAGGCCGAACATCAACGAATGAATTCGTCTGAAGGGCAGTGGGAGACCAAAGTTTACGAATCCTCCATAGATCCAAGCTCCGGACAGCTTACCCTTCGCTACTTTCTGGGTGGGTTTAGTTTGGTGAAGAAAACAAGGAGAGAAGGGCAACAACGAACAGGGCAAGCTCGATTAGAAAAGTTTCTGGTGTTTTGCTTGTTTTCCAGCAACTACCCCTCCGTTAAATGGTCATGTAACGTCGTCAATTCACAAAAATAAGGACCCCACCTCTTGGTATTTAAAAATATTAAAATATGCTTATGTGGCTTGTGTGATAAATGAGAATTGATATCTCTGAGATGAACTCGAAATCGCCGGATTTTTTTTATTTGATAATTTATTACTTTAAAAAAATTAAGAGAGAGAAGGGAAGGAAGGAGGAGATAGGGTTTATTTTTTAAGGATGAGATGAATGATGATGATGAAGATGATGATGGGTTGGGGTTTAACGCGCAGAAAAAAAAAAAAAAAAAAAAAAAAAAAAAGGGGGTGATTATGGCCTTTTGGGCGTAGTCACTACGGTATTTGTTTTTTAAGGAAATCAACGGTAGTATTAGGGGTGATAATGAGACTGAGTTATTCGTGAACTATTCGAGCTCGGTTCGGTCAAAGCTCGGTTCGACGAGGCTCGACTCGAGTTCGAGGTCGGCTCGGAACCTTAACAAGCCGAGTCGAGCAAGTTAAAGCTCGGCTCGAAAATCTCGTGAAGGCTCGATTAAAATATATATATATATTTAAAAATATAAATTTTAAAAATATAAATTATTTACTTTAAATATTAAAATGATACATATTAAATGTCATATCCTATAAAGTTTTAATATTCATTTTATTTATAAAAAATAATAAAAATAAATAAAGAAAAATAAATAAAAATAATAAAAATAATAAAAAAACAATAAAAAAACAAACACCTTTGGGATTTTTAGTGGAGCTCAGTGGTTTACAAAACTACAGGCTATTCAGCCCAATTGTTTGTTTTAACTTTTAACCCTAAGTTCCTAACCACATCTCTTTCTTCAAGCATAGCTGTCAGCACTCAATACTCAAACAAGCACAATTTCACAGCATACCCATACCCCATCAAAACTGAATTAACTCACGAGTCACGACCACTATAAATCGGTTCCACCGTCAATCGGTGTTCCACAGTCAGGCAGTGATAGTCGTCAAACACTCCATATATACTCAAACTAGCACAACTTCACGCAAAAAGCTGTCAAACACTCATTAATTCACGACCACCGTCGATCAGCGCTCCACCCTCGATCAGATTCAGTTCTCTACCGTCGTCAACTCTTCAAGAAACCTTCAACTATGGAAGCCTATAATCAAGCTTGACGCAAGCATTAAACAACTAAAAACATACAAGCTCGAGCCGAGCCGAACTTGCGTTTGAAGTCTCGAGCTCGAGCCGAGCCTAAGTTCCTAAAGCTCGTCGAGCTTTGAGCTCGAGCCGAGCCTCCTGTGTGATAAACGAGCTCGAGCCGAGCCTACCACTGTTCAGGCTCGGCTCGAAGGTTTAGCACCCCTAGGTACTATATTATTCAAGTTTTGATAGGCCCTATAGTAGTTACGTTATGCTAAATCTGCTTTGCTCTACTGAAATATGTTCTGCTTTATTTAAAAATAATAATAATTATTATTAATTATTAATTATAATAATTGATACTCGTAAGCTTGTAGCTTGGAGGATGAAGTTTGAGGTAGGTGGTGCTCCTTTCTTGATTGGATAATTAATGTCAAAATTAATTTTGAGAAGGAGAAGCGCAAACGGATAATGATTTTCTGCTGGGCCGTTTGGGGATATTTGAGGGTGATTGGAGTGAACTAAGGGATGGTGGTGAGCTATATAGAGAAGCTGCTGGGTGAGAAGGAAAGTGAGGAACGAAGGCTGGTGCAGAGTGTGGCTACTGATACTTCAGGTCGGTGGCTAACCCCTTCTTTGAATAAGGTGAAGATCAATGTCGATGTTGGTATGCTATGGATTGCTGGGTTTGGGACTGGTGTGGCTACTAGAGACTCATCAAGGACCCTGTTGTGGTGTGTCAATGTAAAGTTTGTTGGGGATTGGGATCTGAAATTTGCTGAGGCAAAAGCTATCTTGGTGAGCCTGTGATTATGCTCTCACTCGCACTAACTAGTGAAGGAGTTCTTTTCACCTATTGCTTGAAGATATTAAGCATGCTACTAGCTTCTTTGTTTCAGTTAGGTGGTCTTTAATGCGTAGAATTGGAAACCGAGTGGCGCATGAGCTTGCTCATATTCCACCTTAGGTAGTTGGTAGAACTTTATGGCTTGATAGTTTCCCTTCTTATGTTTGTAATCTTGTTTCTGACGATGTTTCTTTGAATAATGAGTGAGTGTGGCATTGGTGGGTTGTTTCAAATAAATAATAATGATAAGAATAATTAATATTTAATCATAATAATATTTATTATTTAATATAAAAATAATAATAATTAATATTTGGAAAATTTGACATTTGCTACCACTTAAACCTACTGGCTTCAGATTTGCTACCTATTTAAATTTTTTTTTTTTTTACTTTGCTACCACCCTAAACTGATCATGTTAAAAATAACTACCATTTAACGTTTTCTGTGACAGAAGTTGTTAGTGGGCCCCACCTCACCTAACTAACTCCCTTTTTTCTCTTTCTCTCTCCCCGTGTCTTCTTCTTCTCTCTCTACCATCTCTCATTGAATGCTTTGAGCTCCATTTTTACCCACGAATTTCACCAATTTTTTACCCAAATTAACCTAAATTCTCTCTTTCTCTCTCTGTCGGTGTGTTTCTTTGCTTCTCTCTCTAACTTATCCTTAGATCTGGGCTTGTGGTTTGCGTGGAAGCAGTTCATTGGAGGAGGAGTTCCAACTGGGTGAAGTGTTCGTCATCACCATTGCTGAAGTGGAAGTGGAATCTTCTTCTGACAGGTAAGAGCTTCTTTTGTACTACATGGGGACCAACAATGGTGGTGGATTTGCAAATAATTGATGGAATGTAGGGCAATTTTGGCAAAAAAGTAGTAGTAAACCCTAGAATATCGAGCTTTGCTTAATTTAAGCCTAATTATTCAATAATTCTGCAATTAAATATGAATGTGTGTAAACAGTCTTGTTATGTGCTTTATTTGGTTGCAATTGGTAGTTTATGCACATGGGTACTTGTGTTCTATTTATAATTGCTTATTGTGTTCAGTTTTTATGTGCTTAATTGTTGAATAATGGATGGTGATAATGAGAATGTGGACATTAAGGTTAGATTGTTTGGTGGGTTTGTTGCAAAATATAGAAAAGGCAAAGAGTATTGGGTGTATGAAGCTGGCTTCACTTATTGGAAGCATGATGTCCCACTGTCTTCTATTGATGTAGCATTCCTTAGGTATGTTTGTGTACAAGGGTTTGTTGAAATGGGTTGGGATGTCCCTAGCATTTTCAGTATATGGTATAAGGAGAAGGGATTGACATGGACTAATGGGAAAAGGAGGCTTTTGACTGAAGAAGATGTTAGGGGATTCATAGAGGCCAAACATAGGGATGGGTATTTAGAGCTCTTTCAAACTGTGGGGGTAGAGGAGTGGGACAGGTTTCATCCTACAACTGGGGCTACAAGAGTGGAGCAGGACCTTTCCAACCCACCCATTTCTAATCTAAGTGGATCAGCCTACCCATCACATTCAGCCCAAACTGGCATTGGATCACAGCCATCCCAATCAAACCCATCACAACCCCACCCATCTCAAAATAGACAATGTTCAAATCTGAAAACCACTCCATTGACTAAATCAGGCCCAGACCTTAGTATTGTGCCAGTTGTTAGGAGAAGTCCTAGGGTTAGCAAAGCTTCTAAAAGTCAACCCCCCATTAATAAGCTACCTCTGTCAGAAATTCAACCTTCCAACCAAATTAAGCCAGTTCTTAGGAGAAGCCCTAGAATTTTGAGCAAATCTGGAGTTGGGGAAGGCTTAGCTGCTGTGAATGAAACTGGAAAGGCTGTTTCTGGTGTGAGTGAGAAGGGGAAGGCCAGGAGGAAGTTGTTTAAGGGAGAAGAGTTGGGATCTGGGTCAGGTTCATCCAGTTCTGATGTGAGTGACTTAGAGATAGATTGGGAAGCTGGAGAAGAAGATTTAGGCAACAGTGAGCAGGAGGATGAAGAGTGGTTTAGACAAACATGCAATGTTAGGGGAGCACAACAGTTAACTGAGTACAAGGATCAGAATCAAGACAAGGGTGGGGAGCTAGATCAACTAGTGAAGGATATAGGCTGCAAGGATCTTGTGCTGCAGGAGGAGGGAAGTGATTCAGATGAGCTGAGAAGTCTGCATGGATCTGATGAAGATGTAGATGAAAGCCCCTGGTTCAGAGAGGAATTTGACTTTAAGAAGCCTGTTGTTCTTCAACAGAAGCAAAGGTTTACCAGTAGTAGGGTGCTAAGAAAGGCATTGAGAGTGCATGCTATTGAGAATAGATATGAGTTTTATTATCTACACAATGTAGGGGAAAGGATAACTATTTTTTGCAGGAAAAGGTGCAACTGTGTGTGGAACCCAAAGAGAAGCAGTCTTGGGTTGTGTAACTGTACTGAAGAGGTTAGGAAGTGTAACCTCAAGGTATCTGCAAGGAGGATTTATGAGAGTTCAGCTTGGCAAATTAAGGAGCTCAGATTGAAGCATAACTGTATAAGGTCTAAGATGAATGCATGTGTGACATCTGAGTTTTTGGCAGAGAAGTATGTTGAAGAATGGAGAAGCAATCCAAACTGGAAAATCAACAGTTTTAGGGCAAGGGTTCTTAGTGACTTAGGAGTGAGTGTAGGGTACTCTCAAGCATGGTTGGCTAGGGATAGAGCTAAGCTTATGATATATGGTTCTGCCTCAGAGCAATATAGTAGAGTGTGGGATTATGGTAAGGCATTATTGAAGCATAATCCAGGGAGTAGTGTGTATGCTGTAGTTGAGGGAATTGACAGACCAGAATCTCCCCTGTTTCTGAGAATGTATGTGTGTTTACATGCATTGAAGACTGGATTTAATAGAGGGTGTAGGCCCCTCATAGGATTGGATGGCTGCCATTTAAAAGGGGCATATCTAGGGCAAATTTTGGTTGCAGTTGCCAAAGATGGCAATAACCAGATTTACCCTTTTGCTTGGGCCACAGTGGAAGTTGAAAACAAAGAAACCTGGGGCTGGTTTCTTGAATGCTTGAAGAAAGATGTTGGTGACTGCCATGGTGGATTAGGGCTAACTTTTATGTCAGACAGACAGAAGGTGAACAATTGAACTTAAATTTGCTTCAATTCTCACTTGAGTGTGCATTTAATAACACATCTGATTTGTGTTTACTTTTTTGATAGGGATTACTTGAAGCCTTCCAAGATGTCATGCCCTTAGCTGAGAAGAGGTATTGTGTTAGGCACATTTGGGCCAATTTCAAGCTTCAATTCACTAGCTCAACTTTCAAAGAGTTGTTTTGGAATGCAGCAAGGGCAACAACCTTGGTATGGACCTTCTACAAATCTGTCTTGGCTTTGATGTGAACTAGTTTAGCTAGATTAGGCAGTGAAGTATGTTTTGGTTGTGATGTGTGTTATTTTTGCTACATATAACTATTTGGAATTTTTACTTGTGAGTTTGTTTATTTTTTATTACAACCTTGTGTTTATGTGTCCTTTTTTTTTCACATGTGCTAGTTTGATTTTGAGGTTGCAATGGAGTCCATAAATTTCCTGTCTGAAGATGCTTATGATTACTTAGCCAATATCCCAGCCTAACACTGGTCTAGACATGCATTTTCAGACTTCTGTAAATCAAACATGATTTTAAACAACCTATGTGAAACCTTCAATGCTGTCATCAAGGATGCCAGGGACAAACCTATACTTACTCAGATGGAATGGTTGAGGAAGTATATGATGAAGAGAAATAGTGAAAAATGGAAGACAGTCCAGAAGCTTGAATGTAAGAACATGCCATATGTGACTAAAACATTTGAGAGGATGGAACCTGTAGCCAGACACTATATTGTCCAACTGTCTAGGGATGATTGTTATGAGGTTGAGCTCAATGGTGACCAGGTGGAAGTGGACTTGGGGTTGAGGAAATGCTCCTGTTAACATTGGGAGTTGACTAGGCTTCCATGTGTACATGCATTTGCATGTATTTTGGACAAGAGAGCTGACCCAGATGACTATGTGGATGCCTATTACAGTAGGGCAACCTATTTGCTGGCTTATGGTGATGCCATAAAGCCTATGCCTGGGCCAAGACATTGGGAAAGGGTAGACCTTAGGAGACCCCTGCCACCTCCAGTAAGGGTTATGCCAGGTAGGCCAAAGTCAAAAAAGAGGAAGCTAGAAAAGGGAGAGAGAGCTGACAGCAAAGAGCCACCACAAAAGAAGCAAAAGAGGTGTCCCAAGTGTGGCCAGCTAGGTCATTATGCCAAGACATGCAAAAACTCACCAAAGCCAGGACCATCTGCTGCTGCTGAGCCTAAGAAAGCTGCTAAGCCTGTTCTGAACACTCCATGGATGCAGGAACAAAGGAGAAAGAAGGCAGAAAGGGCATTGAGAAATGTAAGGGCATGTTTTTCTTCTTTTTAAATATGTGTGTGCATGTTGTGTATTTTGATGCTAATACACATGTTGTGAGTGTAGACTGCAGCTGGGGCTGGACGTTGGAGCATTGCCAATAGGACTTTTCCCCAAGAACAGATGCAGGCCCAAGGACAGAGCTCTCAACCTGTTACCTGCAGCCAAACCACTCAGGCTTCTGCTACTACAACAACCCTCCCCCCAAAGAAGCAGTCAAAAGCTAAGGGCAAAAACAAGATTGTTTGACATTTCAGTGTTGAAGACTTATGTAATAGTTTTAGGTGTTTGGCTTCACTGAATTATGAACTTAAGTTGCCACTACTGTCTGTAATAGTTGAACATGCTTTAAGTATGCCTTAGGTACTTGAACAACTCATCCTTTGTATGATTGAACATGATTGAACAAGGTTTAAGTTTGTATTAAACATGACTTTTTGCATGAGTTTAGATCATGTTTATTGTGAAATGTCAGCAATGAAACTTGTGTTTTCCAAAAAAATTGACTTTTCCATTAAACTTGTCTTTTTTCATTCATAATTAACCACCTTACAATATCATAGTGTCCACTTCAAGTGAGTAGACTATTACAACATAATAACAGCAAATTGAACACCTACTACCATAAATCCTAAACTAACTTAACCCTTTTTTCCAACAACTAACATACCCAACATGAACAAAACACAAAATATGCCAACACCTACAACAACTACCCCAAATCCAACATTGCTTTGATGGCCTTCCTTGGAGTATTTCTTCCTGTCACCACTCAAGGCTTTGCACTTGACTCTGAGGTTCTCATTCTCAGTGAGCAAGCACCTTCTTTGCCCAATCAGATCCTCAACTTCCCTCTGCAATGAGCTCATCTCACCCTTCATCAGCTTTTTGTCAAGAACCAACTGATTAATCACATCTCTTTGCCAATCTGTGCCATCATCTTCATCCAACCACTGAAAGCACTTGCAGCCCCTAGTCTCTGTTTTGGGATCATAGAACTTGCAAGTCAAGAACTTCCTGCCTGGATTCTCTCTAGTCCACGAGGTCAACCTAGCCATGGGAATGCCACAGTCACACTTCTTGTATTTTGAGGGGGATGATCTAATCAAAGACATAATTCCCTGCAAATATAACATCAACAACTATTGTAAACACCAACAAACAACTTCAATTTCATGAACATCAACCTTATACAAAAACCCCCAATTCGATTTTTGTCAAGAACCCTACATTCTGCTCATCAATTAAACCTCAATTCAACTACAAATTAATCCCTGTTTACATACTAAAATCAGTAATACATGCTTCTAGCAGTATAATTACTAAGTTAAACAACATTAATTGCATAAATGCAAGCAAATTGTTCGACAAATTACCTGATTTCCGCCAACAATTGCTTCGCAAAAATTCCCAGCCAACCCTAAACACTTACCTGAACACCCTCACTTGATAAATTTTAGTGTTTCACAGCCTTTGTGTTTTCAATTGATGCAATTTCAACAAAAAAAAAATTTAAGAAAAAAAATATCAGAGCAAAGAATTAGAGAGAGAAGTTCATAAATTGGGGAATTCGTGTTTAAATTGGGGAAAAGTTCATATAGCCATTTGAGTGGGCCCCACATAGTGGGAAAACTAACAGAAGTTGTTAAATGGTAGTTATTTTTAACATGATCAGTTTAGGGTGGTAGCAAAGTAAAAAAAAATTTAAATAGGTAGCAAATCTGAAGCCAGTAGGTTTAAGTGGTAGCAAACGTCAAATTTTCCTTAATATTTAATAATAATAATAATTAATATTTAATAATAATAATAATATTAAATAATAATAATAATAATAATAATAATAATAATGATAATAATAATAATCCCACCATATTGCTACTCATGCTGTTGTTTTGGATCAGATTAGGGGTTTTCCACGAGGTACGTCATGCGGTAGAGACGGCTTGTGTGCTCAACATGTTATGGATTGCTTGAGTGGTGTTGTAGTTGCTATTTCGGAAGAGTTGCTGGACTCTATTATGCAGGTGGTTAATCTTTTTCTCGCAGGGAAATGTCTTGCTCAGTTGGGAGAATACATTGTTAGTGCTCCTCTTACGCCTCTTGTTAAGCTTGGTGGTGGTATTCAGCCTATTGCTGTGGGTACCGTTTGGAGGCGTCTAGTTTCAAAGGTTGGGGCAGCTTTGATTGACCTGCGTCTAGGAAGCTATCTAGGAGGTCTTCAGTTTGGTGTTGGGGTGTTGGTGGGTGGTGAGGCCATTCTTCATGCTGTTAATCATTTGGTTGAGGCGCGTGGTGGTGATGTTGGCATCTCTATGTTGTTGGTGGATTTAAGAATGCTTTTAATTTGGTTGACCGTTCGGCTTTATTGCGTGAGGATCGTCTCCGTTGTCCAGTTCTCTCGAGATGGGTTGAATTTTGTTACTCTACTCCAGTCAGGCTGTTTTAGGGGGAGCATACCTTATGGTCATGTCAGGGAGTGCAATAGGGTGATCCTCTAGGCCCTTTGCCTTTTGATTTAGTTCTTCATCTGTTAGTGTACCAAATCATGGATTCTTTTGACTTATGTTTGCAAGCTTGGTATTTAGATGACTACACTATTATTGGTGACACCTTAGTGGTAGGAAAGGTTTTAGAGTTGATTTGGCGGAGGGACCTCGTCTCGGACTCCATGTCAACATTGAGAAAATGGAAGTTTTCTGGCCCTCGGAGGACCCTCGTAGCCGTATTGTCAGTGTTTTTCCTCCATATATTGGTTGTCATGTGCATAGTGTTAAGTTGCTAGGTGGTCCTGTCAGTGCTGATTCCTCTTTTTGTGGTGAGCTTGTTTCGCAGAGAGTGTCGAAGACCATTGTGCTAATGGATGTTGTTGCTACGCTTGATGATCCCTTATGTGAGTTGTTGCTTCTTCGTGCGTGTCTGGGGTTTCAAAACTCTACTTTGCTATGCGCACTTGTCCTCCTCGTCTTTTTGAAACGGCACTTATTTCTTTTGATGAATCCCTTCGGGCTTCTTTGGAGCGTATTGTAACTGATTCGGGGCCAGGTTTTGGTGAGTGGCAATGGTGACTTGTCACCTTATGTAATCCCCCATAATTTTAGAATAATTTATTATATATTTCTCTATTATTTAAATAAATATTTTCTTTATTTTCATTAAATAAATTGTTATATGCAAAATTTGTTTGAACTTTATTAAATTAATAAGCACTACTCTAATTGAATTTCATTTTTCCTATACACCAACATATTTTATCAACACAAATTTTTTAAAAAAGCGGATTTACATTAATGTATTGTGTGGCGGGTTGAATGAAGAAAGTAAATATACAATCCTTGTTTTTGTTCGCACGTTTCAGTGCCATTTACAGTATTTTCTTTCCTCTCTCTTCCTAATTTTACTTCTCTCTCCTCTGCTCATTCTCTCTTCCGATCCGTCATAGTTTTTGCTCTCATTTCCACCATTGTTACAAGCTTGTTTCAGCTTTCTTCCCTTGATTTCTAGGTTTGTTTACTCATTTTTTTCGCTTTTCTTAGTTTACTACTCGTATTTTTTTCTGAAAATTTGTTTCGCAAAAGAAGCTATTAACTGCAGATGATTTTTTTTTTCTTCAATTTTTATTTTATTTATCTTGTTTTGCACTTTTCTTTTCACATTAGAATTAATCATCGATGCTCAATTGAAACAAAGGTAATTCGTGTTTTTTATTTGAATTTTAGGGTTTTATATGATGAATTTTACTAGGCTATATGGTGGATTTTGTAACTTGTGCAAATTTTACTTATTTTCATCTTCCATATCAAATTATAGGGTTCTATGTTGTGGATTTTACTTTACTTTGTCTTTAGATTATGTAATTTGATTTTTGTTATCCTGCAATATGAAATTATACTTTATGGAAGTTATTGAAATTAATGTATTGAGTGCTTTCCGAATTCTAAATGTGTTGATGAGTAGCTTTCTAAATTCCAGATGATGTTTCCTTCCAAGGCAATCCAAAGCTATAATTTTGAACCAAATAAGTCATTATACATTAGATACAAGAGTGTTATTAAGTGCAGGGAGTATTGAAATTTTTGGGCCTTACTTCTATGAAAATTTTTTTGCAAAGGGAAATTATCCTACTTACAAAAGCAATAGACAATAGAGTTGAGTACAATAAATTTTGTTAGGCCTTGCTTCATGTCTTTTGAAATAGATATCCTTGCCTTGTTACTTGAGAATTGAGGGGGATAAACTTTCAAAGGATAATCTTGGTGGGATTTATTTTGGTGTCTATTGTGGGGCATTTGGTTGAAGAGAATTGCTGAACACTTTCGTTGAGAGAAGATCAATGAAAACCTTTGTGCTACAAGACATGCCTTAACAATTGCTTTGGATGCTGGCCTCAGCAAGGTTATTCTTGAGACTGATTACATCGAACTTTTTTATTATTTGAAGCAGGGTAAACAAGAAGTTATTAGCAGTGATATTCTTAAGCTTGCTAGTCTTAGTAATCATATCTCTTTCTCTCATGTAAGTAGATGTTGTAATGTGTGTAATGGCTGTTGTGATGCTTGATTCTGCTAGCATCCCTTAATAAATTTTGCTACTGTTTTAATTTTGTCAAAAAAAAAAAAAAACTTCAAAGTTCACCATTCTTTTTTAACACTTGTTCAATGGATTTTGGGATCTCAAGGCCCGCATGCAACAACTTTTAGAGCAAGTAAATTAATATTGTTATTGTCAATAGCAACTATGATAAGTGCTTGAGTCATTTACAGATGATTATTTGGATTGGCACAATTTACTTTTGATGACGCCAGAGTTAGCTAATAGCATAGCCACGGGAATTAGCTATGCTGTTAGCTAACTTGCATATTTATAAATTGCATTTTATTCCATTCGATTCTGGGTATTTATTTTATAAAATCGTTAATCTACATGGTATTCTGAATTTCTGATGTGTATAAGCATTTCCATGGCATTTACGGTATAAAAGTTTGTGCCTCCCATTTTATTTGATGGATCAGGCTCCCATTGTAAAGTTTTGATTTTTCTTTGATGGCAAATGTAACTTAGGGCATGTTCTCTTACGTTGAAATTCAGTTCAGTTCAGTTCAGTTCAGTTCAATTCAGCTCAGCTCAGCTCAGCTCAGCTCAGCTCAATTCAGTTCAGTTCAGTTCAGCTCAGCTCCTAATTTCCTTCTCTTATAAAATATTCATTTCAGTTCAGTTTAGTTCAGTTCAGTTCAGCTCAGCTCCTAATTTCCTTCTCTTATAAAATATTCATTTCAGTTCAGTTTAGTTCAGTTCAGTTCAGCTGAGTTCAGTTCAGTTCAGTTCAGTTCAGTTCAGCTGAGTTCAGTTCAGTTCAGCTGAGTTCAGTTCAGTTCATTGATCAGTTCAGTTCAGCTGAGTTCAGTCAATGAGAACAGGCCCTTAGTATGTTGACTAACAGTTAGATTAACAAGAAATGGTTAATCTTATCTTATAATCATTTTGGATTTATTTCTTACATAAATCTCTGGTATACTGAATTGAATCAGTCACATAAGTATAAACCCCGTGTACTCAATTGCATTATTTAGCGAACTCTCGGCATAAAACCACTCAGTTGCATTTTTTTTTGTGACCCTAATAAAGAAGCAGTAGTATGATGGAATTGCATAATATTCCATTAAGAGCATTAGCTTTAAAGAGTTGATTAGAAGAATTACATATAAAGGTTATAAAAGATTACAGAGAGATACTAGCCAAATAACTATAGAATATTATCCAAAGTTGGCATTCATGGCAAATTAATCAAGATAATTACATATAGTAAAGCAATCAAATAGAGTTAGAGAGTTTATTAACGAGTCAAAAATTCTTGAATGATAATATCTTTGACTCAGTTATTATCATCCTTATCACCTTCTTGAATAATTTCTAGTGATCTGTCCATGAATTTAAGGAGAAAAAGTGGGATTATTAGTGCAGTATGTACAAACTTGAGAAGAAAAGGGTCTTGATTATTGAAGAAATTACTAATAGATATGCCTTATACTAACTAGATTGTTAATCTTGTTATTAAAATCTTAAAGCTAAGTGCATTTATATTTGAACTAGGGGTGCAGGGCAAAAATGAGTGAATAGTATTGCCACCTTAAAAGAATTTCCATAGCATTTACGGTATAAGAGATTGTGCCTCCCATTTTATTTGAATGACACCCTCACACCCTTTTAAACTAATTTATATCAGCACATTGTACTACTCAAATTTTGATCCTATTAAAATTAAATTAGTATGAAAATTTGTCCTTTAATAATTTAGAGCTCAGACCTATAAAGCACTCTATTATGTCATAGCTACCAACCATTGCTAGTGGATGGAATAGCTTGTTATCACCTAATAATTTATAATAAATTTATAATCATATCAAACTTTAATATGTTATTTAAAATAGATGGGATGCTTAAAAGAGTTGACAAAACACATGAAATTGGATAAGATGAATGTATCTGTATGTTAATACCTCAACACATGGTATACCTATAATTGTGTACTAAATAACATATATAATAAGAATAAATTACACATATAAGAAGACTATATTACATATGTGTGTATGATTAACAATGTCGTTTAATAGTTAGGATCATGGACAAATTGAATCGAAAATGGATGTATGAGAGATTAGAAGGTCGACTATATAACATTTGTTTGTGTGATTGAGTTGGAGGATGAGAATAATTGGCCGACATTAACCAAATGATTAATGTGGTATGGCATAATGTGAATTGAAACAGGTTTATTTTGAAGCCATATCCTATTGGAGGGAATTCTTCAATTTACAAAGGAGACTTTGTCGAAATTTTTACTAATATTTGCTTACAAAGATTATTTTACTATAAGTGTTGCATTTTTTATTTTAACTTTTTTTTTTCAAATGTTTTTAGTTTTTTAAGTTTTAACATTTGAGATCATAGTTACTAATGTATCTTAATGCAGGGAGAATATATGGAAAAACTTTAGGAATATAAGAACAAAGGAATTGAGATAAACCCCGACAAAGTCTACTTGGAGGTTGTAGGTGGGCAAAAGAAAAGAAAAGTCTACGGTTTAGGGAGTTCTTCACAAATGTACTACAAGAGCGATCCTACTTCTCAACTTACTACATTATCTTCCACTCCTTCCATGATTTCTTAACTAAGCTCTCAAGTTGAAGAATTAAAGAAGATGGCGGAAGAAAACCATA
Organism: Chenopodium album; assembly: GCF_948465745.1. NCBI lineage: Eukaryota > Viridiplantae > Streptophyta > Magnoliopsida > Caryophyllales > Amaranthaceae > Chenopodium > Chenopodium album. The sequence goes on from NC_137856.1 coordinate 11,569,127, forward strand.
ACAAGGAAGAATAAAGCCAAAAAGCTACATGGAAGAAGGAAAAATTAGCTATGGGAGGTGATTTTTGAAACAATAAGTCATATGGGTTTGAATATTGTTTTTTAAAACACTGATACAAAATCGATGATATTTTGGATATTTGAATAAAATTAACATTTTGGTTATTTGAATTTATGCGTGGGTACCTTTTTTGTTTTGTGATTAATATTGGTCGTCGCTTAATTATGGTCTCAAATATTGATAGTTAATCGCAAATATTTATCGACTGCAAATTTGGTTTAGAGACTAATTTGTTAGTTGCAAAATCATTAGTCTCAGTAGTCGCTAATCTGTCACAAATAATTAGTTTTATAGTCGCAAAAATTTGGTCTCATATGTAGTTGCTAATCCGTCGCAAAAAACATTAGTCTCAATAGTCGCAAATCCGTCACAATAAAACTAGTCTTCGTAGTCGCAAAAGTTTAGTCTCGTAGTCGCAAAAGTTTGGTCTTGCAGTCGCTAATCCGTCGCAAAAGTTGTCTTAAAACATTGATCTCTATAGTTGCTAATCCATCGCAATTATATTACGACGGACAATAATTTAGTTGCTAAAATTTGAAAGTTAGTCACTAAATGGTAATTGCAAAGGCGTTGCAAATCTGTCGCTAAATTTGCGACTGTTCAAAAATTAGTCGTAAAAATGGATTTGCGACGAGGTCTTTGGCAACGAACCAAAGTAGTTGCAAATCCGTCGCAAATCCATTTTTGCGACGGATTTGCGATTTCTTTGGCCGTCTCTAATTACCCTTTTTCTTGTAGTGATATCTATAATTATCATATGTAAAATTATAGTTTTCACCAATAATATCTTTAATTATCATATGTAAAAATTATAAAAGTTGAATACTAATATTCTATTCATTGAGACGATTCCAACAAGTACCCACTAAACTATATATTCTCTTATGTATAAATCATCACAACCATTAATGAAAGTGAATAAAATAAGTAGTACGTGTAAAAAGTCAAAATGTTTCATTAAAAATAATATATATGAAGGGAGTAGTGAAAATGTACAACCATACACTCATACCCACCTAGGGTGTCGATTCGAGTAATAACCGAATGGAGTTAAAGTTGACCTGCAATGGGTCGGGCCTGTTCGGGTCACCCTTTTAACACGCCACAATTTAGGTTGTGTGAATTTTAAGTCTAGTCAATTTCGGGTCAACTTTAGATCGGTTCGTATTCGGTTAGAATAAATTCGTAGTTTGTTCAAAACATGTAAGAGCAAGTTAGATTCGTATAAGGTTTATTTAATAATGGATCAATTCCAATTCAGAGCCTTTTTCAGGTTTGACAAATAAAGTCCTTCAAAACTAGTGTAATTATTGAATTATTACCTTATCGCATCATTCATGTGCATTTTTCATATTGTGTCATTAACACTTACAGAGTATTAAGCCAAATTAAAATCGAATTATTAATAACTTACATACTTACATAAAGTGAGACGATAAGTAATGAACTAATGATTGATGATAGCCACATATTGATTAAACTATTTATTTATTTATTTATTATTTTTTTTATTCAGGAATATTGATTAAACTGACTTGAATACAGTAAAAACATCAAATTGATGAAATATATTGAAGAAATATATACTTCCTATGTTTTCTTTTAAATGCAACATACCTTTTTTGGCACGACTTTGAGAAAGAGAGTAAGCAATGTGAACGGACAAATTAATCAAACTAATTTTTTTACATGTAGTGCCTATCATTTACCTAGCTAGTCTAATTATCTCCTACAAAAACCATGCCAAATAGGTGTCTTGCATTTAAAAAAAGTGAAGGAAATATATATTATATTACTTTCATCACAAATTAAAAATTGTTGTGCTCACTTCTCACCTTCCAAAAGAATGTTCTTAATGATTAATGAAACAATTACATGAATTAAAGTAGTTATGTTTAAGTTAAAAAAAAGGAAGGTTAATAATATGCTGGGTTTAAAATTAAGTCTTGTTTGAAATCAGAATGGGTTAAAATCAGTTCGGTTAATATAGTATCAATTAGATAAAAACAAATTAGATTAAATTAAGTATTTGTGGGGCCAATTCAGGTTGAGTTCAAGTCAAGTTAACTCGGTTCAGTTTGAGTTCAAGTCGAGTTAAATAGGTTTCGAGTTAAGGTTGGGTCTAGTCAAATCGGTGTCGGATTAAGTTATGATCGATTCACATTTGGATTCGAGTTTTCTTAGGTCAAATCAAATCGATTAAATTTCGAAACAAATAGTTTTAGATCAGGTGGGTTTGGTTTTGAAATCTCAATACCCACCCACCAATTTCAAAAGTTGACCCTTCCCTTGTTCCTTTCCATTTGCGCAAGAGTCACTTTATTATATTCACCTAACATATGTCATTGAAAACAATTTTCAGTTACGCAATCAAAGACCTTTAATCCTTTATTAATTCTTTCATTCCCTCAAATATTCATTTTGTTCATACAATTGTAGTGTTTATTTATTTATTTAGTCAACCTTCTTAGAAACTCTTTAAGAAAAACTAAATACAGTTCCTTCAATATATTCTTTCTCATGCTTAAACAGCAACCTGCTTAACAATTCCTCTCATCAGTAAGTTTACTTTATTATGTTAAATTTTTTGTTTTTGTTTGTGTTTTGGTTTCAGAATGATCATTGCACTTTCATGGCAGTTTTTTTTTGGCATCTTTTGTTAATTTATTGGGAAAAAGTTGAACTTTTTGATGTGTTTTTGTTCTAATTTGAATTGGGTACATGACAATTATACTAGTTTTCTTTTTTTAGCAACTCAATTAAACTAATTCTAAAAGAAGCTGAAAATTTGAATAGGCTACATGACAATTATACTAATTTGTTTTTTTTTTTTAATTATTATTATTATTTATTTTTGGAAGTGTATCCAAAGGTGAAAGTTAGGGTTGTAGAGCAGGATGATGAGTATGATAGCCCCAGAAGTCCACTGCAGGGTTTTAATTCTCTCCCCATTCGAGATTCTACACCTGGTATTGCTCATGATCACTAGCTTGTTAAACTTGTGTTTTTTCTCTTCTATGCGAGTGTAGTGGTGTAACAAAGGGCGGGATTCGATCTCGTGTTTTTTGGGCACCACCTACGAGACTTTAAAAAGTTTAAACGGAAGTAACTAAGTTAGTTGACATCCACAAATTAAGAATATTATGGCTGTTTGATTGGCATCTGTAGTTTCTTAATGTTTTAAGTGTGTTGCTATTAGAGTACTTTAAAAGGGGTTTTTGAGCTTTTATGAATATTACTTTAGTAATACATCCATTTTGAAAAGATTTGCTTTAATTCCTTGATGAACTATACTATATTACTAACAATTTATTTGGTGATAGTATCTATTGTAAAGTGTGAATTGTGAAAAGAGTAATGTAGCAAAATTTTATAGATTTGTTATTTCAGATGGTTAGGGAAATTATAAAATTTTCTGATCAAAGTTTGTTCAAAAAGTTTAAAAACTATAACATCTTATAACAGAATGGTTTTTCTTGCATATTGGTATTCCAAATTTGTGTGTCGGATCTATCAATGCTAGTTATAATTTTGTATATATTGGCTGTCTTTTTTAATCAAGTAATTTTGTCTGTATAAGCTGTTTTTAGTCGGACCCTTTGGATAATTATTTTCCATATATGAATGACTTGTACATGTTGGTAAATTTTACTGATAAATTTCTTTTTCCCATTTTTGGTAGTGATTATATTGTCATTTAGTTAAGTCATATATTGATCATTTCAAAATCAAAGTCATAGATTGATTTCAGGTGCTTTCTGTAATTTCTGTACTAGCCGTAGTCTTATGCAAATAGTTGGCATTTGTATTAGTTACCCTTATGCCTACATCTATGAAATAAATAAGGCAGATAATCAGGTAAATGTCCTCTCTTTATGGACTGTTATATGTTTTTCCAAATGCTGTTATCATATGATCTATGGAGTATCTTAATTTAGTTCTTTCCATTTTTGTAATGATATCATTACCATGTAAAATACTTCATTTATACCTAGTTATTATTTGTGTAAGAGATGGGGAACAATAAGAGTTACAGGTACAAATTTGCAATACTTAATGGTGTTGCTTTATAAGAACCATATAGAGAGTGTCTGCCTATTTGAATGACTTGACTAGTTATAAAGTAGACGAGGGGATGAAGGAATTCCTGAAAATGCACACTTTTGCTTTGGTGCCTTGAAATGTGACGTAAATGAGATGGAAGGAGCACTTGTTTCTGCCTTGCAAAGATACAATGTGTTAAATGTGATCTAAATATACTGGTAAGGCTCAACAAGTCTGTGTTAATCCTTCAATGAGACTACGTTAATCCTCCTTAGCTCTCAAAATTCTAGTTGTGTAAGAAATGAAGGCAACAAGATTTGTTTCTACTCTGTGGGTAACATGGAAATTGTTCAAGGATTATTTTCTCAAATTAAAACTGTAATCTTCCGATCTAGTTATAATGATCATAAATCCCTAACATGTTTGATATCTATGACTTATGAAGCAAGTCAATTTCTTCTAAAGATTCTAAAATCATTCTGATAGGGTCATTGGAAGCAAAATACCATCAATGGTGATCATACATGTACAGTTTGTAGTTCAAATTAATAATAGCAGAAGGATCTCTAAAAATGTAGTAAATTTCTGGTCATCCATATCTGGATGCTTGCCTTGTTCTGCATCAATTTAACATAATTGAATGATGCTTTTGTGATTTGGAGGCTATTATTTTTATCTTACCAAACTTGAAGCCTTGAAATTCAAACTAGGCATTTCAATCTGAAATGTGATGTTTGAGCTCTACCTACAAGAGAACTAGACCAATGAGAGGAACATTGAGCAGAGATACATCATGGACAAATTTTGCAATTTTCTCTTTAAAGCCTTAACAAAATTTCCTTCTTGCAGTCTTAATTTCTGATCATAGATATATACAGTAGAAGTACGAGCCTTAACTTTTTCGTTGCTCTGGAGGGGAGGAATTCTGATACACTCATACACTTGCCAATTAGCAGCCTTTGTCTATCTAAGCAACATGACTTTTGCAGCACTCCAATATCCTGTCCATACGACAAAAAGCAACCCTCTAATATGATATAGCTACCAAAAGATTAATGATGCTCGTGTATTTTAGTAAAGCAGCCTCGGAGAACATGCATACCTGTAAAACATGAAAATGAAAAAATGCTAGAAAAGAGCATTATCTCCTTTATGGGCGATAACATCTGCAAGACAAGAAACTGTCAGAGCCCATTACTGCATATACGAAGTATAAACTACTTTAATTGTTGAGAACTTCAGGCATAGGATAGATCTGCAAGGAACTTCGCTGTTCTGGGGTGCTTCCTTCCTATAGTTTTATTGAATTTTAAAAGTCCTTGTGTTACATAAGGATTATAGAAGACATCATAAAGATCCCATGAGTACCTTACGGGTGGATACTGTCATCTATGTACAGAAGCTTGACGATTACTTGGTCCTTGCAAACTTTGAGATCAAAGCTAATGATCTCTTTTAAACCTTTTGAGCTGAGCCAGCCCTGATCATCTTATCTCAACTGGCTCTCTTTCCAGAGCAACTGATCCCCTAAAGTCTTCCTGAACTTTGGACAAGTATCTAGCATTAAATCAATTTTATTGTAATCTCTAATCCTTGATATTGACTGCATCCTCCACAACAGAAGTACAGAACTTAATCAACAAAGTTTTAAAAATTCTCATGTCTTGGTTTGAGCTATAGTGGCTCCATCAATTTAGAAATACTGTAGCTTTCTGATGGTCAGATTAATGTCTACATTTTTCTTCATCTGTACCTTATTACTTGTTGGATCTCTTTATTCATGGAGTTGGGTTATCTGTATGGATAAAATCCTCAAAATTTTCTGTTTCGTCTACCTTTGTCATCGAAGATTCTTTACCTCGTTTGAAGTCCATTTTTAATCTTACATATCCACACAAACTTCTTGTTCCAGCTACATATGAGATGTGATACATCAATTTCCTTTCGGACTCTAACCCCCTAACACCCTATAGCTAGAATGTGGAATTGTGGTTACTTTAAAGCAATTTTTCATAAGCAAGTGTCTTGATATAGTTGTCCTGATTTCTTGGTTATCTATATTCATATGTGGTGAGCCAGATCCAACTGTTTCAATCTTATTACCTATGGTGTGATAGTTATGGTCTCCACAAGCAGGGGTGGATCTTGTCTATGGCAGTCAGGTGTTGGCTTCCCTAAGCTTTTCTAGGATTGATTATAAGTAATATGGTGTCTATTAAATGCATATAAATGATGCATCTTCTTGCTACAGAGAGAAGTTGTTTGCCTATCTATTACCAAGCTAATCCACACTTTGTACTACTTGAAGAATTGCCACTTCAGATTATATATTCCTCATATTTTCCCCCTTTTCTTTTTTAGATCTGTGTATATGTCATCAGTTCTTATTCACTGTAGGTATAGTCTTTGGTTCTTTTTTTTTTTTTTTTTTTTTTTTTTTTTAATGTTTTAATCTATCTATGTGTTCTTATGTCTTGTTTACTGTAGGTATAGTCTATGGTTCATTATGCTTTGGTTATATATGGTTTTGAGATGTTGCATGCGTTCCTCTTTACCATGGTGCACATCATTAATTGGTTCATGCAAAGTGTTGATATATGCTTTGATTGTATTTTAAAGGTCAAATCTTTTTATAAATACAATTTTGATTGCTGCAGTATATGATCCTAACACTTCATGTGCTTTGTGACATTTGCGCCTCTATCTTCCTTACTGAATGCTGGTCTCTTGTAATTCACTTATATATGTGGCCATTGCAATTTGATTATTTCTGACAGTAGAAGGAGTTAAACATCGCTCATCAGTATCGGTTGCTAAGGTACCAAGGTCATACATCCCAAGATCAATTACTCCACCCCCTTCCTTGCCAAAACGTAAGGTTCCGTGTTTACTGCATAGCTGCTCAGTGCTTTTGTTAACAAAGATAGGAACTCTTAATTATTTCTCATTTTAAAATGGCAGCTGCAAAGAAGAATGAAACAGAAGAAGATGGCATTAAACCCCATATCAGAGCTAGTTCAATCCCAAGACCACGTGCTGTCATTTCTAGCCCTGGTAAGTTTATTAAGCTTCAGAGTCATTTGACAACAAATGTCATAACAAGTTTATATTTGAGATGCTTTGTTGTATTTTTTCTCCTAATGATGTTTCATTCTATGTATGAATATATTTGTCTCTGTCTGGCTACATTAGGAAGGTTTTCTGTGAAGTTGATGTTATTACTTTCTACCAACCTTTTCTGGTAGAAAGATCTCACTTGATATCAACTTTTGTAACTTTCTATAGGAATTACTTTGTCTATCATCGAACGAGAACTGCATGAGAACTTATACTTATTTTGGTTGGAAATAGATATTGTTTTAGGACTGTACACAAGAGCTAAGAAATGACTTAAAGGAGATATTGCCCTCAATGTAAGAAGTTTATCTTTAGAAATTAAGTTCTGTTCAGTGTTCATAATGATAAATACCATTTGTTCTTGATGAATTAACATTAAGGATGTTTCATTTTAATACTTCGTATTTTTTTTATTATATTTGGAAGATAATGAGGTTAAGTACTCTTAGAAACAAATACTTTTAACTGCAGGGAGCCATGGAGCACCATATATCGAGGGGTAGTGACTGTTGAGTACATATGTAAAATTTAATCCTTTAATTTAATCTTGGAGTTCAGAGCCTATCTGGGATTCTCTTCATAGAGAAAGTTTAGGTTACAAATATGTGTTTGTATGAACAGATCATCCAACTGTTGAAAAAGGCATAAAAGGGATAAGAGGAATATATGTGTGCCTTAATCAATTGATGTGCTCATTGTAGTGCCGTATTAGTTAAAGACTTATAATAGTACCACATCTGGTATCTCGTATCTTGGGATCTAATTGTCATTTTTATATTCCTTTTTGTTATACTTGGAAGTTGGAAACCTGTTGCTTCACTGCTCTGTGACTGTGAACAGTTCTGCAGTCCTTGTACTGATCCACTACCTTAATTATTAACCAAGCTGATCGGGATGCTCTTTGATCAGTCCTTGTACCTGGAAAGCCTTCCTCGCTGAGGAACTTTGCCGGATATCACATAATTCGCCGCCCTTAATTTATCTACTGTAAAATCATTTGACTTCATGACTTTTATTCCATTATGCAGCTTATAAATTGAGTGTATGCAAAGACTTAATCTTACTTACATTGGCAAGTCAATTTAGCCTAGCTTCTTGCCAGGCTGCCACCTAAGTTGTTTTTTCTTTTTTTTCTTCATAATTTTAATCTTATGGAAATACAGATTGTAGAGCCCTTTGATTCTCTTTGTATTCACCGGTTCATTAGTATTCTACGCTATACACAAATTTTCATTAGCACTTTGGGCTAAATAGCTCTTCCTTGTGTTGATGATACCATTATGTGCATCAGTTCATGGATCAAACAAACATGATCCTGAAGTCTTTTCATAGCTGCATATATAATTTGTTACATTGGACCTGTTACTTTAGATGTTTTGACCATGAACTACTTGCATGGCCTATTATGTTAGTTCCTGCTGCATATCAGAATGCATTTATGAGAAATTATGAATATATCATTACAAATATGACAATTCTTCTCTTCATTTATTTTAGTTAATGACCAAATCTTGGGAAGTAAGTACCAAAAGAGGTCTCAACGACCATCAACCTTGAAAAATCATGACTTGGCTCAGAGCAGACAATTAGAAGGAAAGTGCACTCGAATGAGCCCTACATCAGCATTGAAAAATTACAACTTGCCTCAAAGACGGCAAACTGGAGGAAAGTGCACTCAAGCGAGTACTACATCAACCTTAAAAACCCACAACCAGGCTCAGAGCGGACAATCTGACGGAAGGTGCAGTCTAACGAGTACTACATCAACCTTAAAAGGCCTCAACTTGACTCAGACCAAACAATCAGAAGCAAAGTGCACTCAGACGAGTACAAGCTCCAAGAAGCCTTTAAATAGAGGGGAGTATAAGGAAATGACTACTGTCAGTGATATGAAAGCAGAGGAAGGGTCAGCTATACAAGTTAGGGTTCGAGTAGCAAACATTACTAAAGCAAAACCTTGCTTCATGATAACATAATTATATGTGATGTATGAAGGTAGGTTTATATAGGATTTGAGTTTAGCCCATGAATCTGAGACATTAAAGTCGGTTCATGAGCAAGAACATTGTATATTGCTCTGCTACGGCTTATTATGATATATACTAACATAAATAAATTTTAACCAATGAGGTCTTGGCCAAGTGACAAAGACTGAAAGTCGATAGGTCATAGATTTTAATCTTTTTTGAAATACACAATTAACTTTGTAAAAACCTTTAAATAAGTTGAAAATTTCCTCCAAGAAATTTTTCAATACTCATTAATATAAGTGTACAACTGTACATGAACAATTAATACATTAAAAATAGAAGAGAATAGCTAGTGAGAGAAATTCATGGTCAAATTTTTCATTTCCGAGTATGTACTTAAATTGATTCACTTAATTTGCAACAGAGTAAGGCTTTGTTCATCTCTTTGCCTTACTTTTGGTGGATTAAAGATTATTTGTATAGGACTGGAAGTATCTTTGCCGAATCGAAATTATTTTTAGTGATTATGTAAATTTTTTTTTATTTTTATTTTTATTTTAAGTTACTGATTTTTAATCAATTAAATTTATTTTTACTGAACGAAATTATTTTTACAAAAGTAAGTTTATATTTATTACTCCCTCCGTCCCCGAAAAAACGACACATTTAGCCTAATTTTAGTCCCAAAAAGAATGACCTATTAGCTTTAAAATACCCACCAATTTGCAATAATATTTGTGCAAAATTAGCTTCCTTATATAAAATTTTGTTTTTCCATGTACTTTTATTACTATATCTCTCTCTACTTTTTTTTTATAAACCCCATGTAAATTTATCTTTCCAATGTAATTTTAGTTCTTTATATTTAACTTTATTAATACCCGCGAAATCAACCCAAAAGAGTCGTTCTTTCGGGGACGAAGGGAGTAGGAGTATTATATTGAAAGTGAACAGGGCATAAGTATACTGCATAACCTTATCCCAAAATTCCATTAAGTCGGCCTTTATTTTTCTCATTGGCCAGAAATTCCTCATCTCAACCTCATATTTTAGCCAACTCCTATTCACAAACTCTTCCCACACTGCCTGAGCTGCTCAAAAGGGTGGAAAAACACCACACAAAACCTCCACACTCTAACTCTTTTTCCCATGGCTGCCGCAGCACCCGCTAGCACGACCGTGCAATCTTCTCTTTCGACACCGAAACCATCCTTCGCATTTTTATCAAACAAACAACTACCATCTGACCCAATCCAAGTAAAATTTGGCTCAACAAAGAAATCATACTCACCCTTAATTTCACAACATTACTGTTTTACAAATGACCCAACCCCGATCGCTTGTGTATCCCACAAGCGGCGAGCCCCGAGGGTTGCCGCTGCGGTGGCCGAGGAGGGAGTGGTAGAGACTGCCAATGATGTGGAGCAGGATAAAGATGAAACACAAATTGAAAGTGAAGTTTCAAGTGAAAAGAACAATAATGAGGTTCAAGTGAATACTAAGCTTTACTTTGGGAATTTGCCTTATCATTGTGATAGTGCTCAACTTGCTGGTATTGTCCAAGAGTATGGCACCCCTGAATTAGTTGAGGTATCATGTTTTACATTTTTTTTTTACCTTTGTAATTTCTTATTTTGAATGTCTCTATAGTCTTCCAATTTAGACAGACTAGCGGCTAGGTACACCCGAGTGTACGATGAATTATGCTGATATCATAATGACTTTCAAAGTGGATTGCAAATTTGCAATTCGCTGAGAAACTCAAGAAAGAACCCTTATACAAAATAGTACTTCGTATAAACTAACTTCAATATATTACCGTTGTAACACAACGTTTTAGTTAATTCCTATTTAGTTATCCCTTTTATGTTTTTTTTTTTTTTTTTTTTTTTTTTTTTGTTTTTTAATGTACTAATTCTATAAAATGATGTTTTTCTTTTTAAAGTGTAAAATTTTGTTAAATGAAAATTTTCTACACATTTTCTTAATTAGTTTACCACATTTGACTCAACATCGTAATACTCTATGCTAGTCAAAGTGTTGCACGAAGTATAATATAATCGATTTTGATTTATATTACAAATTTACTGCATTTTACAGGTTCTATATAATAGAGACACAGGGAAAAGCAGAGGATTTGCATTTGTCACCATGAGCAGTGTTGAAGATTGCAATGCTGTTATTGAGAATTTGGATGGAAGTGTAAGAATCTATCAGTCTAGCATTTTAGTTTTAAAATCATAAGTTGAAATTTTCAATCAAATGAATAGTTCAAGTGTTACAGTCTCATGGAAGTGGCTAGGAATTTGAAAAAAACAAAAAAAATCATCTTATACATGTGAATTGAATGTGTTAATATGCTTAATGGTTTTTCTAACACGGATTTTAATTGGCTGTTATCGTAACATAATGGTTTAGTTGGATGTTGGAAGGTGAATTGAATGCACACGTACTAAAATTCGAAGTAGCATTTTGTGGAATGACAAATTTAAATTCGTTTTGATCCTGCTTGGCAATTAGCGATATCATCATGATCATATAGCAAGATGGCCTTGTTTAAATTAAATGCATAAGGGTGATGAGTGATCTACCAGAAAACGAATTGATTACTAAGATAAGATGCTTTGATAATTCGATGCAGGAATATGGTGGGCGATATTTGAGAGTGAATTTTGCTGATAATCCAAGGAAAAGAGAGCCCTTATTTCCAGAGACAGATCACAAATTGTTCGTTGGTAACTTGTCTTGGTCAGTTACCTCAGAGAGCTTGTACCAAGCGTTTCAAGAGTACGGAAAGGTGGTGGGAGCAAGAGTGTTGTTTGATGGAGAGACCGGTAAGTCAAGAGGCTATGGTTTCGTTTGTTACTCAACAAGAGCAGAAATGGAAAGTGCCCTTGAATCTCTTAATGGAGTGGTAATTTTATCTCACTTTCTTTTCCTTTTTACAATCTGTTTCGCCTTATACAGATGTTTGTTGAAGTAGTATAGTTTATAAATTTTGTTGTATATAAACTCATTATTTGCGCTTTCTTATACATAGGAGTTGGAAGGTCGACAAATGCGAGTAAGCTTGGCAGAAGGGAAGAAATTATAGGTGGACATGGTGCTACATTATCAATATATTTTGTGTTAACAAGAGAAAAAACAAGGGGATGAAAGAAGATATAGTCTTGCTTTCGAGTCATCTAGCTCACACGGCGTATGTTTCTCATGACTGTCATGAGTATTGAGATGATTCTTGTGTTACTATTCTCAGTAATGAACATTATTGATGAGGGTGAGCATGGGTTGCTCTTGAAAAATGTTTTTCATCTTCTAGATTAATTCTGATTTTATCACTCTCATGTTTAGTTCTTATTTGGTCTTATGATGGTTATACATAAATCAATACAAGAAAGATTTAACAAGCAAATCTAAGCAGTATGATTATGAGAAGATCCTTGTACGGTTTTTTCATATATTTATTCTGTTAAAGGTTCATAATAAGTTTATAAAAGTTCGTAGTTCTTTTTAAAGTTTTTGTTTTTTTTGACACATCTTTTTAAAGTTCATAATTATAGTTTATATTATTTTTGGGTCCATACATGTGACATCAAGTACATCTTCTTTTAACATTAATATATCGAATTGAAGATAAAATTTGTGGACGTCTTAGCGGATTTATCATTTATGTGTGTTATATCACAACACAAATTTTTAAATGAACCTAGTTCACAATAATTTATTATGGATCACTAATATTAGAGAAACTAAAGTTGTATTATTACTAAATACTACCTCCGTTACAGGTTATGTGCAACGATTTGACATAAAGTAGAGAGGAAAAATGTCTCATCGTTGCACATAACCTGTAACGGAGGTAGTAAAAAAAAAGGTAACTATAATAAAAAATAAGGTCACTATGTTGAAATAAAAGTTATTTTGGTAATATATAGGCTATAAGAGATTAACATTTTTTTTAATAAAATTGTTTATATGTTGGTCAATATGAATAATAAAGGTCACTATGTTAAAATTAGGGTCATAATGTCGTATTCTAACTCACAATAATATTAAACGTTATACATGTTTTAATATGAATAATAAAGGTTACTATACTAAAAACAAGGTTACTATGTTAAAAATAAAGCTCATTATTTTCAATATAATGTCAGTTGCGTGTGTATAAACATTGGGTACATAATAATATTATTGTGGATCAGGTCCACGCAATTCTTTCTAATATCACAATACCTTTGTACTTAGACCATGGAGACATGTCAAATTGGAAGTTTTAATTTAGTTTTCGTATTTTTTGATAAGGAAAAATTCTTATTGGGCCAGAACTTGACATTGGTCAACTTCGATTTGAGTTTAGTGGTAACAACCAATGAAAGTGTTTGAGAAAGAGTAACACGCGGTGTGGGGTATGGAGAATGGAGGTTTGGGCAATAGGAGTTGGCAATTTGCTGGCTACAAGCCTACAACTTTATATTTAACTCATCATGTATTACAGCAACTTCTAACAAATCTTCTTCAATTAATCTTCTTGTGTTCACTATTCCAATTTTTTTTTTGGTGCACACACTATTCCAATGTTAATTAGTTTTTCGATCAGTCTGATGCACAAGTTATCAAAAGTCAAATTGAGACAAAATTTTTTTTATTTTATTTTAAGAAAGTGTACTTCTATTTTGACAAATATGAAAGTAAGTGAAAAATCTAAGAATTAAGCTATGGGGAATTTTTTTTCACTATCATTTTACCATGTTATTTTCCTCACTTCGTAATTTCTAAAGAAGTTCCACTTTGTATCACCTTGATAAATAAAATGGTAAAATTGTAAATAAATCAATAATTAATGAACACAAGTCTATGAGACTGACATGGAAGCCAGCAACCTATTGTGTCTTCCAACTAATCTTACTACTGTTGTGCTTCTTTTTTAGGTGTACAAAACTTGTAGTGTGTCAAAATGATTTTCCCTTTTAGTATTAGTGCTTTGATTAGTCTTTCTGACGGCTATATGCAAAAGCAGTATGTTTCCTTTCTTTTGCTCAACACCAAGTTTTGTATTAGTAACTTTAAGGTGTTTGTTATAATTATTGACTTGGATTTAGCCTTTTAAATATATTCAACTTTTAGTGTGTTAAAATAAAAGTCCTTGGAAGAAAGTCTATACAATTAAAGCATTGACTTTAAATATATTCTACTTATAGCATTGACTTTAAATAAATGAAATAGGGTTCTTTGTATGATAAGACATAAGTCAAATAATAGTGTCACCGTGAGTGTGCTTTATGTTAATTAATTTGTCCTATTCAAGTAATTGTAATGCAAATTTTACAATGAGTATATATTTTCCATTCACGTAGAGTTTTTATCACCAAAATTTCAAATGAACTCATTTTTTCTAACTAATAAATGGTAAATTAATATGATTTCTTTTGTCAATGTAGTTTTTTTTGTTTTTTTTTTTTTTTTGAAACACTTATTAATGTAGTTTTGTTAAGTATTATACAATGATTATGAGATGCCCCTAACATAGCATAAATCTAAATAAAGTAAATTAATAATGTTCCATTGATCATATGATATTATTAGCTCCACTAATATCAATCACCAAAGCTTAGATCCATTGCAATCCACTTGTTGTCCTAAAATTAATCAACCCCAAAATAACCAAACGAAGATAAAGGATGTAAAACACTTTTTTAACTTAGAAAATAACCACAAAATTCTAATCTTGACTATACTTGCGCTACATCATTCTTTTTTTCTTATTTAGCATTTTACCTCTATTTAAACACTTCTTCCCCAACAATCTTACATAGCATTATAGAGCCTTCTGGGGGCTTGTAAAATTACAATAAATTAAAAATAAAAATAGGGACTTAAGCCCCAATAGCTCTACCAATCAAAAAAAAAAAAAAAAAAATATAAAAAAAAAAATTACTAATCCCACCACATTTTTCTTACCCTAAACAACAAAAAAAAAATTTACAAAATGGGAAAGAGTCCTATTGTTATTGCTATATCGGCCATATGTGTGGTGGCATGTGTCGCGGCTGTTACACTTGGTGTTTCAAAGTATGGCCATGGTAGTGACGGACCCAACAAAGGTGGCGGAGATGATCATAAGATTGCCTCAGGTACGAAAGCAATCCAAAGCATATGCCAACCTACACGCTACAAGCAAGCTTGTGAAACAACCCTGAGTAATTCGGCTGGAAACACTACTGACCCTAAGGAGTTGGTGAAGACGGCATTTAGGGTGGCAAAGGACGAGATAACAAAAGCACTGGAAAAATCCAACACCATTAAGGCTGCTAAAGATGATCCTCGAGCAGCTGAAGGCTTGGAGATATGCAAGGAAGTGGTTGGCTATGCTGTAAATGACCTTGAGAGGACAGTGGAGTCTGTGGGTGCGTTTACGATGGATAATGTTGATGACTTCCTTGAAGATCTAAGGGTTTGGATTGGTGGTGCCATTACTTATCAAGAGGTTTGTTTCGAGGCGTTTGAGAATTCTACAAGTGATGCAGGGACTAAGATGCGTAGCTTCTTTAATGTGTCGCGTGAGCTTAGCAGCAATGCCTTGAATATCATTACTGAGGCCAAATCTATGCTTCAATACCTTGACATCCCAGGGCTTGACCTTAGTGCCCTTGGTAGTGGTGCTGGTTCTTCAGCTCACCGTCGTCTTCTTAAGGAAGGTAAGGGAGTGTGGGTTGCTGGTGAGATGCCTCCTTGGGTCAATGACCCTAAGCGAAAAATTATGAACGTCCCTGTCTCTCAGATTAAGCCTGATGCTATTGTCGCTCAAGATGGTTCTGGCCAATACAAGACCATTGGTGAGGCCGTAGGAAAGGTGCCCTTGAAGAATGAAGTCCCCTTCATTATCTACATTAAGGCCGGTACATACAAGGAGACCGTCCTCATCGAAAAGAAGCATACTAATGTCATTCTAGTCGGTGATGGACCTACTAAGACTATCATCACCGGTAGCAAGAACTTTGCTGATGGTATTCAAACTTTTAAGACTTCAACTGTTGGTAAGTACTTATGTGTAATTTATAGGTGCAATTTTCTCACTTATAAAAAATGCTAGACATGCATATCTCAAAAATGTATTATATGCTAGTAATTTTCTACAATTACAATGAAATGCAATTTTATACAGGTGCTGTTGGAGATGGATTTATGGCAAGGGACATTGGATTTGAGAACACTGCAGGACCACAAGGCCACCAAGCAGTTGCCTTAAGGGTGGTGAGTGATTTCGCCGTCATATACAACTGCCACATTAGTGGACACCAAGATACATTGTATGCAGTAAGAGGTCGTCAATTCTACAGAGACTGTACCATCTCAGGCACAATCGATTTCATCTTTGGTGATGCACAAGCAGTGTTCCAAAACTGCAAGTTGCTAGTAAGAAAGCCAGGACCCAACCAACAATGTATGGTAACAGCCCAAGGTAGGACCGAGGAGAAAGGACCAGGAGGGTTCGTGATGGAAGGTTGTACAGTCTCCGGTGAGCCTGACTACAAGGCGGTAAAGGCTCAGTTCCCAGCCTACTTGGGACGACCATGGAAGGAATACTCTAGAACCATCTTCATGTACTCGAACATTGATGATTGTATCGCTCCTCAAGGATGGACTGAATGGAGAGGAACCTTCGCCCTTGACACATTGTTCTACGCCGAGTACCAAAACAAAGGTACAGGTGCTGATACATCTAAGAGAGTTAAATGGGCAGGACTCAAGACTTTGAGCCCTCAACAAGCTGATGGTTTCACTCCTGCTAAGTTGTTCGTTAGCGGCGACAAATGGATCCCTCAGACTGGTGTGCCATATGCTGCTGGAATGTTTTCTGCAAGCTAAGCGATTAAATAATTAGAGGTTAAAAGACGGAAACAAAAAAAATTTAAAATAATTGTGTGGAAAGACGAGAGATTGTTTGTAACTTTACAGAAAATAGTAGAAAAAATGATTTCTGATGAATCACAAATTAAATTCGTTGTAATGTATTTTTGTTTTGCATAACATATAATTAACATATTATCATGGTATGTTCATTCTATTTATATTTATTTTTATTTTCATTTTTATTAAACCTTATATGGTTTGGAATGAAATCAATATAGAGCCTTTGATTTTAAAGGTAGAGTGAAGAGTACTTTTACTTATTTTTTAGGACATTTTAACATGAAAATTTGTTTTTTCCTATCTCTTAATGTGATTAAGCAATGAATAATTTGTTTATCAAATTATTTTAGCTGGGTTAATTGAATTTGATTTATCTACATAAGGTCCTAAATATAAACAATATTTCATCAATATTGTATCAAAAAAAAAAAAAAAAAATTTCATCAATATATTTTCCTTTTTCATAAAAATAAATTACTGTGATGTGACCAAATTCATCTATAAAACTAACCCGGTTCTCGCTCTTAGGAACACGAACTTGATTGGGTCTTTTATGTATAAACTTACTAGGTTAGGTCCCGTGCCATGCACGGTTATTTTAATTACTCTATGTTTTCTTTTTATAAAATAATTTATGACATACAAAATAAAAAGTTAAAATCTTTATAGAATAAATTATACTCTGCCATAATTATATCTTATGTAAAAAGATTATTTATTTCCTTATTAATCCGTACTCAATTGCGCAATAACATAAGAAAGGTAAATATTATTGCTTGTTTATTTGGTTGACAAAAAAAAAAAAAAAAAAATTTCTTTTAAATAACTTTCTTAAATAAATCTTTTCTAATTATATTAAATTAAAAAAAATACTAAGGACACACCAGGACATGACACGTGTCATTGCTGGTGTGTCTTTTAGTATATAGTTATTGATTGATAATCAAGATGTAGTGAGAACCACATCCTGAAATGAGAACTAAAAACCAATTTGCGTTGTTAGATCAATGTTATCCAATACAGAAGTTTATTTACGTGTCATTAATGGTACTTACGTAGTTTAGCAACTTCTCTAACTTCATGATTGCTTTACTTTAAATCATTTTTATTAGTTTTTAAATCAATTTGATTAGCATTTTGTGGTTTATTCTTTACTTTTTCAAATCAAATGAATGAAAAATTTTCTATAACTGTTTTACATTAAAAGGATTTAATAGTTTATATTTCAAGGAACAATTTGAAAATTATTATTGATGATGTGTTTTTCTTAACAAAAAACTACGAAAAATCATGTCAGTTTTTTTTTTTTTTTTGAAAGAAGTTTAGTGCTTTTATTAAGTCATAGTAAGAGAATCAACTAAAACATACGGGGAGACCTCACTTGGAGCGTGGTTCACCCAACATTGTTCGACACCTACCGGCACTAACCTAGCAAGATGATGAGCTACTACATTGCCATCTCGCTTTACATGAGACCATGAAATAGAATAAAAACTAGAGCTAGCAAAAACAATGTCGTCTAAGATATTATCCACGGGTGACAAATTGAAGATATTCTTCTTGAGCTTGGAAACCATAATATGGGAATCAGATTCTAAAATCAATCTGTCAAAGCCAAAATCTCGTGCTTTCTTTAAACCAAGCAGAGCTGCCTTACACTCGGCCACAAGGGGATCCCACCTAGCCTTGATGCGTCTAACGACTGCGAATAGCACCTGTCCAGAGCTGTCCCGAGCCACTGCTCCCAACCCAATCCATCCTTCACGAAAAATCATGTCAGTTTGTTGGTAAATACATCTACTTCCTCCAATCCATTTCTATTTAATCTATATTAGCTTTTAAATCAATTTGATTTACATTTTGTGGTTTATTCTTTACTTTTTCAAAACAAATAAGTAATGAATGAAAACTTTTCTAGTCTACATAACTGTTTAAGTCATAGGGATTTAAATTTAATAATCAATGAAACAATTTGAAAATTATTATTATTATTATTATTATTACTATTATTACTATTATCATCATCATTATTATTATTATTATTATTATTATTATTATATCAGAAAAAACCTACAAAGTCAATCAATTTACAAGAAATTATTATTATTATTATATAAGAAAAATTTATTATTATTATATCAGAAAAAACCTACAAAGTCAATCAATTTACAAGAAATTATTATTATTATTATATAAGAAAAATCCTACAAAGTCAATCAATTTACAAGAAATTAGTGGGGAGCCGAGATACAATCTGGCCCCCACCCCTCTAGCTATAGCGAACCCGATCCCGCTGAACATGTGAGCTGCTGCACGAGCACCAATATCCTGAGTCTTAGCAAACGCCTGAACCCGAGATACAACCTATAATAAATTAATGGGAAGTCGAGATACAATCTAGGCCCCCACTCCTCTAGCTATAGCAAAACCTACCCTAGTAAAGATATGAGCTGCAGCACGCGCCCCAATGTCTTGAGTCTTCGAGAACTTCTGGATCCGATTCAGCAATGCAACTAGGGCTGTACACCGGTCCAAAACCGGACCGGACCTGTTAGGACCGGGACCTGAATCAGCCAATTTTGAGGACCGGGGACCGGACCTGATTCAGCAGGTCCGGGTCAGGTCCAGACCTGAGAAATCAGGTCCGGGTCAGGTCCAGACCTGAACAGACCTGTTTTGTGTGTTTTTTTTTTTTTTTTTTTTAAAGAAAATAATTAACCTGTTGGACCTGTTTATAGACCTGTTTATGGACCTGTTTACATAAAATCTCAAAATATCAATAACAAAAACTACATAAAATCTATAAGTCTCAAATATAACAAATAATTCATTAAATTACATAAAGTCTCTAAGTCTCAAATACTAGAAATACATAAATTATCCAAAGACAACTTGAATTTTGGCGAGTTGCTTTCCCTTTGATTGCGTGATTCACACTAATGAGTCCACGAAAACAACTTCATCGTCTCCATCGTTATATACATCATGTTGCACCTCTAAATAAAAAAACAATATAGAATATATTAATGAATGACAACAATGAAATAATAAATTTGGTGTAACAAAATTACAAGTACATAAAATTAATACTACCTTTCTCCATTTCTTCCAACTCTTTCAAATTTTCTTCCACATCAACAATTGACTCTCTCTTAGCTCTAAGCCAATCTTGTGTGCAAAGTAGCGCTTGAACCATCTTCAATACAAAAGTATTACTTAAATATGTATAAACAAAGTCATATTTAGATATAATTAACTTGATTTCATAAAATAAAAAAGATAAAGACGCATTACCTTAGGAGTTAAAGAACTCCGAAATGGATCAAGAGTATGACCTCCCGTACTAAAAGCAGATTCCGATGCAACGGTGGACAATGGAATGACTAGTATGTCACGTGCCATGCGATTAAGAATCGGATAACGCTCACCATTCTTACCCCACCAAGTCAATGTATCTTGTTCTTCCTCCTCTGGCCCTAATTGATCATTTAAGAACCTATCCAACTCACTTATCGCATATCCACTTGTCCCCTTCATTCTTTTTGCCTTTTCTTTTAGGTTTTTCATATAATCATCAAATCGCACTCTTCTACTATTATCAACATCCATTGCCATCCATATTATCTCCAGATTGGGTACTTTGAGGAATATTAGAAGCATACATTTTTCTATATTCCTCAAATAAAGTGCAAGTGAACTCCTTCACATCATTAGCAAGTTTCATACCTTTTTCCTTTCCATGCATATCAATTAGTGTCAATTCAACAATAACCAACTTAGAGTGAGGGTTAAGAAGAAGAGCAACATAAATGAACTTGTTCATTTTATCCACATTCCCCCAATACTTATCAAACTTTTTTTTCATTGCAATGGCCATAGCTTGAAAATTCAAATCCTCACTTTGTTCCCAACTATTCAACATATCATACATAGAAGCAATTTCACCTAAACCTTTATTAGCTGTCACATAATGGGAACTAGAAACACGTTTAGTCAACACATAAAACCCCTCTAAAAACAAAACCAACCTCTCCACTTTTTCCAATCTTCGGGTTCAGGAGGCCTTTCATTATCCTTCAAATCCTCTCCATCGGGAAGAGATAACCCACTAAAAACACGTTGAAACTTCAAAGCCGTTTCCAACATTATGTATGTAGAGTTCCAACGAGTGGGAACATCAAAGGATAAAGAAGACTTGGAATCTATATTTGATTTTTGCACAAGATCTTTGAATCTAAGTAATCTAGCAGGGGAATTCTTAACAAATTTCACAGCATTTCGAACTCTATCAATGCACACACCATGCTCTCTAATACCATCCCAAACAATTAAATTAATGATATGAGCAATTCAGGATTCTCTCCATTAACCCAATTAGAGGTACCAACCGGGATGGAACATCCATTGCCCACCTTCCAGCTACACCCAATTAGTAATAGTGTATCATCCCGAATAAATCCACGAAAGCCGTAGGAGTTCCTACTAGTGAAATAGACGATGATGAGGAACTTGAGGGTGGTTAGAGAGAAACTGAGTTGCAGAACTAAAAACCTTGGACACTAGTAATTGGGGGTTTGAAACAATTCTCCAGACCTGTTTCATGAGTAGAGCCTTGTTTAGAGTGGAGATACATCGTAAGCTTCCATGCCTTGAGGCAAATGCATCTTATCTTTGTTAACCCAGTGCATTCCTTTATTTTCCTAATTGGACCAAAAAAATTTCAGAATTAAACAATCAATTTTCCTAGCCACCGAAGTTGGTAATTCAAAACAAGAAAGGACATGAGAAGCCATTGCAACCAAAATGGGGTTAATAAAAATTAACTTTTGTAACTAAGAAAGCAAACTGAATTGAGCACATGTATACGACCAAGTATTTTGTCGATGATAAACTGAATTGAACTTTTTTCTTTCCTATGAAATCGATAAGAGTACAAAGATGATGGTCAAACATCTGAACGTGTTTATTTCGAATAATAGATTTAAATTCTTCTGGAGCCGTAGTAGTAGTATTAGAGATGAACTTGATAAGGGACTTTGAAAGGTCAAGCATCTGACCCGATATTTTGGTAAATCGTTGAATGATACCCACAATATTAGTACATGATGTACTACAAGGCTTGAAGAAAATAAGAGCATCATCGGCGAAGAATAAATGTGAAGTAATAGGACTAGTTCTAAAAACCTTAATACCTTGAAATAACCTTAAATCCTGACCCAAATGTAGCATTTGGGAGAAAATATCCATATAGAAAAGGAAAAGATATGGTGAAAGAGGATCACCTTGGCGTAGACCGCAATGGGGTTTAAAGGTTTTTGAGGTAATCCCATTAATAAGAGATTTATAGCACACTGTTGAGATACATTGTTGAATCATTTGAAGCAATCGATCTGGAAACCCATATGCTCTAAGGACTCTTAATAAAAAAAACTCCAATGATAGAAGTAAGCTAGTTGATGCCAGTGTTTGAAGAATTAATCTTTTCCATCAATTCATGACTCAATATAATATTGTCTGTCATAACTCTTTCTTGGACAAAAGCATGCTGAGAGTCAGAGATTAGCAAAGGAAGCTAAGATACTTACAAATTCTTGCAACTAAGCACTTCAAAGAGCACTTGTAATTGGTATCACATAAGCTTATCGGACGAAGATGAACAATCTGTGTCGGTGTGGCTATTTTTGGAATCATAACAAGTAGTGATTGATTCCATTCTTTTAGAAAAACCCCAAAGCGAAAGAAGCTTTAGATAGCAGAGATTGCCGATTCCGCTACAATGTTCCAGTGAATCTTGAAAAATTATGCAGTATACTCCATCTGGATCTGCCAACTTGCAATTTTCCAAGCCAAACATTGAGGCTTTAATTTCAGCAGTAGTAAGAGGTCGTTCCAGATTGTCAATCTAGGACGAGGTGAATTTTGGTAGGTTGAACTCATGGAAGACGATATCAATTTCCGGATTATACATGGGTTAGCGTTGCATTTGAAAGTTTTCTTTAGAGATTGAACAACAACATTTTGGATATCTTTCTGAGCATGTTGAAGTAGACCTTGATCATCATATAAGGAGCAAATCTAATTCTTTTGTTGTCGACTTTTCACTTTTGAAAATAGTAACTTTGATGAACAATCACCATTTAAGATCCGATTCTTCTTACAACGTTGTCTCCAAAAAAGAAGTTGTAAAAGAATATTTTCCTTTGAAATAGTTATATTGAGGCCTCAGATAGAGAGGCAATGGCCTCCCCTTCAGTAGCCAGTTCCTTCGTAAAATTTTTCCAATCGATACCCTGGAATATCTTATGTTCAAGACACCATTATCGAATTAAGACCTTTATAGAACCAAGGTTTTTCGAAAGAATAAACATAGGAGAGCCAGGAGAATTACGTATGCAAGTTTGTGAAATAAAACCTTGAATATCCGTAAAGTGAAGACACCAATTCTCCAACTGGTAAGGTCTATTGGGTTTCTTAAGAAATGGGGTATCCTAAAAAATAAGTGCCGCATGGTTAGAAAGAAGGATGGGAATGTTCGGAAAATTATGGAACCAATCTGAAGTCATATAAGACCTATCTAGGCGTTGTATAATAAGATGATCCTCCTCCTTATTATTAGTCCAAGTAAGGGTGGACCTTTGAAAGGCGTAGAGAGGACACTTGATATAAGTCGAAAATCAATAAAGGCATCCCAACCTTGAATCACATTTAAACCACCTATCCTATCATAATGATGTTCAATCAAATTTATATCAACAATAATCAAGCAGTTAGGAGCAATAATCAATAAATCAAAAATTAAACTCCATACTTGAGGTCTATCATCTATGACAGGGGAACCATAAACAAACATAACACATTTACTAACTTGATTAGAAGATTTTACATTACAAAGTACAATATTAGAAGAGCAAAAAACACAAGATACATCATCATTACCATAACAAAGAACAACTAACCCTCCATTAGTCCGAATAGAGTCCACCCTAAAAACAACTGAAGGACTAGAATGTGTTTTGCTCATAAAAAAACTACGAAAATCATGTCAGTTTATTGTAAATATATATACTTCATCGTCTATTTCTATTTAAAGCAACACTTTTCATAAAGGAAAAAATCATTTTATAAATCCCAACTTTGGGCGATTGACTTTAAAAAGTCCCAACTATGTGGTATTTTAGAAAAATTCCAACTTTCATGCCCATTTTCTTTTAGAGGACCTAGCAGGTCATCAAACTTGCTACACTAGGTTTCCAAGCCACGTGTCACACTAAAATTGGTTCAAAAAATAAATCAGAAATTAAATTAAATTAGAAAATTAAAAACAAAATCAGAAAATAAAAAAAATGTGAAAAAAAAATCAGAAAAAAAAATCTAAAATAAAATTAAAAAAACAACCAGCAGCCCCCACCCCCAAAGCCACCAGCCCCCCTCCCCGGAAAAAACCACTCCCCTACCGGAATTCCCCCATCCCGAAACTACCTTCCCCGACCCCTCGCCTCCTTTAATTGCTGGAAAACAACCCCCACACTCGAAAACCGGATTGGAGAGGGGTGGTTTTACGGGGAGGGGGGTTTCGAGGGTGGGGCAAGGGAAAGGGGTGGGTTTGAGGGCGGGGCAGGGCTGGCCGCCGAATTCCGGCGCGGGGGGAGGTGTTTACGGGGGTAGGGGTGTTCTCCGGGATGGGCTGCTGGTTTGGGGTAGGGGGTTGGGTCGGGTAGAGTTGTTTTTTTTTTTTTTAAATTAAATAAATCAGATTTTTTTAAAAACAATTATTTTTTATTTTTTGAGCCACTAACTGTGTGACACATGGCAATAAACCTTACATACACAACATTACATATTTCAATTATATATTTACCCACCTCTTAAACATTAATTAAACCCAGTCTACCTCAACCCCCCAAATCATTGTACTAGTGATTTTATCTCCTCCTCCATCTCTCTTCATCCTCATTATTCCCGAAGCTACCACCTCCCACCGAAATCACCATCAACCACCCACCACTCATAATTTGTTATTGGCTATGATTTTAAGGTAGTTTTAAACCTTTATTTCATGAGAAATCAACATCTTAGCTCATCATTTACGCTCATTTTATGCAAATTTTGTGTACCCCCATGCTTCGCAAATTTTTTTTGTGTTTTTGATGCTTTTAGCACTTATTGAAGCCCATAAATTTGTATGCAGTGATTGATCATGTAAGGAAAGGGAAAGAGGCAAGCATGGGTTGATGGAGCTATTATGAAAGAATAAGAAAGAGTGCCTTGGAGTAAAACATGAGCATTTGGAAGAGTTATGAAAGAATAGTTGAACAAGACTCAGTTTCAAATGATCATATCTTTTATTTTACTAAACATTTTGTAGTGATTCAAATTGGTGATTAAAGTTCATCTCAAACGCTTTCCAACGATTGTGACATGCCTTTTTTCAATGAGTAACGAAGAAGTTATGGCCTTCCGAAACAAAGTTGTTTCAATCATAACACATTGCACGGACGTGCAAAAAGTTGTGGCACGGACATTTCAACCTTCTCCAGACTTGGCAATAGCTTTTACCTTAGTTTTTACCCTTTACACATCTGTGCCAACTTTGGCAGCACATCCGTGCAAGTATGGTTCTAAGTTATTTTCTCCACCCTTTTTTTAGGGGTCATATAAACACCCTCTTAGCTCACAATGTAGAAGATCGTCTTCTTAGTTTAGATTTAGGTTAGGGTTTTTAGAGAGAGAAAGTGAAAGAAACTTGTTGAAATCTTAGAATATGAAGAATTGAAGTTGGGGGACTTGAAGATTTGAATACTTTTTGCAATAATATCAAGGATATATTGACTTTTACCACCATAAAAAAAACACAATTGATTTTTACCTCTAAAACTTCTAAAATTTTATTTTACCACCAAAAATTCTAAAAATTGTTTTTATTTTTTTTATTTTTCACCAAATGTCATCAAGAGAACCGTTAAATCTAACGGTTTTTTTTAAAAAAACTTTTTTCTTCGATTTTCATGTCAAAAACATGGTCTTTAGAGGTTTTAGTGGTTAAAGCCATTGATGAATTCACAAATACTTCTTTTCATGTGTTGATTTAGCTTATGTAGGGATTGTTGGATTGATTCAAATTATTTCTATAATTTAGGATACGAATTGTATAATATCGGTTAGTTCCCATTAGTTAGTAGAATGCTATGTTGATTTTATTAATTTATAGAGTTAGTGGTGTAAAACGTTGGACCATATTTACCCACTTAGTTTGTTAGTTGCTATTTTATAGTTTATTAGTGGCATCATGTAAGTCTATTTGTATGGCTTAATATTTTCGAGTGAGTCTGGGCGCATAGCACCTATGGGCGAGTTATGTAAATAGGAGGGTAAGGAAGTAATTTCCGCTGATTCAATTTTTGCTTCTAGAATAAGCTGACTCTCTAGTGGTACATTATAATGTACCATTATGCATGTATAATGTACCATTAAAGTATAATTTGTTTGAATAGTATGTTTTGTGGACTATTACAAGTGTAGTGGTACTTTTTATCATCCTATAAGTTTCAATTTCTGGAAAAAGCTGATTCTCTAATGGTACATATAATGTACCATTATGCATGTATAATGTACCACTTAAATATAAGTTATCTGAATAGTAATTTTTAATTGCAAAATTGCCATCCTATATGCTTAGAAATCAATAGGCACTATGCGCCAAGACTTAACCAATATTTTCAATTTCTAATGGAACGTAATCGTATTGAATATAGATTTTATAATTCTTTCCCTTCTCTCATCTCTATGTATTATTTCAACAGGGAGTTAATTGATTACTTGAGCTTAAGTGATTTTAGTGTTAGTTCATGTAATTAGCCATTTCTAGAAATATTTATATCCAAGCTTTCTCAATGAAGGATCGAGAGATGAAGTTGAGTTGGCTCTCTCTTGCTTAATTGACTTAAAATTCCATATGAAAATAGGGATTTTTAGTAGTCAAGGGAATGTTCATGTCATCGTGCTAATGTTTTAACAATTGTTTCATGTTTGTTAGCACGAGAGTAGGTTTATCACTCTAGCTCGAGAGTATAGTTGAGTGCCATCGTATATGACTTCCCTAATTTATCCCTAAATTACTATGTCTTGTACTACCTCCAAGTTTTTTTAGTTTCAACTTTGGAATATTTTATATCTCTCAAACCCAAAAGTTGCAACAAAAAAAAAAATAAAAAAAATAATTAAAAAAAATCGGAGGTAGTATATGAGATTGCATGTAGTTTTGTGAATAACTTGATTAGTAGATAAGTTACTGTAAACACCCTAATGTGTATCCCCAATAACCAAACCCAATGATGAATACTTTTCACGTCATTGAGTATCGAACGAAGTGAAAGTGTGAAAAGTCTTGTGATGCGGTTGTTTTTAATAAAATACCCTTCTTTCTGTTTTTCGAAAATCTACTCTATTAATGAAAATAGCTAGTACAATTTAGTTTTGTCAATGATAAGGGTCCAATAATTGTGTAGTTGGATTGAGATCGCAAAAAACTTTCCAACGATATATTATAAGCACAATTTCAATGAATAATGAGGAAGTTATGACCAAAATACTAACTTGGGCTCGAAATAAATTTTATATGTGGCCCAATGATATAGTTGAGGGCCTATTAACTGTTAATCCTGAAGATATTAGGATTGACTTTAATCTTCCAGAATAATCTAGAAGGTTCTTTTAAAATCTAGGAAAAATTGACAAGAATAATCCTAACTTTGCCTCATTCGCTCAAAATAATCCCAACTATCGATTATCTTTTAATAATCCGAACTTTAATATCAGTTTGCTTTTAATGGTCCCAACCGTTTATAAAACTTGTTATAACAAGTTATCAAACACGTGTCAAGACGGGATTGGTCAAAAAGATAATTAAAAAAAGAAATTTTTTTAAAAAATAAAACAAAACTTAAAATTAAAAAACATCAATTAATCAACTAAAACCCAACATCCCTCCCTGGCAGCTCCAGCCAATCCCGACAGCTGCAGTCATCCTCCGGCAGTACACTCCCGCGCAACCCAAGACCCCCACCCCCTTCCCCACGCCGACAGTAACCCGCCTTCCCCTCCAACACATAAAAACCCCCGAAATCCCACAACCCCGAAATCCATATAAACAACCTTTCCCGCCGCAAAAATCGCCGAATTTTATTTGGAATATAACAAGTGTTTTAATGATAAAACTAATTTTAAAACTGATA
Organism: Chenopodium album; assembly: GCF_948465745.1. Classification (NCBI taxonomy): domain Eukaryota; kingdom Viridiplantae; phylum Streptophyta; class Magnoliopsida; order Caryophyllales; family Amaranthaceae; genus Chenopodium; species Chenopodium album. Next base: position 11,597,460 of record NC_137856.1, read on the forward strand.
AATGTGGAGTCTTATTACTTAATTACATTAGGAAAAGGATTTTGTGAAAAAGCGCGTTTTTTTAATCATCGCCAAACAACAAATTTGTCGCATTGCGACAGAGCCTGTCGCCAAGCGTGATTCCTTTCATTTAGTGCTTGTTGATGTCATTCGCGACAGGAACTAATTTTATTCCGAGTCGAATTTGATCTCTTTTCAATCGTTTCCGGACTATTATTCTTATAAGTAGGGTCCTCAATCCCCATTTTCAAATCACCAACAATCTTCAAGTATCACCAATTCTATCTCTTCTCTCTTTTAAGCAATAGCTTATTCTTTGTCCCTTTTACTTTCTAAACTAGCTTTTAACAAACACCATACATGTAGGGAATATTTCAAGCATCCCAAACTTGAACCCCACTGTGATCATACAATTAAGTATGGTGGCGTCCAAAGGGAAGAAAGCTAGAGTAAAAAAGTCGCCAACAAGATTTAGGAACTTGTAAACCGTTCACAGGATGAAGGTTACACCCCTTCACAATCCATGAGATTGATAACTCCATAGTGGTATGGAACCATGACTGGATATTCGGGGATGAAGGTACGAATCCAATCTAAAAGAGAAAGAACCCGCCCTAAAATAGGCCTTTACTTTATTCTTCTTATATTCATGTGCGCTTTCTGACTATCATGCAATCATAAGATTAAACCTAAACCTGTTTAATCTACGTTGGTTGAATATTAATGCACAAATAGAACTATTATTGGCGATCACTTGAATTAAAATCATATTAGCCTAAACCAAATTATTTATTATTTTATTAGGCATGATTTCAAGTACAAATTCCCTTTAAACCTGCATAATAGGTATGATCAAGCAATAACAATAATAATATATCAAGCAACATAATAATAATTAATATTATGGACACAACAATTCATCATCATAACCTCAATAAAGCATAATAATAATAGCAAGATCCTAGGCATGATACTAGAATTATTAATAACATATCCTAGCATGTCACTAAACAAAAAAGATTAAAACTTTAGCCCTATCATGATACTAACATGATATTAGAAAGAATAGGAGACAACCTAAATATGATACTAAAAAGCAATAAAAACATCCTAACATGATACTAGGATTTAATTAAAACATCCTAACATGATACTAGGAATTAATTATATCTAAACTCGCTTTCTACAAGAATAGAGAAATAAAATTACTCACTTTGATGCCTCGTACCTCTTTCTAATGACAAAATACACGGTTTAGTAAACTTCAATAAAATATGATAAATCAAAGAATTAAAGTAAATAATTGAAATAAGACTTGGAACCAAACCCTCAGAAATTATCAACCTTTCACATTAAGGGCGAAGGCAACTTCAAACTTGGTTAGGTGTATCTAGAACTTATGAATGCGGTATGGTGTATTTTTGAAAAGGGGCTAGGCTTAAAGAAAGAATAGAGAAAGAAAGAAAGAATAAGCTTTAGCTTAAAGTGAGAAGAGAGATGATTGTGATCAAGCTTGTTTATGATTTGATAAAAGCACGATATGACGCTATTTATAGAATAAAATAGTCCGTAAATTGATAGAAAAGAGTTAGAATTTGAATCGAAATAAAATTGGTTCTGTCACAAAGCTGTTGTTGTGCGACAGAGCTAGTCCCCGTGCGACAGAGCCTGTCGTCCGGGACTGGTTAAAAGATAAAAATGCGCCTGTACGGAATCATTTTCCTTATATTATTAAGTAATTAGAATCCGCGTCAAACATTTTTAAGATCAGATTTATCATAAAACCCTTATTTTATTCCAAATAAAACTCTTTATTTAATTATTAATCCTAATCCCATTAGAATTTAAAAGAACCTTCTGGATTATTCTAGAAGACTAAAGTCAATCCTAATAAATTTAGGAATAATAATTAATAGGCCCTCCACTAGATCATTAGGGCACATATAAAAATTATTTTGGGCCTTATTTAGTATTTTGGCCATAACTTCCTCATTATTCATCGGATTTGGGCTTATAATATATATATCGTTGGAAAGTTCTTTTCGAGCCCAATCCAAATACACTATTATTAGACCCTTATCATGGACCAAACTAAATTGGACAGGCTGATTTCATAAATAGAGTACATTTTCAAAAACAAAAAGAAGGAATTTTAATGAAAACAACCGCATCACTAGACTTTTAACAATTTCACTTCGTTCGATAATCAAATGACGTGAAAGGTATTCATCACTAGGTTTGGTTTTGGGGAGACACATTTGGGTGTCTACAATACCGCATACACAAGTTCTAGATACACCTAGACAAGTTTGACATTGTCTTCACCCTCGACGTGAAAGGTTGATACTTTCTGAGTGTTTTGGTCCTAAATCCCTATTTCAATTATTTATTATAATTGTTTGATTTTATATTTTGTTGAAGTTAACTAACGCGTGTATTTTGTTATTAGAAAGAGGGACAAGGCATCAAAGTGAGTAATCCAATTACTCTATTCTTGTAGAAAGCATGCATAGATTTTATTCCTAGTATCATGTTAGGATGTTTTTAACGTTTTCTAGTATCATGTTTAGGTTTCGTCCTGTTCTTTCTAATATCATGTTAGTACCATGTTAGGATTAAAGCTTTGATCTTTTATGTTTAGTGACATGCTAGGATGTGTAATAAATAATGTTAGTATCATGCCTAGGATCTTGCAATATTAATAAGTTTTAATGATGATATGATGATGATGATGATGATGATTGTTGTGTCAATAATATTATGTTGCTTGATTATATATTATTGTTATTGCTTGATCACGCCTATTTAGTATGTTTAAAGGGAATTTGTACTTGAAATCACGCCTAATAAGATAATAAATAATATAGTTTAGGCTAATATGATTTTAATTCAAGTAATCACCAATAATAGATTTGTTTGTGCATTAATATTCAACCAACATAGATTAAACATGTTTAGGGTTAAGCTAATGATGTTTGTTACTCAAAAAGGGCACATGATGAATATGAGAAGAATAAAATAGAGGCCTATTTTACGGCGGACTCAATCTCTTTTAGTTTGGGTTTGTACCTTCATCCCCGAATATCCAGTCATGGTTCCAGACCACTAAAGAGTTAACGATCACTAGGATCGTGAAAGGGGTGTAACCTTCACCCTGTGAACGGTTTACAAGTTCCTAAAACTTGCCGGTGACTCTTTTGCTCTAGCTTCTTTCCCTTTGGATGCCACCATGCTTAAGTGTATGATCACAGTGGGGTTCAAGTTTGGGATGCTTGAAATATTCTCTATAGTTTTTGGCGACTCCACTGGCAGTTCTATTAAAGTTTGCTCGATTTTACTTCCTGACTGCATTTTTCCCTCTTTTCTAAACCCATATGTGTTCTACGTATGGTTATAACCCTCTAGGAATTCACGCTACATCTACCCAATCGAACGCTCATTGCAACGACGGGTACATCCGAGTTTGTGAATTTACCAAACCATGGAAACAAGTTAACTTGCGGGGTCCCATCCATACGCGCCAACCCTTCCAAAGGTAAGGCTTTCGGGCGATGCATCCGGACTCATAACTATGGACCCTCTTTAACTAACCCTTATCTTTGTACTTTAGAGAACTAGAGCCATGGTTAGGTTGCAAACTCATTGCATCATACTGTGCTTACTTGACTACTTGTGCATTCTTTGGTTGTGCATAACTTATGTGTGTTAATAATAATCGTTTGTTTGACTTGTGATTAAGTCTAAATAAACTAATAATTGATGACTTTGCTTAATTAATTAATAAATATAAGTAATTAAAGTCTAAATAAATTGATCAAAGTTAACTTAGTACGACTATAGGTTTGTCCTTTTAGAGTATAACATTAGAAAGAAACCCAGACTAATGTTTCAAAAATGACGCAAAACTTTGGACTGTGGCGTGACACGCTAGTGTCCAGCGTTATGCGACAGCAATGTCGCATCGCGCTGGTCCTAACGTTTTGCGACAGTTCCGTTGCTTCAGCGACGGTCCAGTTTTCTGCTCAAGTCCTCAAGCTGAGTCTAATTAACCAGTTTATCAACGGCAGAAGCTATATTTAGTCCTTAATTGAGTCAAAGCACATAGTCCCGTGGTCTTACACAAGAATTAAAGCATGTCACTTCCACTCACTATCAAAGCACACACTTTGTATATATGTTTCACCTTGACCGTGTCTAGTGAGTCTTGTATGCGCGTGTTTTCCATCATTTTTTAGGGGAGCAAGTCGGATATTAATCCTCCAAATAAACCATACTTGTTTGAACCCCATACTTGATTCCCAAAAATATGCACCCCATTTTTGCTTTTTTGCCTTTTTAAAACCGATAAAGTCAAAGTCAATTTGAGTCAAGTCATTAGAATAAAATATTTTAATCTACAACACTTGCTTAAGAAAGGAAGGGTGGCTAATCAAGGACAACACCTGTGTTCAAGTCTTACTTTTTAATAAACTGATTCGTTAAAAGAGAAAAGCTAAGAAGATAATGACAACTCAAGAAGAAGTCAACGAACTTAGGCAAAACTTGGCCAATGTAACTGAAATGAAGAAGGCTATGGCTCTTCAAATCAATGACCCTGTGAAACAATAACAAATAGAGCGAATGGAGGAAAGATTGAGCAAGCTCTCCAATGGCTATAAGTTCCAAGGCATTAGCTCACAAGGGGTCTCAATGGACAAGGAGCTTCTTTCGCAAAAGTCCAATGCCAATGACAACCCTAGGTTCAAACCAACTGACAATCCTTATTTCTACTTAAGGGCTTTTGAAACCATAATGAATATTAAGGGGATTGATAAGAAAGTCTTTCACTCTTTGTTCTCACTATCTCTTGCGACCGTTTATCAACGATAGTTCTTTTCTCTTAGTAAAGAGAAGACCTCTACTTGGGATGGAATAGTGAACACTTTCATTGATAGATACAAATGTAACATTCAAGTTGAAAATGACCATAGAGAACTTGAGATTTTAAAGCAAAAAGAGAATGAGGGTTTTACTTCTTTCTTTAATAAGTGGAGGGAAACTTTTGGTAAAATGGTTGAGGTGCCTAGTGAGAAAGAATCTGTAAGGATGTTCATTAAGAACTTCCAAGAAAAATAATCTAAGCATCTCAAATATCAAAGCAATTTAAACGCTTTCAAGTTCGTCTATGACATAGGAATTAATATTGAAGACGACCCTGCAAAGCAAAAAGCTGCTAACAACTCCAACAGTGGCTGGAAAGGAAACAAGAACAACAATCCTTCTTCTTCCAAAACCACCCGCTCAAACAATGTTAGCACCTTTAATCTGAATGAAGTCCTCGCCATGAATAATCAAGGACAAAAGAAACCATTCAGGAAGAACTTTACTCCTATTGGCATGAGTTATGACACCGCATTTGATCGCCTTCATGCAAAAGGTCTTACAACTCACATTAGACCATTTGGAGATCCACCAGTCGAAAGGAGAACGGCTAGTTGGAATCCCAATGCACATTGCAAATACTATCAAGGTAGGGGACATCTTACTGAAAATTGCTGGAAGCTAAAGGAAGTTATTTAAAACTTAATTGATAGCAATAAACTTCCATTGCCTCCTGCAGGCAAGAAGCCAAGCATCAATAACTCTCCACTTTCAACTTCCTTGGAAATTTCTGATGAGGAGAACCATGTTGACCCGTCATCCCTCATCAAACCAATCGAAGAAACCCATGTTATCGAAGAAGTGGAGGAAACCTTCTTCGATGCCATGAGTGATTTTCCTCCAGGTAAACAATCTGCCACTAAAGAAGAGGTATTGATTCTCATAAGTACAATTAGGGAGGCAATACACTTATGTCGCGAGGCCCTCGACCACGCAAAGATGGTTCAAAACAAGCGTGTTGTGAAAGAGACGACGCCCACGGAAACTACTAAGAGAAAGCCATTTTCTCTCCAAGTAGTCGAAACACCCAAAAGAAGTAACTGGCCATATACACCCTTAGCCACATCTTATCCGAACATATTCAAAATTCTCCTTGAGAAACGAAAGATTAAACCTCTCGAGCCAAGACCATTTGACTCACTGAAAAGATGTAACAAGGACATTTTCCTGGAATGACTTTTGGAAAGAAGAAAGATATAGCAAAACGAATGGGATTACATGGCCTCACTAAGTTAGATACTTTTGGACTTGGTTTCGAACCAACTCTAGGAGATCTCAAGCGAGCCCGAGAAAAGGTTAATGCGCGGAGAGATGCTCGTACCCAAAAGAAAGCAATCCCAATGGTTCTATAGCCTCTCACTTTAAACGGACAATTCATAAGGGAGGGTGAAGATTATCCATGTCATGAATTTCCCGAACCCTTTGTCAAGAATGGGATAAGACACCCAGGGTTTGAAATCTTCTTGGATTGTAACTTCTTGGATGACATTCCAACTCCTATCCAAAAGGAAAAAGCACCTCCATGCTTTGACTTTAATGTCATGGGACTCCTTTTCGGGCACGAGAAGAATGAGCCAAAATATGTTGAAGACAACTTCGCGCTCATTCAAACAATACTACAAAGTGAAAGCTTTGATCCCTCAAAACTTATCACTCCAGCAGAGGGGTTAGTCCAAGGATGGCGAAAAACTATGAAGGTGACTACACCAAGCGGAAGAAAGATCTCCATCACAACAGGATAAGGACCCATGTTCAAAGAGTCATCTGAGTTGAAGTCTGAATCTGAGTCTTCCCCTATCGAGTCTTCAAAGTCTTTAGCTATAGTACCTTTCCGTACGTAGTTCTTCTACTTTAGCACCTACTCCTAGAATAGTTAGTAGTCAAGTCGTCCTAACGGACGTTGCCTTATTTGATGTAATGGTTTCTAATGCAATAATATGTCTTCTTTCGCTTACTCCTCGTGTCATTTTCTAACCCAAGATTACGAGCATTGCTTAACTAATAATGAAAGTGACAGAGAAAACTTAAAGCGATGGAAACACTTGAGAATAAAACACCAGTAATCAAAGACAATAAAATGGTTGATATCATAAAAGATCCAAACATTAAAAGAGAAGTTAAAATCGGACTAACTCTTAATAAAGAAGAAAGAACCGATTTAATTAATTTACTAAAAGAATTTATCGATTTATTCGCTTGGTCATACTAAGATATGCCAGGAATAAATAGAGAAATTGCTCAACACACAAAACCACTAATTCTACGAATGAAACCTGTAAAACAAAAATTATGTCAAATGAAATCTAGGGGTGAGCGTAGCAGGGTACCCTGTAAAAAAATATCAGTACCCGGAATCGGAACCTGTTGCAACAGGTTCCTAAAAATAGGAACCGGAACCGGAACCTGTTGCAACAGGTTCCTAAGAATTGGGAACCGGAACCGGAACCTGCAGGTTCTGGTTCCTAAACAGGGTACCCTGTCTTTCAAAGTAAGCTTAATAGTTACTTGATAAATTGTGACAATTCTATATTTTTAAAAATGGATGTTCACAATAAAAGCTTACAACTTTAGTAAACTACTTTAAATATAACAAACCAACACTAATTGTCTAGAATATTTAATACTATATAGGTTCCGGTTTCATATACCCTATAGGAAACATGTACTAACAGGGTACCCTACAGGTTCTAGGCCCAAAATTTTATTACCCGGAACCGGAACCTGTTGCAACAGGTTCCTAATTTTATTACCCGGAACCGGAACCTGTTCAACAGGTTCCGGGTTCGGAACCTGCGGTTCCGAACAGGTTCCGGTTCCAAATCAGGGTACCCTGAATTTTTGCTCACCCCTAATGAAATCCGACGTAGCTCTTAAAATAAAAGAAGAAGTTCAAAAACAAATAATTGCAGGTTTTATCAGATATCAGAATATCCTGAATGGGTTGCAAATGTGGTCCTAGTTCCAAAGAAAGACGGAAGGGTAAGAATGTGTGTCGACTATCAAGATTTAAATAAGGCAAGTGCAAAGGATGACTTCCCTTTACCAACATCGATATTCTAGTAGATAATACAGCGAATCATGCACTTCTCTCATTTATGGATGGATACGTAAGGTACAACCAGATTCTCATGGCTAAAGAAGACATGGAAAAAACTACATTCATAACACCTTGGGGCACTTACTATTACACAGTGATGCCATTTGGATTAAAAAACGCATGTGCCACTTACCAAAGAGTAGCAACTGCCTTCCTACATGACATGATGCAAAGAAGTTGAAGTCTATGTGGATGATATGATTGTGAAATCAAAAGATTGCCTAGGACATCAAGTAGCCTTAAGAAAATTCTTCAAAAGGCTAAGGAAAAATAACATGAGGTTAAGTCCATCTAAGTGTGCTTTTGGAGTCACCTAAGGAAAACTCTTGAGATATGTCATTAGCTCTAAAGGAATAAAGATAAACCCAACCAATATTAAAGCAATCATGTTGCCGCTGCCCAAGACCGAGAAACAGATTTGAGGGTTCATTGGCCGATTACAAATACATAAGTAGGTTCATATCCAAGCTAACCACCATATGTGAACCAATATTCAAAAAGCTTAAAAAGAATGTGCCAGTAAAATGGGACGATGAGTTTCAAAAAGCCATTGAAAAGATCAAAGCCTATCTCGCTAATCCTCTCGTATTAGCACCAGCGCTCATAGGAGTTCCTCTTCGATTGTACCTAACTGTCACAAAAGAGACAATGTGTGCTATGCTCACACAAGAAGTAGATAGAAGAAAATAAAACTCCATCTACTATTTAAGTAAAAAGATGCTCGAGTATGAGATACGCTACACACCACTTGAGAAATTTCGCCTCGAATTAGTGTGGGCCACAACCAAGTTAAGACTTACATGCTTGTACATACACTCTATGTAGTATCTCGAATGGACCACTTAAGTATCTCTTCAAGAAAGATACACTCAACAGGTGAATATCAAGGTGGATAGTTACTTAGCCCAATTTGATGTGAGGTTCATGCCTCAAAAGGCTATTAAAGGATCAGTGGTCTCGGATTTCTTAGTGGATTTCCTGATAGAAGATTCGAGACCAATGCATGAAGACAATTTTCCAGAAGAATACTTGATGGTCACGGAAGATGATACTTGGACTATAAACTTTGGTGGAGCCTTAAACCAAAAAAGATGTGGAGTAGGAGTATTACTAGTATCATTTAAAGAACAACATGTCTCAATCTCTCTAAAGTTAGATTTTGACGTTGCCAACAACGCTGCGGAGTAGGAAGCATGCGTGGTAGGCCTTGAATAAGCTTTGGCATTAGGAGTAAAGAAATTTCGAATATTCGGAGATTCTTCTTTGATCATAAATCAAATTTCCAAAAGATGGAAAGTAAGGAGTGAAATCTTGGCCCCTTACCAAACATATTTGGAAACACTTACTAATCAACTAGAAAAGGTAGAACACATATCTACCTAGAGTGGAAAATCAATTCGCCGATGCCTTGGCAAGACTAGCCTCAATGGTTAGAGTTCCTACGGTGTTCGAGCAAATGCCTTTAACAATAGAAAAGAGGCATCAACCAGCTTACATTCAAGCTATAGAGCACGATGAAGTAGTCCAAGAAGAAGAAGAAGAAGAAGAATCTTGGTATACGAACATCCTCAACTATGTCACCAAAGGAGAATATCCACTCCACGCTGACAAGAGAGCAAAACGAGCCTTAAGACTTTTGGCTTCCCAAAATGTGGTCATAGACAACGAGCTACACAAAAGGGTACCTAAAGGTCGAGCATTTTTATGTAGGTAAAAAGGAAGCCCAAAGGGCAATGTGAATAGTCCACGAAGGAGTATGTGGAACTCATGTGAATGGCAAGATGCTAGTCCAAAAGATAATGTGCGAAGGATATTATTGGACTACCATTAATAGGGACTGTCATAATTATGTAAAAAGATGGCCTAAATGCAAAATATATGCTAACTTACAACACGTTCCTCCATCTCTCCTTTACACCTACACATCACCATTGCCATTCTCAACATGGGGAATATATATCATTGGAAAGATTACTCTTCCTAGAACAGGAGGTCATGAATACATCCTAGTAGCAATTGACTACTTCACATAGTTGGTCGAAGCAACATCATATGAAAAACTCACTACAAAGCATGTAGCATTCTTTATCGAAAGGAACATTATATGTCAATATGGAGTCCCACATGGAATTATAAGTGACAATGCAACTCACTTTCAAGCAGAATGTGAAGAATTGCTACAAAAGTATGGCATTTAACATCATCACTCTTCCCCATACAGGCCTTAAGCAAATGGTGCAGTTGAGGCAGTCAATAAGAATTTAAAGACCATCATCGAGAAAATGACAGAAAATTACAAGGATTGGCCTAACAAACTCCATTTTTCTTGTTGGGGTTATTGCACACCAATTCGCTCATCAACAGGAAATACACCATTCTCCTTATTTTATGGAATGGATGTCATACAACCTCTAGAGCTAGAAATACCTTCTCTACGCATTGTGTTGGAAAGTAAACTCGATGAAGTTGAATGGACTAGAGTAAGATATGAGGAGCTAATTTTACTTGATGAAAAGCGACTAGAAGCTCTACATCATACTCAATGCCATCAAACTCGCATGGCTAGACACTTTAACAAGAAGGTCAAGACAAGAAACATCAAAGTAGGAGACTTGGTGTTAAAGGCATTAAGGAAAAATGTTCTAGACCCAAGAGGCAAATTTAGGCCTAATTGGTCAGGAACATATATTGTCAAAACCATCCTATCGGAAAGTACCGCAAAGCTAACTGATATGGATGGCAATGAATTCTCAAATATGAAAAATCTTGATCAGCTATAAGTATTACCCTTAATTACTTGAGTAGGATACTCAAAAGAGCTACATTTGGCCTAATTCCTTAGGAAAGGATACATAGGCAACCCTTAACAAGGTGCTGCCACTTTAATTTTTACAAATCGCGCTTCCCCACATTAATTAGTCAACACAAAATAGACGGCGCACTGAGCGCAGCACATTGCATCTGTCGCACAATGACAGGAAGCAGCGCATCGCGACAGAAACGTCGCACAACGACAAGTTTGAGTTTCCAGCGCTAGAATTTCTGCATTAATCTGGGCAATTTTCTGTGTATTTTGGGAATTTTCGACTTCCGTACTCGAATAATTTTTTAAGATAATTTTTGAAAATAATTCAAGACATTTTCATTGGTTTGATAAATTTTTAAAGTAAAAGTTGATTTAATTTAAAAAGATGAAAATTGCATTAATAAAATAAAGTAAAAATTACATCATTGATGGAAGTTTAAATAAAGCTTAAAAATAAGATTGACTAAAATTTAAAATTGTCTAATAAGTTGAAAGTAAAGCAATGCTCTAATCAGTCTTCTCTTTTCTAGCCCTTTTCCAATTCTTGTCTTTGCCTTCTTCATCATCCATCTCCTTCACTAGTAGGGATCCTTTAGAAGATCTACACTCAATTTTGGTGTTGATAGTTTCCCCTTTAGCCATCACTCCAATTTTCTTTTTAACCCATACCTTCTTTTCTGCAAAGTCAACTTTTCTTTTCTCTTTGCCTTTAGTAGTACTCTTCATCTTAGGCATAATAGGAGTCTTGAATTCAACTCTTTCACCTAGGCTTTCCTTAGCAGGATTTTTTTTTATCTCTTAGATGATCTTTCACACTAGTCTTGTACATGTTTCGAACTTTGTTCTTTTCCTTTTGAGATCTACCAAGTAGCCATTGCTTCACATCCCTAGATAAAGAAGGTGGAACCTTTTGGGAAACAAATTTCCATAAAGGTCTAGCACACCAATAGTGATCAAATCTCTCTACATCTTATGAAACATGAAATTCATAAGGACGACGAAGATCACCATAGGGAACAGTTTAAGCAAGGCCATATCGTCTTCTTACCCTAAAAGGTAATTAAAAGTCAAATTTGACAAGCTAGGAAGACGACAAAAAGGTTGATTGTTGACACCAACCGTCTTCTCAATTTTTCACCAGGAACGACCCACTTGATGGCAAAGTTGCGAGTTTCAAAAATTCTACTCCACGCCCGGCGGCCCATCTCTATGGAAAAGCGTTTCTTCCGTCTTACAAGGCAATTTGGTATATATTTGTCAACATTGTCAGGAGGCCCAATTAATTCAAGTCTCTCTATTAGCCATATCTGCAAAAATTTAATGCAAATAGTTAGTATTACTATAGAAAATTAAATATTTTTTAGTTCTGTAATTAAAAGTATTAATTTTCTACCTGTAATAATATTGGAGAACCTTGAAGAAGTGCTTTTGGATTTCTCTTTAATTCATCTAAACTAAGCATAGTCTCTCCAACAATTAATGGCATTGGATTTCTACCTGATTTAATTTGCTTCATGACAGATATTAATATTGCTTGTCCCTCATGAATATTACCACTAGTGAGGAGATGTTAGCTAAACATGCAAAAGTGGAAGCCTCTCCTCCTATAAACATGAAAAGACTCAGAGCGTGGTCTATCAAAATAAAACATGCAAATTCCTTCAAATTAACCACATTCTCATGCACTATCTCTTTTAAGTATTTATCCCTAAGATTAAGGAAACGCTCAAAATCTTTATAATATTACTGGCTCACTTTAGGAATTACCGCAAGATCTAAGGAAGGGAAGCCTAGAATGGCACCAAATTCTTCCAGTAAAGGACTAATTTCGTCATAACCTAGTCTAAAGCAATGAGTGTCCGGATCCCAATACTCTAAGGCGGTATGCATAAAGTCTATGTCAAGTCCTACCCCCTTAATACCATATATACCCCCCAAGTGAAAAAAGTCAAGCTCATTTCTCACCTTAGCGGTCAAAGATCGACACCTCTCACGAGTAAAATCGCTAAAACCCTTAGACATGATTACTTGATGAGAAACTAAAGGCTATAATTATTTTTAATATCTTTGAAGTATACAAAATCGACATATTTGGGGCTATTTATGCACAGAACTGACACAAACCGAATACCGAAAGGATTTGGAAAATTTTCACCAGCGCCACGCAACAAAAATCACGCACAGCGTGATTTTGTCGCACCGCAACAAGCTTGTCGCGTCGTGATAGCCAGGCTCATGCCATGTCAGCTTAACGCACTATGATCTGATAATCGCATTTTTTCCGACTTTGACTCGGTTTTGTACAATGACTTTACGGTTTTTTTACTTTTTCAAAACCTTATCCACTCAAATCTAACCTTATTTTTGGCGACTTTATCCCAAACACTTATCCCATATTTGATTATTTTAAGTTTAATTAAATTTAAGCTTATTTCAGTCAAACTCTTTGATTTTTTCTTTTGGGGGTAGAAAGTCGGATACCCTCCATTAATAATTAAAATGATAGAAATTTATTGCGCAAAAATTAGTCACAATTTTCACACACTCACATGCATATAAAATTAAAAATAAAAAAGGCAAGAAGTGAAATAGACATAGTAATGATAGAATGTTTACGACGATATGTCTAATATAAAATACAAGTGAGCAAAGTCCTACAAAGTCAAAATAAATACAATTACAGGTACAACTACGTTTGCGGAGGACGCAGATGAGGAGGAACTGCGAATGTATCGAAAAACTGTACAATCCGGGGAGTATGCTCCTCACTAGCTCCTAGATTACTAATAGTCGAGATAAAAATAGTAGGGTCAGCCCATCCAGGCTCACCTTGCTCCTGAGCTCCCTACTGGTGAGGCTGCTATGGCTGCTGCGACGACAAACCAACCTCGTACGTCCCACCACCTGCTAAAGGAGCCGATGTCATGCCTCCTTGGCCGATCGACCTCCTTAATGCACCCTATGACGAAGAGTCAGCGCCCTCTAGTCTCACATTATGGTCCGACTCTACTCAATTGCCCTAACTCCCAGCTGAAGTACGGCGACGCCTCAAACCAGACCCGGATCTCTCTCTCCTAGCCTTGGGTCTCGTACGAGTACGCGTCGGAGGAACAGGATAAAAAAAAGGCAAAGTAAGTCAAGTATAGCAAGACAAATATAAACAAACATAAAAGAAAGTCAAAAGAAATACCTCCATGCCGTCATCACCACGACAATAGGTAGCTTGGAGGCTCAACCTCACGAGCTGGAACAAAAGGCGTCCATAACTCTTGCCATCCTCGTCAGAACCTCACAAGAGAACTTTCAAAGTCAAAAAGTCAGATATGATCAAAGTAGACATGCAAATACGATGACAAACAAAATTACTTACCCAAGTCTGGTGTCGAGGTATCGACTCCTCTATGAAGCACCATAGCTCAGGAGCCAGGGGAATCATCTCCTCAACCGGGCTAAAAGTGCCCTGGTAATAAACGATGGATATCGATGGAGGCACAAACTCTACAGTCAAAACTTGCCAAAATAAATCCAAGTGATTAAAATTTACTAGGGGGCTATCAAAGGGATAAATAAAAGGTACAAGATCTACCTCTGCCTTCTCTGACAAGCAAGATGGTGAAGCCAAATGCGGAAAAAGCCTCTCCCCATAGCTTTGTTCGGATGGGTATGACTCCGCCAATCCGAACGCGCTGGCGACCTAGCCGTCAATGCCCACAACCTTGTCTGATTGAACATGTGTCGTGGAGGGCAAGTAGGAACAACAAGGGACTTTGAAGAGTGCTGAATTGCAACACTCTCACCAAGATATACTACAACGTCGTATGTCCCCTGTAAATACCAACTTTGAGCTGTAACTGAACGACCAATGCAGGAGGATCGAAATTAGCCCATGGCCAAAACTGAACATCACACCCCTGCAAAACGAGTATCGATGAGATGAAATCCTACTAAGGGGTGATAAAAACAAGATTGTTAAGAAAGTATACCGAGAGAACCAACTCTCGAACACGGGTGGTAGCAGTCTGGTCATTATAGCGGCCTCCCCAACCGGAAGCAACGGGGAGCCCTGGAGGCAAAGGCCTCGCTGGTGAAAAAGACCGGAAATACTCTTAGAACCAGACCTATGAAAACAGGAAAGCGTGAACAAGTGCTAACATGAGTCTAGCACAATTTCAAATAAAGGAAATAGAGTATACTTCTACGAGTCTCCATAAACTGGAAAGTGTGATGTTTTGGGGTTTTCTGTGCCCCTTGGGAGAGTTACAACACTAAGATTGGATCCAACGAGGGGCGCCTGTACCTGCAAAACAACGGAGCACCGGATGGTCGGTGGTCCGCCTCCGAAGATTAAGTTAGTATGGATTCGGATGAAAACGTGCGGAAAGAGGGTTATCTACTTGGATTCCAAGCTCAAGTGTACTGTTTCTTGAGAGTGAAGTTCAGACAATGATTGGTATTCAATCAAGGTTATGTCATAAAAGTTGTAAAAAGATCATATCCCCATAAATGTGGGGAATGTTCCCTATTTATAGGGTCCTAGGAATGTGTCCCCCTTTCTAGGGTTTGGTGCCCTAGGAAAGGGCACGTCGTTTTTGCAGGGCCCCTTGGGATTTGGGCCTTGAAAGCCGCCATTCCGAGGGGCTTATATCTGCCTGCCATGTGTCACCATCTGTAAGGTCCAAGGTGGCGCCTCTTCCAGTGACACGTGGCTGGCTCGGATTGGGCCAGCTGTTAGGGTAAAAAATACCCAAATCATGTGACATCCTCATTGAATCTGCGATGGCAACAAGAGAGTCGCAATCCAAGCATGAAGTCAGCATAGGTCAAGCTGGCCCAATCATATGATCTGACCATACGAAGGTCGCGAAGAGCAGGCAAGAAGTAGAGTAGCACTCGGCTACCCCTATTAGGAGAGAAAGTCCCCGACTGAAGAATCAAAGCAAAAACGCGCACGCGCTGCTCCTCGGTAGTCGCACCATCTCAAAAGGCCTCCACTAGCATGGTCCAACAAATAAACTAGGCACTAATCTGCGTCGGCCGAGCCTCGCTGCGAGCTCGAACAACGATGGGACAGTGATTTCGCTGCCAAATAGAACCGCAGCTAATCAGAACTCTATCTCGATAATGAGAGTAAAGTCGACAAAAGTGACAGTTATCTCACCCCAGGGAAAATGAAAAGTGTTGGTGGTATCCCTAAAGAACTCCACCAAAGCTCGAACCAGAGAACGACTCGACACAAAAGAGTAAAGAGTTTCAGTAGCCTGTAGCAACGGAGTCAGACCACAAGACTCCCATAACCCGCGCAACTTGTCGTTGTCACAAAAGTAAAGATCGTATAGCTGACCAATGGTATCGTTACGACGTTACCCGAACCATGACAACGAACCCGCTCATCAGTCATCCCAAGCCGCACGCGCTCCGAGATGTGAAACCCGGGCACAAATTACAGGGTATGCTCGTCCCACTCGAGGAACTCCCCTAGACTGGTATAATACCCCTCGCCTACGTCGACAGGCGCGTCCTCCCGGTGTGTCCCGCGAGAACAAGAACCAGAGCCACGTCGTCGAGATATGCTAATTATGCAAAATAACAGTAAATTAAAGGTTTTTAGTATCTAAAGTTTGCCTAGCCGCATGATACTATGTTCATCAAAAAAGAGTACGTAAACTAAAACAGAGCATGATTATGATTCGAGCAAAAATAGCATTTTCAAGCAATCAAAAAATTTCTTGCATACTATGACAAATATTGTGACAAATTGAGCATGAATAGCTAGCAAAAACATGAAGAACGAGCCACATTGTTCTCACAAACTCAAAGGGCCCAACAATGGCAAAATGTTCGTTTCTTCACCAAATTGAATCAAACAAGTCTCAAAACACTCCTAAGGCAATACACAAGCATAAACAAGCAGATTCATGGCATGAGATTCAGCAAACAAAGCAAATTAATTCAGCATGATTGGGTTGGAAATTTTCGAAAACCCGCAAGAAAAAACAAGCAAAATTCATTAAAATCGAGGTGAGTTTGAGTAAAATTTACATAGACGGGAAATTAAAAATGAAGAGCTTTATTTGTAACAAGTTTGAGCAAATGTGGTTGACAAACAAGCAAGAACGAAAGATTTGAAGTTTTTGCGAAACTTGAATGAGAAGAACATCAACATCGAAATGGAGAAGAGAAAGGGGTTTTATTCGGAAAACCTGACTCTAGCGCAAAACAATAGAATTCACGCGTTGCGTGATTCTTGTCGCATCACGACAACCTTAATGCTCAGCGATAGCATGTAGCAGTGTGCGCTGGTTCAGTGACAAAACCTGTGGGCCCCATAATGATTTATGCGGCCTATGTAGCAGTTTTGGGTTCCTTGGTACGCCAGTTAGCCTCTATAAGCAAATTGAAATGATTAGTAGTCGGCTCGATAACAAATTGTAGTAAGTGATTGATGTGTGTCATAAATGGCACACATTTGACGAGCTTTTAGGTCCTTTTTATCCTCTTTTCATAGCTTTCATGCTTAATAAATGCTTAGTTTTATGCTTTGTTGCTTAGTTTTACCTTTCCTCTCTTATTTTATAGTTTTCGTGGATTTTGTTAGTTTTCTAGCCTTTTCTCCTTTATTTGCTCTATTTTCTTGGTTGTAGGTATTGAACGAGGTTCGGGTCTTGATTTTGGTGATCCACTAAGGTGGAGGAAGCTTTTGGATCAAGTTAATGGCATTCAAGAAGCTCAACATGCAAAGAAGTGGAAGTTCCAAGTCTTGGCTCTTCTCTTGCGCTCGCATGCGGTGCTACCATCAAAGGGGGTGTGTGCCCACCAATATTAAGCCTTAGCTACTGCCACTTCTAGTATTCATCACCATCATAAGTCATGCACCCATCGCAAATGCTCGAAGCCTTGAAGAATCGAAGAAACCCAGATTGGTGCGGCCGCGCGCGCAGGTGGTGCGGCCGCACCACATGGTGATGCGGGCGAACCACAAAGTGGTGCGGGCGCACCTCCCCTGTTGCGCGGGCGCGCCGCCGTGGGTTCTTCTTGCTTGGTTTTTGACGTTTTGGACCTCTATTTATACCTTTGTAAACCTGATTTTTGGGGGAAGTTTTAGAAAGTTTTTGGAGGAGAATTAGATCATAATCTTAGCTTAGTTAAGAGCTTCTCTCTCTAGATTTAGGGTTAGTTTTAGGAGTAGATTTTAAAGAGAGAAAGTGAGGAATTTCAATGATGATTGAGAGATTGAAGATTCAATGGTGACAATTGTATTGGAGATCTTCTCTATTATCAATGAGCATTTCTAAACTCTATCTCATTTATTGTTTTGTTTAGTATTCATGTTTCAATTTTTTGAATTTGATTGGAATTTGATGATTGGTATTTGATTAGTGTTATTGTTCTTCTTAGACTGTTGATTGTTGATTTCTTTAGTTGTTTGTTGATTTGATGATGTTGTTAGAGTAGTTGTTTGGTTAGGGATATGGTGAAGCTTATATGATGTAATGGATTGATGTAATTTGGGGATAATTGATGGAGTTGATGATGTGATTCAATTGGTTAATTGATCATGTGCATGTGTGTGATTAATTAAAGAGTAGCTAACTTTGATTGTTGCACTAGATTGCATTGTAAGTTCACTTTGATACGGACCATTGATTTGTGGCTTGCATTTACACGATTGAGGTGTCTTGTGATGTTTCCTAGCTAAAGTTTATCGTAGTTGACGCTAGTTAGACCTCTAGGAGAATAGCTTGATATGCTCTTTTGGTTGCATGATTGATCTTCCCTCACATTTCTTGACTTAGTTGACTTTCCTATTCCAATTTGCTATGTTCATTGCTATTATTTGCGGATCCGATCTCTTTATTTGTTTAGTTCTTCGTCTTAGTAGTTGTTAGTGTCACCTTTTACCCTTCGTCTTCGACCTAGCTTAGGCATATAATTGAAAGCACTTAGACATTACCGTTCCTTTGGGTTCGACCTTAACTTACCTCTATACTTGTATTTAGGTTAGTTGAGTGCTTTTTGTAAATTTTGTTTGGCTTAGGGAGGATTAGTCCAACGACCTAGTTTTCCCCTCATCAAAATGGCGCCGTTGTCGGGGAACGGTGTCTATGTTTGAGTGTTTTTGATTGCTTGAGTCTAGGTCTTTGTGTATACTTTTCTTTTATTTGTTTTTGTTTCCTTTGTAAAAAATGGCATGTCTATCTTTTTCTCAACATGATGATGAGCCTTTTTGTGAATATTTCAATAGAATTAAGGGATTTCTTGACTATAATCGTTGTAGTCTTTGGGAGGCTTGTGAGATTTGTTATCATGGTTTGAATGAGCAAACTAGGGATATAGTTGAAGGAATGCATAATGGTAAATTTAGAGCATTTTCCATTGAAGATGCTTGGAAATTTTATGTTTGGTTTGCTTGGGAAGTCTATAATAAGGGTAAGCGTGCTTCTATTTTTGATGTGCAATGTGTTAATTCTTTCAATGCTAGCATAATTTACCATGATGTGTCACATGACCCCATAATTGAACCTAGAACAAATACTTCCAATTTTATTTCCTCTTTTGTTCATGATAATGTGTTGCATGTTCAAGCTAACAAATCTCATACATTTGAAAATGCTCCCAATCCCCTATTTGATGAAAATGCTCATGTTTGTGATGATGATGATCCTACCTTTGGTTGTACTTCTTCTTCTCTTGTTGAGCCTCAATCTCCTACAACTTTTGAATCTCTTATTGCTACCTTGGAAGCTCAAATTAGGCATGTTGAGGTTAGTGATAATCTTGGGCCTAAAAAGGAGCCGACTCTTAATTGTTTGAGAAGTCAATTGGAGATGATGAAAAAGAGAGAGGAGCATCTTAAGGAGGGAAGAAGGAGAAATGAAGAGCTAGAAAGCCAATTGTCATCTTTGACGCTTGTGTGGGAAAATTTCAAATCCAATGTGTGTGTTGAGGGTGCTGATGGTAATTTCGAGCAACCAATAGTGTGAAAGGATCCTATTGTTGAGCATAGGAGTGAAGGAGAGAAAGTCGAGAGTGATGATGATTTTGATGAAATTTTAAGTCTAGACATCTCTTCC
Organism: Chenopodium album; assembly: GCF_948465745.1. Taxonomy (NCBI): domain Eukaryota; kingdom Viridiplantae; phylum Streptophyta; class Magnoliopsida; order Caryophyllales; family Amaranthaceae; genus Chenopodium; species Chenopodium album. Next base: position 11,617,354 of record NC_137856.1, read on the forward strand.
TTTGTTGATTGTGATGAGTCTCAAGTGTATGAATGTGACTCTCCTATCCATGAGTATTTGGACTCATTTGAGGTTATGTCAAATGTGTTTATTGAGTGCATAAGGAATAGCCATAGCCTTTTGAACAAGTTCATTGATGATGCTTCATGGGAGAGAGATGATTTCGAGTTATATCTACATCCATTCATGCACGGTTTTGAGGACTTAGGTTTTGAGTTAGTGGAAGGCAAGGTTGTTTATTGTGGTACAAAGGAAGATGAGGTTGATTCCTTTGGGGTTTTTGAGTTTGAGGTAGATGGTGATCATGAGTGTTCTTCTTTTGAGGACTCTATGATTTATTTACATACCCTCGTTTGCGATGTGAGACCTTGTGTTGAGGGAGTCGCGAACCCTTTTCCTATTTTTCATACCCCTTTTTCTCAAAGGTTTGACCACATCCCTTATTGCCCTATTTTTCTCCCTTCCTATCTCAAAGAGCCAATTGGGGACCCCCTTGTCTATGATGATCTTAATGTCCCTCATTCATCTATTGTTGAGGAAAAGGGTGAAGTTGCCACCCAAAAATATTCTAGTGAGGAGGATTTGCCTTTTTCTATTTCTTTTCCCCCTTCTTCTTCTTATTTTCTTGTTTTTCCTTTTGATCCTTCTTCTTCTTTCTTTTGGCACCTCCCTTCTTACTTGCGTGCAACGATCTTGTTGCACGTTCTTTATTTGTCATGTGCATACTTGCTCTCTTATGAAATGTGTAGTAGTGCATTTGACAAGCTCTTGCGTGCGTTGAATTATTATTTTACTAGAGCGGTCAAGCTTGGACCTTAAGCAAGCCTTTCTCGGGAAGTAACCTGTGTTTTAGAATAGATTTTCCTTTCTTTTTAGAATAGATTTTCTCTCATGGAAATGTTTGTGTGCCTTTTGCTAGGTACATGAGTTGATATACTTCGGTGCTTCGATTTGGATCAAGATTCAAGGAAGGTGGACTCCTATTTTTGCTAGCACGTGGAAACAAGGTTCAACTCTTGGGAATTTAGCTTTGAAAGGTTAAAATTAGGTCATTTGCGGGTATTTACACCCACCTCAAATCCGGTAATATCCTTCCTTGCTCTTTCTCTAGTGGATGATGACTCGTTGGATATATGTTGGTTTGTTGGATTGATCTCCTTGTTTTCCCCTCCCATGGATTATATGATTTATGTTTGAGTGTATTGTCTCATTCAAGCTTGGGGGAGGGTATTCTATCATGATTGGTGGGATGTTGATCCTTATGAGTTATGCACCCTTGTATATGCTTTCAATGTTTCTTATGTTTTGAAAAACTCCAAAAAGATTTTTGTTTCTATCAAGGCAAATTTGCAATGTGTTTTGTTTTGTTCTTGCTTTGGGCATAATAACATTTGGACTTGTATTATTGAATGCTTTTCTTCTTAAATGGTAACGGTGTGCACGGTTTGAGAGTATGCTTGGTTGATTCTAGGATAAAGCATGCTAAGGTAGTTGGTTAAAACTAGTGGGAAAATGAAGCCGGATTCTACTTGTTTGTGGCATGTTTGGTAGTTGCTTCCTATAGTTGATGGGATGAAGAACCTAGGTCGTTGGGCTACCACCCCACCCAATCAAACAAAATTTGTAACTCAACAAACCCCTATTAAGTGTAGTGGTAAGTCAAGGTCGAACCCAAAGGAATGGAGGTCGAATGCACATTGCCTAGGTTAAGCTATTCCGAAGTCAAGTAAAGGGGTTTATGAAGGAAACTAGAGCTAGAGCTAAATGTTGTAGGAACTTGTATGAAATCAATCTAAAAGACACTAGGGCAATGGATCCACATGTAATTGTAATGGAAAATGGTAATTTGGGAGGTCAAACCGACTAAGTCAAGTGATATGAAGGAAGATCAATCATGTATCCAAAAGAGCATACCAAGATAGTTCTCCTAGAGGTCTAACTAGCGTCAACTACGCTAAACACTACCTAGGAAACGTCACAAGGCACCTCAATCGTGAAATTGCAAGTTACTAATCAATGGTCCGTATCATAGAAAGCTCACAATGCAATCTGGTGCAATAATCAAAGATGGCCAAACTTCAATCAATCACACACATGCACATAAATTATCAACCAAATTTAATCATATCATCAACTCCATCAATTATCCCCAAATTACTCTAATCCATCACTCAAACATGCTTCACCATTTCCCTACTAGAAAACTACTCACTAGCCATGGAAATCAAGATCAAAACTACACTAATCATCAATTTCATCATCAACATATTTGAAATCAAAGATCAAATCAACAATCAATCAAAAATCAATAAAACTTCAATCAATCATCAAACAAACTTCAATCAATCAACAATAACATGGAAAACAAATGAAATCAACTAAAATCAAACTTGTATTGGAATCAAGAAGAAGATCCGTACAAAACTTTGATCTAAAGATCAATTACAATGGAGAATTCTTGAACAATCACCAAAAACCATGAGTTTCTCTCTCTTCAATCCTTGAGTTTCTCTCTCTAAAATTCTAATCAAAATCTAACAATATGAATTCCAATCTAAAACTTCTTCTAAAAATAGAAAGAAATAACTATATATACAAAGAGGAGGTCGGTATTGACGCCCAAAAATAGACCCACGTCGGTGCGGGCGCTTGGAGGAGAGAGAGTGGCGCGCACGGGAACACACCCAGATTGGTGCGCCCGCACGCACCAGGTGTGCGGCCGCACCCGACCAATGTGCGGCCGCACACTCCGTAAGTGCGCCCGCACCAATCTGGGTATTTCCCCCTTCTTCTCTTCGTCCTAGCTCAAGTGGTGCACACATCCTAGATGATGATGATGGGGGACAAGGTAGGCAGAAACTTTCTTGGAAATCTTGAAGAGTATAAGCCATGAGAAAGGCGTATACAAGGCCTTGAAGCATGCCCCTTGGATCCACCTTTGACTTGAAACTTCTTGCACAAGCTTTAGGCATGGAAACAATGAAAGATCATAGAGAGGAAGCTCGGGAATTCTTGGACAATCAATCACAACCTACAAACAAATGATAAAAAGCAAGTAAAAGAGAAAAATAACAAGTAAACTAGAAAATGCATAAAATAGAGAAACTAACTACAAAAGCATAATTTTCCCTCAAAAAAAAAAAAACAAAAAAAAAAAAACTACAAAAAGCATAAAATGAAGAAAACAAGAATAAAACTAAGGAAAACTAAAGAAAAGAGAGATAAAATGAAATAGAATTCATCCAAAAAGGGACCAAATGAGTGCCATAAATGTCACTCATCAATAGTCAATTTGACACCAATAGTAAGTTTTTGCTACATCCGTGTGAGTTCTTTGTTTTTCAAGCCTTCTACCTATATTTTCATGAGCGGCATGGATCCTTGACTTTTGCAAACCTAATCTTGAAACTTGACTCATAGATCTTGAATCTGAGACCGAACCATTTAGGGAGGACAAAGGCATATTTTCGGGGTGGTATTTTTCATTTTTAGGATAGTTTGATTCATTCTTTATTTTTGGGTTTACATTTTCCTTCTTGCAACCAAGCTTATGACCTTCTTTTCAAGCCACATCCTTAGATCTTTGGCCTATTGTTTCATTTTCTTTCTTTTCTTGGTTTTTGTGAAGCAATCGATCATACTTGATGGAGTTTGTGGTGAAGAAGTTGGAATGTTTGGTTCTTATGAAAGAAGGATTGTGTTATGTCTTCTTTGTGAATAATGGCAAGTGTATTTGAGTAAAATCCGTCCAAAGTAAAAAAGGCATGGACAAATAAGTGCAAAGTTGAAAAAGTCGTCCAAAGTTAAAAGAGGCGGGGATTAAATTACTATTGAATGATGAAAATAAAAAAAAAACGAAAAAAAGTGAAAAATGAAAAATTCAAAAATATTTTGATGTGAGTTCACTCCCTTTTTGAGCATTGAGGAAAATGCGCCACTTAAGCTTGGGGGGAAGCATTCTCACGCTTTTGGTGTATATGTTTGTGAGTATAGCTTTGAATAATCTTGGGGGTGTTAGTTTGTTTTTGTTTGGTGATTACTTGATTGTGATTCTAAGAAAGGGCCCGTTCTTTGCTTCACTATTAGGAAAACCACCAAATTTTAAATTTTAGCCTACCCTCACCTTGTGTCCTTAACGTTACAACCTTGGGGAAAGACCTTTTGACCTAAGTGGTTGAGTCATTCATTGGAGGAGAGGAATGTGAGTTGTGATCGACCTAATAACAATCTTCTCACTTAGCTTAAGTGCCTAAGTATTGGCTCATCACAAGCACTGAGGTAATGATTCACAAGAAAGCACAAGCGCCAAGGTACCGGCCCATTTACAAAATGTGCCGAGGTACTGGAATGACAAGAAATTACAACAAAGCATCAACACAACAAGCATCCAAGCGAAGCATCAGCAGATAGAGGATAACTAGGCAACGAGGTCTTCGACGACTTTCACTAGGATGAGAAAGTTGTCAATTAAATGATCAAGTCAAGGAACAGGCGAGATTTTGGAGACAGCTACAAGCAGCGGTCTTCGATGATGCTCCCTAGGATGTGGAAGATTGTCACGGCAAAATTAAGGATGGCTACAAGCAGTCACCTTCAACTGTGTTCCCTAGGATGTGGAGGATTGTCACAAACAATCGAGGCTGGCTACAAGCAGTGGTCTTCAACAATGGCGTTCACGAGGCACTATAGAGGTCGTTACAACAAAAATGCAGCAACAAAATCGATTACCTCCACAGACGTGTACTTGACGGTGCAAAATACGTGTTTCTTAACTCTTTAATTTGTTTAACAAACGCTAGCTTGCATGTATCGGCGCTACACGAATGATTTAAGGACGTAGAGCGTTCTGAATCATTCTCCATCCTTGTCGCTACTTTGACTTTTGTTTTCGAAACATGTGTTTATCAATACTCAATGAAAGTGAGGGCTTTTGTAGACACTTAAATGTGTCTCCCGAAAATGCAAACCAGGTGATTAATACCTTACACGCCATTGATTATCGAACGAAGTGAAAGTGTGAAAATTCTTGTGATGCGGTTGTTTTTAATAAAATATCCTTCTTTATTTATGTTTTTGAAAATATACTCTATTTATGAAAATAGCTAGTCTAATTTATGTTGGTACATGATAAGGGTCCAATAATAGTGTATTTGGATTGGGCTCGCAAGGAGCTTTCCAACGATATATTATAAGCCCAATTCCAATGAATAATGAGGAACTTATGGCCAAAATACATAGTTGGGCTCAAAATGAATTTTATATGCGGCCCAATGATCTAGTGGAGGACCTATTAATTTTTATTCCTGAAGTTATTAGGATTGACTTTAATCTTCAAGAATAATCTCGAAGGTTCTTTTAAATTCTAATGGAATTAGGATTAATAATTATATTTTTAGAAAAAAAAGAATTTTATTTGGAATAAAACAAGTGTTCTAATGATAAAACTGATTAAACGCGAAGTCTAATTACTTAATTTCATTTAAATAAGGATTCCGTACAAAGCGCGTTTTATCTTTTAATCAGCGCCAAACGACAGATTTGTCGCACTGCGACAGAGCCTGTCGCCATGCGTGATTCCTGTCGTTCGCGACAGGAACTAATTTTATTCTGAGTCGAATTCGACCTCTTTTCAAACATTTCCAGACTATTTTTCTTATAAATAAAGTCCTCAATCCCCGTTTTCAAATCACCAACAATCATCAACAAACACCAATTATCTCTCTTCTCTCTTTTAAGCAATAACTTATTCTTTCTCCCTTTTTCTTTCAAAACTAGCATTTTACAAACACCATGTTCTTGATACACCTGACCAAGTTCAAAGTTCCCTTCGCCCTCGACGTGAAAGGTTAATACTTTCTGAGGGTTTTGGTCCCAAATCCCTATTTCAATTATTTAATTCAATTGTTTGATTTTATATTTTATTGAAATTTACTAACGCGTGTATTTTGTTATTAGAAAGAGGCACGAGGCATCAAAGTGAGTTATCCAATTACTCTATTCTTGTAGAAAGCATGCTTAGATTTTATTCCTAATATCATGTTAGGATGTTTTTAATGCTTTCTAGTATCATGTTTAGGTTGCTTCCTATTCTTTCTAATATCATGTTAGTACCATGTTAGGATTAAAGCTTTGATCTTTTATGTTTAGTGACATGCTAGGATGTGTTATCAATCAGGTTAGTATCATGCCTAGGATCTTGCTAATATTATTACGCTTTAATGATTTGATGATGAGGATGATTGTTTTGTCAATAATATTATGTTGCTTGATTATATATTATTGTTATTGTTTGATCACGCCTAATCTGTAGGTTTAAAGGGAATTTGTACTTAAAATCACGCCTAATAAGATAATTAATAATTTGGTTAAGGTAATATGATTTTAATTCAAGTGATCACCAATGATAGTTTTATTTGTGCATTAATATTCAATCAACATAGATTAAACAGGTTAGGGTTAATCTAATGATTGCATGTTAGTCAGAAAGCGCACATGAATATGAGAGCGAGGAATAAATTAGAAGCCTATTTTTGGGCGGGTTCTTTCTCTTTTAGATTGGATTCGTACCGTTATCCCCGAATATCTAGTCATGGTTCCAGACCACTATGGAATTAGTGATCTCATGGATTGTGAAGGGGTGTAACCTTCACCCTATGAACGGTTTACAAGTTCCTAAAACTTATTGGCGACTCTTTTGCTCTATCTTCTTTCCCTTTGGACGCCACCATGCTTAAGTGTATGATCATAGTGGGTTCAAGTTTGGGATGCTTGAAATATTCCCTACAACTACCAAGATCCTTTTTATTATTGTTTATAGTTTTTCTTTATAACTCATAACCCGAAAAACGACTTAACTTAGCTTATCACTTATCAATATTTGTTAGTGCTCCTCTTAGTACTTGAGGGATCGACCCTCTTGCTTGACCTTTTTGCCCATTAGAGAGACCAAGTTAGGTTTTTATCTTCGGTAGACTCGATGACGACCTATCGACCACCATTCAACCAAAAACAACCAAAACTATTGAGATATGAATGTCGTGTATGTTAATATGATTTTATAAGAATAAATATATGAGATACTATTGTTAAAAAATACATGTGATATATTATGATAGATTTATGAAGTTAAGATAGTTAGGAATATTAGGGTTAGATATTCTATTGTCTGTACTTATTGTAATGTGGCTGAATATTATGAATGGGGGCTTCAAATTGAACTAGTAACTAAGCTAAACAAGATTAAAAATTCTAATGTACTATATACGATAGAAGACAAGCAAACCACCAATGTGATACCAATTCGATCATAGAATAAAATGATATAAATTAGTTTTCGTCGCGATTGATATGCCCATTTTATATAGTGATTTACCCATGTACCTTGGTCATATTTAGGAGTATTTTTGGCTTATGGAGCTATTTTTATCACTAACATGCGTTTTCTAGTGATTTCGTAGCTTTGGTATTGTTTTATAGGAAATTACAGATTTAGAGCTTTTTCCTGGACTTATTTGGACCTCTACGAGCGTTTGATAAGGATTGCATACATGTGACCATATTCTGTAGCCCAAGACCGTGTTGGAGTAATCAAACTGTGATTAAGGGCTCAACAAAAAAGAAGAGACCGGAGGCAATGGACCGAGTCATAAAGACCCGAAGAGGAAATCCGGATTGAGCTAAGTGGGAGCCCAATCGAAGACTTCTTATTGCTCGGATTCTCACCTGACCAGGGGATGTTCTTGCCCTGAGGCGCTTGGCCGGGCGAGGAAGAAAGAAAGAAATAGCTCCACCCAAAGACGCGCCCTACTGGGCACGAAAAGGGGAGCTCAACACCTGAAGGCGGGCCTAACCGAGCGATTAGGCGCCTGGCCGGATGCTTGTTATTGCTGGATGTTTTGCAATTTCTAACCTTTATTTAGTCTTAGGATTCTCTATTTTTGATATAAATATGCTTTTGTTGAGCAACAATTACGTTATTCATTAGTTAATTCCCAGATTTTAGTTTTAAGTTTTTCATTAGTATTTTGTTCTCTCAACACTTTTGGGTTATGCAATTCCATATTTTCGTTTATTTTGGTGACGATTTCTTCCCCTTTAATTTCCAGTAATCTAATTGCTTTTACTAATCATGTCTTGTTTTATTGCTTTGCTTAGTTTAGGTTTCAATATAAATGAGTAGTTTATTTCTAAGCTCGGTTCGTGGGGATCCATAAAAAATATGAAAGGGTAATTTATTATTGTTGATTGTCAATACTTTGATTGATATCCTATTGATTGATTTAATGCTACGCAATTAGATTAGGCCTGGTTTAATTGTATGAGTTATGCAACATTGATTTGAGATTTAACATATGAGAATTGATGTTAACGCTTAGTTTCAATAGGTTGGTTAGTTTATAATTGGTGAAGTCAAGATTAGAGAGATGCGATTTAATACTACAAGATTAATTATGTGATTGCAATACGTAGCGAAAGTCTTTTATGATCTAATGAATTGATGCATTGATAATGGATTGTACGCTTTACCCTAGAGTATTATTTATTGGTGAACCTATAGGTTGATGTGCCACGTAGTCCCTTTTTTGTTGCGCCACGTCATCTTCCCAATATCTCATGACGCCACATCCCCCAAGCATCAATATTATTGAATATAAATACATAAGGGTAAGGAGAATCGAACCCTCAACCTCTTATAATACCAATAACCATTTCACCATCTAAGCAAATTATCAAGTATGTTATTAATATATAAAAAAATTTATATAAGTGTAAACCACAAGATTTAATTAAAATAAAATATACTTAAAAAAATCTATTTTAGTTTGACAATGACTATTACAAATTTTAAAACCTTTAAAATTATTTATCGATTGCACGTTTACAATAGTACCAACTCAGGGCAACGCCCAGGCTACTCACTAGTTACTTTTGATTCACTAGTAAAATCAAGTCATTCACTTTAATTACCCTATCAATTAACGTCACGCCAAGTAATAATAATTTTACACTGTTCGATTTTCATTTTGGATAAAATTGGTAAACTAATCTCTACTTTAAACTATTCGATTTAGATAATAATTTGGTAATCCCAACTAATAATAGATTAAAAATGAAAATAAGTCATTATGCATAATTCGATTTAGATAACAATTCGGTAATACATTATATTTAAATAATCCATGTTTTATTAGTCATTCACTTTTCATAGGTCCAAGTGACAAATACTAGATTAAAAATGAAAATAAGTCAAACTTGTCGATTATTATAGAACAGATGGTGTAAATAACATAATAAAAATATTAAAACCATTTCTCCTTTGTTATTGTAACTACCCCTATTTAACTAGGCACATATGTCATCCAAAACTTTGACCAATTATATACATAATTACCAATAAATATAATCTATATAAACTTGATATTGTCCGTACGTAAAAAATAATAATAATTGATATTCAAAAGTTATACATAGGTACAATACCAATAAGTACCCACATTTTTTATTTATATAATTTATTAACATTATTGATCAATGTGGATTATGTGAATTATATAAAACGTCAAAATAAATAGAGTACTTTAAATAATGGAATACCATTTAAAAGTGGGAACTTATATATATCAAATTAGATTCTATCAAATATATTGTGACAATATTAAATGCATCATGAACGTAATTCTAGCCACCAAAAATGTGGCATGAGATGATTAGTTAGATTCCTTTTTAAAATTCTATAATTGGAAAACACCATCACAAAGATGGTTCTTGTTGATTCTTCCGATCTCTTCTATTGACCGCACATTAAGAAAATAATCTCCTTGTGAAAGAGAAAACAAAAACTCAACTAGGAAAATTAAACAAAACAAAATTTTACTCGGCATAATTTTAATAATCATAATTTATCACATGTTAATTTGCTAATGCATCAAATTACTAAATAGATAAAATGTCAGGCGATCATGACTTCAATGTTGAACATACGAAAAAGAAGAAGGTAGCTTTCATTGGTATATCTTCTTTAATGATGCTAGGAATGGTTGTAGCCGTGACTATAGGAATAAAGGACACGGGCAATGGAGGTAAGTATAACGACGAGGATGATGGCTTAGCGACGTCTTCCAAGGCAGCCCGATCAGTATGCCATGTAGTTGAACATCGCCATGCTTGCGAGAGAACTCTTGCTCATGTCCACACATCTGATCCTAACAAGATTGTTGAAACTACTTTTAATGCAGCCGTTGTTAAGCTTGAGGGTGCCTTAGCTAAATCTAGTTCAATTAAGGTTAAAAAGGTAAAAATACTTTATACATTTTTATTTTACTATTTTTTAAAACACATTTTTATTTTATTATATTGCTAAGTGCAAGCTTTTTTCAATGATTTTACCTATAGACCTCTAATTTTTATATTTCATAAAATAAACCATAGTTTTTCTTTTATTTCCATTCTTTAAGAGATAAAACAAATGTAAGGAAAAATCAAAGTAAAAAATTATATTGGATTTACAATGGGTTTGACAAAAGTAATTTCAAATTCTATTAAAATTAATTCCCAAATTCGACATATAAATACCCTTATTCTTTAGCAAGTCAGAGTGATATATACGTAGATGATTCTATTTTATACAAATTGAATTAAATTGCAAATTCTATTTCGTGTTACATGGAGAAACGAATCAAATATTTCAAGAAATTGTATTGAAATAAGGGATCGATGATGCAAATCTTGTTAGCCGACCTAAAATCATTTTGGGAAAAAATATTTTTTGTTATTGTTGTTGTCTTGGTGGTGAAAGCTTTAAATATATTATCTTTGATGTCAACAAAAAGTTATTATTTGTACAATTCGTTGAATATTTTGTTATATTATTAGAATTTCTCATCATCGGTTAGTATAATACTTATATATCATATATGATTTATTAGGATGATCCTAGAACTGCAGGAGCATTGGAAACATGTAAAGAAGCAATGGAGTATGCAATTGGTGACCTTAAACGTTCAATAGACCAAATGGATCATTTTGATTTACGTAAGAGGGATGAGTGTGTCGAGAACATGAGGGTTTGGCTTAGTAGTTCCATGACCTTTTTGGAAACTTGCATCGATGCGTTCGAAAATACAACCGGAGATGCCGAAGAGAAGATGAAGTCAATGTTAAATGCTCCAAGAGAACTTACATGTAATAGCATGGATGTTGCAACTGAGCTCTATACAATTTTTAAGTCTTTGAAAAATACAAATACAAGTCAAGCTCACAAGCGCTCGCATGCTGAAGAAAAAGGTATGTTTGTGTGTTGCCACTTTCACACACTACCTCAATTTTATATTATTTTGTGCGATATTTACTTTAATTGCTCCAGTACATTATGCACAATCAATGTTTGCTTTCTTTATTTTCTAAGCTGTCAGTTTTCTTTATCGCTCTTATCATCACATGCATCTTTATTTTTCAAATTTATTATATAGTTGCAAATAAATTTTGTCTATGCGTCTCCTTTTAGTACAAATATATGATTGGAAACATAGGTATAGTAATACCTTTGACTCTTTGAGTATGATTCTTTTGATATAAGAACTTCTGATTGTTTTTAAGATAAATAGTTTTAGAATATGATTTGTGGAGAGGTTTTTCTTAAAAAAAAACTTGTTATGATGCTTTGTTATTTGTTTGTAGGAATGAGTAAAGATAAGGCAACAAATATTGTTTATTTAACTTATACTTTCTTAATTTACCAAGTAATTGCAAGATTTACTTTCAACATGGGGGATTCATCCATCCTCTTATTCATCATTTTCAATCTTAATACATACTCCCATATTCTTATTTAACACGCTTTCCATTTGAGCCTTTTTAAAAAATTCAAGTTATTTTTTTATTCCTTTTTTTTTATTTGGAAAATTCCTTTCACTATCTTACCTCGCAAATCATATCCTATAGTATACACCTTTCTGCACTTTCTATTACTATATTTACTTTTTTCTTACACCCACCTACCTTTTTACCCCATCTCTTTCACTTTATTATTTTTTTTCCTACACATTTTCATGCATTGATAGAAATAAATGTCTATAGTATGTGAGTCTAATTTAAGTTTCATAAATGGGGGTAGTATAAAATAAAAACTGATATAATAAAAGTATATTTATATGACGAATCTATTAACACATGACATGACTATATTTTTCCAATAATACTTGTAAAAATGTCAAAATTGGAATTGTTGCAATAGTTAGGGCACTAATCAAGTAATAATATATAGAGACAATATGGTTCATAAGCCATAGCATTAAGTTTGGAGATCAAAAAGGTAAACTCTAAAGGTGAAATTAGGGAGCTTATTTTGAGCATAACTCCTTTTGGATTTAGAGATTGTGATACAATTATAATTATTTTTTTAGAAAAACTAGTAAAAATAATCCCAACTTTTTTCCGTTCGCTCAAAATAATCCCAACTTTGGATTATTTTTAAATATTCGTACTTTAGGTGTTAATCGCTCAAAATGGTCCCAATCGGTCACCTAACCTGTTATAACAGGTAAGGTAACATATGTCACCACATCATTGGTTGAAAAAAAATATATAAAAAAGTTAAAGTGAAAAAACCCCAAACCAACTTTCCAACCCACAAACCATCCTCCCACCACCACCCACAACCCTAGTCTGGCAACCCTCCTCCCACCAGCAAATCCCAAGTCGTCGGTCGCCACCCTCACTCCGCATGATCTCTTCCCCGCATTGGCACCGCCCTCCCTACCCTATTCCCCCAAAACAACCAAACCCCCAACCCCTAAAATCCCTAAAAACTCCCTTTCTCGCCGCATTAAATGCCCAACCACCCCTTCTCCTACCCTTGAAACCCTAACACCTAGGGTTTTGATGGTGAGAAAAGGGGTGGTTGGGTGTTTGATGCGACGGACGAAGGAGTTTTTAGGGATTTTGGTGGGTTTTGGGGATAAGGGTTGGGTGGTTTAGGCAGGCAGGGGAGGACGGTGCTAGCGTTGGGAGGAAGTTTGGGTGGAGCGGGGGTGGCGGCCGAGAACCTAGGTTGTACCGGTGGGAGGAGTGCTACCAGACATTGGTGGTGGTGTGGTTGTCGTAGGTTAAGCTGCTGGATTTTTGTTTTGGTTTTATTTTATAAATATTTATTTATTTATAACCAATCACGTGGTGGCACATGTCACCTAAAACTAAATAAATTACCTCTTGAACAGGTAAACGGTCACTTGGGACCATTTTGAGCGAATAACCCTTAAGAATAATAAAATATTTGAGATAATTTTGAGCGAACGGGCAAAAGTTAGGATTATTTTTACGAAATTTTTTTTGTTTTTTTAATCTAAGTTCAAAATGAACAATTATCTGTAGTATGAGGACAAGAATAGTAGTGATTTAAAAAAAAAAAGAAAAAAAAACCTTAATAGTTTGTATACATGACGTACTTGTATATAAAAAGGTGCGTTATACCCTGAAATTTACCTAATGTGGTTATCTCATACTCCGTATTAAACATTGTCATATACGGAGTACTATGTACACATTTACAATATACACTCAAAGATTTGGCGTGTGTATGTGCATGATATGCAACTAATAGTATAAATATCACTCGAAATTGCAATTTTCAACGAAAAAAAGATTTAATTCTTAGGTTTTGTTGTATTACATTATGAATCAATTATGAATAAAAATTCATCAAAATCTTGACGCTAAAGCTTCTACTAGTGTATTATTTTAGGGAAAGTTACTAAAGAAGGCGAGGCTCGACTTTGGGCAGATTTAAGGGAGCAAAAACTACTTCATGAGCGTGGTGCATATGCGAGTATGAAGGCAGATGTAGTAGTATCTAAAGATGGAAGCGGTAAATTTAAAACTATAACGGATGCCTTGAAGGAAGTACCACATATAGATGCAAATAAAGTGGGAACCATTGTAAATAAAACATTTGTCATCTACATCAAGGAAGGCATCTATGAAGAAGAAGTTCGAGTAGAGGCAACAATGTCGAATGTTATGTTCGTAGGTGATGGACCGACTAAAACAATAATCACCGGGAAGAAGAGCTTTGGTGATGGTTTTGCTCTCTACAAAACTGCAACAATTTGTAAGATAATTCTATTCATGAGCTTATTCTATAATGGCTATTTGTATTGAATCATATTTATTTATATGCGACCCTAACATAGTAACATAATATGCAATAGATAATTATCTACACAAAATTATAAGGGTTTTCAAACTAGCATGAACAAAAAAAATATGGTTTTATATTAGTAACTTTTTAGAAAGTACCTTATGATGCCTTAATATTGATAGAAAATTACATAAGGATCTGGACAACTACACCATGCAACCAAAGGTGTTTTATGATCATGTTCTCACAAGTTACCAGTATATGAGAAAAGAAAAAACTTAGTTAATTGTATCGATCATAGCTAATGTACAATTGGTGATAAGTAGTATTTTGTACTCCGTATTGTTAATAACCTTGAACACGAAACCAAAAATACTAAAGGTCGTAAGTTGTCACAATCAAATGTATCCTGATGATGTGTTGGATAAAGATGATGAGAATGTGGATAATGTATTTGGAAAGGAATAAAAAGACAATATTATTCAACTAAAAGTTAGAGATATCTAAACAAATATAAACATCACAATTTCTTGTAGATTAAACAAACTAACATAGATGTTAAAAGTAGCATAAATTCAAATCAAAATCTATAATGGTTTAACATTACCATAATTAAGTAAAAGCATGAATATAGTGATTTTAAGAAACTACCACTATGAATAAAACTACGACCATTTTCTGTAAATTGTCAATGAAAACAAAAACAATAAAATTCCAAAACTATTTCTTTGTAGAAATTAAGCCCAATTACTCTTTTCACTTAGAATCACACGCCAAGTTTTCTTTTATGACGTTTTTTGTGACATATACACATTAACTATGAATTTACATTTATTATTGCTCAACTTGTTAGTAAATCAATTTGTTTTTTTCTTTTGTTAAATGCAGCAATAATGGGAAGGAATTTCATAGCCAAGGATATAACCTTTGAGAATTCAGCAGGTGTAGAAAAGCACCAGGCAATAGCTCTGTTGGTCCAATCTGATATGTCAATATTTTATAATTGTCATATAAATGGCTACCATAACACATTGTATGCACATAGCTATCGACAATATTTTCGGCATTGCACCATTACAGGTACCATTGATTTTATATTTGGAAACGCAGCTGCGGTTTTTCAAAACACTAGGCTTGTCATACGTAAGCCATTAGACGATCAAGACTGCGTAATAACAGCCCAAGGTCGATTAAATGTAAAAGGGCCAACAGGGTTCATACTCCAAAATTGTACCATAATGGCAGATCCATTGTACTACCCACTACGCCATAAGAACAAAGCCTTCTTAGGCCATCCTCGAAAGAAGTTTGCTCGAACAATTGTCTTGGAATCGTACTTAGCTGACTCAATAGATGCCAAAGGTTGGAAACAATGGTCGGGAACATTTGGAAAAGATACTTGCTATTTCGCTGAGTTTGAGAATAGAGGCCCTGGTGCAACATTGATGGGGCGAGCTAAGTGGCATGGGATTAAGAAAATTAGTAAACACGAGGCAGATGGTTTTACTCCAGAAAAATTTTACGATAGTAATAGATGGATTCGTCCTACCGGAGTACCTTATGTACCGGGAATGGTGCCTAAATAGAGATAGATAGAGGAAAATAAAGTTGTGGTAATGTAGAAGCTCATCCACATATAGTTCTAGTCAATTTTATGTGCATATGAACCGAGGATTATTGATTAAATATGTATATGTTCTTTAATTAAGAAAATACTTCTGAAACTAAATATATGTGACACATATTATTCTAATAGTTAAGTAACCATTTTTGTTGAATATGTAATATAGATAATTATCCAAGTTGAAAAACCAAATGTACTTTAAAATTTTATAATTGATTTAGCTAGAATGGTTTATTACTTTTTTGGGTGCAGGCCCGTTCTTGACATTTTATGGGCCCTAGGCAAAGTAAGAAATTTGGGCCCTATATGATAAAATAATGGCACTTTTTTTTTTTGAGGGAATAAAATATTGGCACTTTAGTATAATAGTTTCTCCATTTTTTTAAAAAAATAAGTACTCAATTTCTCTTGGGCATATATACCATAGTATCTTTTATTATCAATAAGTATAGATTAAAACAATTAAAAATTAATAATTTATTCATTAAGAAAATTCCAACAATTACCCACATGACCTAATTTTTCTTAAATATGAATCACAAACATTAGTTGAACTTAGTAAGTTAATAGTGCAAAAATAATTATGGATCACTTATTAAAAAAAAACGAGGGAGTAATTTTTATACATTTAATTCAATTTCACAAATAGGTAGTGTCGGAAAAAAAAAAATTAGAGTACTTCATAGCTATAATCTCACAGCTGTTTTAAATTTCTTTTTTGGTGGAAACTGCAATTTTAAAAAAAGAGTTCTTCTTAATATGAAAAATAAATTAATAAAAAGGTCAATATTATTTACTGAAAAGTATAAGAAAGTACCATGAAAAATATAAACTAACAAGGTACATAAAAAGGTAACCAAAAATTAAGTAAAGAATGACATGGGAGTGGGTAAAAGTTGCAATAACATGGGAGCAAGGTGAAGGATTTATGTCTTCGCCAAGTGCAATTAATAGATATATAATGGATCAAATTATGTAGATAATTAAGTTCGTTCTTTAGGGTCGTCATTATCCGTTGCTAGACGTGATCAATGATTTTTTGGCTAGTTAAATAGTCCAAATCCTAATAGAATGGATCCTATAAGGTCACACAAAAGGGTGATGGATTCAACAAAAGAAAGAAGCCCATTATTGGGCCTCATGGAGTGGCCTGCCATATGGGATTGAAGAGGGAATAGCTTGGGCTTGGTTCTAGACTCTAATTATACATAATAACATATGATGTATATATAGAGGCCTTTCCTAAGGTTTAACATACAACACAATTAGTAGTCAACTGTGAATTGACAAGCTAGCAACCAAACCCTAAAGCCTTACGCACTTTCTCACTTCTCTTCCCTCATGTCCGCACACGCAGGTGGCGCGTGTGGTGCACGGTGGTGGTCGTGGTCGTGGTTGTTCGTGGCTCGGTTTTCTCCTCCCCTCCCCGTAGAAGGTGGTTTGAAGTGTTCGTGCCCAACTACCTAGCAGTAGTGGAGGTTCAATCCTATCCCGTGGACAAAGTAGAGGAGCAAAACTTGGGGCTCTATTATCTTCCTAATTAACAGTCAATCGCTTGTGGTAATCATGCGTCAATGGTATGCATTTTGTGATTCTTTATGTGTTATTCTTGTAATGTAGATCTTATTTAAGTGCAAACGAATATGATTCGTGAAATTCCAGATTATAGTATCAAAAACCCTACACGGGGAACTAGGGAAAAATTGCCATTGCAAAAAGAAAAAAAGTTAGTTAGGGGAGTTGATCCGTGCACCTTCTTTGATAATAGAACTTATAGCCACCTCGTACAGTCTTGAGAGAAGACTTACCTAACTTTTGTATTTTTCTTAAAAAAAAAAAATAGCCACCTCCTTCCGCTGGGCTACAACAGGTTCCATCTAACATTATTAGTGTTTAATTTAATACATATTTAAAAAAATAAACTAAAATTTATGGGCCCCCACCAACCCTGGTTCCTAGGCTATCCCATCTCTCTCCTATGCCCAGGGCTGGGGCTGTTTGGGTACTAAAATGTCCCTATCTATTGTAGCCTATGATAATCTTACCGGAATAAATTGAATAATAGTAATATCGTTAAAGTATAGAAGTCATCTTGACTGCAAAATCAAACTTAAATTAAAAGCTACAATTATTCATATTGTTTAAATCAAATAATCCCAATAAATTTCAATAATATAATGATAAATCAGAATCTAAAATTAAAGATTTAACACATACTATAAAAATAAAAATAAAATACAAAAACAAATTGATAAAAACTAAAAAATAATTTGGTATAAAATCAAATAACTAACCTAGAAAATAGTAAGATTTATATACTGAACAAGTCATTTAGAACCAAACAAAATGAAAAAACTTAATCAGAAAGAAGTGTAGATATCATGTGAGCGTCTAGTGAGACGAAGTGAGAATGAATGGCCGATGAGCTTCCGCCACTAGTGGAGCAACTATAAGAGCGAGAGAGTGAAGCCGCGAATCGCGAGCAAACCATGAGAGCAAGAGAGTGAAGTCGCTGGTGGAGCAGCCAAGAGAGTGAGCAAGAGTGAAGCAGTCGTGAGAAGGATGAAGACACCGCTGCTAGAGGAGGAGATTTGAGATCTAAGAGGAGAGAGGAAAGAAGAGAGAGAGAGAGAGAGAGGGAGAGGCGGTGGGGGACGGGGGGTATGGGTTTTAGGGAATGAAATTAGGGTATGGATTTTGCCTCTTTGCCTCGATGGGAGTTTTTTAGATTTTATACTCAGTATGTAATGTTAAAAATATAAACGAAAAGTAATTTTTTCGGATATCCGATCCGATATCCGATTTTTTCGGATCGGATATCCAATCCGAATTTGATTTTGGATCGGATTAACAGATTTTAAGATAAGTTTGCTCAGCCCTACTTCATATCCTACCGGCAAACTTGACTTAACTACATACCTCCTGTCTCTCATATTTCTATTCTCTTCTTATTGGGTCGTGGGTTTGGGTTTGTGGTTTTGGGTTTGGGTTTGGTGGTGGGTGTGGTTGTGCAGTTTATTGTGGGTTTTGTGGTGGCTTTAGAGGATGGTGGACAATAGCTCACTAGTAGATGCTGAAGTGTAAATTTTGGATGATGATGATGTTGTTTGTTGAGTATGATGTTTGTGTAGAATTTTCTTTTCAAAAGTGCTTCTGTATTTATAAGGTGGATCTTTGATGTGCGAATGATGGAGCTAAATTTTAAAATTTGGTTGAAATTTCAATTTTCTAACTTTAGGAGGGAAATTGTACCCCCTTAAAAATTTAGTAGAAAATTTGGCTACTTTATTAACCAACTATTTGGTTCCCACTTTTTCTCTCATCCACCTAATCACATACCCCTAACTATACTTACTAATATTTCATTTAGAATTTTTTTTGGAGTGCATGAAAGATCCTTTGTTGCACTTGACTTCACAAACACTATCTTTAGATAGAAAGAAATTGAGGGAAAGGAAAAGAAGAGAAAAGGAGGGATGCATCATCCTTTGTTTGGATATCTAATGTAAGGAGGGAAGGGGATGGAATTAAAAGGATCAATTTTCCTTTTTTTTAACGCTTTGTTTGGATAACAAGTAAGGAAGTAAAGGAGGGGGAGAGAGATAGGAGGAAGGGAAGGGGAAAGAAAAGGAGGGGGATGTGAGCTCTATTTTCCTTCCAAATCTCTCCAATTTTGGAGAGATTTTGCTTATTAAAAAGAGAGAGAACGAAAATGAATCTCTCCCTCTCCTTTCCCTTCCTTCCCTCAATCATTTACCCAAACAAGCGAGTTTGTCACCCTCCCTTTCTCTTCCCTTCTTATTCTCCCATTTTCTTCTATCCAAATAAACCAAGCAAATCCCTCTATTGTTGGAGATATTTAGATGCAAAATGGAAGTTGACCTTCTCCCTCACCTCACCTCATCTCACCTCCCATTCCCCTCCCTCTTTTTCCTTCTTATCCTTTCTCTCACTATTGTTATCCAAACATAGTGGAAGGTAAAATACACTTTTATACTATATTTGGATAGCAAAATTAAAGGGAAAGGGTGGGGAAGGAAAAAGAGGGAAGGGAAGGGGAGGTGAGGGAGAAGGTGAACTTTCATTATCCTTCTAAAAATCTCTCCAACAATAGAGAGATTTGGTTTATTATAAGGGGAAAGAAAATGAATCCTTCAAATGCCCTCCCTTTCTCTCCTTGCATTAGGTATCAAAACAAAGGAAGATCCATCCTTCATTTTCTCTTCTCTTCCTTTTCCCCTATTTCTCTCTATCCAAACATAGTATTAATTAACTAATTAATTTCATCTTCTTTCTATATTCACTTTTAATCAATCAAACTCCACTATCAATTTTTCTATTAACCTTCTTAAAACATGTCTTTTTTTTTTTTGAAACATTCTTAAAACATGTCTATGTTATAGAGAAATGAAAGTTTTATTTGCATAAAATAAAGAGTAGAGTAACAACAAAATAATACACAATACTAATGTCTCCAGTATCCCTAATGTCATGAGTAAATAATTTCTTTTTTTGATATATTTTAGAGAATATCTAACAAGTCTAATTGTTTCAAAGTACGCTTTTTTCCCATGTTAGAATAATATGAAATCAGGTTAAAAAAAAAAAAAGAAGAAAAAATTTATAAAAAGAAAAAATTAAAATCATTTAACTAACACCAGCTATTCGAAGTATAACTTTGTACAGTAATTGTCACTGCTAAACAAAATAAATAAATAAATAAAACCCTTAAATATTAAGCATGGTGGAGTAGTGTGGTACTCCAGTGGTATTAAGCCAAGAGGTAGCATTTACATAAAATTTACTAATAGTAAAATCTTGAACTTGCGCTGAACTTAACTGCTTGACACCATTCCATTTCACTCTCTTTTCTTTGGTTGCACCAGGCCCTCTATTTTCAAATTCGACGTAAAACAAAGTATCTAGCCCATAATCACCGGACCATGGAGCCCAACCTTCATAATGAATGGCTTCATCGATGAATGATTGCATAATAATAGTTCGAGAATAATCCTTCCATGGTCGGCCTAAGAAGGCCCTATTTTTATCTTTAACTGGGTAATAATCAGGGTCCGCGGTAATGGTGCAATTTTGAAGGATAAATGCACCTGG
The DNA here is from genome assembly GCF_948465745.1 of Chenopodium album. NCBI lineage: Eukaryota > Viridiplantae > Streptophyta > Magnoliopsida > Caryophyllales > Amaranthaceae > Chenopodium > Chenopodium album. The sequence goes on from NC_137856.1 coordinate 11,638,224, forward strand.
ACCATCGGATTGTAGTCGGCCTTGGGCTGTTACAATACATTGTTGATTTTCTAATGGTTTTCTAATAGCCATTTTGCAATTTTGAAAAATAGCCATTGCATCTCCGAAGATGAAATCTATTGTGCCAGTAATGGTGCAATGACGGTAAAATTGACGTGATCTTACCGCGTAAAGAGTGTCTTGATATCCATCAAAACGACAGTTGTAGAAGGTAGAGAAATCGGATACTACGCGTATTGCCACTGCTTGATGCTTTGTTGGTCCTGCTGAGTTCTCAAAGCCTATGTCCTTGGCCATGAAACCATCACCTATGATATCTGCAATAAAATAATGTATTTTTTTTTTCAAAATTAACATCAAGATCATATTATATAAGGACTTTAAACCAATTTGTCAAAATAAAAGAAAAGAAAATGATTTAATCATATTATACTTTCTATTTTGTCTTTGTTTTCTTAGAATATGCCCATAAACACACGTTAGACAAACCTTATTAACCATTAGTACTAATAAGATTTAATTGAACATGTTATTACTAATAGGATGAACAATGCATTATATAATAGTTAAAGAGACTATTTTAATTTTAATTTTTTTAATTTTTGTTGATAGAGACTAATTTAAAACTAATAAAACACATAATTATATTTTTTAGAAACTAGAAACGTTTGTGGTTTTACATAAAACATTGTGTACAATAATTAAACTATAACACATTTTGAAGGTAAATGTAATTATTGTAACAAAATACTACTATAATAGATTCTTACCAACAGTTGAAGTTTTGAACGTTTGATAACCATCAACAAAGTTCTTATTTCCGGTGATCTTGGTTTTGCTATGTCCATCACCAATAAATATAACATTAGTCTTACTCTTATCAACAATAACATGCTCCTTATATACTCCTTCCTTAATATAGATCACAAATGCCTCCACATTGTTACTAGGAACTCGATTTATCGCTTCCATAATAGTCTTATATTGTCCACTCCCATCCAAAGCCACGGTCACATTAGGACGAATTTTCGTAGTTGGAAGCTTCATGATATGGCGTCTTTGATCATTGATCCAAGCAGGGAGTTTTTGTGATTCAGATGCAACCTTAGGTTTCGAGTCATCCATCAAACGACGGTGATGAAACACACGCTTAACATCAAAGGAACTTTTTAATGAGCTTAGCGTAGAAACAATGCTTAAAGTATCACTAATAAGCTCCTTTGAAGTTTTTAATAAGTTCTTCATCATTTGTCCTACATTACTAGTCGAATTTTCAAATGCATCAAAACAAGTTTCTTGGTACGTTAAAGCCCCACTAATCCATACCTTAAGATTCTCCATCAATTGGTCTAATTCTTTCAATTTAATGCCATTCACAGAATTCATTGATCTCTCTAAATCATTCACTGAGTTTTCGACTAATTCTTTGCAAATTTCAAGCCCTTGGATTGCTCTTGGATCATCTTTTGGTACATGTAAATTGGAGAACTTGTTAATGGTATCCAAAAGTTCTTTCTTTGTTGCATTGAAAGCTAACTTCAATAGATTCATTGGGTCACTTGTGTTGCTAGCAGCCGAATTAAGGGTTCCAATACATGTTTTTTTGTAATGTGTTGGATTACAAAGAGATTGGATGGCTTTATTTGATGTGGCTAGCTCTTCATTATTGTTAGAAGGTTCGGTATCGGTATCGGGCTCGTGGTGGTGGTGGTGGTAGGTGTGCATACCAACCACCAATGCCGCTACCGTTCCGATCAACAACAAGAAAAAGGCAAAATATTGAGCAATCTTTTCCTTCTTTGCATTCTTATTTGGTATCATTTTTAAGACTTGTGTGGTTAGGGTTAGTTTTGAAATATTTAAGAATGGTTTAGGAGAGAATTAAAGTAGTAAAATTCAAAGTAGTCAAGTTTAAGAATTCTATATACTTACAAAAAAAGATGAAGATAAAATGGGTGGTTGAAAATTGAACAACAAATTTGATAGTTGTAATTGAATCCAACAAGGTTACACTTACGTAAGAATAGTTGTTCGCGATATATGTATCCATTCATTGTTTCAACTATTACAGAATTTTGTTGATGTGGTGTGATGTTTATCTAAAATTATTCCCTATTTACATCTATGTTTTGGTGTTACTCCAAAGTTAGCAAACAAATTAAATTCAACTATATGACAATATAAAGAGAATTTTTATGTATTGTCAAATTTGATTGATACACTTACATTGACTTTAATATCATCTCCAAACTGTTGTTTTTAGTCTTCTTCTTCAATTTAGGACATAAATTTAGAAGTAAAGTTTACATTTTTATTTATTTATTTAAAAAAAATAAAGGTAGAATTTATGTTTAATACCCAAACTACATCCTATCCATTTATAATTTATCATTAATGTTCAAATCGTAGCCAATGTCCCAAAAAAATATAAGTTTACTGGGTATATTTCTTGTTTAATTAATTTGCTAAATCTACTCTTTTTTTTTTTTAATTTGTATCTAAATATAGTAGGTTCATTTTGTAATTAATACTCACTGGAAAAAAATGATATACTTCATTTTTTGATACTTGCAACACACCCTTTTTCACGGTATTTAAGAAAAGTGGGTCTTATGTGATTTAAAACACTTAAAATAATGGAGATAGATTGTTAAAGATTATAATTTAGTAGGCCATGAGATTATAGTAAAAATAATAGTACAACTTTTGACATAAAATACTTTCCAATTATGGTGTGTTGCAACTAGTCCATTTTATGGAAGTATTGCAACTATAAAGAAACGGAGGAAGTAATTAAGAATCATGATAATAAAAAAAAAAAGGAAAAATTGCCCAAAATAATCCGACCTTTTGCCCGTCCGCTGAAAATAATCCCACCTTTGGATTATTTTTTAATAATCCGACTTTTATACCCAATCTGCTTAAAATGGTCCCGGGTGACCAGCAACCGGTTGAAGAGGTAATTTTTTTTTATTAAGTTTATTTAACACATATCACTACTTGATTTGTCCAAAATTAACAAAAACAATTTAAAAATAAATAAATAAATAAATAAATAAATAAAAATAAAAACCATCACAAATAAGCACCGCCATCCCCACCACTACCCAAAACCAAGTGCCCAGAACCACCGCCACTGATGCGCTGACCCGAAACCACCGCCATTGACGCACCAACTCGAAACCACCTCCACTGACGCGCTTACCGGAATCTCATCCCACCCCAGCCAACCCACCCCAAAACCCCTTTCGAAAAATCGAAAACCCACCCACGGCAAATCGAAAAATCTGGGATCGGGATTGGGGTTGGGGAGGTCGGAGCAATTGGTTAAGGGACGGTGGACGGGGAGGGGGCTGGGATTGGCCGGGAAATGGATTTTCGAGGGTTAAGGGCTATAATACGGTCGTCGGTTAGGGTTTCGTGGGGTAAGGGGTTGGAGGCTGGGCGTGGGATCTCACTGGTAGGGCTGGGCTGGGCGTGGGATTCGACGCTAGTTGGAGTTGGGATTCGGTCTCGCTGGTAGGGGTTGGTGGTTTTTATGGCTGGTTGGTGTGGGAACTGGTGGTTCTAGCCTTCTAGGGGAGGAGCGTGAGGCTGGGTGGTCGGGACTGGGATTCAGGTTGCTGGTGGCGTGGCGCGGCGTCGGAAACGGCGCCGGATCGGAGTCAGCATCGGCGCCAGAATCGGAGTCAGCATCGGCGCCGACTTAAGGTGGTCGGGGTATGGATTCGGGTGGTGGTGGGGTGGCTTGGCAGCTGGTGGGGTGGCTTTAACATAAGTAATTGTTTTTTTTTTAATTTTTCTTTACAAAAAAAAATATCTTTTTGTTTAAATTTTTAGTTTATATTAAATTTTTTGGACCAATCACAGGCCGCCACGTGTTAGGTAACCTGTTATAACAAGTTACATGACCGGTTGGGACTATTTCGGGCGGATTGACTATGAAGGTCGGATTATTTAAAAATAATCAAATGGTGGGATTATTTTGAGCGGATGGCTCAAAGGTGGGATTATTTTGGGCAATTTTTCCTAAAAAAAAAGTCATTCTCTAATAAGATGACTATCTTACCGGAACAATAGAATAAAAGTTTTCACATTCACTAAATTCCTAAGGGAATCCTAGCTCCGGTCGCTTGATTAATTTAATAGATGGTATTTTATTCACTAATTCCCAATGGATTCTTCGCTTAATTAATACTCCGTAGAATAGAAGGTATCATATTCACTAAAAGCATAATGGTAAGGGTCTTTCTTGGGTTGGAAATGAATTCATCAATTAAACCATTATTGTAGTACCTGGTTATAGGTTGTGGGTCATAGTTACCATTAGCCAAGTGTAATGGTTTCGGCCCATGTGTTATCTCCTAAAGGTAACAATTACCCTTACTATCCACAAACATAAATGAAAGGAGATAGGTTTAAGTAATTCATTTTTAAGGTTAAACCAAACAAATGAAAAGATAACAGTTAAATGATTCATTTCCTCTCTCTTGTTTGTTTCTTTTCTACTCAATTTCCAATATTAATACCAAACTGTAGGGATTATAGGTACTACGCAGCGGAAATAACATGAATCATATTCATTGACAAGGGAATAAACGCGTCGTCAATTGTCTATCCCTAGATCAAATACAATTTATACAACCTAAACAAACCTAATACGAGTATAAGGCAAGCATAGGGGTCGAACCACAGAGAACGGATAAACACCACCAAATGTTATCGACAATTAAGCTAGTCCGGAATAGGAGATAAATAAACTAAAGTCTAAAAATGCTAAAACAAGAAATAAAACATTAAGGGAAATGGTTTAGGTATAGCATTCACTTGAACATAAACAAAGGCATAGAAATTGAATTAATTATGAACTAAACATGCTCAAATATCGAAATAAAGGGTCCAATCTAGCCGCCTTCCGGGGTCAATTGGCTTCTCCTAACATAGCCTCTATGTTTCCACATTAGAACCATATACTAGGAGGTACTATTAAATAACAATCGATAATAATGAACCTTAACTAAGTCAACTTCCGTTCCTTGTTAGCAAAGATTCACCTTTAATCAACCAACAATGTGCACTTGCAAGAAGATTAAAGAATATCAAGCATATAAAGACTTTAATCACAAATAGAACAACTCTAAACCTAGAACATGCTCAAGATCCAACTACACCACAACCATCCCCTTAATGGGGAAATTACTCACTAATCATGATAATAACAAGATTAATTAACAAATAACCAAGAATCAACATGATTAACAAGTAATACCAACAACTAAAACAATAATAAAAATAAAGCAATAAAAATAGAGGAGAGAGAGTTAGAGATTCTCATTGATTGAAGATGTAAATCAATAGAAAAGATGATCAATTTCTTCTTCAAAATCCAAGTTCAACAATGGTGAAACCCTCACTTTCTCTCTCTAAACTACCCTAACCCTAAGCTAAACCTAGAGAGAAAAGCTCTCCTAAAAACTAATTAGAGAGTAGAATAATAGATGGATGATTCTCTCTCTAGATTAGGGCTAAAATGTACATAATGTTCTCATTCCAAAACTAGGGGTCTTAATATGCCCCTCACATTACTCTAAAGATGAGTTAAAATGCACGGAAATACCCACGAGAGCGGCCGCTCCATCGAGGATGAGCGGACGCTCCAGAGGGTATTAATCTAAACAGCCGCCTTACTGGAGCGGGCGCTCTCCCAGACAGGAGCGGGCGCTCCCGGTGTGGAGCGGGCGCTCCTCTCTGATGGAGCGGACGCTCCATAAGTCTGGGAAACAGGGGATCAGCAGAGGAAATGGAGCGGACGCTCCTCTCTGGTGGAGCGGGCGCTCCTCTTTATAGCTCCGGACTCTTCTCCAAATCCATGCTCCTCTCTTCCGCTATTCCAATGCACTCAAAAGGTTGACTAAGCCTCGAGCAGGACCACGCGAGCACTCCATCAAACCTGCTCAAACACTCATACACAAACATAAGCATAGAAAAGAGGGAAAGCGGCAAAGCAAGGCCAAAAACAAAGTAAAAAGGAGGGGAAAACACAAAAAGGAACAAGGCAAAGAAATCTAAAACAAAGTGCTTGAAAAGGCTCAAACAAGTGTCAAGTGAAGGGAAAAACCCTTAAAGAAAAGGGTAAAAGGGTGGTATAAATACCACTCATCAAAATCCCCCACACTTGCCTCTTGCTTGTCCTCAAGCAAGATGAATCAAAACAACGAGCAAACACAACAAACATAACATGACAAGGCTTACGACAATCGATCAAATACCACGGTGAGAAATGCTCAATTCGGGCTCAAATATAATGACATTGATCAAAGAATACCTACCTTTCTCAATTCAAGAGGGAAAACACGCTTTAAGATGCTCAAGGTTGAAAAAGACAAACCTAAGCTAAGCATAGAGAACTAATGATTTCATCCTCCACCCTAGCCCCATCCAAGACGGTCCACGTTCTCTCCGCTAGCTTCAATTCATCCCCTAATTGGCTCCTCATGATTCCGCGAGGGAACCGGAAAAAATAATTCTATGTGGAATAATGAGGTTATCCCGACATCTCAACTATGCGTACTCTCTCCATAGGGTTGAAATCCATCTCCCTCCACCGTTTCCTTGACCACACCCCTCTAGAGTCCAAAGGTCTTAGTTAGGGTTGCAATGTCATGGCTAAAGGTTAAGGTAGGGAATTAATTTGAAAACTTTGGTGAAGACTCCTAAGTGAAGCATAAGAGTGGCCATCTCTCAATAACAACATAAGAATCCAACCTAAGTTTCAAATCACAACCTTCAATACAATTTACACGACAATACTACTCTCCTTTTTTCAAGATTTTCATTTCACTCAAAATTTTTTTTCAAATTCTTATTATATTTTTTTTTTTTTTTTTTTTTTTTTTTCACGAATAGACTTTCAAGACCTCATTCGAACCAAATTGCACAACTTTCTTGTTTAAAATAAAGACTCTCAAACCCGAACCTCACAAGCCGATGCTTCACTAACTACAAGGGTTGGTAAGACATAGGCCGCTAGGTTTGTAATGTGGTTTAACCAAGAAAGGGGAAATAAGGCTCAACATGGCTAGCAAGAAGGTACATGCAAAATAAAAACCAAATTTGTAACAAAACACAAGGAAAACAAAGAAAAATGAGAAGAGATGCCCTCTTCCTCCTCTAGAGTTATATGATCACGGTCTTGGGAGCTAGATACCAACACAAGGATTGAGACACACATAGTTAAGGATCCAAAATGCCGCTCGACAAAAGTGATGAAGGCTTGAACAATAAACGCTCACATGGGATATGAATTTAAGCAATTACCAACCAAAAGAATCCTATTCACTACGGAGAGCAACACCATCTTACCACTTTCCCGTGAACTAGGGGTTCAAACGTCCTCAAGAGTTCTAAACCGGGCTACCTTAGCTTAAAATGTGTCTAGTTCAACCCTAAGCACTCTCAGACCGTGAAGACCCTCTTCAACTAGGAAGGTAAGCATTCAAAAATATGTCATAACAAAGGCATATAGGTCCACATTTCCAAATGAAGGAGCAAATTCTCAATTTTCAAAAATTTTCTCTTGTCATGATTATGAATGTCACAAAAAGAAAGAAGAAAAGCAACCCACAAAGGAAAAAGGAAGAAATCAAAACGGTTCAAAAGAGAGGCATGTAAATCACATAAATCCCAATCGACATACAATGATCGTTGAATACAACATCAACGATCCCAGGTTCCTTAGAACCAAATCAAACAACCTCGAACCATTCAACTTCTTCCTAATCTAAACTAAACTATGCAACCATTCAAATATTTAAAGAGTTGAGAAGGGAAATTTGTCACCCAAATATGCTTAGAAAACGCAAGTCCACTATCAATGAAGCTCCATTGCCTGGAAAAATTTGAGGGACGCGCCAATAAGCCCTACAAAATGTCAAAATCCAACACAACTCGGCAAATATTCGGTTAGTAGCAAGAGAAAAAGGAAAATAAGAAGAAAAGAAAGCAAAATAAAAATAAAATAAATAAAATAAATAAAAGCAAAAACTACTAAAGAAAAAGGACAAAGAAAAGAAGAAAAGAGTTTGGATTAAAGGGGAAATTTGGATTTTTGAAAATGGGAGCAAAACAACACAAGGCTATCATCAAATCAGAGAACATAGAAGGTGAGCATCAACCAACACCGAGAAAAAAATATAAGCAAGAGACACATATTGGCCATGAATATGCCCCATAGAACAAAGCCCTTAAATGAAACAATGAATAGGCACCCCCCCACACTTGAACGAAAACCGTCCTTGGTTTGATCAAAATTGGGAAATAGGTGGGAGGAAGGGCTAAACTTGGCCCGAGGGCCCTAGTCCTCCATGTGAGAACTAGAGCCCTCTCCATATGGACGCCACTCGTAGTCGACGTCGATAGGAGGGCCATGGGGGTCCCAACCACCGGTATAACCCGGTGGAAAACCACGGTTCCGGTACAACTCTTGTTGGTAGTCCGGAAGAGGGTCATAGGGAGGGGGCATCACAAGGGGCTCGGATGTGTACATGGGGTAGTTGGGGTCCCCACGGTAATCACACCCCCCCGGTGCTTTGTAATCATACCCCTCAGAGGTGGGGTAGTTCACTCGGGGGGTCCCTTGAGATGAAGGCCCGGACCAATAGGGCCAAACCGGTTGACGGGGAGTGCCGTCAGAATGCGGTTCCTCGTATGAAGGAACCGGCCCCTGTTGGGGCGGAAAATACGGGTAGTTCACCGGTGGGTCAAAATGTCCTTGGTTTACATGCCAATCATAAATGTTGGCGTTGTAAACCGAGTTCCCATCGGCGACTTCCGTCAACCGGTTTACTTGCATAGACAAATTCTGAAAAGCTGACTCGATGTTAAATGAGGAAGAGGAAGAAGAAGCCATACCTCCCCCGCTAAAGGGGGGGACGTTCACTTGTTGAGAACCTTCCCCATAGTGGAAGGATTGATGCTCGAAATGTTGAAAACCTTGTTGTTGTTGCTGAAATTGTTGTTCTTGAAATTGTTGTTGTTGAAATTGTTGTTGGTCTTGTTGCCGCCTTTGCCTTGGGGCCCGGGGAGCTCTCTCCCTCAACGACAAGCTACCCTCCTCAAGGTTAGCTCGAGGAACGCGCCATTGATTTTCATCTTCCGGCGGGTTGGTGATGTAGTCGGTCGGGAGGAGGCACCAAGAAGAATCGCGGACCATCCAAACCCGCTCATCTCCCCCAACGCGAGTAGGCACCTCGCGGATCATCCCGGCCGTCTTGAGGGCCCCTAGGTTCAAGTAGGGCTGCTCATCGACTGGGGTAAGCTTGGCTAGCTCCGCTCCATAGCCTAACTTGTAGGCTATCCATGTAATCATCCCCCCCAACTGAATATCACCAGCGAGGGAGACACCAAGTTGCGTCTCATGGAAGCGGTCAGTGAGGAGGCCCCCGAAATTCATCCCATGGTCGTAGTTGATGTACCCGTCGGTGGCCAACCACAGTAGAACGAGCTCTTCTTGGTTGATTTTCCCGAGCTCTTGGCGAGAAAATAAGGCATACACCATTAGCCTGTGAAAGTACCGGAGGGCCGGATGGATGATTTCCGACGCCTTTGCCGATCTTGATTTGAATTTGGTGTTGCCTTGGGTGATGGTGCCCCACCACTCTTGCTCGTCGTAGCCTTGCCACATCCTCTCGTTGTCATAGGCTCTATGCACTGGGGCCTCGGGATCCCACCCGAACATCCGGTTGAGCTCACTCATTGGAACCTTCCGCGGGTTGTTGAACATACGGAAGTTAAGCTCAAGTTCTTTCACCCCTCGCCTCTCGATGGATTGAAGGTTGAATGAGGAGAGGAATTCGAGGGTGAGCTCCCGGTAAGTGAATGGTGCCTTGGGCTCGGCCTCCGGGTGCACTTGCAAGAAGATTAAAGAATATCAAGCATATAAAGACTTTAATCACAAATAGAACAACTCTAAACCTAGAACATGCTCAAGATCCAACTACACCACAACCATCCCCTTAATGGGGAAATTACTCACTAATCATGATAATAACAAGATTAATTAACAAATAACCAAGAATCAACATGATTAACAAGTAATACCAACAACTAAAACAATAATAAAAATAAAGCAATAAAAATAGAGGAGAGAGAGTTAGAGATTCTCATTGATTGAAGATGTAAATCAATAGAAAAGATGATCAATTTCTTCTTCAAAATCCAAGTTCAACAATGGTGAAACCCTCACTTTCTCTCTCTAAACTACCCTAACCCTAAGCTAAACCTAGAGAGAAAAGCTCTCCTAAAAACTAATTAGAGAGTAGAATAATAGATGGATGATTCTCTCTCTAGATTAGGGCTAAAATGTACATAATGTTCTCATTCCAAAACTAGGGGTCTTAATATGCCCCTCACATTACTCTAAAGATGAGTTAAAATGCACGGAAATACCCACGAGAGCGGCCGCTCCATCGAGGATGAGCGGACGCTCCAGAGGGTATTAATCTAAACAGCCGCCTTACTGGAGCGGGCGCTCTCCCAGACAGGAGCGGGCGCTCCCGGTGTGGAGCGGGCGCTCCTCTCTGATGGAGCGGACGCTCCATAAGTCTGGGAAACAGGGGATCAGCAGAGGAAATGGAGCGGACGCTCTTCTCTGGTGGAGCGGGCGCTCCTCTTTATAGCTCCGGACTCTTCTCCAAATCCATGCTCCTCTCTTCCGCTATTCCAATGCACTCAAAAGGTTGACTAAGCCTCGAGCAGGACCACGCGAGCACTCCATCAAACCTGCTCAAACACTCATACACAAACATAAGCATAGAAAAGAGGGAAAGCGGCAAAGCAAGGCCAAAAACAAAGTAAAAAGGAGGGGAAAACACAAAAAGGAACAAGGCAAAGAAATCTAAAACAAAGTGCTTGAAAAGGCTCAAACAAGTGTCAAGTGAAGGGAAAAACCCTTAAAGAAAAGGGTAAAAGGGTGGTATAAATACCACTCATCATTCATACAGTACCTAATCCAAGGATCTAATGCATAACACATAAAGAACAAATAATTGTACCTTTGAAGCGTGATTCCACGTGCGATCGAGCAAGAACAATGGGAGATAAAGAACCCCAAGCATGATTCCTCTACTTGGTCCACGGGCACAAGTTAAAACTCCACTAATGCTAGTTAGTCGTGACTGAATGCTTCAATCAACCTTCAACGAAGAGGAGAGGAGACAAACGAGCCACGAACCACCACCACCACGAGCAACCACCTTGCTAGGGTAGTCCGTACAGTTGTACGGATGAGGGGAAGGAGAGAGGCGTGTGAGAGAGAGTTCTAGAGTGTTTGGTTGCTTGTTTCATAATTCACTATATGAGTGAGTTGTGACTTAATGCAACCCTAGGCATGGCCTCTATTTATATATCACATATATAATTAGAGTCCATGTGAAGCCCAAACACTTAGCCCACTTCTAACTACACTAGCTCTATTCCTTACATGGCTTGTTATATCCTCATGAGGCCCATTAATGGGCCTCTTACTTGTTTAACCCAATACCCTTGTTGTGTGACCTCATAGGATCCATTCTATAAGGCTTTGGGCTATTTAACTAACCCAAAGATCAATTATCATATCTAGCACCAGATATTGACAACCCTATAGAATGAACTTATTATCTCCATAATAGTGATCCTTGATATATCTAGTAATTGCACTTATCGAAGACATAACTCCTTCAATCTCCCACTTTTCTGAGACAAGTGCGCAATATTCAAATTCCTTAAGTCAATGTGTGTCGATTTGATAATATGATTACATCTTATGTCGTGATCATATTAGTCTACAAATCTTTCTTGAAATCTGAGTTAGAATTACAAAACAAATGGTTACAATGTAATCCATTTGAGCACGGCCATGCATTTTCTGAAATTCTCCCTCTTCAAGGGGCCAAGACACATTCCTAATTAAATAGGTAGACTCAATCCAATCTTATGGCAACCAAAGCTCCCACTCAACTCATGAAGTAACCGGGAAACATCCTTTATAATCTCCAGTTACGGCCAGACGTTTGAATGTACCACAGTTAAAACAATCATTGAATGAGATCAATGTTCCACTCATGTCAAAGGAATCCACTAATATATCCGGAAGCTCTATACTTGAACTTCAAAGTAGGTCTATAGTTCGATCATGCATCATTCATGCATATCCATGTGATTGACCGAGCATCACTACGCTCCTATAGCCCATGAAACTGCGCTATCCAATCAATCTTAACATGCTAGTCCATTATTGGAAATCATTTATGTCCAGTTTAATGATTCCGAACTAGGAACTTAAATAATATATGAATTTAGTTCACCTGTGGGGTTTCATTCAAAAGGTCATCAACCTAGTGAGCCCATCAATTCATAATTATTTTGGACATTTTATTTAATCTTGAAACCACGATTAAATAAGATTGAAACTTTGTTTCAATTGATAAACATAATTCTGCAAGCTAATGTATTTACTTTTGTAATATGCTTTCTCAAAACATACACAACTAAAATTACATAACTTGCTTCAATCCAAAAACCTTAGTATGACTCTCATACCTTGGTCATGGAAGGGGTTCAGTAAGTAGAGTTCATGAGACATTCTCATAAACATGAACTTTGCAATTTCTAAATCTTATAATCATTTTTATCTCCATACACTAAGAATTTTCCTTCGCCCTTTCGCAAGGAACTTAGGAATTTCTAATTTGTATTCCAACGTTACATTGGAATTCGATTGAAATCTATCATCACTTGTTTTTTAAAACACGTGAATCAAATAGACGAGTATAGTCCATGGCATGCATGATGCATCCTTTGCGAATTGCATAAGGATCATCACTCAAAGTCTTAATTTCATCAACCTTTCTCAAGGTATTGAATCATTAAGCAACGTGCCATGTTCCATTGGATTGAAACTCTTTTCAATATAATGTTGAACCTTATAAGAATCTTATCAATATAAGCTTCTTAACCAAAACTCAAACATCCTTCGAGACCTATCTATATAGATCTTGAATCCCAAATGTACTCATCTTCTTCTCCAAGGTTTTCATACAAAATGCATTAACCATTACTTGACTATTCAAGCAACAAATAATCGCTCTTTGTACTAAACCAAGAAGACTTCATAGCTCCCACTAAAACATCTTGTACACACAAGACCTTTTCTTTATTTTACGAGAACATCAAACGATTTGATTAACTCACAAAATTAGGAACATTAACTCCCTGATGCTAACTTCAATCCATTATGGATCTTTTAGGCATCCCTAGGATAATTGGATCTCCAAACTTTTGATTGTATCATATACAAATCTTATTTCATGAACAATTTCAAGAAAGTGTTTTGAAATCCATCTACCAAATCTTATAAGGTAGAAATCACTAAATATCTTTAATAGATCTTTGCAACACGACTAAAGTAAAGGTTTCATCGTAGTCATAGTCATACTATGAATTTGTTGAATCCTTTAACAAGTCTTTGCTTTAGTTAGAAAACATTTTTCTTTCTTGTCTGCTTTGCTTACAATGGGTTTCACCCAATTTAGGCAAATTACTCAAGTGTCATACACTTGCTTACAGACTTAGAATCTATTTCAGATTTCCTGGTTTTAAACCACTTGGAGTCATAACTTGTCAAATCATCATTATTACTTGCATAATCATAATGTTCCAAAATAAATATTTTAGAACTCTTAGTCAATATGAAATCATATTTCTTTGGCTAAGTTTTACATATGCTAGTCATCATTGTGGGTTTGATGCAACAATTGAAACTCATACAACAACTTTGTTTAGTTTTCAATGAGAAACGACAATAGAGGATGTGCACTTGGAATGTACTACCTTCGACACATGGTTATTAATCCCATTACACTTAATGAGACCACGCGTTGTCATTTGTAACATGAGGTGAATCATGCTCATGTTGCTTTTATTCGATAACTTCTCAAATTTCTTCGAGATTTTCGAAATCACTTTTCTTGAACTCTTTCAAGGCTCTCGAACTTTTCAAGATTCTTATGCTCCCACTTACCTTTTGAGGAGGCATATTTAGCATAGGGTGAACCAACCATGGTTTTGAACCATGTTTGTTTGTTGCTTTTCTCGAACTCTTTTGAGATTTACACTACTCCCACTTGACCTTTTGGAACAATTTCCATAAGGGCACCTACTTGAGCAACAAACATTTTGTGCTAAGTATGGTTGTGTAGTAGTACCCCGTGCTCTATATAGGAATCGAACGTGCATCAAACGGTTTAATACATGTTTTATTCCTTGCTTTGTAAAAAGACTTAATAAGAACTTTTCTTATCCATATCACATATGAAGCCTTTGCTACATTTGATTTGACGTATATAGTTTGTTTAGTTTTGTAGCTTTTCTTAAAAGTATATCCCTTGAACAATGGTTGGAAGATAGGTAATTTACATCCATTATCAAAATATATCTCATATAGATTGATAACTTCCTTCATAAACACTTCACAACGATTTCACAACTCTTGGATGTTTATCAATGTCTTGGCTTAAATTCTCATTATTACGATCATATCGCAATACTTTGAATGTGTTGCCAATACATGTCTCGACTTAAATTTTCACAATTACAATCATATTGTAGTGTAATCATTATCTTGTCAAGTTGATACTGAACTTCATACTGAAAATTTTGAACTTTTCAAAATTTCACTCTTATGCTTCAACTAAGCACAAGTAGTGATCGTATCACAAATGAAGTTTCATTGTCTGTCTCTAGCCTTTGAACCTCTGGTTTTCTTACATCGATATGTATTCGACCTTGAGTTCTCATCATCATTTCTCTAAATGGTGACTTTGTCAAAGTTTCAAATTAGAATGATAATTACATATATCAATGGATTCATAATTCAATGATATTGAAAGTCCATCCCTTTGGATCTTCCGCATGTAATTTTCATTTTCATTCGAATTAATTGACATATTAGAGACAACTTATATATATAGAAATGGTTTAACTATTTCTACCATATAGATCTTTAAACCTATTTAGCAATTCAAAACACATTATGACTCAAAGAAGCATAGAATAACATTTATTCCACGTTTTGAATCTTCGATGCTTAGTCATTACTAACATTGAATGGTGTTTTGATAATGGCAAGAATGAATAACATTTATTTAATTCTAGCCATTAACAAGGTAAGGTGAAATGTAGGTTCTACTTGTAAAGTTGCAACTTTTGCTTCCAAACTTGTAGATTCTACTTGTGAAGTAGCAACATTTGCTTCTAAACTTGTAGATTTATTTCTCCTTTATCCATAACTTCTTCCTTTAGTTCAATCACATTGTGCAATGAGTGATCTAAACAAGACATCATATGTCCAAGAAGTAGCAATATGCTAAATCAATTTCTATAATATAATTCGTAAATTGGAACATTTCCATTCTTTTACCTTCCAACTATATGAGGTAGTTTCTAATCAATTGAAATTGGTCCATTTAATTTGAAGCATTTGTTGTTCATAACAACTTTTAGCATGTAAGTAGTTCTAGGTTTGAGAAGTAGCAACTTGTTTGCAATTCTTGGCCTATAACTTCTTAATGCGATCCTCATATATTCCTAAACCTTTCCCTTTGAGCCACTTAGAACATTTCTCTTAGGTTCAAAATGATACTTTGCTCAACTACTTTAAGCACTTTTCATGATTCTGCTAAGTCTATTCTATCATTATTTATATTTGAGTTTAATCAAGTATTAAACTCTATATAAAGTAGATGAAGAATACTGTTATTTGATCAACTTTTGATCATAGAGATTTCCAATCACTTTCTTATATTCAATCATATTGAAGATAAGAGTTTTATTGGACTTGTACATTTGTCTTTTGAGGGGTTGTACCTCTCATCTCATTATATCCCTTGAAACATTTTTCAAAAATGAAGATGTGTTGGTATTTTATTCAAACATTTTGAATAAAACCAACTTAGACATGTGACATGAATTTCTAAAACTTGCTTTTCAGAACAATCTTAGCAAAATTGGAATATAGGTTTATGGATTATCTTTTAAACTTTTTGAGAACGTTTCTCAACTTTATTTTCAATCGAGGAGATTATATATAATAATAAAATTAGAACGACATGTTACTTATAAGTAAACGCAAAATTCAATTATGTTTAACTAAAATTTAAAGTACCATAAGCGAATTAAATTTGGTAACTTTAAAGCATTTATTCAATGTAAATTGATCCCTATTGAATAAAATGATTCCAAGATCCTTTATTTGTGCAATAATTGACCGGACTTTGGCCCTGCCATCAACCATTACATTTTCAAGGTGAGTAAACTCTTTACTGATTACAACTCTTTGTAATTCTTGGTTGAATAATTACCCATCACATGTTTAATTATTACCCTTAGCTTCAAGGTTCTAAACTGATCTTTAGGTAACCTTGTTGAATATAACCAATTAAAAGTGTAGAACGTGATCTAGCCCCAATTCCCCAAGATATATTATGACGCTCTGCTGAGGCCGACCCATCATAAACGATCGAAGGTTTCGTCGGGTTTTTAATTGGAAAAGCTGCATCAATATTACTGGGATCTAGATTTATTATGTTGTGATTAAATAGTGAACTCTAGCGCATCATCACAAAACATCAATAAAATCTAAACATGCATAAAATACTGAATGCATAAATAAGACATAGCATGGCCCCTAATCCTAAGAAAACTAATAAAGTAAATGCTCCCACTTGAATCATCATGGATCGCATCCACCTTGCTCCTTTGGGCCTTCACTTCATGGGCTTCTTGGATTAACTGCAACCTGTAATTCTACTCTATTCTATCTACTACTTAAATAAAATAAAAATAAAATTACAAAATACTTTATCGGTTCGTAGACCGTACTAAGATTACAAAAATACATCACGATGCGCAGATCGTATTTAGCAATCTACTGGGCCATACTAGTCATTATATAGCAATAAACAACATCATATATTATAAAATTGCCACATAATAAACCACTCATCATGCTTTCCTAAACTACAACATCGAATGTTCACAATTAAGGAAACATGACACCTAAATATCTCATATTTTAATTAATGTAATTAGATAATATCATATATTATTCATGATCATCAATAAAATATCATATTTAGTCATGAGATAGAATCAAATATTATTTTAATCTTAAAAGATAAATCATATTTATCCTCAAAGATTATCCTAACAATGTTAGGAAATTCTATCCTAATTACTAGCCAATCACAAAATTTTAAATCAATTATATCCAAAAATAATTATGGGATAAACCCATTATTTAAATCAATTATTATCCTTTTGGAATATGCTCAGAATATCCTAATCATTCTTATCCATAATTAACCACTTTAATTTAGGATAATTACCAATTTAACAACTTAAATATGGATAATATCAAATATAACAACTTTTGAATATTTGATTTTATCCTAAAATAAAAGATCTTATCCAAATAAAACCAATTTTATCTTTTAAAATAAAAGATCATATTTTCAAAATATTTTAACTTATCCAAAATAAACTGATTTTATCCCAAAATAATTCATAATTATCTTGAAATAAATTTTCAAAAACTAAATTATTATTTTTTTTTTTTTTTTGAAAAAAAACCGTGCACCAGCCACCGTGGTGTGGCCAGCCTAAGCCGGCCACGGTGACCGTACACCTTGCGGTGTACGCTACCAAAGCAGCGGTGTAGCACAGCATCAGCAGTGCCGCGCAACCCTTGCACGGTGCTGCTGTTGCTGCCTTTGCTGACCCGACGTGCTGCCCCACCCCTCCCTCCGGACCACCTGCAGCGGCAGCCGTCGTGGCTGCGCCACCTAGCCGCGGTTGCCGCTGCTAAAACCCTTTTTTTCTGATTTTAATTAAAACAAAACATTTTTGTTAAAATTAAATTAACTTAATGTGGTCCTTTTAATTTCAAAATTAAATCATATTCAATTTCAAAATTAGGGTTCTTCATGAATTTCAATCCCCAATTCAATTTAACTCTTAAATTAAATAATTTGATCATGAAAATTCATAATTTATACATGAAATCAACTAGATTAAAATCATGAAGCATGAAACAATCGAAATTATTCAAAACCAAAACACAAAATCAAAATTTTAGGGTTTAGGGTTTCGAAAAATTCGAATCTAGGGTTAGGGTTTTCGAAATTTTCGAGCATAATAGGGCAAAAAACGGTCCTCTTCATGGCTATTTTGAGCATTATTAAATCACATTTAATCAATTCCAAGAGTTAAATCACATTTAATATAATAATTGACCCATAATTAAATAATTCTCCCTCCTAATTGAATTAAAATTGTGGATTATCAAAGAATTATTGGCAATATGCGTAAATGCAATAGGCTAACTGATACCACTGTAGGGATTTATAGGTACTACGCAGCGGAAATAACATGAATCATATTCATACAGTACCTAATCCAAGGATCTAATGCATAACACATAAAGAACAAATAATTGTACCTTTGAAGCGTGATTCCACGTGCGATCGAGCAAGAACAATGGGAGATAAAGAACCCCAAGCGTGATTCCTCTACTTGGTCCACGGGCACAAGTTAAACCTCCACTAATGCTAGTTAGTCGTGACTGAATGCTTCAATCAACCTTCAACGAAGAGGAGAGGAGACAAACGAACCACCACCACCACCACGAGCAACCACCTTGCTAGGGTAGTCCGTACAGTTGTACGGATGAGGGGAAGGAGAGAGGCATGTGAGAGAGAGTTCTAGAGTGTTTGGTTGCTTGTTTCATAATTCACTGTATGAGTGAGTTGTGACTTAATGCAACCCTAGGCATGGCCTCTATTTATATATCACATATATAATTAGAGTCCATGTGAAGCCCAAACACTTAGCCCACTTCTAACTACACTAGCTCTATTCCTTACATGGCTTGTTATATCCTCATGAGGCCCATTAATGGGCCTCTTACTTGTTTAACCCAATACCCTTGTTGTGTGACCTCATAGGATCCATTCTATAAGGCTTTGGGTTATTTAACTAACCCAAAGATCAATTATCATATCTAGCACCAGATATTGACGACCCTATAGAATGAACTTATTATCTCCATAATAGCGATCCTTGATATATCTAGTAATTGCACTTATCGAAGACATAACTCCTTCACAAATGCCCCATAAATCCTAAGGGAATCTCCCGCTTGATTAAAACTCTATTCTATTGAGCTGAACTGAAATGAACTGAATTAGAATATTGAACTAAGGGCCTATTCACTTCAGCTTAATTTCAGTTCAGTTCAGTTCAGCTCCAATCAGCTCAGTAAATGTGAACATGTCCTAAATTGGGCTGAACCAAACTGACCTAAATTGAAAATAAATGAAAAGGAACAAGACTTAATAGCCTCTAAACGGGAGTAAATGGACTTCTTTTCCATTCTTGGTTTGGCTAGAGCAAGGGGACGAGAAATGAAAGGGCTTTGAAGAGAGGAAAGAAAGCCAAAAGAGAGATATAGAAGGTAATTAATTTAAAATAAATAGAATTGCTTTACAAAGGAAAACTACCCCCTCTCAAGCACCTTCCGAGGAAGGAATAAAGGTAATGGATGCCTCCTAAGCTCTTTCCCTATCTTCTTAGTCCGGGAATGGAGCATGGCAAAGCTCAATAGGGGGAAAGGGGGGAATGATATAAAATTAGGAAAGGAAACGAAATGGAAGCAAATTAGACAGCAAAAGGGTAAAATTAAGTTTTACCATTATTAGTTGTTTGGTATGACTATGGAAACGAAATGGAAACAAATGAGAAAGAAAAGGATTTTGTTATCTTCGAATCAAGAAAGGTAACAAATGAGGAGTAATGGTTACCCTTAGGAAAAGTAGCTACCACTCGTAACAAACAATAGGTAAAGGAAACACTTACATGATTTTATTAATACCAAACTGCTGCAAGTGTGTATGCTGTTGCTGCTCCAAGCTGCTGCTGCACCAATATGGTTCTACTCATGCTCAAGTAATAGTGGATTGTTGTGCACAAAGGTGCTGCAAGAAGATTAGAAGATATGTTTTTCATCTTAAATTTTGTGTGTTTGTGGTGCTACTACAAGCGTCTTTTTCAGCAGTTTTATTGTATATTCCTAGGAAGATTATTTGTACTGCTTCCTTAAAATGTCACGATCATAGTCTCTATTTAAAGGGACAAAAGGCTGATTTAAAAAGGGCAAGCAAAATTGAATGAAAAGAAGTAAAGAACCATGAATTGCTGGAAATTCCTCAGCACAAATTCATATTGTTCTGATTTTAATATATAGCAAAGCTTATGTTTGTTTTCACAAAGTATCATGAAATCCATATCAGTTTACAAATTACAATACAAGCGTTGAATGTTCATTGTTTATTCGGAAAAAAAGCTCTAACCAATTGACTAGAAAAAAAAAAAAAAGCGTTGTTTGTGCTCTAACCAATTCGGAAAGAAAGCTCTAACCAATTCCTCACTCTCACAAGCTCTAACCATTTGTTAAAAGCGTTATTTTTGGGACTAATGATGATAATCAATCCCAAAATCACCTAATATCGGAAAGAAAGCTCTAACCAATTGAGCTATCCCTCACTCTCACATTACAACATTTATAAAATGTTCTATATTATGTTTTTGTAAAGAAGTGAAAAATGTGATATTTTACATAGTTTTACAACATTTATTTTGAGCAATAGTTATATTTGAGGGACTTATCCCTCTTTTCTGCGGTGGCATTGTCGGGATCAACAGAGGCTGGCTTGCAAGTAATTAAACTTTTGCTTTTTCATATTTTAGAAGCTTTACATCTTGGATTTTCGCAGCTCCAATTTGGCAATAGTACCCAAGTGAACCTCATCTGGACCATCAGCAATTCTCAGGGTCCTTGCCGTTGCCCACAGATGTGCCAAAACACTGTCATTGGACAATCCCAGGGCACCATGCACCTGCATGGCCATGTCAAGCACCTGCAGCGCCATGGTTGGAGCAGCTACCTGGGGTGTATCATAAAAATGACAACATAACTTTATTAGATTCTATAGGCAAGGGTGAGCGTAGAGTGAGTAGCAGCTCATTAACTGTTTAACATATTGTTTAAAAAAAAAATAACAAAAAAAAATCTGATTATCAGACAACAAATAACACTATTAATGATTTCCAAACCCAAGCACAAACAATTGAGGTTTTAATACAATTTTGGATACCAGAATTTTCAGATTGCATATCGAATGCCCTACCCACAATGAAAAATTAGACTTCAAAAAACCCAGATAATATACACTAACTACCAATATAACCACAGATTCTCTATCGATAACTATATACTAAAAGACACACCAGCAATGACACGTGTCATCTCCTGGTGTGTCCTTAGCATTTTATTTTTTTAATTAATTAAAAAAAATTATTTAGGGAAGTTATTTAAAAGAAAAGTGTTTTTTGTCAACCAAATAAACAAGCAATAATATTTACCTATCTTATGTTATTACGCAATTAAGTACGGATTAATAAGGAAATAAATAATCTTTTTACAGAAGATGTAATTATGGTGGAATATAATTTATTCTACAAAGATATTAGCTTTTTATTTTGTATGCCATAAATTAATTTATAATAAGAAAATATAGAGTAATTAAAATAACCGTGCATGGCACGGGACCTAACCTAGTTACACTACTAATACAACCACTATTTACATGAACTTATGGGAGATTAGATTTTATAGAAATTAGACATTTAAGTATGGAAAATAAAAAGAACAAATGCTTAGTGGATAGTTATTAGATACCTGTTAACTTTAACAGGAGTGTATAACAGTCATTAAATGTGTGCATTTACTGTTTAAACCTTGTAATATTCTTTCCTCCATTTATTATTTCCCGCAACCTTTCAATAGTATCTACTATTCACATACTCAAGTTAGATTGAAATTTTGTGATGTATAGTTAATGAAAAATATAATCATGTGGGATCTTTTTAGATTTGTTTTAATGTTTACTTTATTAAAATCTAATTTTTATAATTTATAAATATATAAAATTAAAGATGCAAACGATTAAAGTTATGCATTGACACGTGAAAACAAGAAACATTGCAAGTAAAAAAAGAAAAAAAAAAAAAAAAAAAAAAACGAAGCAGTCTTTAATGACCGAGGCTAAAAAGCAAAGAATTCACAAATTTCCCTCCCCCTTCATTACATTACTCCATTTAATTTATCCTCCATTATTTACAGATCTATGACTCTACAAATTTTGGAGAGGAATAATTCTAACTTTTGAACTCTGTTGTTAGCTATTGAAGATAGCTTGCTAACACCACACAATTAATATGGTAACTTGGTAGAGCTTTAGTTTGTTTTAATTTTGTTTTTCATACAATAACTAGTGTGTGGCCCGGACGATGCCCCGGGTTACTAGTTTGTATTTGTTGGTTTCGAGTTTAGGTCTTACTTTAAACATTTTTTAGTTGCCAAACTCAATCATTACATAATGAAAACAAATAGTATAATAAAACACCAAGTAACTTATCTAAGTTAACTATAATTTGTTGGATAAAAAAACACAATTAATAAATGGCTATGATGGTAAGACTTGTAACTAAAGACTTGTTGGTCGCGAGTTCAAGTCTTGTTATAAGCATTTTTAAGATGCAAACCTAATACATGTTGTGAAGGTGACATGTCATATATATAGTGACATGTGGCACATATTGCTGACATGTCGAACTTGAAAAAAGGTAACACGTGGAACATATTCTGTTTTAGGAATGCTTTTTAATATATAAGTATAGATTGAATCCTTCCATAGTCCTATTCGCAACCTTTTTTTTTTTAAGAAGTATTGTGTCTCTTTAATTTTTGTGTTCTTCGTTTATGTACTGGTAAAAGCTATGATCATCAACGATATTTGCATGAGAATGAGATATTTGATCGTAAGGGATGGAGGAAGAAGATTTTTGTTGATGACTACACGGATAATCACTTTTGGTTCATATAGCCGACTCCACTAATGGGATTAAGGCTTTGATTGATTGATTGACTGAATATGACAAACGAAGGTTAAAACTTGGTGCATTGCTATATTAGCTGCTTCTTGCTGTAGCTCTTTGATGATGCTTGGGTTTAACTTTTATTGATTTTTCTTTAATTCAATTTAATGATATTAAGCTTTCTACTATTTAATTTAGTTTGAGATTCGGTTGAACGGAGGATTATACCCTGTTTATAGTTTCTGCCTTATAGTTTATAATTTTATATGTATGAACATATTGTCCTTGCTTATTGGAAAAACCATTACCCAAACTGAAACTACTGAATTTTCCGGGTAATCGGCTCACCAGTTAGCCATTTTAACAGATACGACTTCAGGTCAGAACTCAGAGGAATGGTGACCCAAAATTAGCGATTAACCAAAACCACAGTCAATTAACCCCTTTTTGGTGTGTCATGCATGCAAAATTTCTTGTGATAATAGCCCCTTTTTCACTAATAAGGCTAGATGGACAACATGGGGAATGCAACATAATAAAAACAAGAGTAACAACAGCAAAGTACCTTAGCCATCGCTATGGTCCCACGTGCTTTTTTGTTTCCAAGCCGATCAAGTTGGTCAGCAGCTTCCAGAACCAGAAGTCTAGTTTTCTCTAGCTCTACACGACACTGCACACATTTCAGTAGATTTATAAAGAAGATTTAACAATTCCCCAAAAGGTTACACGAAAAATGCAATTTAGAGCAAGTGTTACCTTGGCAATATCTGAAAGGAATGAGCCTTGCTGAGCAATTAGTTTACCAAACACTCTACGTTGAAGGGCTCTTTCAGCCATCATCTGCATACCACGCTCAGCAGCACCAATAAGCCTCATGCAATGATGAAGTCTTCCAGGTCCTAACCTTCCCTGCAAGAATATAAATGTTACAATCTCATGGAACAGAATGCTTCACCGTTCTACTGTATTTTAGAAAACATTTCTTTTAAAAAAAATAAATAACACATGATAATAAAAAAAATAAAATAAAATAAATAAATAAAAAAAACCCAATCAAACCTGTGCGATTTCAAATCCACGTCCTTCTCCAAGTAGAATGTTCTTGGCTGGCACGCGCACATTTTGAAAGGATACTTCAGCATGACCATGAGGGGCATCATCGAAGCCGAACACCATCAGTGGTCTCTTGATATGTACTCCAGGTGTTTTAGCATCAACAAGGATCATGGACTGTTGCTTGTGCTTTGGGGCATCAAAATCTGTTTTACCCTACACCCCATACCATCAAATTAATGAATGCACCGAGTTTTCAATATAACCAAAGGTTATCAAGGTTATCATTCCACCTACTCCTCAGAAAAGGAACTAACCATAACAATGAGAAGTTTGCACCTTGGATCCATGGCCCCACTCGTCCACCACTTGGTTCCATTTATGACATATGAATCACCATCTCTACACAAACATTTACATAATATCCTTTTACCAAAAAAAAATGAGGGATACAACATAGCATTAACAAAGACAAATAAGCAAAAAAAATTAAAAGAAACATCTACCACATGATACAGGAAGTAATAACGTATTGAACATCAAGTCCCATTTCCTTCCTTTGCAAAGAGTACATGTGTATCAAGCTGATCAAGTTGCTCACTAAGTTCTCTGCCTAGTGAGCTTGTATTAAGAGTGATTGTTTATAATGTTGCTTGTAGGAAAACAAGTGAGATGAAAAAAGTACTTTGTAACTAAATATTGTGCTTAGGAAGAGTATCTTTCCTCAACTCCTCCTAGAAGATGGGGAGTTTGACTGTTTGATATGCTAAGCTGTTGGGTATTTTTGAAATTTGATGAGGCATTCAAGCTATTGTTCTAAAATCTGAACTACCAACTATTAATTGGTAATGAAAAGAATAAACCCTTCAATTGGAAGGCAAACATGTCTACAATGGTTTAAGATTTTCAGTGCATAACAATTTAGAAAGTGATTTAACACCCTAGAAATCCTAAAATATGCATTATCTGTTTTCAAACGAGTTCCAGCAGTCTTGTAATTTTAAAATTATGAAATGAAAAAAAAAAAAAAAAAAAAAAAAAAAAAAAAAAAGAGAGAGAGAGAGAGAGAGAGAGAAAAAACTCTCGAAAAAAGGCACAACACTCATAAACTGCTAAAGAGGCAAGATTAGCCACTGCGGGTAGAAGATATTGGCCAAATACAAGCACATATAACTTTATCAAATACAAAGTACGCTTCATTATGTACTTAGCGACACCAACCAAGAGAGTTACTGTAATACCCCAAGTCTAACATGAGCCCACTAGTAGAGTAGTAGATATTGTCCTCTCTAGGATTGGATTTGCTTTGGTGCAGGACAGAATTCCTACCCAAAAGGCCTCTCTGTAATCAATAAACAACCTTTAACTCCCATCCTTTTTCACGGTGCTTTCCAAGGTGAGGCACTAGGTCTAATAAACCCCTTGTCTAGCAACTCCTACAATTGGATCTTTAACTCACCCATTTAGCAAGTGCCATCCTACAGGGTGCTTTTGAAATTGGTGCAATTCCCGACACTAGGTCCATGGTGAACACAACCTCCCTCTTAGGTGGCATCCCCGAGATTTCTTATGGGAAGACATCTAAAAACTCGTTTTCAACCGTAACATCCTCAATTCTTTTGCTTTCCACCATACTACTGGACACAACAAAAGTATAGTGGGTACCTCATAGTCACTAGCTTCCTGATCTTCAACGGGAATGGGAGAACGTGTAGACGCAAATGCAGGAAAAAGGGTTACTAGGAATCCAAACCCACTCTACAAGGCTATAAGTATAAAAGATTCTTAGGATGAGACATACCCAAGCTTTGACATAGAAGTTTATAATGACAAGAAGGACAACGTGGTGCCTTGAAGGCACCTCATTTAGGATGGAGCTTTATAAGAAATGATCTTATGTAATTAGTAATGACTTATCTTGGGATATTAAATAAGTAGCTAGAGCTATAATGTTTATGTTAGTATTTTTCCACTTAAAATACGATGAAGAAGTTTTAAATTAATGGTATCATCATCTTTATGGTTATTGTTTTGTTACCTTATCTATGGCAATTTGATTTCTGATCACCAACTATTATTCTTCCAAGATTTTTACTGACTAATCAAGTGAAAGTTCCACGGGATGGGAACTATTTTATTTTACATTGATTTGCTTTGAATGTTTTATTCAAAAATGTTGATTTACCTAGCAAATTGTTACAAAAGGGTACACTAAACTAAGTGCCTTCTTGTACCAATTTATGTGTGGATGAATTTCGTGACTACATGTCTAGCTTTGCTTGATACCTTAAGTTTGTTCCTGAGTGAATGTTTTTCACTTTTCAGGGGTCGGGGTACTATGGCTCGTAACGAGGCTTCTTTGGATGTTAGCTGAACCTGAACCAAAACCGTGGGTAACAACCCGATCCTCATGCAGAAATGTTTAAGAAACTAGCTTAAGTGAAGCCGCCTATTTTCAAGGGGGGGCTGACCCTACCTTTTTAGAGAATTGGGAACACAAATTTGATAAGATATTTGTAGCCTTAAACTGCCCTAAGTACATGAGAGTTGATGAGGCTGCAATGTACCTAAAAGACGAGGCTTATAGGTGGTGGAGGGACAATGCCGAGAGACTTAAGCCAACTTTGGATGGGAAGCCTTTAAGACTGCACTGAAAAAGAAGTTTTACCCACCTTTCTAGGAAGCAAAAAGCTCAAACCTGCATATGGGTAGCATGTCGAGTATAACAAGTTCATGATCCTAGCTAGGTGCGCACCTAAAGTGGTCCCAACCGAGGAACTTGAGAGCAAGGGGTTAACTAAGCAATTGCAAAAGGACTTAGGTGGAAAATTTAGGTGTATGAGAGGGCTGGCCACTTATAAGGGCTGAGTTCTAGGGATTACGCTGAGAATAGTAACGCTAGGGAAAAGAGAAAGGACCATGGTAACTTTGGGAACAATCCAAGCAACTCCAAGAAGCCTAAAAATGGGAACATTGTTGATGTGAGGAACCGAGAGACTATGAAGGGAATTTGGTGTTTTGTTGGTATTGCCACAAGAAGGGGCACAAGGTGTTTTGCATAGAAAAGACAGGAAGAAAACGGTGGGAACAATCAGCAAAGGTCTAACACTTTTCAAAATCAGGGATATAGGAAAAAATGGACAAAATTGGAGACCTGGCAACAACAATGGAAGCAACACCAACAATAGTACCACCAACACTAGCTACAACAATAATGCTAATCTGGGAAGGAACAACGACACCTATCTGTAATGGACAGATAGATCCTCCAATGTATTCATCGATACCTTCTTTATTCACTGTCTGTAGAACCTTGTTTGATTCTGGAGCAAGATATTCTTTTATTTTTACATCTATTGTAACCCAGTTGAACTTATTTGAATTGAGTCCAGTTGAGAGATTTATGATTGCTTACCTAGGGGTAAAATTATTCCATGTAATAAACTCTATAAAGACTTGCTTTTAAAGATAGGAAAAACTAATTTCCCATCTAACCTTATTGAGTTTCATTAGGAGACTTAGATGTTATACTTGGGATGGATTGGCTAAGTTTGTACAAGGGCAAGATAGATTCTGAGGTTCAGAAAGTGCACTTAAGGGATCCTTTGGGAAAATTCGTGTCTTATAGACGTTTTGGGAAACCTATGGGATATGGGCTTATTTCCACAATGAAGATCAGGAAGCTAGTGACTAAGGGGTACCTAACTACCTACTATAATTTTGTTGTGTCCAAGACCTGAGCATGGTGGAGAGGAAAAGAATTTAGGATGTTTCTGTTGTGAAAGAGCAAAATAAATCTCGAGGATGCCACCTAAGAGGGAGGTTGAGTTCACCATAGACCTAGTTCCAAGACTACACCAATTTTAAAAGCACCGTATAGGATGGCACAAACTGAAATGGGGGAGTTAAAGGTCTAATTGCAAGAATTGCTAGACTAGGGGTTTATTAGACTTAGTGCCTCAACTTAATCCGTTTTATTTGTGAAAAAGAAGGATGGGAGTTTGAGGTTGTGTATTGATTACAAAGAGGCCTTTTGGGCAGGACATCTGTCATGCACCAAAGCCAATCCTTGCGGGCTAGGGCCTAGACATGACAATATCTACTAGTGGACTCATGTTTACCTAGGGTGTTATAGATGGTATCAGAGTCGGGGCCCATGTTATGCCTTTGGGATGCAGGCTCCTTAAAGGAGAGGAGAAGGTTTCTATGGCGCTCCCACATCGAAAGTTGAGGAGAACTAAGCCTTCTCTATATGGGGGTTAATACCTCAACATGTAGATGCTTTTGGGTAGGACTTTTGCACCAAAGCAAATTCTAGTGAGCTAGAGCTAGCCAGAGAAGACAATATCTACTAGTAGGCTCATGTTAACCATCCATTTAGGGTTTCGACAAAGGTGGCGGTGGTTCAAAACCCTAACCCGAGTCGTCACACCACAGTCGAAATCTAACCACGGTGGTTTAGGTTCGATCTGGGTGGAGAAGAAAGAGGGGGGAGTTGCGGTGGAAGGAGAGAGAGGGAGCGTCGCCATCGGAGGAAGGGGAAGCTTCGGCACCGGCAGAGAGGATGGCCTGACTTCAACAATGAAGGGGGGAAGGGGTAACGGTGGCTGGAAGGTTTGAAGTTGGTGGTTTTGTTTTTGTTTTTTTTTTTTTTTTTTATAAAAAAAGGTTTTAAGTGAAAATAAATTCTTAATTGGGGTCATTTTGTACTTAGTCATTTAAAAGCATTTCACTTAATTAAAATAGAAAAAGAGGGTTACCATTTCGGGGGTTACCATTGAGAATTTTATCTCCACTTTTGTAAAATAAATTCTTAATTGTTGACTTATTGTCATTATTTTATCTCAGCTTTTGTAAATAAGTTTCAGCAAAATATTAACCTATATACTATTATATAAGATTTAGTATATAAGATTTCCTGAGGCATGAACAGGACTATTTACCAACCTTTTTATGGAACACTCAATGTTTGTCGCATCGGAGGATGCTACTTGTGGTTCTGTCATTGCAAACCCAGAACGTATTTGGCCTTCTAGCAAAGGAATAAGCCATTCTTTTAGTTGATCTTCAGTCCCATATCGTAGTAAAACCTACACATAGAATGTGTTGTACCAAGATCAGCCTTCTATCAAGCAAAGATCAAGCATTTAGATGTAAAACATTTTCAGTAAAAATATTCGGAACTAAGAATAAAGACGAGCTCGTCTTCGGCACGGGAAAGGTCCCCCCCCCCCCCCCCAACCGAGGGGGCTGACCAATATGAGCTCGAAGCTTCTTTCGTAACTCCTGGAACTTCTTCATAGTGGCTCCCTTCCATGCCTCATTTTGAATTAGGAGTTAGCAATCCATTTTGTGGGTACCAACAGAAGATAAATTACAATAATAAACATCCTCATATTGAACAAAGCAATCATCATGACTCCTTATATACACTCCAACAGAAGATAAATTTTATCATATGCCCAGTCTAGTTGGCTAGCTTAAACAGAGCAGATGAGCCATCTGTGTCATTAAGTTTGACAGGACCAACAAACAATAGGTTCATATACTGGCATCCCAACTCGGCATCAAGTAACTTTGGAATTTTCATATTAGCTAATATACAAACTACGTCAGGGTACTCAGGCAATCCAATTTCTGGTAAATCAAATCAGGAACAAATTAAACATTGGACGGAAATGAAAGGAACAAACTGTGAAAGGGTACTTTGGCATTCCAATTTATGGTGAACCAAATCAAGAACAAATTAAATTCAAATATAAGTTTCATTTCTTTATTTTTTAATAGCAATGTTCCACCGAATGATGAGAAAGACAATATATCATGATGCCCTAGGTTCAACCTAGCCAATCTAACATAACTCTACCTATCTTTGGGGAGCAAACCCAACTATCTCCCTGTTCAATACATCTTTTGATAAGGGAGAAAATCCAAAGTCACTTTTGTTAAATGTGATCTGCTCTTAAGGCATTAAATTAAGTTACAAATCACGTGAATAAATGTAATTTAAAAACAATTAAATCTTTACTCATTGAAAAGGAAAAAAGTCAAGAACATAATTTTATACATTCATACATGCTCGTGAGTTTTTTTACAGCATAAAGGGGTCACAGTAAAGCTCACTGCATTTCATGTTGACATTACCTCCATATTTCCAGTATCAGGAGCCCCACAATTGAAAATCTGAGGAGCCCAAACAGAACGGCCCATAATCTCACACAGATGTCCATATTCAAGGTTGGAGAGTCCTGGTCCAAGCAACTGACCACCAGGGGATTTTTGGCTTTTTCCACTGGCAAATATTTTCTTAGCACGCATAGCACTATCTAACTGCATGGAATTAAGATAAATGTCAATAGAAAAAATTAAAATATATATATATTAATATATATATATATATATATATATATATATATATATATATATATATATATATATATATATATATATATATATATATATATATATATTTTAATAAAAAAAAAGGTAAAAAAAAAGATATCCTCGTGCCCTTTCAAGTACCAATAGATGCAATTTATGCTAACAGATTAGTTTAGACATCAAGACATTACTTAACATAATCACAAATTAGAGGGGGCCATCCGCTTTAAAAATCTGAGGGCTCCAAAATCATCCAAGAAATTACTTGTTATTCAATGTAAGAAGTAGGGGATAAGATCACCTCAAGAAATCAAATGTTGGATAATTAATGTATTACCTAGGCTGCACAGTATCGTCTTAGGAATTGATTATTTTGGATATTTAAACTTTTTTTGGAGCCATTTTTTGTTTTTTTAATTTTTTGCAAGGAACCGGGGGAGTGTGCATCTTAATTGAAGTTGATTGTAAAACTTTATCGTGGTATTGCAAGGTAACCACTTAAAAGAGAGCCCTAGTAACAAAAAAAAAGTATTTTTAATAGAAGCAGGGGGTAGCCTTTTCATTAACCAGTCAGCATTGAATCAAGCTGCCATTCTAAATCTGTTTATGGCTACTGAAGCAAAAGAAGAAAATGCTGTGTATCAACTGGATCTGCACTTAGAATAAAAAGACACGATTTCTCTTATAAGTGTTTACCTTGCAACACCACAAGTAGTGTAATGTGTTGGATGTTGAGAAAAATTCTGAATCATTAAAAATGCATAATTTCTTTGCAAGGACATCAAGTGACCAAGGCTGGTAAAAAAAAAAAAAAAAAAAAAAAAAAAAAAAAAAAAAAAACCAAAAACAAAAAACAAAAAAACAAAAAACAAAAAATGACAGCTGCCTATCTGTGCCTTAAAAAGACGTGGGCAGGGAAAACTAGTAATTTGTGCTAACAAAGCTTACATAAGATGAGCTTATCTGTCAATTGAACCCTTGAAGCAGATTATACACCAAAGATTGGTTGAGCAAATGAGTACACGTGATCTTTAACGTGTTTTATGGCTGGCAAATAAATCAATTGAACATGTATTCTCTAAGAGCAGTTTAACAGACTAATCTGGCAGACTCCGGAACTGGAAAGGTTCCCAATATAATGATTCTGGTTAATTTCTAATTTAGAGAGCTTAAAGCAGCGAACCTAAAAGACGAACTCGGCGAAGTGTTGCAGCTGCTGTAGTGAAGCTGTCGTTAGCGCAAGTATTAGGCACTTGGCACAAATCACATGCCTCATTAATTCAAAAACAACATGAGGAAAATGGGTTTTTTTTAAATATCCTATCCATGTCTTGTCGACAGATGATGGCTCAATAAATTAGCAGTAGGGCACAGTGTCCCTTGTTTAGTTTTTGTTTTCGAGGTTTATATAGATCTACTAAATGAGGATGCCAACTATGTGGAGTCTTATCATGTCTACATCATTTTTCCTTTGTGGCTCTTTCTTTTAGTGTATAAAAGGATGAGCTCAGGTGCAAGGCAACCTAGGCCGTGTACCTTTTTTGGTCTAGGCGAGACGGCGTTAATCACTGTAACACACTAATTCACTATTGTTGTAATAAGATTGGAAATAAGCAATAAAGATGCAATTTTTAAGAGGAGGCTGTTGATTATTGATTGGAAGGTGAAAGCTTGGAAAACAAGGTGGCTTGAGGCCACTACTCTCAGGTGAGTACCTTTAGGGTACAAATCTCCTTAGCCTAGTGATTACAAATGACTGCCTACCAACACACTCCCTCTTCCCCTTTCTTATATTTACATAACAAGCCAAAACAGAAGAGACAAAATGCAAGAATGTAGCTGCTACAATTCCTACTGCTGCTCTCTGATTGGTGCTCTGATTTTAGAAGCTTCCTTGCTGAGCTGGTGCTTGAGGTTGGGCCTTTTTCCCTCTACGTTAGGTGATCCATTCCTTATGCTTGCGTGCTCCAGCAGTTGTTACATCTCCCCCTCCTTCAAGAGTCACCTTGTCCTCAAGGTGAAAGGTTGGGAATCTCTCCTGAATGGTAGATGCTTCCTCCCAAGTAGCTTCAATTAAGGGCAGCCCTTGCCACTTAATTAATACCTCACGCGTTTCTGGGTTAGTCTTAGCTGTCCTGATCCCAAGTACGCTCTCTGGTTCCACCTTAAGTTCCAGCTCTTCTGTCAGCTGCTGTGGTATTGTAGGACTTGCCAAATTATCTCCTATTGCGCGTTTGAGCTGTGAAACGTGGAATACAGGGTGGATTCTGCAGGTAGGTGGTAGCTCCAGCTTATATGCTACCTTACCAATGCGCTGTACCACCTTGAAGGGACCATAGAAACGAGGAGCTAACTTTTCATTGTGTCGTTTGGCAAGAGATTTCTGCCTATATGGCTGTAGCTTCAAGAATACCAGATCATCAACTTGAAATTCTTCTTCCCTCCTTCGCTTATCCGCATTAATCTTCATCCTATTCTGAGCTCGGATTAGGTTCATGTGCAAGTCATCCAGCACCCAATTCCTCTCTTGAAGCCATTCCTCTAACCTATCCACCGGGGTTTGCCCTCTGCCTACTCTGATCAGTTTTGGTGGCTCTCTCCCATAAACCACCTGAAAGGGTGTGAACCCTGTCGAAGCATGGTAAGATGTGTTGTAAGCGTACTCCGCCCAATGCAACCACTTACCCCAAGATTTGGGCTTGCCATTCACGAAACAACGCAAGTATGTCTCTAGAGTTTTGTTGACGATTTCAGTTTGTCCGTCGGTTTGCGGGTGATATGAAGTGCTTCGTCTAAGGTCTGTCCCCTGCAATCTAAATAACTCCCTCCAAAACACACTCATAAAAATGCGATCCCTATCCGAGACAATTGAGGTGGGCACTCCATGAAGCCTTACAACTTCTTTAGCGAACATTTCAGCTACTGTCAGTGCACTATATGGGTGTTTCAGGCCGATAAAATGCACATATTTGGACAATCTGTCCACTACAACCAACACGGAGTCAATACCCTTCGAGAGGGGTAATCCCTCAACAAAGTCCATCGAGATGTCCTCCCATATGGCCTCCGGAATAGGCAAGGGTTGGAGTAGCCCGGATGGTTGCAACTGTGAGTGTTTAGCTTGTTGACAAACTCCACATTGCCTCACATAAGCACTAATTTCCTTCCGCATTCCCGACCAATACCATTCCGCCGCAACTCTCAAGTATGTCTTGGTTTCGCCTTGATGCCCTCCAACCGGACTATCATGATATTCGGCTAAAAGTTTGGCAATCAAAGGTGATTCTTTAGGAATTACCACCCTCCCCTTGAAGAACAACCTCCCTGCCTCAAGTGTGAAACCCGCATGAGCCTTTGCATCACGTTCCAAGGCTGCTGTAATTTTGCTCAAATCTGGGTCAGATTTGATCTCCTGTTCCAACCCCTCCCAATTGATTCCAGCCGTGGAAATCATGGTTGTTAGTTCTCCTTCGGTTCCTCCCTTCCTAGATAAGGCATCCGCCACTCTATTGCTAGCCCCGGGTTTGAATTGGATCTCAAAATCGAACCCCAATAATTTTCGAGCCCATTTTTGATACTCTCCACTTATTTCTCTTTGCTCCATAATGTGCTTCAAGCTCTGCTGATCAGTCCTCACTATGAAATGGCGCCCAAGAAGATAGTGTCGCCATTTCACTACGGCTAAACAAATAGCCATTAATTCCTTTTCGTAGATGGCTTTAGCTTGTGATTTCGGCCCCAACAATTTGCTGTAAAATGCCACGGGCCTTACCTCTTGCATTAGTACCGCGCCTAGCCCATACCCCCGAAGCATCAGCTTCTATTATGAACTTCCTGCTGAAATTAGGCATAATCAGAACAGGGGCTGAAATCATGGCAGATTTCAGCCTTTCAAAGGCTGCTGTAGCTCCATCCGACCACCCAAAATTGTCCTTCTTCAATTGCTCGGTTAAGGGCCTTGCAATTTGAGCATACCCCTTTATGAATTTCCGATAATACCCGGTCAATCCAAGAAAACCCCGCAATTCTTTCAGATTTTTCGGAATCGGCCAATCCACCATGGCTCGTATTTTTTCAAAATCGACAGCCACTCCATCTTTGGACACTACATGTCCCAAGTAGGCGACTTTGGCTTGACCAAATTCACACTTCTTGAAGTTTGCTACCAAGCTATGCTCCTCTAGCTTGGACAAAACCACCCTCATGTGCCCCAAGTGACTCTCCTTATCCGGACTATAGATTAGGATGTCATCAAAAAACACTAACACAAATTTCCGCAAATACGGTCTAAACACATCGTTCATGAGTGCTTGGAAGGTGGCCGGGGCATTAGTTAGTCCGAAAGGCATCACGAGAAACTCGTAATGGCCCTCATGGGTTCGGAAGGCGGTTTTGTGCGTATCCCCTTCCTTAACCAAAATTTGATGATACCCCGATTTGAGGTCTAGCTTTGAGAACACCGCCGCCCCATGTAACTCATCAAGAAGCTCTTCGATGATTGGAATGGGGTATTTGTCGGGAATTGTCTCACGATTCAAGGCTCGATAATCTACACAAAATCTCCAAGAACCATCTTTTTTTTTAACCAAAAGAACAGGGCTTGAAAAGGGGCTCACGGATGGTTTAATTATCCCTGCCTCGAGCATTTCCTTGATTAGGCGTTCAATCTCATCCTTCTGAAATTGAGGGTACCTATATGGTCTAACGCTCACGGGGTCACTCCCTTCCTTCAATATGATAGCGTGCTCGTGGCCACGCTTTGGAGGTAGCCCACTTGGAGGAACAAATACTCCTTTAAACTGCTCTAACACTTCAGATAACCACCTCGGCACCTCGGCCTCTCTAGTTACTGTCTTCTGCTCAGCCTTCTCCACATGGTTTACTTCTACCCAAAACCCTCCCCGTTCATGACACAAGTTCCTGATCATCGCCTTGAGGGTGACTCGAGTTCGAGTCAAGGCAGGGTTCCCTTCCAAAGTCACCTTTTCCTCACCCACCATAAAACTCATGAGGTGAGTTTTCCAATTATGCACAACTGGTCCAAGTGTTTCCAACCATTCAATCCCCAAAATTAAGTAAGCATTACCCAATTTCAATGGCAAAAAATTTTCCACTATCACAAATCCACCATTAATGACTACCCTTACTCCCCTGCATCTTCCCTTACCCACAATAATATCCCCATTACCCAAAGAGACCCCAAATTCCTGCATACCTGTCACGGGCACTCCCACCTCCGCCACCAATCCGTCGGAGATAAAGTTGTGGGTTGCGCCCGGGTCCACGAGGATCACCACCGACCTGGGTCCCACCTTCCCTTCAAGTTTCATCGTTTTCGGGTTAGAAATACCCACCACCGAGCATAAAGTGACCTTGGGTGATAACGCTTCTTCGCTGGCGTCGTCGTCGGTGACCTTTGAAGGCCCCTCATCGCCGTCGTCAGTGCTCCCCAGAAGAAGCACGCTCATTTCTCGGTTCTTACACCGATGCCCGGCACTCCATCGCTCGTCACAGCGAAAACAAAGGCCTCTTGCCTTCCGATCTTGGTGTTCGGCGTCGGTTAGCCGCCGTGGTTCGCCACTTCTGACTGAGGTGGTGCTAATTGGCCTCACAAATTTACAGATGCTTGCGATTCAGAAGGAGCTCGTGGCCAACTCTTAATTGAAGATGCTTGCTGGGCTGGAGTCCCATATGTTCTAATGAGCCCAGATCCACTCGGCCCAGCTGAGCCTTTAAGCCCAGACCCGCTGCTGCTTGCTATGGATTTACCCGATCCAAAATACCCGGGTCCTTTTCTTAACCCTCCAACCCGGTTCCTTTCCTCGACCCGACCCGCTATTTCCATAGCTTGCTCCAGATTAAAAGGGTTCATCAACCTCACATCTGCCTTAATGTCTTCGCTCAGTCCGTTTATGAAGTGCCCCATCATTATCGTCTCCGGTATATCCTCCAACGGAGCAAACAACTCGATAAACTTCTTCCGATAATCAGCCACCGTGGTCTCCTGAATCGCTGCTAGCCATTGCTCGTGTAGACTTCCGGCGTGAGTTGGCCGGAACTGACGCAAGATGCGATTTTTCATGCTCTCCCAGCTTGGTATGGGTCGCCTCCTATTCTCCCATTGGAACCATCTCAGAGCATCGCCTTCCATGGCGGAGACGGCGGCTTGAAGCGTCTGTTCCTCCGTGAGTTGGTAGTGCTGGTAGTACTTCTCCGCCTTGAGTATCCAACCATCGGGGTCTAATCCTTCGAAGAGCGGCATGTCTAGCTTCCTCGGCTTTCAAAGATAGTCGCCACCACCATTTTGTTCATTCCGATTGCGGTTTACGAAATTTGCCCCCTCCGTTTGCTCGCGGTTTCTCTGATTCACCAAATTCCGAAGTTCTTCGAAAAACTGATTTTGGGTGGTGGTGTTCACCGTCATTTGAGCTTCCTGCTGCTGCCGGAACAACTCAAACCGGTGGTCGAGCCGTTGAACCGCTTCCTCCATCGATGATTTCTTGAGTGACTCTTCCTGAGTTTTCATCGCCGTCTCCAATGTTCCTAGCTGGGTTTGCACTCCAGCCAACTGTTCTTCCAAGTTGTCGCACCTTTGAGTTGCAGAAATAACCATTTTTTTTTTTTTTTTTTGAAAAAACAGAGCAATATGCGGTGGTTTCCGGTGGTGGTGGTCGCAGGACCGCCGCTCTGATACCACTTGTAACACACTAATTCACTATTGTTGTAATAAGATTGGGAATAAGCAATAACGATGCAATTTTTAAGAGAAGGAGGCTGTTGATTATTGATTGGAAGGTGAAAGCTTGGAAAACAAGGTGGCTTGAGGCCACTACTCTCAGGTGAGTACCTTTAGGGTACAAATCTCCTTAGCCTAGTGATTACAAATGACTGCCTACCAACACACTCCCTCTTCCCCTTTCTTATATTTACATAACAAGCCAAAACAGAAGAGACAAAATGCAAGAATGTAGCTGCTACAATTCCTACTGCTGCTCTCCGATTGGTGCTCTGATTTTAGAAGCTTCCTTGCTGAGCTGGTGCTTGCGGTTGGGCCTTTTTCCCTCTACGTTCGTAGGTGATCCATTCCTTATGCTTGCGTGCTCCAGCAGTTGTTACAACGGCGTTAATCACCTTGGTGCACCATGAGCCTTTTTGAACATTTCTCTATCCTTAATAGCTTTTTGGTTTTATGATAAATCTAGCTTTCTCTTGATGATTTAACCTAAGTTTGAACTTGTAAATTCCTCTAATAACCCTTATTAGAAGGTGGACCTTAGGAAATACAAATGCAGGTTATGCTGGTCCTCCTATGATCCTATGGAATTATGTGACGTATCTAGTTGGGATTTCACATAGCTTGGATCTACTCTGCATAATTTTAATTAAAAAGTTTTATGAAAACAAGAAAAATTCCTAGATTGCATAATAAAATGTTCATTTTTAGGTAGAACCAACACAGGAAAGTGAAAACATGTCAGAAGCAAGATTACATACAGGTATCCATAAATTCCATAACCCTTCTCTCTTTGCCAGCTCCTTTAATTTCTCTTCTGCAGGGTGAACAGTCCAGCGAGAAGGAGACAAAGCAAGTTTATAGAACTCGTCCTCCATGGGGTATATATGATCCTCCATAAATCTGATCAATTTGCTCCTGAGTTCTATAACCCTTCCACTTAAAGAATACTTGCCTCCTTCCTCTAAAGTATTTGGAATTTCACGTTGATTTCCATAATTTTGAACATGATCTGATGAAAATGGGCCTGAAGATTTTAAGTAAATGTTAATTTAAGAATAATGTAATGTCATATGCATAGATTGCATACACCTTTACTCTTAACTTCTCAAGACATACATTAGTGCCAGAACTCAAAAAAGGGTGAGCTGTTTATAACACAGACAAGTTGTTACTGATTTTTTCATGGATCCTACTTAAGCTTTTTCTTAAGAATTAGAAAAAAAATGATTCAAGATATTACATTTTGAACAGAGGCATTAATTTCACAACTAAGATAGCAGCCCAGCTGTCCAGGTATTAAATTTCATCCAAACAAGTTAGGCAGATCTGCTATTTGATTTTATACTTTACCAGTAAAATATAATACTCCTTACAGAAAAAAACAAAAAAAAAAACAAAAAAAACAAAAAAAATAAAATAAACAATAAAAAATAAAATAAACATGTATCTAGGAAATTTTTCAGTACATGAGGCATGTTAAACATAAAATCAGAGAGATTAAAGCCAAATTATCCTAGACAGAAACACCTTAATAAACTAAATTACTGTTTATTACTCCTGGTTCCTGATAGTTCAACTCGCTAAGTGTAGACTCTTGTTTCTAGGAATGGAAAATGTGAGTGGGTGCAAGAAAAACGTGACCGAAGTAAGAGACAGTATTAAAGGAATAAACAAAGTAGGAGATGTAATATAGTAAAAGGAGTTTTCATGAATAGGAATAGAGTAGAAGTGAGTTGAACTTTCGGCTAAAAATTTAAAGTGAGTTACACTTTTAGGAACGGAGAGATCAATTGAAATAGATACTAGCATTTAAGATAAAAGAGATAGAGTAAGAAAAAAAAATGTCTAAGAATAAGTAATTAACGAAAATCAAGCAAAAAGAGGAGGAAATAATTTGAGGAGCAACCAACAAAGAATTCAATAAAGCAGATAGTCGTGTGGCCAAAGAAGCAAATCCAAGGAGTCACTACATATACGCCAGAAGCATGAGGAATCCTCCACGGGCCTAGTGACCTAGGTTCAGTTCACAATCCCAATCACCCATCTATTATTTTAGTTAGTGAATACAACAATAACAACAAAGCCTTAGTCCCAAAATGATTGGGGTCGGCTAACATGAATCGTTACACAATATTTGGTGAATAACAAGACAAATTCGCTTTACAGAAAACTCCTAAATTTTTTCATACTAGGGCCCTATTTAATTCACCTTATTTTTGCTGAACTGAAATTATTTTTGCTAAAATGAAATTACTTATATATATATATATATATATATATATATATATATATATATATATATATATATATAAGGGAGGGTTCCGGTGAGAATAGGTTCATATGTGAGAATTCATACTTATATGAGAACTGATCTATAATTTAGAACACGTGAGTAAAAATCTAGAACATATGAGTAAAAATTTAGAACATGCGACTCAAATTTAAATTTAAATCATATGACAAATAATTTTGAACATATGACTAATAATTTTGAACATGTGTGTGAGTAATAATTTTTAAATTCACACGTTCTACAAACCCCCACCTAAGGTCGATTCCTCAGTCGTTCGTATTGAACCAAGAAAGCCTCTTCCTATAGTGGCAAACTTAAAGAGTGGAATGGGCTGCTCTCTCTATGTTTCAGCCGAAAGAACAAAACACTTGGATCAATATTTGGTCAAAAAAAGGTTCTTGAAATGCTAGAGAAGAACTACAGGACCTTAGAGTCTTTAAGACAATTGACAAATGACCCAGAGGCAATCGAGAGTAAAAATATTGAACATATAAGTAAAAATATAGAACATACGAGTAAAAATTGGAACATATGCTTTCGAATTTAGAACATATAACAAAAAATTTTAGAACACACGCACGTTTTAAAATTTAGAACCTATAAGTTAAAATTTCGGAATAAGTCATTCGAAATTTATAACATCTAACTTAACTAATTTATGGTTTAGAGCATGTGAGTACTAATTTGAACATCTGATTTAATTACAAGGACATACCAGATGGGGGACGCTCCGGAAGTACAGAAGGTTTAGCTATAAAGGACCATGCATAATCTATTAGAGCATTAGCTTTGGCTCCTGTATGGATCGCCCGCTCTCCTCCCGAAGCATTACCCTTCACATTGGTGGAGAAAGATCAATAAACAGCACAAAAGCACAGTAATTTTAAGCAAGTTTGAGAGTTTGACACACAGAATCTTTACCATGATCCATCTACTGTAGATGCCAGCATAGATAGCTGCTGCACGAAACAGAGAGAAAGCAATGTAGAATTTCCAGTGAGCAGCAGGCCAAGGCTTTCCCTACATTTCAGAGATTACAGTCATTTGAAGTTCACCAGAAATTAAATGATCTGAGAAAAGTTTCAAAATTTGATTGAACAGGGGTATATCCTTGGTGATATAAACTAGATCATTCTTATCATTTTATCTCCGAAAATGTTCTCCCATTGATAGTTTCAAAAGCCATTTTTCGTGCACTTTGTAGCACAACCTCTTTGATTTCTTGCTTTATCCCAACAATTAGTACTATTACAAGCAGGTTTGCATCACCATTTACAGCAACTTCATGAGAATTGTTAAATTCAATGTGTGATCAATTCAATAAATTAAAGCTTTGTTCTTTTCACCTTGAAAATGGAAGTATTAGGCCCAATAGTTCAGTTAATGCCCAATAAGTTCAGTTAATGACAGTTAAGTTCAGTTCTGTTTAGTCCTGGACATTTTAGGTGCGTTTGGAACAGCACCAATGAGTTCAAACAAGTTCTCAAAGTTTAGGTATATACAGATAAGGGAACTTGAATAGTAAAGAACTAAGCATTAGTGCCTTCTTCCCCAATATGTGCACTGCTTCCAAAGAGTTAAATGGTAATATGACAAAGATCCATGGCATAATATAGTACCAGTGTCGGAATAATTACCAAACTGAAATATTTTTTACAAATCACTTTGTTTTATTAAATCTACAGTCAAGATGACAGTTAAAATCACTTCACCTATTCTCAGACTATAGTCAGGATGACAGCATAAATCATTAACCTGACAGAGCATTTCCATTTAAAATTCTATGCCAATATAACAGGAAGCAGACTGCAGACTGCAGATATGCAAGTTGTTTGAGAATACGTAAGTTTATATATGCTAGAGCACACATAGTTGTGATAGCTTTTAACTTGAACACAATAAGTTAACATAAAAGTGTAAAATTTTTGTAAATAGCTTCTTTTTTTTTTTGGGGGGGACTCAATGAACCATTTCTAAATAGCATTATTGGTAGAAGAATTTTCAAATAGCTTTTGGGCTATGCATTTACATGACTCACTGAACCATTTCTACTGCAGAACTCAACCAACAACAGACTCAAAGTAAACAACAAATGAAATAAAGCATCCCAAATGATGGTTTAATTGAAGCATCAAACTGCAAATCTTACAGCTGCAGAGCAGTATTCCGCTAAGTATTCAGCCATTGAAGGAATCCCCTCTGGTATCCCAGTTTCTTCCAATCCTTTGTCCTGACCTATCTTATCGATAGAATAATCCACAACGTAATGCTGCAAATTAATTGTCACTAATCTATTAGAAACGATCCCAAAACATTTAACCACAAACCAAACAGAGGATACGAATACAACAGAAATTTAAGGAAATTTTGTCATTTTGCATTGTTTTGGAAATAACTACCTTAAAGGGAAAAAAAAAAAGATATATATATATATATATATGTCAAAATCTTTTGATTTTGCTACCACTTAGTGTTTTCTGTTAGGGTTCCGTTAGTATTAACGCTTAAAATATTATTTCCTTGATTTGCGTGCCAAAAGTTGTTCCTTTAAGGTTTTGGAGGTCGTTTAGGTCCTCAACGACCCAAATTGGGTTCGGAATCGGATATAATAACAACATATATGCCTCGTTTTGCGTGTCAGGAAACGTCTTGATTTGCATACCGATGTATTTAAAATGAAAGAATTGTTCGATCAAGGTTTTCGGAGTTACTTTAGCAATATGTTTCCAAATTGAGTTAAGAATTGCGAAAAATACAACGTAAATACTCGTTTTGCGTGTGAATAATGGTCTTAAATAAAAATTCAACATGCAAAACAAGGCATTTACGTTGTTTTTTCGCAATCTTGTACTCAATTTGGACCCTTAAGAGCGAAAACGACCCACCAAAACCTTAAAGTAACAACTTCGACTGCAAAAAAAAAAATAATGACACATAAATTGATACAATTATTAACACACAAAACGAGGTATTAACTTTATTTTTTTGTCAATTTCGAGTTCAATTTGGACCCATAAGGGCTAAAACGACCCCTTAAATCTTAACCGAACAACTCTTTCATTTAAAATATATCTGTACGCAAATCGAGACGTTTCTTACATGCAAAACGAGGTATTAATGTTATTTTCCGTCAATTTCAAGTTCAATTTGGACTCTTAAGGGCCAAAACAAGCCCCAAAACTTTAAAAGAACAATTTCGGCACACAAATCGAGTGACAAAAAATTAATAAGTAGAGAGTGGGCCACACTAACGGTTTTCTTGACAGAAACTGTTAGTGGGTAGCAAAATCAAAAGATTTTGACTTTCAATGGTAGTTATATAAAAGAAGTCCTGGTAGTCATTTTCAAAACAATCTATTTTAAAGGTATTAAATGACAAAATTTCCAAAATTTAACAAATAAAATGAATAAGCTCGATTAAAACATAGTGATTATTACCAAGCAATTGTAAGCAACATCACACATTTGGTTTCCAAGAGTAGACAATTCCCAGTCCAGGATTCCAATCACTCGATCCTGAAGCATTCAAAAGATTAGTGTTTGGTCAAAGACATAAGTATTGGGGACTATACACTACGATGACAACAACAAATAAAATCATGATTTGAAACTATTCTCCGTAATTTCGAAGATGATAAATTATTAATACCACCATTTGTTCCACCAAAAAAAATAAAATAATGAATAAATAGATAAAAGTTATTAACATAATTAATACAGAGCACTATGAAAATTTCAGCACCGAACCTCATTAGGATGGAAGATAAGATTATCAATCCGAAAGTCACCATGGACTAGACCAGAAGCAGATCCAGATGAATCTTCCAAAGGTAAATTATTGTGCAACCAGCTGATAAGCTCTAGCATTTTAGGATTTCTCTCGGGTTTACCTCCTGCAGTTGATGCCATGTATTGCTTTCCCCATCTTTCTACCTGATTAATACCATTTCCATAAGAAAGAATTAGAAGAAAGTTTCGAATTTTATCTATGACATATATAGACTTGAAATGGGAAGGAAGCTATTGAATCTGAAAATAAATAGATAGTTTTGTATAAGCAGTCAGAAGGTAAAAAGTTTGGTATGCACTCTAAGCAAGCAGGCTATTAACAAATAAAAGCCAATATTTTGAAATCTAAAAAGAGTAAAAACACCATGACAAGCCTGTGAGCACGAGCTACTTCAATAGCTATACATGTATACCATCCTTTTATTCACCTCTTAATTTTTAAGTTATAGTGTTTGAAATGTACAAGGTTATGTATCAGATATCCATACTGGCTAGGGAAGCTGGGACTTTTAAGAATTAGTGAAGTGGGAAGCTAAAAAGCTTTGGCTTATATTATAATTATTTTTGTGCTTTTCAGTGAGGACATCTTGTCCCTTGGTAAATTTTTGCTTCTTGTTTCAATAGATTTTTTCTCTAATTAAAAACAAAAAGTATCAACAATCCTACAATTAATTTCAGATAGTAAAAGCAATCTTAAACTGAATATATTGTTACTCCATCCACTAATAACCGTCAAGTCTAGGCAATACGGTGAAAAAAACAGAGAAAAAAATTGCTTATTCTTAATCTCTGATTTCTTTTTGTTATTACTCTTAATATAACATGATGAAGAACTTTGACATATGCTATGCTTTAGTTCAATTGTTATTAGAAACTAGAAGAGTTAAATTGGACATCTAAAGGAGCCAATGCTGACAACTATTTAAAGGTGGAGGAAGTAATAACAATTCAAGAATATGAAGGATGCCAAACTAATGACACAGTTTCAAAGGTAGGGACCTTCAATCATATGCATGATCTTCTCTTTAGATACACAAAGGCAACTGCAGCCAACATCAATACTCCTTGTGCATTTAAGCATACAAATAAAGCATGGCCGCTATCTACCATACACAGCTGTTCTCATTAAAAA
Organism: Chenopodium album; assembly: GCF_948465745.1. Classification (NCBI taxonomy): domain Eukaryota; kingdom Viridiplantae; phylum Streptophyta; class Magnoliopsida; order Caryophyllales; family Amaranthaceae; genus Chenopodium; species Chenopodium album. Next base: position 11,682,639 of record NC_137856.1, read on the forward strand.
GAGTCCTTAATTTCATAACTTCATCATAGTGCAAGAAACTCCATGAACATAGCTCACAAACACAGATTATTCTTAAGATAATCAGTTGAGTAAACAAAATAATGTGCTAAAACAACGTAAAGATTCACTTGCCTGCCTTTTGCAATAGTTTTCACGAAGCCCGTAATTTCCTAAACCAATGGTGTCAACATCAATTTGATGCAAAGAAGCTAATGCCCGAGCTGACTCTCGATTTATTGCATTCTTTCTATGTGGTTCCAAACCCTACTAAAAGCAATATTATAATTAATGCCAAGCCAAGACTAGAAATGAACATGATCATCAGTATAGAGTGACATACAACATGGATATGAAACATCATAGGAACAAAAGAATAAACCACGTACCGGAAGGGTTGGATCTAAAAATATGCGACCCTCCAAATACTCCATCACATAAAAAGAAGTTCCAATCACACTTGTATCAATGCACAAGCAAATGACCTTAGGAACTGGTACTTTGGTATGAGTACCCAATGCCTGTAATACCTGTAAAAATAAAATTTTCAGAGGACAGAATAGTTTTAATCAGTTAAAATAGATTATGATTCACATGGATTTGTCACCACAGTTATGCATCACCAGCAAAGAGCTTTATACTAAAGAATAACCTTAAATTCTCTCTCAACCGCATGAGCAGACGGGAGCAGTTTCCCAGGGGGCCTTTTTCTCAAGACATACCGGTTCAAAATACCATTGGCGTCAACTTCCAACAAGAATGTAGGATTTGATTGACCATGCCCAAACTATGAAGCAAAGCAATCACACAAATTAGATCAGCAGCAATATAGGTAATTAGACGGCAACAATGGAGTAAAATAAACATGCTACGCATCAATAAAAACATAATTTAAAAGTTTATTGATGAAAGAGTATAAGTATATTTTGTATTTACGACCTTTTCAAAATAAATGACAACAAATTTCAGAATCATAAGCCATTTCTTATTCACCATTGTCACATATGTTCACTCAAGGGAGTCTTTCATTTTTCCCCCTTATATGATACAACACTAAATTCATGAATAAATACTTATGAAATGTGTATAATTATACATTGCACGACATCAATTTCTTTGAAAAACATATTTTCTTTATCCAAAATTACTCTTCTTGTAAACTATTGGCACACCTTATATCATCGATAATTCATTTTATTTTCTATTTTTTTTTTTTTTATAAAAGCATATCAAGTAATCCAGAGCCTACTAGAATTCAACTAATCAGAATTCGAACCGAATCAGGCATCAATTGGGGAAAATCTAACATCTTAATTAAGCTTAAAAAGCTCCCTCGCGAGCTGATTTAAGTAGTTGTTGATAAATCATACTTCCTCCGTATACTTATAGTTGCAACAGTTCCTTAAAATGAAAATATCACAGTAAATGCAACACACTATAAAATGAAGGTTTTTATAGTGAAAATTGTACTGCTGTATTACCTTTATTTAAAGCTTATGGCCCACTTGATAATACTCCTAACAACCTCTTAACTCATTTAAAGTGTATTATATCATGTGAGGTCTACTTAGCTTAAATATCAAGATAAATTGTATGATGCAATTATAAAGAAACTGAGGAAGTATATCTTATTATGTACTACAAAAAGCTATATTTTGAAAGTACACATAAAATTTGATCTCAAATCCTTCTAAAAGGATTTGACAAACTTATTGTCAGCATGATCTGGATAGTATTTTTCAAATACCATAATTAATTACAAAAATTAGCTTGTGACAAACTAATTAGAAAAACTTGAACCAGAATTTGATGCCAAAATTTTTAACTTTGAAACCCAGAAAGCAAATTGAAAGAAAAGTTTGTGACAAAAAGATTAGAACAACTTGTACAAGAATTTATTACTTTAATCATATATAAATGAACTAAAGACAAATTAAAAACTAAAAAAAATAAAATAAAATAAATCCGAGTTCAAATTATGCATGCAATCTGATAAAGCAAGAATTAACCATTTAACCTATATCATATAATCAAAAATAATAGCGAGCCTAGAAAATACTAGTACTATCATATCATATTAAAATTAATGAAATTGTACAGAAAAGAGAGAAATACCTGACGAACAGAGAAGTGAGAGGGCGTAGCAGAGGAAGGGAAGCCATGGACGTGAGCACGGCAATAATTGAAGAGTGAAACGGCGTTAAATTGAGGATCAGAGGATAATTTGTCTGTTGTTAGCTCCGATGTTAGCTTCGCCATTGAAAATTATGCCGAGGTTTTCCTAATTTTACCGCTTTTGGTTTTTGTATTTATCTCTATAACACATTTGTATTGTTTTTTAAATCACATGATTGCCACCTCGGCCCACCTTTCTTCGTGTACGATGACCGATGAGGTAACATCTTCCCAACTATACTCGAATTTGTAAAAGAAGTGTCAAATCGGGTACCCTTATGGACGGGTCGAGATGTTTGGATCGAATAATAATGGGTCATTTAATCTTACAAACCAAATCAATCGGGTTGAGCTTAATCACATTTGGGTTAAAGTTGAATTCAAGTATGGTCGAATACAAATCAAACTTAGGTCGAGTAATATCAAGTTAAAATGAACTTCGGTCCGGATTTTATCGGGTTTATTTGGATCAAAGTGGATTTATCTTACTTTAGATCGGGTCATTTCGAATTCGATTATCGGTTCAAATCAATTCAGGTCCAGTTAAAATTTGAATTTGATTACTTCGATTATTAGTTCATTCTCATCAGTTAGAATAATTACTTTAGTTTCGGCTTTGGGTCGAATAATTTGAATTCGGGTCAATCTCTGTTCAAGTTGTTTTAGCTATATCAGAATACATGTCAATATGTCATGTCATTTTTGTTACTTGAGATTTTCATTCATATATAGGGTATATGTTCTCTTCAGCTTAATTTTAGTTCAGTTCAGTTTAGTTCCTATTTTCCCTTTCTCATATATAATTCATTTCAGCTCTATTCAGTTCAATTCAGTTCAGCTCCAATCAGTGCAGTTCAGTTCAGTTCATTTCAGTTCTATTCAGCTCAATTCAGTTCACAACAGGCCCATAGTCTGTATCATTTTTTGGGTTTTGTTTAATTAAATTTTGTATTGGCTACTTAGAATTATTATAAGGTTGACAACTCAAGTCATTACAAAAATGCTATTCATCACCTTAATTGGGTGATTATCACATCATTGTAAAATGACTTTTTCCTTACCGTTTTTTGTTTATCGTCGTCTTTGTAGCTATTCATCATCGTCAATTCAATGGCAAGTTGATTAATAGAAGTATCAAGATTGTTGATTATATATTAGCATCTAAATCGTGATTAAGAATACAAGATTTTCAAATTTTAGTAATGTTTGAATTATGTTATTGTAAATGAAGTTATAACCCTTCATATTTCGTAATAATCGCAGCACATTTATTTTACGTTGGTTTTATAATAATTCTAACACCAGAACACCAAAAAATAATAATTCTAACACCTTATTTAATAAGGACACATTACTACTGTAGGCGTCGTTTGAAGTACGCATACGTTAAAAGCATATTGTGAATATGCATGGCACTCATTGGAAGTGGGAATTAACATATACTATTAGGGACACAATTAAGGACAAGAGAATTAGGGAGCTGCCAACAAGTTTTTAAGAAACTTGTAAACCGTTCATGGATCATAAAAGGCAACCATGAATAAGGGACAACGATAGGCAACAATGATTGACCCGTGAAAGTTACATCCCATTCATAATCCATGAGATTACTAACTCCATATGGTTCGGAACCACGAAAGGAGGATCGGGGATGATGGTACGAAGTGAGTCATGGAGTCAAATTCGCCCGTATTGGTCTCTACTCGATTCTTATTGTGAAAAGTGATTCTTGCGATCTCAAAGGCATGCAATCAAAGATTCAATTTGCTCCAAACTATTATTATGCTAAATTTGTTGAATATTAATGCACACATTATTCTAAAATATTTGTGATGACTTGATTAAACAACAAGATTAAAAAAAACCCTAAACCGGTTGTCCAAATTATCTTATTAGTCGTGATTTTCAATTACATTTCCTTTAACATGCAATATGGTGATCAACAAAATAATAATAGAATCAACATTAATATTGGAAGCAATTCAACAATAGTAACGTTACTCAAATCAAATAATAATAATAATCATGATATTAACAAACGTATTCAAGCCAAACTCAATTAGGAGAATCCACACAAACAATTCAAACAAGCCAAACCAAACCAAAGCATTCAAAAGTCCAACTTAAGGTGGCCTAAGGCCTACTCAAACTCAGCCCAACGGCACATAACCCAACATCACTCTGCATCTAAAACAACCACAAAAATTCCACAATCAGTGGGAAGCAACTAGTAGTTCTCCCTCAAATCAGTAATAATAAGGTTTAGAAATTAAATTACAAGTAAGAAATCACTTACACTCAACCATGCAAATCACGAAAATTAACTTTGAAAACAAAATCAAATAAACCAAACTAAAGCAAAATTTCATATAACCTCAATATATATATATTCAAACAGCAGAATTGGCATGGAGGGAACGCTAGTGACCTCGCAATCCACTTTCTAAGGTTTGTTAGGACGAACCCCCGTTCATCTCGCAGAGACCGTGTCTAAGATTGGCTAACTCCCGGTTATGGGTAGATGCCTATAAGGTCTTACACACCCCCGGACGACAACAATTAACCCAGGTTGAGCTACCTAAGACTCGCAATCAAGGTAGTTAGCATGTTCATTAACCATCGGGAAGCAACTCGGCCTCACACCCGACTATGGCCCCACACACAATTCAAAATCAATTAAAATAGATAATATAATATATTTCACTCTGAAATCTGTAGAGAAGCCTAAATGGTCTTACACTCAATTAAAACTGCATAAGAAAAATCATATTTCTTAAATATAATTGAAACTCCAATTCAAAACACATTTAAACTTAATAACCACAAAAGGTATCGTCTGAGTTCGGGAATATAATTAATTATCAGAATTCAACAATTAAGTGCATTCACAACTCTTGGCGAAGTAATGCTAAAGACAGTGTTATTCTTCTCTAAAGCATTACGACGTCGACAATACAATTACAACTCACACAAATCCAAACACACACATCAAAAATATTTTACTTTAGGGGTTTATAATACCCAAAAATTTACACATCACTTATTTAAAATATAAATTCAAATATATAACACTCACAATCAAAATTCCATAAATGATGAGTGACATTTTTGGCACTCATTTGGTTCCTTTTTGGATGATTTTTATTTCATTTTATCTCTCTTTTCTTTAGTTTTCCTTAGTTTTATTCTTGTTTTCTTCATTTTATGCTTTTTGTAGTTAGTTTCTCTTTTTCATGTCTTTTTCTAGTTTACTTGTTATTTTTCTCTTTTACTTGCTTTTTTATCTTTTGCTTGTAGGTGGTAATTGATTGTCCAAGAATTCCCGAGCCTCCTCTCTACGAGTTTTCATTGCTTTTATGCCTAAAGAAGGTGCAAGAAGTTCCAAGTCAAAGGTGGATCCAAGGGGCAAGCTTCAAGGCTTTGTTTATGCCTTATTCATGGCTTTTATTCTTCAAGAAATTCAAGAAAGTTTCTGCCCACTTTGTCCTCCATCATCATCATCCTGGATGCGTGCACCACTTGAGCTAGGACGAAGAGAAGAAGGGGAGGAAACCCAGCTATGTGCGGGCGCACAAAGGGAGTGTGCGGCCGCACACCAGGTGCGTGCGGGCGCACATTCCTGGGTGTGTCCCGTGCGCGCCTTTCTCCCTCCTCCGAGCGCCCGCACTTATGAGGGTCTATTTTTGGGCGTCATTACCGACCTCCTCCTTGTATATATAGTTATTTCTACCTATTTTTAGTAAGAAGTTTTTTAGTTTTAGATTGAATTTGATAGTTAGTTTTTGGGAGAATTTTAGAGAGAGAAACTCAAGAACTAGAGAGAGAAACTCATGATTTTTGGTGATTGCTCAAGGATTCCTCATTGTATTTGATCTTTGGATCAAAGTTTTGTAAGGATCTTCTTCTTAATCTCAATACAAGTTTGATTTTAGTTGATTTCATTAGTTTTTCATATTGTTGATGATTGATTTGGTTATTAATTGAATTTTGATTGATTTTGATTGATTGTTGGTTTAATCTTTGAATTCAAGTATGTTGATGATGGAATTGATGATTGTTGTAGTTTTGATCTTAATTTCTATGGCTAGTGAGTAGTTTCCTAGCTAGGGAGATGGTGAAGCATGTATGAATGATGGAATAGTGTAATTTGGGGATAATTGATGGAGTTGATGATATGATTAAATTTGGTTGATCTTTCATGTGCATGTGTGTGATTAATTGAGGTTTGGCCATCTTTGATTAATACACTAGATTGCATTGTAAGCTTGCTATGATACGGACCATTGATTAGTGAACTTGCAATTTCACGATTGAGGTGCTTTGTGACGTTTCCTAGCTAGTGTTTAGCGTAGTTGACGCTAGTTAGACCTCTAGGTGAACCACCTTAGTATGCTCTTTTGGATACATGATGATTTTCCTTCATATCGCTTGACTTAGTCGGTTTGACCTCCCAAGTTACCGATTCCATTATGATTGCATGTGGATCCATTGCCCTAGTGTCTTAGATTGATTTTATACAAGTTTGCATTACCTAGTTTAGCCTTAGTTCTACCTCAAACCTCTTCTTATTTCCGAAATAGCTTGATTTAGACATCGTGCACTTGATATCCATTCCCTTGGGTTCGACCTTGACTTGCCACTACGCTAAATAGGGGTTAGTTAAGTTACAAATTTTGTTCGATAGGGTGGGGTGGTAGCCCAACGACCTACCGTTCTCCTTCCCATCAAAATGGCGCCATTGCCGGGGAATGGTGCTTGAGTGTATGTTGTTTTTGAGTCTATTTCATTTTGATAAAATACAAAAAGATTTTGTTTCTCTAGGCTACACTTGTAGCCGTGCTACTAATATTTTTGTTTGAGTTTTGCATGCATAGAACCCGCGATCGTCCCCTTGTTCCCCTTGATCCGGAAATTGAGAGGACTCTTTCAAGAAGAAGAGTGGATAATAGATCCTTGGCTTATATCTCTTCAAGTGAAGAAGAAATTCAAGAAGAGCAAGGAATGGGTGAAAATCCTAGAATAGCCTTGAAGGAGCTTGGAGTGCCCGGGGCATATAGGTTTGAGAGTGGAATAGCTCCACCTACTACCCCGGCAAATGACTTCGAAATCCGGCCGGCAATGATCACCTTGATTGAGAGAAGGCAATATAGTGGGGCTAAGAATGAGAGCCCATTGAACCATTTGAAAGAATTTGAAAAATATTGCAACACCATCAAAGTCAATGGGGTCTCTCAAGAATTCATCTGCCTCAAGTTGTTCCCTTTCTCTCTAATAGGAAGATCTTTGGAGTGGCTAGACAAGGAGGTGAAGCCCAACTCCTTGAGAACTTGGGATGATGTTACAAAGGCTTTCTTGTCCCGTTTCTATCCCCAAAAGAAGACGGCGGAGGCAAGAGCCTTGATTCAAGGGTTCAAGCAAAGGCGAGTGAAAGCCTTTATGAAGCATGGGAGAGATTCAAAGAGTATCAAAGGGAGTGCCCTCACCACGGAATCCCCACATACCAAGTGATCCAAATCTTCTATGGCGGTTTAAGTCCCCAAGGCAAGTCATGCCTTGATGGAGGGGCCGGGGGCCCTATCATGAACAAAACCGAAGAAGAAGTTGTGGACATCATTGAGGACGTGGTGACATATTATAGGGATTGACAAGATGGGGAGAGGGACTCTTCAAGCAAGAAATCTTCATTGTATTCGGTGGACCATCTCAATGCAATCAACAACCTTTCCTCCCAAATGACAAATTTAGGAAAGGAGGTCACCGCAATCAAAGCTAAGTTGGAGAGCACTTCTACCTCTTCTCAAGCTTCTAATCTTCCCTCCCAATTTAAGGGGAGAGGTACTCCTTCTAACTCTCAACCCCCTCCCTCTTCACATAATATGCCTTTGGGTTGCTTGTTTTGTGATGCATGTGGATCGTATGATCATGACTCTAGTGTTTGTCCTAATGAATGTGTTGATGAATTTGACAACAATGAGTGTGAACATGTTAATTTTGTGTCAAACAACAATGTTCAAAGGTTTGATAATCAAAAAGGCCAATGGAATAGGAATTACCAAAACCAAGGCAATTTTGACAACTATAATCATAATGGTGGTTATAGGAACCAAGGGAATCAAGGTTCTCGTGGTAACCATAACCAAGGTTATAGTAGCCAAAATCAAAGCCAAAACTATGGTAATCAAAATCATAATTATGGTAATCAAAACCAAGGTTATGTAAATCATAACCAAGGTAATGGAAACCATAATCATGGTGGTGGTAACCATAATCAAGGTTATGGTTCAAATCAAAATAGGAGTAATTGGAACAATCAAGGAAGGGGAAATTTTCAAAACAATGCTCAAAGAGGTCCCCCACCCGGTTTTGTTCCAAGGACTCAAGGTGAAAATTCCTATTCACAACCTTCATCTCCTAAGACAACCTTGGAAGAGTTGATTGATAATCAAACCAAGATCATTAACACCTATATGGCGGTTAGTGATAAGAAATTCAATGAGATGATGACCCACAATAAGATGCTTGAGACTCAAATTACCCAATTAGCAAGCACTATTAAGGATTTTGCTAGTCCTTCATCTTTGCCTTCCCAAGGTGTTGAACCAAAGAAACCCGTGTACTCTATTGCCACAAGTGGTGGACATGATTTTGATGAGGGAGTTTCTTGTTCAAAAGAAGGAAGAGATGAGTGTGGTGCTAAGGAGAATGAAGAGGAAAAAGTTGAGTCTAAGGAAATCTATTGTGAGGTTGACAAAAGAGAAGAGTGTGTTGATGAAAGGATGAGTGAGATAGAGAGATTTCCCGATCTTCCATATCCCCAAAAATACTTGAGATTCAAAATGGATGAACAATTTGGGAAGTTCCTTGAAGCTTTTAAGGATGTTCATGATTCTACACCCTCTACCGAACCAATTCCCGACATGCCTAAGTACTCCAAGTTTGTTAAGGAGATCTTAAAAGAGAGAGAGGATTTTGATGAGGGTAGTTCGGTGGAAGGAGGGAAGTGCTTTAGTGCTCTTATCCATGGTGAACTCCCAAGGAAGATGGAGGATCCGGGGAATTTTTCAATCCCTTGTCAAATTAAGGAAATGGTTTTTGAAAATGCTTTGTGTGACCTTGGTGCTAGTGTTAGCATAATGCCTTTCTCGGTTTTCAAGCGGCTTGATCTTGGTGAGCTTCAACCATCTAAGATAACACTTCAATTGGCCGACCGTTCTATTAAGCTTCCTAAGGGAAGAATTGATGATGTCCCCTTAAGGATTGGAGAGTTTGTCTTTCCGGTGGATTTTGTTGTTCTAGAGATTGAGGAGGATGAACATATTCCAATCATCTTAGGGAGGCCTTTCTTAGCTACCTCGGGAGCTTTAATAGATGTCAAAGGAGGTCAAATTACTTTGAGGTGTGGGAAATTAGAAGAGAGTTTTAAGTTAAAACCAATGCATGAGTCTTTATCTTGTGTCCAAGATATCGCATGTGCTAGTCTTTCTCGTTCCATTGATGGTATGTGCATGGTAGATTCTTCTACTAATAATGTTTTTGAGATTGTTGATGATGTTTGTGCAAGTATTAATGATGTTAGTGAAGAGGAATTTGTGATTCAAGAGCCAAGGGATGAGAAAGATATTGGGTTTCCAAATTGGTTCAAGCTTAATTCTCATGAGGAAGAGAAAGCTTCCATGACAAAGGATGTTGAAGTCAAGCCAAAGAAAAAGGCTCGTGACTCAAAGAAGGCAAGAAAAAGGAAGAAGTTGAGAAGTGAAAAAGAAGAATTTGAAAAGAATTTTGTGAGAGTTTCATCAAGCAATAATGAGAAGTTGCCCAAGGTTGAAGAAGAATTTGCTCTATCAACCACCTTGAAGAAGGTGGTGTTCTTTGATCCTCCATGATTAGGAGGAAGGGTCGAGCTTAGGACCTTAAGCAAGCGCTTCCCGGGAGGCAACCCGGAGTTTCTAACCTTTCTCTTTGATTTTTGAATTTTCTCATTTTTGTTTCTTTTATTACTTTGTCTTTTCTTTTACTCTTATCCTTATTTGGATTTTTAGGATGTCCGTTTGTGGGATTGGAATTCAACAAATATGCATGATGGATGGAAGGTGTTCATGGCACAAATCATATTTTGTTCGATTCTAATCGAAATTTGAGTTAAAAGGGTAAGAATTTTAGAAAGGTGAGATAGGAAATTCATATTTTGAATAATGGAGGAAATTGATACTTAGTGAATTTTTGTGGTGTGTACATGAATTTTCAACTTTGAGGACTTTGAAAATGATTTTAGCTACTGCCTATGTTGTTCCTCATCACCATCATGATTCATGTGCGCACCCAAATAGGCAGTAAGTATCAAATTTTTGAGAAAAAAAGAAGGAAGGAGCACGCACAGGTATGTGCGGCCGCACACGAGGCATGTACGGGCGCACAGCCTGCGTGTGCGGGCGCACATCAACTCTGTGCGGCCGCACATGAGTTGAACGTGCCATTTAACCTTTTTCTTCCTCCTTTTTCCCTTCACTCCTTCATTCATCATCTCCTAACTCACGAACACCTCCTTCAAACCCTCTTCTTGTGCGCATTCCTCCACCCTCATTCATCATCCAAAATCACTCAAATCCTCACTAAAATCACTCCATTCTCACTCAAAATCACTCACAAATCTTTCTACACTACAAATTCCTCACAATTTGACCCAAATTTCACTCACTCTCTCTCCTACTCTTGGTGGCCGAAAATTGGGGGTTTTGTGTGGAGTTGGAATTGCTTGCTCAAAATTGGTTTATCTTGCTTCTTTTATGGTATAATCACTAATCCTTGCTTTAATTTTGTCAATTATATCATAAATTTGCATGAATTACAAATTTGTATGAGCATGAATAGTGTAGTATTGATTTTGTGATTTTTGATGCTTGTTCTTGATTTTGGTTGTGATTTGGTGATATTTGATGATTGATTTTGCATGACATTGTGTTGTTTGTTGATTTTGTAGCGATTTTCATCAATTTTGGTTGAATTCTTGTGAGTTGAAATTTTGGAAAGTTGGTAGTATGTGGTGATTTCGGTATTGGCTTTGTGTTTGCTCTTGGATTGATTGAAAAGGAATTTTTCTTGGTACATTGATATTGTTGATTGGTTTGGAATTAGTTTGATTGAAAGGAATTGTGAAATTGGAGTTTGGTGATTTTGGTAGTAAGCGGTGAATTTGGGTGTGGTGCTCTTGGTTCTTTGGTTTGCTACTTGATTGGTTGTTGGTGATCTTCTATACCTCTCACAATGTCTAAATACCTCAAGAAACTCACCAAAAAGCGAAAAACCGATGTTAGCATCGAGGAACCTCCCCGCCTAAGTACCTCCACTAGGCCTAGTACATCTTCTAGGCCTAGTACTTCCAACCCATCTTCCACTCAAACACGACCTCCAACCTCTCTTCCAAAAAAGAAAAATTTCACCGATAAACAAAAAGCCTTTTACCAAAATCTGAAAGATGAAAGAACCCTCAAACAAACCCGCCATTACTTTCAATCCGATATGCTGAAGTTGGGGATTGATAATGATGTGCGGTCATTGCTTTTGAATTTGAGATTGGGGACTTTCATCGCCGATGCCTACCGCACCTACAAGGAGCCTACCTTGGAGTTCTTGGCTACCTTGGAGCTTGTACCCATTGGAGGGGTATATAGGGTGCGGTTCCAATTGCTCAACAACATTTTTGACCAATCTTTGGAGGAGTTCAACGCCGCTTTGGATTTTGATCCCCATGGGGATATTATTAACGTTGAACACTGAAAGGAATGGTGTCCTTCGAACAAGTGTATTATTCCGTTAGCGGGTTCAGAATTATTAGAAAGCTAATATATTCAGTAAGGTCAAGTGATCGGAATGCCTGGGTGGAGGCCGCTTCCGATCAGTAATATTAATGGATAATTAATGTTACAGCTTAATCTTGACTGAACCCTTCGGGTCACACCCAAGCATTCAACAAACCGAAACGACGAATTAATTCGGAAGGAATTAATGAGTCGACCGAGTAATATTTATTTAGACGTCGGAAATTCGAGCTTAGAGCGTCGAAACCGAGCGTCGGAAGTCGAGTCGAAAAATAGTGAAAGACGAGACGAGAAATAGTAATAAATCAACAAAAGACCAAAATACCCCTAGCATCGGAATGCCCAAGCAAACCGAGTGCTAAGGGCGTATAGCCTAGCATGGTGTCTAGCATGCGCACCAAGCCGAGCCTAGGCTGGCTGGTGCGTGCTAGCGCACTCATGCTAGCATCGCAAGGCTAGGCGCTGCCTAGTGCGTGCTAGCATGCTAGGCGCAGCCTTGTGCGCGCAATGGCTAGCAAGCCATGCCGCAACAAGCTGCTGGAGCTAGCACGCTAGGCGCGCCAGCTCGCCACAGCTAGCAGCAGCATGGCTAGGCCATTGCTTGCTGCCTAGCAGCGCTGGCCAAGGCACAAGGCCAGCAGCAGCAGCCCGTACAAGCATGCTGGGCGTGCTGGCCAGCAGCGGCTGGCAGCCCGCATGCGAGTGCTGGGCTTGCTGGGCGTGGCTGCCACGGACAGCAGCACATGGCAGCCCACCTTGGCTGCCTTGGTGCCCAAGGGTGGGTGCCATGTGGCTTGTGGTCCTTGAGTGTGTGGGGAGTGAGGTGGCCGGTTATGAGAGAGGGAGTGGGGAGCAAGTTTGGTCCCCCCCTTCTCCAAGTGGTCCTCACCTAACCACTCACATGAGCTTGCCACTTGTTGATTTATTACTAGCTTGATTATTGATTTTATTTTAGCTTTAAAATAAAATGGAAAAATCATACTATCCCACATTGATGGGAGAGTAAATGATACTCCCATCATTTCCTATAAATACCCAAGTATGGGCATTGGGAAAGATGCTTGAGTAAGAGTTTGAAAAGGCATCACAATTAGTGAAAACCTTTGAACTCAATATAATTACTCGGGTTTTGTTGGTCGGGTCTTGCTAACCCCAAGACATTGGACCTAATCGGTTTTGTTGGTGCGGGTGGACTTCGTTGGAGGTCTCCGTGCGAGCGGGACTTGAAGCTTTCAAGTAAGAGCTCATTTGGAGCGAAGCACGCGTCAAAGGTGATTAGCTTATCTTAATCTTGTGATTAATTTAATTATGTTTATGGTTTTATTTATTGCGAGTGCGGTCTTGGTTTTTGGGTTTGTTTCCGCGGTGAGTCGGACTCACCAAACCCCAACAGCGGTATCGGAGCCTCGCTCGTTTATTTTTAAAATCATAATATTTTCAAGGTGTCTTTATGGCTTTTTTTTTTTTTCTGGTTTTAAGTTGCTAATTAGATTAGTAACTCGTTTTTCAAATTTTACCTCGTATTAGAGCTATCTTCAGCTCCCGAACCCAGATTTCGACCCAAAAATAGTGAATTTTGGGTGGAAAAGGTGTTCTGGAAATGGTTTTACCCTTTAGGGCTCGGTTTTTAGCCAGAAAACGACCAGAAATGCATTTTTCGAGGGATTTTTCGTTTTGACGAAAAATTTTAAGTCTTTCTAACCTTGAAAATTGATTGCATATTTATGGTGGTTATGTAAATGGTTCTTTCCTTATTTTATATGCAATTTTAGACCACTTTAAGCATGCTTACTTGGTAGTAATTGGTGCTTGAAAGTTTGGTTTTATTTTTCACATAATTGCAAATTAATTGCATTAAGTGTGAAAAAGTTATTCTTTGTTGCTTCCAAGTATTAAAGATTCAATCTTTACTTATGATAAGTGATTGAAACTTTGAGTTACTAAATTCCATGAATTTTGGTTAAACTTTGTTGATTTAATCAATTTTTAGTTGATTGGAATCATAAAGTTTAAAACTTGTGATAGAAATTGGTTTATCTTCATATTGGAAGATATAATTTTTCATGGAGTCACAAGTATTAAAGTTGGAGTCTTTATTGAACTTATGTTCATTTTTCCAACTCCCTTTTATTTTGTCAAAATCTCAAGATTAATTTAAAGTGATTAAATTAATAGTGAGAAATGCCCTAATTTATTTTGTTACACCAAGTTAAACCAATTTTATTAAAGAATGATTCTTGGAAATAAATTTGGTTAATTGCTTTGGATGAATTATTTAAGTTGGACTTGTTATTTTTCATTTTTCCTCAAAATTGATTCTAAAATTAATTTAGAATTGATTTATAATGTCACACACAAAATTCGATAATTTTCGAAGCATTAGCACGCAACACGAGGCCTAAGAGCCCCGAGCTAGCTCTCGGCCAGCTGGGCTGCTCACGCAACCCATATGTGGCTGCCGAGGCTGCTGGGTGCTTCGTTCTTAGGTGCGTGGTGCTGTGCGTCTGTGTGTGCGAGGAAGGGCGTGGGCTGCTGCTCGCTGCCAGCAACATAGCGCACCAGCCAGTAGCAAGCAGCAGCATGGCGCAGCAGCAGCATAGTGCTGTGCGCGCTGTGCGTGCTGCTACGCTTGGCTTGGCTGGGCGTGGCGTGTGCGAGCACAAGCAGCCCATGGGCATGCTTGGTGTTGCGGGGGTGCGAATGGGTATGTTACGAGCTTGTTGTTCGGTACGTACGATCCCATAATTGGCACAATAACCCCGGGTTATTAAGGCGATGCTATTTTAAAGTTAATTTTAGCGTTGCTTAATATGTAAATAAGGGTAATTTTGGGTTCCAAAGTCTTAGTGCTAGGCACTTAGACATTATGGAATACGTAATTTTGCTTAAATTGTCGTTTTAATCATTTTAATTATTTTGTTTATTTAATTAAAATTTTGGAGGCTAGGCCTCGGGTTTTTGAGCGACATTTGCAAAATTAATTTTGACAAATATTTGGGTTCACCGACTTAATTAATTGGATTAGTTAAGATTGGATGCGGAATTTAGTAGGAGCGTCTCTTAGTTATTACCATAACCGGTTAAAACAACTTTGACTAGTTTAATTAGGCGTGTTAATTGGATTAACCACCTAGATTAATTGCTAGTTCTCGCGCTTTTTTATGCATTGTTACTTGTTTGATCGTTGTAAAATGCATGGGCCATTCACAGATAGTGAATGGATGAATGGAATGTAAAATTCTCTCACAGGTTTTATGAAATGGCAACTAGTGGGGCCCGATTAGGATAGAAAATACGGACTGTGATCCGTGATGTATTTTTGTAAATCTAAATACGGTCTGCGAACCGTTGAGTATTTTTGTACCTTAATATTTAGATTAGTCCTAATCGTGGATACTAGCAATTATATTATTTGGTCAAGTCTTGAAGACGGGGTTCTTAGAAGACGAAGCCATGAAGTTGCAAATGAAGACCTTTTGAAGACTTGAAGATCTCAAGGGGTCATGCTAGTTGCCAAATGCATCTCTATTTATGTTTTCGATATATATTTATGTTTATATATTTGAATTATATGTTAGATGCATGGTTAGGACTTCGAATGTTGAGATGATTAATTAAGTTCACTTAAATCAACCAACATAGAAACCCTAGGTCCCTTAAAATTGAGTAAAACTTGCCATTCCAAAACACACTTACCAACCGAACGAGGGTAGTGGTGGGCTACGCCAAAGCGAGGCATCACTACTTCTCCAAGGAACGTAAGGCGTACTGGGTATGCAAGTGGTTTTGGTTATACTCAACGATATGAGTGATGGAGTCCTAACATGTCGTGGCAAAGTGAATAAATTGTTTAGAGAGCATTGGATGCGACGATTTATTCAACCAAGAGTGGCTTGGAGCCATTAGCAAAGCGTTGCTTACCTTAGGAGATTGAGTGTTAAGACAAGCCAAAGCATGCTTAACCACTCTTTGTTTCTTTGGATCTTGGAATCGACTTATTCTCACCAAAATTGGGGACAATCTTTAATGTGTGAATAAGACGTTTTAAATAAGTTTGATTAAAATGCATGATTTCAATCTTATTTAAGTATAATGAATGGTTTTTCATTTCAAATTCTTTCAATTGTAGAATCATGTCTTCAACTAATGACAACGACCTTATGCTCCCGGAATTGCCCAAAAAGTTGCCAATTTCTCTGAACTTGGTAAACTTTAAGGAATGGGAAGAGGAACTCCGAAAGACCCTCCGAAATTGCTACCTAGAGCACATTCTGGACACTCAAATCCCGAGTTTCTACTCAAAGGGGATTATGAGTGATGAGACACATGAGGAATGGAGTGAGGATTGCAAAAGAGTTTCCAGACTCATGGCAAACTCCATCCCGGTACAATGGAAGGGGAAGTTCTCCAACTATTTTCCGGACATGATGCTCAAAGCTCTAGAAGACGTAGTCAATTTGAGAGTCACCAAGAGTACCAGAGGCAACTATGATGGACTTGTGGAAGATGTGACTAGGTCACTCTCGAACATGAGGATCAAGCCACCGCAAGATGGATGTCTCACCAAAGAGAGACAAGAAGTATGGGCTAAGGTCTATAATGCAAGACTTAGACCCGGGATGCCACTTCAAGCTCATGTGCTCAACATGACAAGGCTATTCACCCATCTGGAGCTAATTGGCAAACCAGTGGACGATGAGCAAGCAGCTCTCATGCTACTAAGCTCACTCCATTCGGGGTATGTTGCATTAAAGATGCGACTTACGGCCAAGCGGAACGAACTTTCCTTGATGGAAGTTGTTCAAGAGCTCCAGAAAACCTATTCTTGCAAGAAGGCTAAGGTTGCCCTGAGACCAAAGAAGAAGGAGTTCAAGAACAAAGCTAAGATGCGCTGCTTCTATTGTAGTAGACCCGGACACTACAAAAGAGAATGTAGCATGTATCTAGAAGATGAGGCGAAAGGAAAAGTAACCTCAATCTCAGGTATCATATTTACACTTGAACATAAGCAATTTATGAGGTATTAGATACCGGAAAATTGGCTCACTATATGCTCCTATTTCAGGAACAAAGTGAGCGGTGCTTTTCAAGTGGATATGAGTACAAGTGGAAGAAGAAGATAATCTTTCAAAGAAAGCTTGTAATCTCATATTTTGTCTAGATTTAAAACTTGTTTAGTTTTATCTACCATATTTTGATCTTGTGGCGTTGGACGTCATTGTAAACTTGATCACAAGACATATCATCTTGTTTATATTTATGGAATGACACGTTTGTGTCTTTGGACAAATTGTTTATAATGATACCAAAAGAGCTAAGACCATGGAGTCAAATCAGACTTACTTGTGGCATTGTCGTCTTGGCCACATTAACATCAAACGCATCAAGAAACTTCTACAAGAAGGTGTTCTTGACTCTTTTGATTTAGAATCGTTTGAGAATTGCGAAGGATGTCTATTAGGCAAGATGATTAAACAGCCATTCTCCAAGTTGGGAGAAAGGGCAAGTGACTTATTGGGTCTTATACATACCGATGTATGTGGACCAATGAGCTCAACCACAAGAAATGGACATCGATATTTCATCACTTTCACAGACGACTATAGTAGATATGGCTATGTCTACCTCATGTCGCACAAATCTGAATCATTTGAAAAGTTCAAAGAATTTCAGAGTGAAGTTGAAAATCAGCTTGGCAAGAAAATCAAAGCCCTTCGATCGGATCGAGGTGGTGAATACTTGAGCCAAGAATTCGATGACCATCTGAAAGAAAAGGGTATACTTTCAGAATTGACACCTCCAGGAACTCCACAATGGAACGGAGTATCCGAAAGGAGAAATCGGACCTTGTTAGACATGGTACGATCAACAATGGGTCTTAGTGATCTTCCTATCTCTTTCTGGGGACACGCACTTCTAACTGCGGCACTAACACTGAACCGTGCTCCATCAAAAGCTGTAGAAAAGACTCCATATGAATTATGGACGAAGAAACCTCCTAGGTTATCTTTTCTAAAGATATGGGGATGCGAAGCATATGTCAAGAAATTGATCTCTGACAAACTTCATCCCAAATCTGACAAGGTTTACTTTGTGGGCTACCCAAAAGAAACCAAAGGGTATTACTTCTACAACAAATCGGAGAACAAAGTGTTTGTTGCTCGCGATGGTGTCTTTTTGGAGAAGGAGCACCTTTCCAAAATGACAAGTGGGAGGAAAATCGAACTCGACGAAGTTCGTAAGGATGAGCAACAAAATCATAATGACAATCAAAGTGCTCAAACAGCATCTGTTGACGCAGGTCAAAATGATCAAAATGTGCAAAGTCGAACCGACAATGCAAATGCTCAATCCATTACCCTACGTAGGTCTCTGAGGCCGAGATCTCAACCTGATAGATATCTTGGTTTAGTATTAACCGAGAATCAGGACATCCTGATTATGGATGGAGATGAACCAGCAACCTACAAGCAAGCGATGGCAAGCACCGACTCTGCTAAATGGCAAGAGGCCATGAGATCTGAAATGGATTCCATGTTTGAAAATCAAGTCTGGGACTTGGTTGACTTACCCGAAGGTTATACACCGATCGGATGTAAGTGGATTTTCAAGTTGAAAACCGACAAAGATGGAAATGTATTCATTTACAAAGCTAGATAGGTGGCAAAAGGTTACAGACAAGTTCATGGTATTGATTACGATGAAACCTTTTCACCAGTCGCAATGCTTAAATCCGTTCGGATCCTCCTAGCGATTGATGCATATTACGACTATGAAATATGGCAGATGGACGTCAAAACCGCCTTCCTTAATGGTTATTTGGAAGAAATTGTGTATATGACACAGCCTGAAGGTTTTGTCGACCAAAACAATGCTAGGAAAGTTTGTAAGCTTAAGAAGTCCATTTATGGATTAAAGCAAGCAAGCAGAAGTTGGAATCTGCGTTTCGATGAAGCCATCAGTAAGTTTGGTTTTATCAAGAATCCAGATGAATCTTGTGTTTACAAGAAGGTCAGTGGGAGTGACATCGCCTTCCTAGTCTTATATGTCGATGACATATTGCTCATTGGAAACAACATTCCGTTGTTAGAGTCTGTAAAGGCCTGGCTTGGAAAGTGCTTCTCAATGAAAGACTTGGGAGAGGCTCAGTACATACTAGGCATCAAGATCTATAGGGATAGATCGAAAAGGATGATTGGATTGAGTCAAAGTACTTATATTGATAAGGTACTAGCTCGATTTGGCATGGAGGAGGCCAAAAGAGGTCACCTGCCAATGTCACATGGCATAACCCTAAGCAAGAAGCAGTGTCCACAGACACCTGATGAGCGGGTAAGAATGAATCAGATTCCATATGCTTCGCTTATTGGATCTATCATGTATGCCATGATATGTACTAGGCCAGATGTGTCGTATGCCTTGAGTGCTACGAGCCGTTACCAATCAGACCCAGGAGAGGCGCATTGGACTGCGGCCAAAAATATCCTAAAGTACCTGAAAAGGAACAAGGATTAATTCCTGGTGTATGGTGGTGCAAAGGATTTAGTTGTGGAAGGTTATACCGACGCAAGCTTCCAGACAGACAGAGACGATTTCAAATCGCAATCTGGATATGTGTTCTGTCTAAATGGAGGGGCGTTTAGTTGGAAGAGCGCAAAGCAGAGTACAACTGCAGATTCTACAACTGAAGCCGAATACCTGGCAGCTGCTGAAGCAGCTAAGGAGGCTGTTTGGATTCGTAAGTTCGTTGGCGAACTTGATGTTGTACCCTCTATAAAGGGTCCAATAGCCCTCTATTGTGACAATAATGGAGCTATTGCTCAGGCCAGAGAGCCTAGGGAACATTAGAAGGTCAAACATGTCAAGCGGCGATTTCACATGATTCGAGAATGGAAATCAGAGGGTGAAATCAGAATTTGCAAAGTTGGAACGGATGACAATGTAGCCGATCCACTTACTAAACCTTTGCCTCAAGTGAAGCACAACAAGCACGTTGAGGCAATGGGAATCAAGCATGTAGGAGACTGGCTTTGATTTCCTTGTTTAATGTTTTAGTTAATTTTGAGAAAAGTTAATGTAAGACACTAAGGAAAACCATTCATGTTTTGGAGTAATATAAAATTTCATGCAACATTTTATTACTCCGTTATGCTATTTAATTGTGGTTTAGGATTAAATAATGAGTCCATTCGATTCTGAGAATATTCAAAATAGGGTATCAAGACCAGTCTTGGTAAGGAAACACCTATTAAGTGAACATTGAATATTATAATCGAAAATTATCCCTAATCAAGGTCATTTAAACGATGGACGATTAATGACCAATTGAGATTAGTGTGTAGTCTGATTTATAGCACCGTTTCATGTGCTACGAGGACATGATTGTCATAAATCATTTGCACAGGTATTGGTTTAGAACCATACTGGATCGACCTATGAGAATACTTTAAGAAATTAAAAATTTGTCATAAGTATACTTCTCATTATGGCTATCGGAACCTATTTCCTCGACCATGAGTATTGTGAGTTCTCTTGTTTGGGTACTAGTTCGCTTTGATGTTGTCAAACATCTGCCGTAATAGGGGATTATAACGGCAACACTCGGGCGGCTAGGTCCTCTCAGTAAGAGGAGCTACATTACAAGACTGGGAATGTCCCCCTAGTAAAATAGGGAAGATGTCTTTGTTGTATACAAGGCCTCTCGTAGAGCGAGACTGTAAAATGCATGGCCGTGCTCGGATGGATTTTAGAAATCATCTGTTTATTGACAGTCGGACTCGGAATCGGGAAACACTTCTGGACGTAATAAGGATGACAAAGAATAAATCTTACCTTATAGTTCATGAAGAGACATTAAGCGACATAGGAAGAGGCTGTACACAAAATAAGCACTTGTCCGGAAGGACAAGTGGGAGATTGAAAGGAATGGTGTCCTTCGAACAAGTGTATTATTCCGTTAGCGGGTTCAGAATTATTAGAAAGCTAATATATCAGTAAGGTCAAGTGATCGGAATGCCTGGGTGGAGGTCGCTTCCGATCAGTAATATTAATGGATAATTAATGTTACAGCTTAATCTTGACTGAACCCTTCGGGTCACACCCAAGCATTCAACAAACCGAAACGACGAATTAATTCGGAAGGAATTAATGAGTCGACCGAGTAATATTTATTTAGACGTCGGAAATTCGAGCTTAGAGCGTCGAAACCGAGCGTCGGAAGTCGAGTCGAAAAATAGTGAAAGACGAGACGAGAAATAGTAATAAATCAACAAAAGACCAAAATACCCCTAGCATCGGAATGCCCAAGCAAACCGAGTGCTAAGGGCGTATAGCCTAGCATGGTGTCTAGCATGCGCACCAAGCCGAGCCTAGGCTGGCTGGTGCGTGCTAGCGCACTCATGCTAGCATCGCAAGGCTAGGCGCTGCCTAGTGCGTGCTAGCATGCTAGGCGCAGCCTTGTGCGCGCAATGGCTAGCAAGCCATGCCGCAACAAGCTGCTGGAGCTAGCATGCTAGGCGCGCCAGCTCGCCACAGCTAGCAGCAGCATGGCTAGGCCATTGCTTGCTGCCTAGCAGCGCTGGCCAAGGCACAAGGCCAGCAGCAGCAGCCCGCACAAGCATGCTGGGCGTGCTGGCCAGCAGCGGCTGGCAGCCCGCATGCGAGTGCTGGGCTTGCTGGGCTTGCTGGGCGTGGCTGCCACGGACAGCAGCACATGGCAGCCCACCTTGGCTGCCTTGGTGCCCAAGGGTGGGTGCCATGTGGCTTGTGGTCCTTGAGTGTGTGGGGAGTGAGGTGGCCGGTTATGAGAGAGGGAGTGGGGAGCAAGTTTGGTCCCCCCCTTCTCCAAGTGGTCCTCACCTAACCACTCACATGAGCTTGCCACTTGTTGATTTATTACTAGCTTGATTATTGATTTTATTTTAGCTTTAAAATAAAATGGAAAAATCATACTATCCCACATTGATGGGAGAGTAAATGATACTCCCATCATTTCCTATAAATACCCAAGTATGGGCATTGGGAAAGATGCTTGAGTAAGAGTTTGAAAAGGCATCACAATTAGTGAAAACCTTTGAACTCAATATAATTACTCGGGTTTTGTTGGTCGGGTCTTGCTAACCCCAAGACATTGGACCAAATCGGTTTTGTTGGTGCGGGTGGACTTCGTTGGAGGTCTCCGTGCGAGCGGGACTTGAAGCTTTCAAGTAAGAGCTCATTTGGAGCGAAGCACACGTCAAAGGTGATTAGCTTATCTTAATCTTGTGATTAATTTAATTATGTTTATGGTTTTATTTATTGCGAGTGCGGTCTTGGTTTTTGGGTTTGTTTCCGCGGTGAGTTGGACTCACCAAACCCCAACAAACACTTCATCTTCCCGGATTATGATCAAGATTCTTGGTGGGAAGACATCTCCGGTGGTAGTGAGTTCATCGCCAACAAGGCCAAGATCTCGGACGTGTACCAACCTTGTCTTAGGGTTGTACACCGTCTATTGGGCTATGTCTTGTTCCCCAAGCAAGAGATGGGGAAATTGAGTAAATTGGAGCTCAAGGTCCTTTGGCTATCTACTCGCCCGGAGTTTGTGGGCCGGTTGAACTTGGGCTACATCTTTGCTCAATATTGCTTGGACCTTCGCAAAAGGAGGACGGGAGAGATCCCATGTGGGGGTATGGTAACTAGGCTTTTGACTCACCTTCGCCTCGATGATTATCTCCCATTTTGTAAGGAGATCGGGGATGCAGATTCCATCTACCTCGATATGCAACAATTGGGTCAAATCCAATTTATCTCCAAGGGTTTTAGTGAAGGGAGATATGAGTGGCTAAGGGGCAACGAGCATTGGTGCTTCTTGCCTAACCCTAGCTTGACTTCTTTGGCTAGGATTGCCGACAATGTTTGGCATGTTCCCAGGTCCTTCCGGCATCCCAACTTTGATTCCGAGGAGGATGAAGAAGAAGAAGATGAGGAAGAACAACAAAATCAACAACAACAACAACATCAACAACAACAACATTTTTCTCCACAACAACAAGCTCCTCATGAGCAAGAACAAGAGCAAGGGCAACATGCTTTTGCCAATGAAGATTTGAGGGCTCTTAGTGAGCAAATGAGTGGATTGAAAATCCACGTAGATGGCATGTACGATCAAGACTTTGGGGCCCTCTATGACCAAATAAGAGGTATTCAAGAGATGCAACAAGGTATGTTTATACAACAACAACAAATTTATGAGGCGGAAGTTAACCGTGGGAACATTACTCCCCCGGTTAACTATCCGTACTTCCCGCCCCAACAAGGTCCTCTACCTTCGTTTGGGCATCCTTATTGGTCGGGGCCTTCTAACCCCGACACCGAGCGTCACTATTACCCGGACAAGCATGGTAACTATGATTACAAGGCTCCGGGTGGTAGTGACTATAGGGGGGATCCTAACTACCCCCATGTCCATCCCAACCACCCCTTTGAACTCACTTTGCCCGATAGCTTCACCCCTCTTGCTCCTTGGAAACACGATCTTTTCAAGGGGCATTATGGGTGGCCCGAGGGGTACACCGGAGGATGGGAGCCTTACCCTCATCCCTTCGATGACCCCGAGCGCAACAGAGACCCCGATGGGGCCGGGCCAAGTGGGAGTGGTGGTGGTAATGGTAGTAGTTATTAGTTCCCTTTTTAGCTTCTCATGCTTTTTACCTCCATCCCTCATATTTTTGATACTTGCTTTGTTTTGATCGGGATGTTGCGATGTATTTTCTATCTAGCTTGGGGGAACTAATAACTTGCTCGGTGACCATGTTGTTGTTGTGTACATATCTTAGTTGTTTGCATGTTTATTTTCATTCCTCTTTTTGGTTTCCTCATTTTCTTGATCTCTAGGCTACTTTCCTTGTAGCTAGCTTGTTTGCCCTATTTTCTTGGATGTTTGTTGTTTGTGGAGTTGTTTTGCTTGGCATGTTGTTGTTGATGATCCCTTATATCCAAATCCCTCAATCCAAATCCCTTAAATCCAAATCTTGTAGTTTAGAGTAGTTCTTTAGTTAGTCTAGACTTTATTTCTTTTATTTTTTTTCTTTTCTTGGGTTCGTTTAGCTTTTCTTTCCTTTAGTTGTATATACTTCTTGCTTTGTTTATTTTCTTTTATTTGTTGTTTTCCTTTATTTGTTTTGAAGTTACTAACCATTTTCTTTGTTCATAGTTTCTTTTATTTCTTTTTCTCACTTGGTTCCTTGATGAGCTTATGGATATGGCATGCTACGAGGTGGTTTATAATTGCTTCCTTATTTTTGCTAAGCTTGGAATCCCGGTGAGACCTTTCTTATTTTTCTCTTTATTTTCCTTGGTTGCATAGGATAGGATTAGTTTAGGAGAAGTTGAATGGTTCGAGGATGGATGCTTGTTAACACGTAATGTGTTTGGGATCGGTGACTTTGTTGTCTATCGATCACTTGTTTGTCGATTGGGATTTTTATGTGTTTAACATGCTTTCTAGTCCTTTGCATGCTTTTCTCCTATGTTTTCCTTTTCTATGTCTCCATTCCTTTTCTTTTACTCTCTTTTATTTTACCTTTTTCTCTTACTTTCTTTTATTTTTCTTTTTATTTTTGATGTGATTTTGAGGCTTTGTTTTTCATTTCTTTTCTTTTGAGATGAACCTTGTACATTGGACTTGTCTTTTGCATGACTTTCTTCCTAGGTTGTAAAGGTATGCACGGTTTGAGATTATGTTCGGTTGACTCTAGGATAGTGTATGCTAGGGTAGTTGGTTTGAACTAGGAGGATCATGAAGCCGGATTCTACTTGTTTGTGGTATGTTGGTAGTTGCTTCCTATAGTTGATTTGACACCATTGGTGAGTTTTTGCCACAACCTTGTGAGGTTACTTGTTTTTCTAGCCTTCAACATTCCTTGTATGAGCGGCGTGGATCCTTGACTATGCAAACCTAATCTAATAAAGCTTGATGTATGATTCTCAAACACGAGACCGAACTATCTAGGAAGGACAAAGGCACATTTTTCGGGGTGGTATGTTTCATTTTTACTATATTTTGTTATTTTCTTTTATTTTGGGTTTACATTTGCCTTCTTGCAACCATTTGAGCCTTATCCCTTCTTTTCAAGCCACATCTTTAGTTATTTGACCTTTTGTTTCATTTTCTACCTTTCTTGATTTTTGTGAAGCAATATGATCATTTGAGATGAAGTTTGTGGTGGTTAAGTTGGAATTTTGGTTTTTATGAAAGCGAGATTGTGTTATGATTTCTTTGTGAATAATGGCGAATGAGTATGAGTAAAAGCCGTCCTTTATTATAAAAGGCATGGACAAATAAGTGCAAAAGTTGTAAAAGCCGTCCAAAGTTAAAAAAGGCAAGGACTTTGCAATTACAATATAAAAACAAAAAAAAATGAAAAGTGAAAAATTCAAAAATATTTTGATGTATTCTTTTCTCCTACTAAGCATTGAGGACAATGCTCCATTTTAGCTTGGGGGAGAAGCGTGTACGCTTTTTGTATATATTTTTGTGAGTATAGCTTCAAGTAAGCTTGGGGGTGTTGTTTTTGTTTGGTAATTTCTTGATTGTGGTGTTAAGGATTGATCACCCTTTTGCTTCACTTTTTAGGAATATCACCAAATTTTTAAATTTTAGCCTACCTTCACCCTTTATGCCTTACGTTACAACCTTGGGGAAAGACCTTTCGACCTAGATAGTTGAGTCACTATTCGGGGGAGGGCATCATGGGTCATTGCCTAAGGAAAGGGGATGCATAGTCAAGATTGTCGAGTAGCCTAAAAATATTTCTTTTCCGGTTCCTTCGAGGAATCATTGGGACACTCACTAAAGGGAGATTTGAGACTAGTGGGAAGAACGCGGTAAGATTGTTTGGGATGAAAGTGAATTGTGATAACTAGTTCCTATGCCTAGCATACCCTATGTTTCAATCAACCTTGGATATCTTGAAATGTGCATACCTTAACTACTTGAGAAAGATTGTCATTCACTTGCATTATAGTCTTTATGTTGATTCATTTCGTAAAGTTTTGTTTCTCTTTCTTTTTCTTCTATGGTTTGCCTCATTGATGTTTGGTGGAGAGTTATGGGACAAACTCTTAGGATACCCTTACGAGACCTCACTCGTCCTCATAGGCGACTTTGGGGTTTAAAGGGCTTGTTGTAGCTAAAAACAACCGTGATTCCTACGACAGTGAGTTTTAGTGTATATTCTTATCTTGAGTCTTTCTTTTTCGTTTTTAATAAAATTTTCATCCTCTCTTTCTCTTGCTTTGTTTTGCTCGAGGACGAGCAAAAGTTTAGCTTGGGGGAATTTGATGAGTGACATTTTTGGCACTCATTTGGTTCCTTTTTGGATGATTTTTATTTCATTTTATCTCTCTTTTCTTTAGTTTTCCTTAATTTTATTCTTGTTTTCTTCATTTTATGCTTTTTGTAGTTAGTTTCTCTTTTTCATGTCTTTTTCTAGTTTACTTGTTATTTTTCTCTTTTACTTGCTTTTTTATCTTTTGCTTGTAGGTGGTAATTGATTGTCCAAGAATTCCCGAGCCTCCTCTCTACGAGTTTTCATTGCTTTTATGCCTAAAGAAGGTGCAAGAAGTTCCAAGTCAAAGGTGGATCCAAGGGGCAAGCTTCAAGGCTTTGTTTATGCCTTATTCATGGCTTTTATTCTTCAAGAAATTCAAGAAAGTTTCTGCCCACTTTGTCCTCCATCATCATCATCCTGGATGCGTGCACCACTTGAGCTAGGACGAAGAGAAGAAGGGGAGGAAACCCAGCTATGTGCGGGCGCACAAAGGGAGTGTGCGGCCGCACACCAGGTGCGTGCGGGCGCACATTCCTGGGTGTGTCCCGTGCGCGCCTTTCTCCCTCCTCCGAGCGCCCGCACTTATGAGGGTCTATTTTTGGGCGTCATTACCGACCTCCTCCTTGTATATATAGTTATTTCTACCTATTTTTAGTAAGAAGTTTTTTAGTTTTAGATTGAATTTGATAGTTAGTTTTTGGGAGAATTTTAGAGAGAGAAACTCAAGAACTAGAGAGAGAAACTCATGATTTTTGGTGATTGCTCAAGGATTCCTCATTGTATTTGATCTTTGGATCAAAGTTTTGTAAGGATCTTCTTCTTAATCTCAATACAAGTTTGATTTTAGTTGATTTCATTAGTTTTTCATATTGTTGACGATTGATTTGGTTATTGATTGAATTTTGATTGATTTTGATTGATTGTTGGTTTAATCTTTGAATTCAAGTATGTTGATGATGGAATTGATGATTGTTGTAGTTTTGATCTTAATTTCTATGGCTAGTGAGTAGTTTCCTAGCTAGGGAGATGGTGAAGCATGTATGAATGATGGAATAGTGTAATTTGGGGATAATTGATGGAGTTGATGATATGATTAAATTTGGTTGATCTTTCATGTGCATGTGTGTGATTAATTGAGGTTTGGCCATCTTTGATTAATACACTAGATTGCATTGTAAGCTTGCTATGATACGGACCATTGATTAGTGAACTTGCAATTTCACGATTGAGGTGCTTTGTGACGTTTCCTAGCTAGTGTTTAGCGTAGTTGACGCTAGTTAGACCTCTAGGTGAACCACCTTAGTATGCTCTTTTGGATACATGATGATTTTCCTTCATATCGCTTGACTTAGTCGGTTTGACCTCCCAAGTTACCGATTCCATTATGATTGCATGTGGATCCATTGCCCTAGTGTCTTAGATTGATTTTATACAAGTTTGCATTACCTAGTTTAGCCTTAGTTCTACCTCAAACCCCTTCTTATTTCCGAAATAGCTTGATTTAGACATCGTGCACTTGATATCCATTCCCTTGGGTTCGACCTTGACTTGCCACTACGCTAAATAGGGGTTAGTTAAGTTACAAATTTTGTTCGATAGGGTGGGGTGGTAGCCCAACGACCTACCGTTCTCCTTCCCATCAATAAATCATGCTAAAACAATTTAGGGGAATATCCTAACATGATGCTAATTCAAATTAGGCAATAAAATCAATCAAGATAATTAATTTAAGGCTTAAGGACACAAGATACACAAGCTGCCATGACAGATTAATGAATCAGAATACATGCTCGTATAAAAGGTAGAATTGCCTAAAAACATGGAATTTCACTATGATATAAGCTCATAACAATCCTAACATGATAATCTAGAAGATATATATTCAATTAACCACAATAAAAAAAATTTATCATGCCCTAAAATACTGCTACTCACACGTCCAAAACTGGCAGCACTACATTGGCTCACAACTTCAGTCATTTGGTGGCCTTGAACACCTCCGAATTTTACCCACAATATATCAAAATGATTGTAAAACAATCCTCTAAAATTATATAAAATAAAATCATTGAAATCAATGCTTAATCACGACTAGAAATCATTACAGAAACCCAAGTTTTACACGTAGACATCAGTCACGTACAGCATGCTTGTAAGTCCCAAAATCATGTGATAACTTGATATAAACACATCAAAAACATCATAAAACAATTAGTTATTGATAGTAAACCAAACTAGGCATGAAATTCATGTGTTACATACATAAAATAAGGCCAAATCCATTCCAAAAACTGACATACTCACTATATACGAAAATTGAAACATTCCTAATCCTAACATGATTTTAATCTTGTAATTAACTCTAAACATTAGAGATCCTAATCTAAGGGATTGCACTAGTTACCTTTAAAGCATGACTTGATTAAAGACTTAGAAAAAGGAGTAGAAGAACCACGAAAATCCCCTTTGAAACCCACGGAAACCACACGCCCAAACAAGCCTTGTTTCTCCTTGATTCCCTTGCTTCAATGGAAATATTCCACCACGATTTTGTTGATGAATTACACAGCAAGAAGAACCTTCATTTACCCTTGATAAAACCTTTGAGGACTACAAAAATTTAGAGGAAGAGAGATGATTTTTGTGCAGCGTGTGAAAGGAGTGAAGATCATTGTTTTGTGAAGCCTTTTTGTACGTGAGAAAGGGAAGATGAAGAACAAGTGTTAAGGCATCATTAAGGGGGGGTGTAATGAGGAGTAAATGGGAGGTTATTTAGGTTAGATAATCTGTCTTTTAATCCCCCTATTAGCTGCGTGAGAAGAGAGGAAAATGGGCTCCCTTAAGCCCCTTAACTCAAGTCTCAATAACTAATGTAACATGATCCCTCTTTGGGCTCACTTAGGTGTAGGTTATTAGCTTAGGAAGAAAACTTATTAGGCCCCTAATTACAGAAACCCACTTGCGAAAGTACACCTATATCATAAGGCCCAAGCACACCTATAACCTTCTAGTTTAAACAATAACAATTCGGTCAAAAACGAGGCAAGCGAAAGTAGTCGATTGTTTAAGAAATTGAATTCAAATTAGATTAACAATAAAAATTTAAATACTGAAATATAAATTATATATAATAAACTTAAGGTAATGAAATGATTTATAACAAAATATAGATTAAAAGTAAATAGGAATGAAATTTTCTAGTACGAAATTTCGAGGCATTACAAAAGCATTTATCTTTATAAGTCTATGTTATAAATTTAATGATGCATACTATTACATGATTGAATATAAAAGTAAATGATAACTTTAATAAAGTAAAGAAAAAAGGTTTATAAAGTAAACATATATGTTTTTAAAGAAATTTAACTAGTTCTGTATTTATATACTCATAATAATAATAATAGAAATATCATATATAAATTTATAAAGTAAATGGTAAGTTTTGTAAATAAACAAAAAAGCTTATAAAGTAAATATATATGTTTTAAAAGTCTTTAACATGTTGTATACTTACAAACTCCTTGTATTACCATAAACTCAATGTTGTATTAGGTTCTAAGCTTGAAATGATTTCAAAAGGCAAAAATTGATAAAGAGAAGGCTTAAGGAACTAGAACCATCAAAAGGTTCATAAAAGTTTATTAAATTAGAATCTAAAGTTAGAATCATGTGTTCTGCACTAAATTTATAAAGTAAATGAATATATTACTCCAAGGTATAAATCTTAAAGTAAATGATTCATTTTATAAAGTAAATAGAAACAGTTATGAAGTAAACTATTTACCTTTATATGTCTATGATGTCAATATAAATATTATGATGCATAATAATACGTGATTGATCATAAAAGTAACTGATAAGTTTAATAAAGTAAATAAATATGTTTATAAAGTAAATATATATGTTTTTAAAGTTATTTAACATGTTTTATATGTTTGTACTTAACTGTATTAGGTGCTACACTTCAAAGGATATCTAAAAAGCAAATACTAATAAAGAGAAGACTTAAGGAACTAGAACCTTTGGAAGGTTTATAAAAATTTATTTTATTAGGATCTTAACTTAGATTGATATGCTGTGAATTAGATTGTTTGTTCTTGAATATTACAATTTTTAAAGTAAATGTTTTAATATCTTCTAGCTTAACAAATTATAAAAACAAAGAAAAGAACAAAAGCTGAAGTTAAAGATAGCAATTACGAACCAGAAGTAGATCAGAATGAGGATTATGATGGATCATCAGAAGAAGACTGAAAAAAGGTAAAATCTCATTTAAAGAAGAAAATGAAGCTTGAGATTTCTGATAAGGCGGTACATGAAGTTTTGAGGTTAAAGATGGAAGTGATGATGATGATGGTAATTTGGAAATCAAGAAAACACATTGCAGACCCAATGCAGTTTTTGATTTGATCAAAGATTTCAGTGAGAGACAAAAATCAGATATAATAAGTGTTGGTTTTGGAGGCTTGCTTGAACTGAAGTTGACAAGAGTTTCAACAAAGATGCTTCCATGGCTTTGTCATCATTTCAATGAAAACAACTGTATGTTCAACATTGACATGGTGAAGGAGTTTTCTGTTAGTTCCTATGATGTTCAAGATATTTTCTTGCTTCCACATTTAACTGAGAACAAGGTGACTTTTCACTTAAGGAAGCAACCTATAGCAAACATGTTGATTCAAAAGGAATGGAAGAAGAAGCTAGCTAGGAATTCCAGAAAGTGATGACATCTTTGTGAACAATTTGGAGAACTAATTAAAGACTCTAAAGGAAGAAGGGGAGGATTTTAAAAGATTCTTTGTGATGTATGTTTGCAGCACATTCTTGGCCCCTGTTGCAAATCGAGTGATTGATTACAAGATAATCAGCTATCCAGACAATGTAAAAGAGATACATAACCTGGATTGGTGTGGTTATGTGGTGAATAACCTGTGCAAAGCAATGGGAAGCTTCAAGAACAAGAAACACAAGGAATCAAGATCAGGAATCAGTGGATGTGTCCTGATTCTTCAACTTGTCTACTTTCATCATCTTACATTCAGAGGGCAGCCTGAACCAACAACACTGCCTTTGATCAAGCATTGGTCAGATGAGAAAGTTAGAGAAAGAATTGCAAATGAAGCAAAGGCATCTTTTGGTCAAGGAGAACTCTAAAAGGATGTCTATCAAGTTTGTAGAAAAGTAGGTCAGCAAGCATACTTGGGAGATGTAATTGAGAATGCTTATAGAAACTTTACTGACAGAGAGAGAAGATTAGTGTCATTCAACCTACCAGAATGTGTCATGGCAGATAGTGAAATATATGATGCTGCAAAAGATGTGAGTATACTTCTAATGATTTCTTGTATTTACTTTAAAATAAACTGTCTTTACTTTTATTTCATGTTTGTTTACTTTTATTATATTTAATTGCTCTGCTTCTAGTAGTAATAATGTTTAGTAAATGATAAACATAAAGTAAATAATGTACACTAAAAAGTAAACAAATAAACTTTAAAAGTAAATAATATTTGTGTTCAAAAATATTGTAATGATAAATTTTGTTATTTACTTTATTGAGAGAAATTGAAGAAGAACTGCATTTATTGGCTAGAGATTTAATACTCTTTGCAATGTTACATACAGAAAAGATGAAAAAGCAACAATTGAATGTATCTGCATCAAATTCTCGAGTGTTTTCTGAAACACAAAGGCTGATGGAAGACTCTAAAGTACAAAGGGCTATGGATGAAATAGTAAGCCTTTATGATGATTTGAGAGATGTATCTAATGTGTTTCTGTCAACATGGGAGGAGCATCATAAAAACTCTGAAACTGATCCTAAAACTAACGGAGATAATCAAGACGATGCAGATGATCCTAAAATTATCAATCTGGATGATGAAAATGAAGATTATGAAAAAGAGGAGGAAAAGGATCTGGATGATGAAAATGAAGATTCTGAAAAAGAGGAGGAAAAGGAAGAAAATGACAATAAAGAGGAGAAAGAACAAAGTGAATAGGAAGAAGTGAATGAACAAGAGAAGGAATAAGGGAAAAAGGAATATGAGAAGGAGAAATAGAAGAATGAAAAGGAATAAAAGAAGGAACAAGAGAAAAAGAAGAATGAAAAGGAACAAGAGAAGAATGAAGAAAAACAAGAGAAGGAGGCTGAAGTTGATAAATAGGCAATTGATGCTGATCTTACTAATGTAGTAAGCTCAGTCACTGAGAGTATCCTAAAGCATACTGTTGTTGAAGAAAATCAGCCAACACTTACAAAGAAAGCAACAGAAAAAACAATTGAAAGTAAGATGTTAACAAAAGTAAATACTAATCAATCCATAGTGGATAGTGTATGATTTCTTTGAAACTACATCTGCTGTTTTATTTCAGGTGATGGTGATAAAGAACTTGTTACAGAAAAAACCATTGTGCTTGAGGACATTCACTAAGAGATAGCTTCAAAGATTAACATCAATGTAGATTATGGAGAAAAAGATGTTGAAGTTGATTTTGTTTCAAAGTCGATGAGAGGCAACAAATCAAGAATGAATGAAATGCCAGAGCTGTATCAAGTAGTGGCTGATTATTGCTTTGTGAAGTACTGTGCATTCAAAGGGTAAGTCATGAATTTTTTTAGTTTTAAAAATATTCTATCTACTGTTTATTTGAACCGATATTCTATCTACTTTATTTAATATTTAATAGGAAATTTTGCGAACAACTACCATTTAAATGACCACTTTTGAGAACAACTACCACTTAAAATTTTCTTTTAAAAAAACTACCACAAAAACACAAAAAGTTTGAGTAACACTACCACATTTATTGTCTCCGGCAAGAATCTCCGTTTTTGGGGCATATTTTATAAAATTTCCCTCAAAAAAACCCAAGTTAAATGACAATATTGCACTACATTAACCCTTAATTGGATTAAACACTTCAATTGCCCCAAATCCCCCAATTTCGTAAAAGCCCTAAATTCAATTTTTTTGACCATAAACCCTAAGTTTAAGATTGAATTGAGAAATTACATAAACTATAATGCAAAATTAAAGATAATTGGCCTATAATTGTGTTTTACTATCGAAATCTCTTGTTTTCTATACCACAATTGAATGGAATTTTAAAAACTAGGCTTTTTCAACTGGGAATTCTTGCCGGGAAATAAAATGTGGTAGTGCTACTCAAAGTTTTGGTGACTTTGTGGTAGTTTTTTTAAAAGAAAATCTTAAATGGTAGTTGTTCTCAAAAGTAGTCATTTAAATAGTAGTTTTTGGCAAAATTTCCTATTTAATATTTAATTTACTTTAAATAATATTTTATTTACTATAAACATTTGAATGTGCACAGTGAAGAACTTGTGAAATATGAAGCTCCTCTCATGATGATAAGGGATGACATAGTATCCCTAGCTCCAACAGCCCCTCCCCCCTCAAATGATAAAATCCAATGTAGTTCAATGTTGGTCATTTCTTGTAAATAATTCTCGGTTGAAAGAAGATCCATCATTATTCTTCTTTGGCATTAACCACAACGTAAGCGTTAAATTAAATGGTTAGCTAAATACATAATTAAATGTTTATGATCTAGTTAAGTAACATGTATGTTTAATGTCCTCATCAATACACATAGACCTTTAGAGCTGTCTCTCATGTCACAAGATGCTTCCCAGCTAACTGATAAAACAGATAACTAAGACATGAAGTCTCCTTCAACATACACGGCAAAATGGAATCAGGCATGGTATGGTTGGATGTGCCTCTGTGATGCAAAGGAAAAAGTTATGACAGCTCAGTTGGTATGTTTTATTATTCATGTCAATAAAACTACATTGTAGGGCATTATGATTTTTAATTTGTAGACTAATAAGTGTAATTTTAATGACAGATCTTTGTTCCAATCTATCTGAGTAACCACTATTATTTTGCGAGTGGTTTAGGGTTTAGGGTTTTAGGGTTTTTATGATGAGAAGCATAAGCCTTTCTACAGAATACTAGGATCTATTGTGGTAAGATTTTTTGATTTATCAAAAGTAAATTTATTATCAATATAAAGTAAATGACATTACTATTAAAGTAAATAAGTTTGTATTAAAAGTATACATTATAATGCCTGTAACAAATAAAATAAAATATAAAGTAAAAGATATTCTCATTAAAGTAAATCATAGGTTTTTTTAAAGTAAACTATACTATAAATTTGTTTAACTTATATATTGCTTAACAAATGTTATAGGTGGAAGAAATGTTAAACTTTCTGAAGAGAATTAATCATGAAAAAGTTGATCAAATACTGGAACATGGGTTTGATAAAATTAACTTCAAGTGGAAGACACTAATTAATACTCTTAATTGTGGTGTTTTTTAATGATCCATATGTTGTGTTTTTCTGGAGATACTTTTGATTCTGACCTTGATTTAGCAAATAGGAGAAAGGTGTATCGTGCAGAAATATGTGCTACACTTATTTTAGCAGAGATAAACACTAAGAGAAAAACATCTTGTGAAAAAAGTTTCAAGGTTTAGGGTAGTTAGGAAACTTGAGAAGGAGAAAGGGGTGGAAGATATAATATGTGTTTGTGAATTCTTGAAAAAACACAAGGAAGTAATGAAAAACATTAGCTTGAACTGTCACCAAGTGATTGAGTACTTAACAATCAATGATGATGAAAACTTTCCAAACAAGAGGTTTGTTGTGCCTCCAAAAACTCATAACTGTAGATTTCAATACCTCCGTTAACATTCTGTCATATTTTCCGTTTGTGGGTCCCACTTACTAAACTTCCCTCCCTTTATCCTTTCTTTCTCTTTGATTCTAATTGAATTCCCTCCTTTTGACCCTCTCTCTCTCTCTTTCCCTCTTTGCCCTGTTCCTCCATAATCAAAGCTCCCAACTACATGCATTTACTCCATTGTTGAATCTGAACCACAATTTCTTTCTCTCTCCACTGTCAATTGTTAGGGTTTAATCTTCTTTTTATATTTTTCACTGTACCTTCTCCAATTGACTAAGGCGTGGATTTTGACTAGAAGCACACATCAGCAACTGGGAAAGCCTAGAGCTTGGATTCATCATCTCCATTGACAGAAGTAGGAGAATCTTCTGACAACGACCAGGTATGATTCCTTCAACTTTTTGTACTGGTCCATTAATGGTTTGTTGTGCAATTTTGATGAAATGTTTGGGCATTTTTGGAAAATAATTAAGTAAACCCCAGAATACTGTGTTTGGATTAAATTATGGTTAAAGTATCAATTTTATACAAATCGATTTACAATTCATTGTTAAAGAAGCATGTGGTAGGGTATTTATGTTGTTGCACTTACTGTACTTTATGCTTAAGTGTTATGAATTAATTTAGGTTGTCACATGCTTGTTAAAGTGTTTGGTATTGTTCTTAGTTTGTAGATTACATGATTTATTACTTAATTTGTAGATTAAATCAAATGGATCAACTTGATAACACTGTTGACATTAAGCTAAGACTGTTTGGGGGTTTTGTGTTTAAGAAAAGAAAAAGATAGGGGAATGAGTATCATGTTTATGAGGCTGGTTTTGTGTATTGGAGGTTGGGTGAGCCTCTGTCCTTTATAACAGTGGGGTACTTGAGATGGTTATGTGCTGAAGGCTTTAGGGAAAAGGGGTGGGCAGTCCCTCACATTTATGTCTTATGGTACAAAGAGAAGGGACAAACATGGATGACAAGAAAAAGAAGGTTAGAGGATGATGAGGCTGTAAAGGGATTTGTTGAGGCTAAACACAAAGATGGGCACTTGGAATTGTTCAATACTGTTTCTGAACAAAACCCTGACCAAACAAATCCAATTCAGACTGAAAGCCCAAGTCAAAACCCAAACCCAAAGCTGAGCCCACCCAAAGCCATTGACAGTCTGTTTAAGGTCAACCTACCCCAATCTACAGTTACTGAAAAGTATCCAAACCCCCAATTAAAGCAAAAAGCCCTGCTAAAAACACTTTAAAAAAGCCTTGTACTTCTTTAGTAGTGAGGAGGAGCCCCAGGTGGCAACTATCTAACCCAATAGAAACTGGTACTACTGTGAGTGAGCCAATACTTAGGAGGAGTCCTAGGTTTTCTGAAGGGAGTGATAAGAGGGTGGGAGTTTCAAAGGAGAAGCTCAAACCTGGAATTAATAAAGGGAAAGGGAAGCTCATTGAAGTGGTTGGGTTAGAAAACAGGAGAGACAAATTAGAGGGGAAAGGAAAGGGTAAGTGTCAAAAGAAGCTGTTCATTGATGATGAGGAGATTGATTCTTGATCTTCAAGTGAGGATTTGAGTGATATAAATATAGATTGGAATACAAGAGAGGAGGAAGAAGGTGATTCTGAAGATGAGGGGTTGGATCAGGAAATGGAAAAGAGTTTGGCAATTGTGCAGCCTGGTGGAGTTTCAGGTCAGAGCAGTAAGCAGAAGTTGGACCAGCTTGTTAAAGATATTGGCAGCCTAAGGTTGAACTTAAGGAAGAAGACAGTGATGATGAGGAGCTGAGAAGTGAACATGGGTCTGATGAAGAGCATGATGACAGTCCATGGTTTAGATAGGAGACATATTTCAAGAAACCAATTGTGTTGGTGAAGAATCAGAAGTTCAACAACATTTTGGTGCTTAGGAAAACCCTAAGAACTCATGCAGTTGAAAATAGATTTGAGTTCTATTTCTTGCACATTAACAAGGTGAAACTAACCACTTTCTGTAGGTGGAGATGTGGTTGTGTGTGGGATTCAAAGAGGAGCAAGCTGCCTCTGTGTAATTGTAGTGAGGAAGTTAGGAGGTGCAGGTTCAAGGTGATTGCTAGGCCTCTATTCAAGAGTTGTGCTTGGCAAATTCAGGATCTTAGGTTAGAACATAATTGTATGAGGAGAAACATGAATACAAATGTGACTGCAGAGTACTTAGCCGAAAAATATGTTGAAGAGTGGAGAAGTAATCCCAATTGGAAGACTAACAGCTTTAAGGATAGAGTGTTAAGTGATTTGGGCATTAAAATTGGGTACTACAAGGCATGGCTAGCTAGAGCAAGGGCAAAATTCATGATCTATGGGTCTGCCTCTGAACAGTATGCCATAGTATGGGATTATGGGAAGGCTGTACAGTAGTATAGCCCAAGGGCTATAGTGAATGTGGTGGTTGATTAGCTGGATAGGCCAGAGCCACCTTTGTTCTTAAGGATGATGTGTGCCTGTCTCCATTGGCAAGGGGTTTGTTAAAAGGATGTATGCCACTAATAGGGGTGGATGGATGCCATTTTAAAGGCTCTTACCCTGGTCAGATTTTAGTGCATGTGGGTAAGGATGGGAACAACAATATCTATCCTTTCGCTTGGGCTACTGTGGAGGTTGAGAATAAATAAACCTGGTGTTGGTTCTTGGAATGCTTGAAGCAGAGCCTTGATGATTTAGCAATGGGAGGTGGATTACTTATATGTCAGATAGGCAGAAGGTTAGTTGAGAATCTTCTCATTTTTTCAATTTTTTTAGTTTTTTCTGATTTATGTGTCACTAACGCATTTTGATCTTGTGTGTTAGGGACTACTTGAAGCATTTGAGGAGGTGGTGCCGTTTGCTGAGAAGAGGTTTTGTGTGCGGCATATATGGGCCAATTTCAAACTGCAGTTCACAGGGTCCACATTCAAAGAACTATTTTAGAATGCTACTAGGGCCACTACTTGGGTATGAAAGGCTCTTACCCTTATTATAAAGTCTGAAATTTATTGTTGAATTATGTTCAAAATTGCTTTGGTGGTTATTTAGTTTGATTAGTTATGTCCTTGTTATTCTGGTTTTAATACTGTCCCTTAGTGTGCTAGTATATTGTGTTGGTTTGTTGAAAATTCCTTTGCTTAAGCATGCCATTGTATTGGTATATTGTAGGCTGATTTTGAAATTGCAATGTAATCCATTAGATTCCTTAGTGAGGATGCATATGAGTATCTAGCCAACATCCCTGCCTAACATTGGTCTAGGCATGCCTTTGCCACTAACTGCAAATTCAACATGCTTCTTAACAATATGTGTGAAACCTTCAATGCCTATATTAGAGAAGCTAGGGATAAACTAATCCTAACCCAAATGGAGTGGTTAAGGAGATATGCAATAAAAAGGCATAATGACAAGTGGGAGGGTGTGAAAAAGATACAAGGAAGAGTGATGCCTTATGTGAGTAAGCTGTTTGAAAAAATGGAGAGGGTGGCTAGGCATTGCATAGTACAAGTGTCAAGGGATGATACCTATGAGGTCAACCTAAATGCAGACCAAGTGACAGTTGACCTTCAAAACGGAACTTGCACATGCTATCACTGGCAATTAACTGGCCTCCCTTGTGTGCATGGGTTTTCTTGCATACTTGACAAGAGAACTGATCCAGAAGAGTATGTGGACCACTATTACACAAGGGAGATGTATATTGAGGCATATGATTTACCTTTACAACCTATGCCAGGTCCCAAGCACTGGGAAAAGGTTAAGCTAAAGGAGCCACTACCTCCACCAATGAAAGTGATGCCTGGCAGACCTAAGTTAAAAAAGAGGAAGAAGGAAAGGGGTGAGGGTGTACCTGAGCCAACAGAGGGTAGTACACAAAAAAAGGAAAAAGAGGTGCCAAAAGTGTGCTCAGTTTGGTCACTATGCCAAAACATGCTCCAATGTGCCTGGAGAATTCGCATAGTCTACTTCCCATCCTGACACAAAAGGCAAGGCTGTTTGACAAAGGAATAATCATGTCGTTGAACGACTACACCTAAATCAAATGAATTTATAACGCTCTACTGACCTAATACAAGTATAGGGTAAATAGAGGGGTTGAACCACAGGGAGGCATGCATAAACACCACATTCATTAATTAGGGTCTAAGCTATCTTGGAATAAAAGGTGTGAATAACTAAGAGATCAAACTAAGGATTAAAAAGGACTAAAGATCAATGTAACTAAACACCAAGGGGAGTGGGTAGGCGAGGATGCTATTTGATCATGCAATAACACGAAAGCAAATTGAAAGTGAACTAAGCATACATGAATATCGAAACTAAACCCAATCTAATCTCCTTCCGGAGTTAATTGGCTTCTCCTAACATAGCCTCTATGCTTCCACACTAGAACCATATATTAGGAGGTACAATCAAGAATTATCGATAGGAATGAATCTTAACTAAGTCAACTTCCGTTTCTTGTTAGCAAAGAATCACCTTTGATCAACTAACAATGTGCACTTGCAAGAAGATCAAAGAATATCAAGCATGCAAAGGTTTAATCACAAACAACTCAATCCCAACATTACAAGCATGAACAAATAGCAACTATACCATCCCCACACCCTTGGCTAGGTGACTACTCACAAATCATATTGAGGACAATATCAATCATCAAATCAATAAGCATCAACATGATCAATAAGCAAAGAAGGAAAATAGAAAAAAGCAAACAAAACTAATACAAAAGTAAAGAAAGAGAGTAAGAGATTGCTCATTAATTGAAGATGAAGATTTACAAAGATTCAAACAAGCTCCTTCTTCAATATCCAAGTTCATCAATGAAAATCCACACTTTCTCTCTCTACTAATGAAGTTTCTCTCTCTAGATTAGGGCTAACAATGTCGATAAGATGAAAATAAGCTAATCTCCTTCTAAAAGAGGAGTACGACATATATATAGGTCCACTAAGAAAAAGGAAATAA
Source organism: Chenopodium album (assembly GCF_948465745.1). NCBI lineage: Eukaryota > Viridiplantae > Streptophyta > Magnoliopsida > Caryophyllales > Amaranthaceae > Chenopodium > Chenopodium album. The sequence goes on from NC_137856.1 coordinate 11,722,612, forward strand.
AGACTCGAATAAAAGAGAAACCCAGCGATGCGCGCCCGCACATAAACACTGCGTACCCGCACAGTCATCTCGTGCGCGCCCTCTCAGATCTCTATGTGCCCGCAGATCCGTGGGTACGGAGAAATGAGACCTATGGATGCGCGCCTTCTCTCAGCTACTGCGCGCTCGCGCATGATGAGTGCGCGCTCGCACACACGTCGCGCACGGGGCGCACAAAACTCTCTGGTTTGGCTCTGTTTCTGCTGCTATTTCGTGCGGGTCCTCACATGGCTGTGCGCTCGCATAGTTCATAGCCGCGCGGCCGCGCATATTTCGCGCACAAGGCGCGCAAATCTCTCTGCCGTGGTTCTGCTCCGGGGACTTAGCTGTGCGGGTTCTCACAGGCAAAATGGAAGAAAAGTGATCTCCTTTCAACGCCGAGATTCGTACAAAATGAAAACAAGAAAAACAGGGAGAAAGACATACAAAAGAAAGAAGAACAAAAAGGTAAGAAAAAGGGGACAAACAAGCTACAAGTAGGGGGAAAAACCCGTAGAAAGAGCTCTCAATTGTGGCATAAATGCCACTCATCAAATTCCCCCACACTTGCTTCTTGCTTGTCCTCAAGGAAAGAAAACTAAGACAAAAGACAACTCGACACGACAAACACAACATGACAAGGTTTAAGGAAATCAATCAAGTACCATGGTGGGAAATGCTCCATTTGGACTCAAACATGGGGACATTCATCAAAGAATACTTACCTTTCTCAATTCAAGAGGGAAAACACGTTTTAAGATGCTAATGGTTGAAGGAGACAAACCTAAGCTAAGCATAGAGAACTAATGATTTCATCCTCCGCCCTAGCCCCATCCAAGACGGTCCACGTTCTCTCCACTTGTTTAAATTCATCCCCTTGTTGGCTCCTCATGATTCCTCGAGGGAACCGGAAAGAAGAATAATTCTATGTGGCACAATGAGGTCATCCCGACATCTCAACTATACATACTCTCTCCATAGGGTTGAAATCTATCTCCCTCCACCGTTCTTTGACCACGCCCCTCTAAAGTCCAAGGGTCTTAACTAGGGTTGTAATGTCATGGCTAGAGGTTAAGGTTGGGAATCAATTTGAAAAATTTGGTAGAAACTCCTAAGTGAAGCATAAGAGTGGCCATCTCTCAAGAACAACATAGGAATTGAACCTAATCTCAAATTTCAACCTTCAATACAAAATACACAACAATACTACACCTCTTTTCATGTTTTTCATTCATCTCATTTTTTTTTTCTTTTTCCTTTCTTTTTTTTTTCTTTTTTCTCGGTTTTCATGAGTTTCAACTTCCTTGCTAAACCTTTTGCACACTATTTTCAAGAATAATCTTCCAAGACCTTATTTGAACCAAATTACACAACTTCCTTGCTCAAAATCAACAGTATCAAACTCGAATCTCACAAGCCGATGCTTCACTAACTACAAGGGTTGGTAGAACATAGGCCGCTAGGTTTGTAATATGGTTTAGTCAAGAAAGGGGAAATAAGGCTCAACATGGCTAGCAAGTGGGTGATTGTAAAATGAAAACCAAATTTGTAACAAAACACAAAGAAAATAAAGAAAAATGAGAAGAAATGCCCTCTTCCTCCTCTAGAGTTATATGGTCACGATCTTGAGAGCTAGATACCAACACAAGGATTAAGACACGCATAGTTAAGGATCCAAAATGCCGCTCACAAAGATGATGGAGGCTTGAACAAATGACGCTCACACGGGATAAAAATAAGCAGCCTAGCCTGTCCTCCACCAACCCGAGGCACCGCCTTTTGGGCGGCTTACAAATACCAACCAAGGGAATCCTATTCACTACGGAGTGCAACACCATCTTACCACTTTCCCGTGAACTAGGGGTTCAAACGTCCTCAAAAGTTCTAAACCGGGCTACCTTAGCTTATAATGTGTCTAATTCAACCCTAAGCACTCTCTAACCGTGTAGACCCTCATCAACTAGGAAGGTAAGCATTCAAAATATGTCATCAAGAAAGCATACAAATCCACGTGTCCAAATGAATGAGGAAATTCACATTAAAAATTTTCACTTGTCATAGTCATGATTGTCACACAAAAGAACAAAGAAAAGCAACACAAAAGGAAGAGGAAGAAATAAAAAAGGATCATAAAAGAGGCATGTAAATCAAATAAATCCCAATCGTCATACAATGATCGTTGATAACAACATCAACGATCCCAGGTTCCTTAGAACCAAATCAAACAACCTCGAACCATTCAACTCCTTCCTAGTCTAACCTAAACTATGCAACCAATCAAAATATTTAAAGAGTTGAGAAGGATTTTTTGTCACCCAATAACGCTTAGAAATCGCAAGTCCACAATCATGAAGCTCCATTGCTTGGAAAAACTTGGGAAATGCGCCAATAAGCCCTACAAAATGTCAAAATCCAAAACAACTCGGAAAATATTTGGTTAGTAGCAAGAGAAATATATACAAATAATTAACAAGAAAACAAAATAAAATAAGAAACTACTAAAGAAAAGGAACAAAGAAAAGAAGAAAAGGTTTGGATTAAGAGGGAATTTGGATTTTCGAAAATGGGAGCCAAAACAACACAAGGTTATCATAAAAAGCGTCATCATTCTATTGAGAAGAGGGGAAGAAAGCTTCCAAAAAGACGCCTATTGGCCATGAATGCGCCCCATAAGAACAAAGCCCTTGAATAAAACAATGAATAAGCACCACCCCACACTTGAATGGAAAACCGTTCTCAGTTTGAGCAAAGTGGAAAATGGGGTGGGAGGAAGGGCTAAATCTCGGCCCGAGGGCCCTAGTCCTCCATGTGGGAACTAGAGCCCTCTCCATACGGACGCCACTCATAGTCGACGTCGATAGGAGGGCCATGGGGGTCCCATCCACCGGTTTAGCCCGGTGGAAAACCACGGTTCCGGTACAAATCTTGTTGATAGTCCGGAAGAGGGTCAAAGGGGGGCATCTCAAGCGGCTCTGATGTGTACATGGGGTACTTAGGATCCCCACGGTAATTACATCCCCCCAGTGCCTTGTAATCATACCCCTTAGAGGTGGGGTAGTTCACATGGGGGGCCCCTTGAGATGAAGGCACGGGCCAATAAGGCCAAACCGGTTGACGGGGAGTCCCGTCAGCATGCGGTTCCTCGTGACAAGGAACCGGCCCCTGTTGGGGCGGAAAGTACGAATAGTTCACTGGAGGGTCAAAATGCCCTTGGTTTACATGCCAATCATAAATGTTGGCATTGTAAATCGAGTGACCATCGGCGACTTCCGTCAACCAGTTTACTTGCATGGTCAAGTTTTGGAAAGCACGTTCATAATTGAAAGAGGAGGAATAAGAAGCCATACCTCCCTCGCTAAAGGAGGGGACGTGCAAACCTTGTTGAGACCCTTCCCCATAATGGAAACCTTGTTGAAAACCTTGTTGTTGAAAACCTTGATGTTGTTGTTGTTGGTGAAATTGTTGTTGTTGTTCTTGAATGATCACATTCTGCTCACCTCCTAGAGCGTTGGGCAAAACACCATTATCTTTAGGAATCTTCTAAACATTCCTAGCATTCCGCTCCAAAGATGTGCGGCTAGGGAAAGGTAGAATGTAATGGTGCTCACGCTCGACGCACCAATCATGGAAGTTGTTGACATCATCGGTTGGTTGAATGAAGACCGACATCCTCATGTACAAGATGTCCACAAATAGATCCTTGTCCCTCCCAATTCTAGTACAAAATGGGAAGAAACGCTCACCCCTAGCTTAGAAGCTATCCTTGTAATCATTCCACCAAGAGCGATCTCTCCCGTCTTGTTACCCGACTTTATGGCCTCGCAACATAACACAAACCAATACCCCATGTTGAGCCGCCCTCTCAACTCCTCCTTAGTGGCGATCCAAAGAGTGAAGAGCTCCTCATGTGAGAGCTTGCTCAAGTCTTGTTTACTGAATACTGCAAACCCCAAGAGGCGGTGAAGAATGCGGAGTACCGGGTGGATGATTTGGCTTGCCACCAAATACCGAGTACTGAACTCAACCATGTCGGTAATTGTTTGCTACCAACGGAATGCATCATACTCGAGAAAGAGTTCGGTGGATGGGGCAAGGAGATCGGCATCGGGGTTGAAGTCCAAAAGTTCATTGAGACGTCTTAGAGACATCTCATGGCGGGTGTTGAAAAGCTGGAAGGAGATTTGGAACTCATTGTTCCCAAGGGGTTCCTTCTCAAAGGAGGCGAGGAACTCATAAGTGGGCTCTTTGAAGGTTGGATGTTCGTGTATGATGAACTCACTCATCCCAAGATTATCTAGAAGGGACCAAAGGTCCTCATCTATACCAAGCGTTGATAGTAGTGCCTAGTTGGGTTTAGCTTGCGCTTGATAAGGGTTTGGTGGATGGGTGAGTGGTGTCGGTTGAAGAATTTCAAGGTGGGAAGAGTTGTTTGATTTTGGTTTTGATTTTGAGAGGAGGTTTGGGGTTCCTCATTTGTTATTCGGGGTTCCTTCCGGCTCCTTCTCCTATTCATCTTAACCAATTCAATTCAAATACCAAAAACACCAAAGAAGTGATCCAACACTCAAGAATACCCAAACTTTACCCACAACAACAACAACAATTGAAGCTTCGACTTAGTGATCTGAAAAGAGGTTAGTAACAACAACCTTCCACAAGAAAAATAGCTCAAGAAGAACAACAAGTATCAACAACAATTCTCAATATCAAGTTGGCAATTACTAAATCACAAAGAGCAATTACTAAGCAATTCTCAATATCAAGTATCAAGAATTCTTAATACTCAACAATTCTCAATTTCAACAATTCTCAATATCACAAGTATCACCAATTCTCAATACTCAATATCAAGTTAACAATTACTAAGAAAATTGCATAATCACAACAATTTCAACAACAATTCTCAATAATCACAAAGAAATACACATCAAATCCCACAATTACTAGCAAAACTATCCTAAATCACAAAAATTCATCTAAGCTAAACCATGCTTAACAATCCTAAAACTTAGCATAATCTAGTAAATTTAAGCCACAAAGTAACAAAGTGTAGGATTATACCACAATTGAAGAGCTTGAACGCCACCAAGAGCACCCACGGACCACCTCTTCGACCACCAACAAGTAGCCCCGAAATAGGTGAAAATTGGGTGTTTTGGAGAGAGAAAGTGATGAATTTTGTGAGGAAAGTGAGGAAATGTAAGGGATTTGATGGAAAATCAAGGTGAGAAGTGAGTTGTGAAGGGATTTGAGGAGTTAGGGCTTGAGTTTGTGAGGAGAAAGATAGAGAATCGTGGAGATGGAGGTTGAAATGGGGATGGAATCGGGGGAAAAAGAAGTTAAATCCCCCGATAACCATGATCTGCGCGCCCGCGCAGGTATATTGCGCGCATGCGCAAGTGCTCTGTGCGCCCGCACAGATAACACACACATGTCGCGCAAAACCTTCTGCCAAATTCCGAATTTTGGCCTTAATTCTGTGCGGGTTCTCCCAAGCCTGCGCGCCCGCACAGATGTCGCGCACAGGGCGCGCATAACTTTCTGCCACTTTCTGCAATTTGAACTTCTCCTGTGTGCGGGTTCTCCCCGGCAACGGCGCCAATTTGACAAAGGAATAATCGTGTCGTTGAACGACTACACCTAAATCAAATGAATTTATAACGCTCTACTGACCTAATACAAGTATAGGGTAAATAGAGGGGTCGAACCACAAGGAGATATGCAGAAACACCGCATTCATTACTTAGGGTCTAAGCTATCTCGGAATAAAAGGTGTGAATAACTAAGAGATCAAACTAAGGATTAAAAAGGACTAAAGATCAATGTAACTAAACACCAAGGGAAGTGGGTAGGCGAGGATGCTATTTGATCATGCAATTACACGAAAGCAAATTGAAAGTGAACTAAGCATACATGAATATTGAAACTAAACCCAATCTAATCTCCTTCCGGAGTTAATTGGCTTCTCCTAACATAGCCTCTATGCTTCCACATTAGAACCATATATTAGGAGGTATAATCAAGAATTATCGATAGGAATGAATCTTAACTAAGTCAACTTCCGTTTCTTGTTAACAAAGAATCACCTTTGATCAACTAACAATGTGCACTTGCAAGAAGATCAAAGAATATCAAGCATGCAAAGGTTTAGTCACAAACAACGCAATCCCAATATTACAAGCATGAACAAATAGCAACTATACCATCCCCACACCCTTGGCTAGGTGACTACTCACAAATCATATTGAAGACAATATCAATCATCAAATAAATAAGTATCAACATGATCAATAAGCAAAGAAGGAAAATAAAAAAAAAAGCAAACAAAACTAAATACAAAAGTAAAGAAAGAGAGTAAGAAATTGCTCATTAATTGAAGATGAAGATTTACAAAGATTCAAACAAGCTCCTTCTTCAATATCCAAGTTCATCAATGACAATCCACACGTTCTCTCTCTACTAACGAAGTTTCTCTCTTTAGATTAGGGCTAACAATGTTGATAAGATGAAAATAAGCTAATCTCCTTCTAAAAGAGGAGTACGACATATATATAGGTCCTCTAAGAAAAAGGAAATAAAGACTCGAATAAAAGAGAAACCCAGCGGTGCGCGCCCGCACATAAACACTGCGCGCCAGCACAGTCATCTTGCGCGCGCCATCTCAGATCTCTGCGCGCCCGCAGATCCGTGGGTACGGAGAAATGAGACCCATGGATGCGCGCCTTCTCTCAGCTACTGCACGCTCGCGCATTATGAGTGTGCGCCAGCACACACGTCGCGCACGGGGCACGCAAAACTCTCTGCTTTGGCTCTGTTTCTGCTGCTATTCCGTGCGGGTTCTCACAGGGCTGCGCGCCCGCACAGTTCATAGGCGCACGCCTGCGCATATGTCGCGCACAAGGCGCGCAAATCTCTCTGCCTTTGTTCTGCTCCGGGGACTTAGCTGCGCGGGTTCTCACAGGCAAAATGGAAGAAAAGTGATCTCCTTTCAACGCCGAGATTCGTACAAAACGAAAACAAGAAAAACAGGGAGAAAGGCATACAAAAGAAAGATGAACAAAAAGGTATGAAAAAGGGGACAAACAAGCTACAAGTAGGGGGAAAAACCCATAGAAAGAGCTCTCAATCGTGGCATAAATGCCACTCATCACTGTTGTGAACACACCATGGGTAGTAGAACAAAAGAGAATAAAAGCAGCAAGGGCTTTAAACAAGGCCAGTTTTGAACATATTCCATGTTCATATGCAGCGAAAGATGATTTGGTTCTTTTTTTAATTGTTGTGACTTTTTTTATGTGTGCCGACTACTCCTGGTGCATCAGCAGGTCCGAACAGCATTGCAAATAAAAAATTCCCACAAGAGGAGGCTAAGAAGAAAGCTATAGCAGCTGCAGCAAAAGCTGCATATCAAAGGCAGCAGCATCAGAGGGAGCAACAACAGCAGCATCTCATGGGGCAGTAGGACCATCTCAGGGAGCTTAGGGTTGCAATAGCATCATCACATAGACCAAACACAAGGTCTAAAAAGTCTGCAGGTGCAGAGCCATACATGTGCAGCCAGGCATCAACAACTACTACAGCAAAGAAAACCACAGCAGCCAGGACAAGCAAGAAAGAAAAAAGTGTTCAGTTAGAACATTGTTAGGTGTGTTCATTTGACAGCAAACAATATGTATTTGGAACCTGTGTATTTTGTGTGTTCAACATATGTATTAGTACTCACTTTTTGTGCTAAGTCACCTTTTGATGAACATATATGTATATAAATATATAACATATCAATGTAATTCAGTACACAAATCAGTCAAGGTTTTCAAATGCAATAATGTTTGAAATTGATAATTTCATTGATTGTGACCAAGTTCACTTGAAAACAGAAGCAACTAACATTAAAAACATTACATCACCATACTTGTGCAGAATGTCCTGGATTCCCTCAAACTCCCCTAAATCAGTTTAATTACTACACTAATTCCTAAAACCATAACAACTACACTAAATGCAACTAATACAACCAAGTAAACTCTGTCAGAAGTGCCATTGCTGCCTGTCATCTTCTTCCTGTCACCAGAAAAGGCCTTGCAATTAGTCTTCAATGTGTCCACTTCATTAAGAAAACACCTCCTTTGCCCAACCAGATCATCAACCTCCCTTTGTAAAGAATTCATCTCAGCTTTCATCAACTTCTTGTCAAGGAACAGCTGGTTGATCACATCTCTTTGCCAATCAGTTTGTTCTGAGTCAACCCATTCAAAACATTTGCATCCCATTGTCTCAGTGTTTGGACCCAAAATTTGCAAGCCTTGCACTTGCGCCCTGGATTGTCCCTTGTCCAAGATGTCAGCCTTACAAGTGGCAATCCACAGTTACACTTCTTCAGTTTAGAGGGAGATTCAGTATTCTAGGACATTTTTACTCCTGCAAATAGCAAAAAAAAAGGGGGGGGCATTAGACACAACAACTACAACAGCAAGACCAGTTACCCACACCAAGCTCACACTAACCTTGTCAAACTGGTGGTTGACCACCAAAATAAGGATAGCCAGGGGGTGGCCAATTCCCATTTTGTTTCTGCCTATACTCCCACATACAGTCTGCCAAGAACCCCGGATCATCAGTGGTGCCAACATGAATGGTGCAGATGTCCTTATTAGGTAGCCTCCTAATCATTTTGAACACATCACCATCATCTTCTAAATCCCTATATTTCCCTTTATAAATATACTGAAATTAGGGAAACAAGATACCTATAGATCCTTCTACTAGATCATCTATTTCACGCAGACGGTATTCAAACTATAGGCATTCATCCATCAAGTTGTCTTTACCTATTTCTAATTCAATGTCAATAACTACCCTCAAGTACTTATATCTGAAAACCACCCTATTCTTAGCCATTCTGCAATAAAATTAAAACAAACATGCAATAAAAAGGCCCAATTTCCGATAAATTACATAATTCAATTTAACGCACAGTTTGCAGTACAATTCACAATTTCATAACATATGAACAACAGTTATAACACAATTTAACACAATTTACCTCAATTCAACTTCAAATTTAGCATTTGAATACAAAATTCCTGAAAGTTGACCTCTTTTTTTTCGCCTCCAACAATGCTTCATAAACGCATCTATAATCTTCGCAAAACCTTCGCAAATTCAACAATGAACTAGAACCCTAACATTAATTCAATTCCTTTCCAAGAATTTCACTGTTTTAATTCCAAATTTTAAACACAATCAAATGGGGAAAAAAAGAAGAACAAAGTCGTTATATAAAAGTGGGGAATTAACCCACTAGCCGTTACAGTGGAACCCACAAATGGAAAATATGACAGAATGTTAACGGAGGTACTGAAATCTACAGTTATGAGTTTTTGGAGGTACCAATTTAAAAAAAAAAATTAAATGGGTACGAATTGTAATTATCCCTATATTTGAGTTACCAAAATCCAATTCTTCCTTAAATAAATATTTGAAATAATCTTGGGATTTTTTTTGCAGGATGCTTTAACTATGTCTTTGAATGCTTAAGGAAAATAGGGAGTAACAAGTCTGCAAAAACTATAGATTGATTGGAGCAATTCACAACCATTGGACTTGAATGTAGCTCAATGTGCAAGACATAGATAAATATTTAAAGTAGAAAAATATATGTTTAAAGTAATAAAATAAAACAGATTTTGTAGACACCCATTTGTGTCTCCCCAAAACCAAACCCAGTGATGAATGCCTTTCGCGTCGAATCGTGATCGAATGAAGTGAAAGTGTGAAAGGTCAAGTATTGCATTTAGTTTTTTTATTAAAATCATTCTTTCTGTTTTCGAAAATTAACTCTATTTTATGAAAATAGCCAATACAGTTTAGTTTTGTTCATTATAAGGGTCAATAATATTGTAGTTGGATGGGGATCGCAATGAGCTTTCCAACGATATACTATAAGCCCAAGCCCGGTTTGATCCTCACATGCGGCCCAATGATCTAGAGGAGGGCCTAATGTCAATTATCATTCCTAGAGCTATTAGGATTGATTATAGCCTTCTAGAACTCTGTAGAAGGTTCTCTTAAATCCTAATAGAATAAGGATTGGTAATTGTGTTTTTATTAGTTTTACTTGGAATAAAATATTGTTTTATGTAAAATTACGTTTTTAGCCTTCGTACGGACCCTACGGATCAATTTTGATTGACAAGTGGACTCCGTGTTGAAAGCGCGTGAAAATCCAAGCTGTCGCCAAACGAAAGGCTTGTCGCCACGTGACAAGTTAGTTTTCTGGTGAAAGCGTGGAGTTTTATTCCTTATCAAAATCTACCTATTTTTCGGACTATTTTCCTATAAATAGGGTCCCTGGACCTCCGTTTTCAATAAACCAATTCTCATTAAGAATTCTTCTCTTCTCTCTTGAGCAATACATGCTTTCTTTCTCTCTCTTTCTAAAGTAGCTTTTCACAAACACAATACCGCATTCACAGGATCTGGAAACACCTAGCCAAGTTCGGAGTTGCTTTCGCCCTAGACGTGAAAGGTTTATACTTTTCTAAGGGTTTGGTCTCAAATCCAATCTAAACTTTTTAACTCTTTCTTTCAATTCTTTAATTTAATTCTTTGATTTTATTATTTTCATTGAAGTTTACTAACGCGTGTATTTTGTTATTAGAAAGAGGTACGAGGCTTCAAAGTAAGTAATTAGCTTACTCCCTATTTTATTTCAATGTACAAAGCATGTTTAGATTTGATAAATTCCTAGTATCATGTTAGGATGTTGTTATTGCTTCCTAGTATCATGTTAGGATGTTATTATTGCTTCCTAGTATCATGTTAGAATGTTATTATTGCTTTCTAGTATCATGTTTAGGGTGCCTCTTATTATTTCTAATATCATGTTAGTATCATGTTAGGGTTAAAGCTTTGATCTTTGATGTATAGTGACATGCTAGGATTTGTTATTAATCTTGTTAGTATCATGCCTAGGATCTTGCTATTGTATTTATGCTTTATTATTAACATGATTATTATTATCATTATTATTATTATTATGATTGTTATGATTATGTTTATTAAATATTATGTTGGTTGATATTTATTATTGTTAATGCTTGATCACGCCTTTTATGCATGTCTAAAGGCAATTTGTACTTTGAATCACGCTTAATAAGATAATTAATAATTTGGTTTAGGCTAATATGATTTTAGTTCAAGTGATCGCCAATAATAGTTTTATTTGTGCATTGATATTTAAATAACATAGATAAACAGGTTTAAGGCTAATATAATGTTTGCATTTTAGTCAAAAAGCGCACATGAATACGAGTAGAATAAAGTAGAGGCCTATTTTATAGGGCGGGTTCTCTCTTTTGTAGATTGGATTCGTACCCTCATCCCCGAACCTTATTTGGTTCTAGACCTTTTGGAGTTGACGATCTCATGGATCGTTAAGGGGTGTAACCTTCACTCTGTGAACGGTTTACAAGTTCCTAAAAGTTGTTGGCGACTCTTTTGCTCTTGTTTCTTTCCCTTTGGACGCCACCATACGTAAGTGTAGGATCACAGTGGGGTTCAAGCTTAGGGTTAGTGCTTGAAATATTCCCTGCAGTTTTTGGCGACTCCACTAGGGAGGAATTCTATTTTAATTCCTAAAATTTATTTTGGCAATGATTTAGAATGAGCAGATGAGACTCGAAAAGTTCTAAGTTTTCATGTGAATAATTTGACTAACATTATTGTCATATGCATAAAAAAGGACCTCATTGGATAGACCATCCGAAATGAGTCAAAGACATAGGATTTTTACACGTAGGAAATTTGAGAAATATCTTTCACAACTAGAATCGAAATAGTACTGCAAAAACTGGAAAATTCTAAGAACACAAAAAGCTGTTGAGGCATGTAGGAACTAGCCTCAGAAAACAGGGCTTGTCGCCTGTAAAGTGCTTCTGTCGTTTAGCGACAGGGGTACTTTTGCGGCGACAGTCCCTGTAGTCTGGCACCAATTTCTTCCAATACTGAGCCAGAAGTCTGCCTACTTGTTTTGACTAGTTCTAGCACCGTTGGCTCGATTCTACTTCCTGATTGAGTTTTTCTCACTTTTCTGAAACCCATATGTGTTCTATATATGGCCATAACCCTCTGGTGGTTCACGCTCCATCTACCCAATCGAACACTCCTGGTAACGACGGGTACATCCGAGTTTGTGAATCCACCAAACCGTGGAAGCAAGTTTTTAACTTGCGGGGTCCCATCCATACGCGCCAACCCTTCCAGAGGTAAGGCTTCCGCGCGATGCATCCAGACTCATAAACATGGACCCTCTTTGACTAACCCATATCCTTGAACTTTAGAGAATTAGAGCCATGGTTAGGTTGCAAACTCATTGCATCATATCGTAACTACTTGACTACTTGTGCATTCTTTGCTTGTGCATAAATTATATGTGGTAACCGTTTGGTTTGACTTGTGATCATAAGTATGCTTAAATAAACTAACCAATGACTAAAGGACTTTGTTTGATTAATTGATTAATTAAATTTAAACTAATGAATATGCCTTAAATCGAGTCATAGTTCCTTTTAGTCAACCCGGATTTTTATTCCCGTATACTGCACAAGCGTCAACTTGTTTTGGTCATAGCCAGAGTTCTAAGAAAAACTATGAGTCATACAACCTATGGATATGTAGCCCCGAGTTTTATCTTTAATTTGGCGTTGGTTTCATCCCAATCAGATTCACAGATCAAAATTTATGACTAAAATACCATAGAATGTCTAGTTTAATGCATATACGTGAGGTCTTAGCTTAGTCTCTGCTTGAGTCTAGTCACATAGTCTAGCCACATGGTCATGACACAAGTCTCAACATGTCACCTACACTCACTAATCGTATCACACACTTTGTGAATATGGTACCATGACCATGTTCTAGGTTCATGCATGAGTCGTTTTTCCGTCATTTGCGTTAAGGGTAGAAATGGCAATGGATCGGATTTGGATCGGGTGGAGCTTCACCCGCATCCATCCATTATCCTAATTGCTCCATCCACATCCATCCGTCATCCGCTTCACCCATCATCCATATCCGTTCGTCCATCATCCGCGGATGAAACGGGTGGAGCGGATGACAAATGGATGAGTACTAAAATGAAAAAAAAAAACTCACATAAACTTTAATTTTCGTTTATTTATATAATAACTTTTTTATTTTATTAATAAAAAAGAAATAATAACAACATATTGTTTGAAAAATTAATTTGCAACAAAAAAAGACAAGTAATTTTCTTGCACATTCTATATTTTATTAGTAAAATTCTTTGATTAATAATTTAATATATCTTAAACAGGTGGGTGGATGGTTAGCGGGTGAAAAAAATACCATCCACATCCGATCCGATCCATCATCCGCTTCATCCGTCATCCGCTTCTCATCCATTTAATTCGGGTTTTCGTCCATTTATTTTATGCGGGTGGAGCGGGTTAGTGGATATCCACTTAATATTGCCATCCCTAGTTGAGGGTCTATCCCATTCCTATTCTCTTCCATATTCTCTTCCTACCCATTGCATGTTGAATAGAGCTTGAGTCAAACTAATTTCCCTTTCCACAGTACTTGGTCAAGGAGAGAAGAGCATTTAACCAAGACAACATTTTTGATAAAACAACTCTAATAATGGCTAGTAAAGAAGAAATCTTTTTAAGTAATAACGCGTCAAGTCTGAAAGAGGACGTTCATGAACTATGGAACACTATTGTCATACTTATGGGTGCGATAGAAGGACTAGCAGACTGGATAACAGGCGTTGAACAAAGTTCTCATTGTCAACACAACTTGAATACTTTCAAAACCATCTATGACATAGGTACAGACATCGAAGATGACCTTGCAAAACCAAAAGCAACTAACAATAGTAACAACAATGGCTGGACAGGAAAGAAGAACGACAATCCTTCTTCTTCCGAAAACACCTACTCTAGTAACAACGTTGGTTCCTTTGACCATAACTGTGTCTTAGCCATGGATAATCGAGGACTTCAAAAGCAACTAAGAAAGGATTTCACCCCTATTGGGATTAGCTACGACGCTGATTTCGATCAACTCCATGCCGAGGGACTCATTACTCCCGTTGGACCTATCCAAGATCCCCCACCTAAGAAGAAATTGCCTAGTTGGAGCCAGAATGCACATTCCAAGTACCATCAAGGTAGAGGCCATACTACTGAGAGCTGTTGGAAGCTAAAGGAGGCAATCCAATATCTAATTGATAATAATAAGCTTTCAATACCTCTAGTTGGCAAGAAAACCGAGTGATGATAAGGCACAAGACAAGAGGCGAGCATTAACGATAAGATTTTGTGACCTCTTTTCTATTTTCTTTTTTATTCCTTTCCCCAATAAGTCTAGCAATAGGCACCTTTTTTTATCCTTAGACTTTATTTTGTAGGTTTTTACTTTTTCTCTTTTAATAAATGAGCATTTTATTTCTTTCATATGATCATTTCATTGCATTGCAAAAAAAAAAAAAAAAAAATGCCGAATTAAGCACAAGGTATACCCATGATTAGAGGCACCCCTTGTAACCATATCATATCACCATTCACCCTTCAAATATACAATCTTTTCTTCATACTCCACTTTGAGCCTCGTTTAACGATAGACCTTTCTTTTTTCAACCTACATCTACCTAACCTTGGGATAGGGATGGTGTGCAACTTATGCAAGTTCGAAGAATAAAAGCTTGAGTAATTCAAAAGATTAAAGATGGAAAAATATAGAAATAATAAAAGTGTACAGAAAGGGCAAGTGTTCCAATGTCTTTGATATGAAAATATCTTTGATAAGAACATGTCTCAGATTGCGTTTCTTATCGAGTGCTCGGTATCGTGCCTGAGAAACATGAATGCCAAGTGAGTGATAGACCGCATGATCGGGATCGCCCACACTTATAAAAATAGAAATGCAAAAGCAAAAGAGAGAAGAAAAAATAAACAAAAAAAAGAGAAAAGAGAGCTCAAAAGAGTAAAAGGCCTCAAGCATAAAAATATAAAGATTCAAAAGCAAGGTTGCACACCTAGGGGGCTTATCTAGGGTCTTGAGCCTTTATTCCCTTCTTCTCTAACCTTTATCCTAACCACGTTATAACCCTTAAAAATACCATTTTGAGGTATACATACAATTGTGCGAGGTTCGGCTAGAGCTACGTTCGGCCTGATTCCTAAAGGATACGTAGGCAACCTCACATTGAGGTGCGGCCGTAATAAAAATGCATTCATATTCACATTCACACACTCACACCATGATCATATCAAGGGATCTCCGATGCTCATCCTTGTCTACTTAGAGCTAGACTTGGGGGCTTGATCCCTACATCATTAGTCTACCTAGCCTAAGAGTCACCATCATTTGACTCTTCTCAAAATAATATTTTTTCCATACACTTAGCCTTTGCAGCCTAACCTAGTGTCACTTGCAAACACTGCACAGATACATGACCAAATGATACTTCCCTTAGGAACCCTTTGTCATGAAATCTTAACACAGCATTGAAGCATACATGCCTTGTCAAAATCACTCATAACTCATCATTAGATCACGAAGTATGAAGTGCTTAGCCTCTGTGCCTAAGTTACCCAAATACTTTCATCATTGAGTCAACAATTGAGATAGCTTAGGAGGAATTAATCCTTGCACCTTTAGTTACAACGTCGACGTATACACTTAACTAAGATCATTCAACATGCACCCTTAAACATTCACTTTGATTCTTTTTCGGGTCTTTCTTTTTCGGGAGTAGTCGGTACCCTCCACAAAAATGACGGAAAATTTTTGCTTTTCTACATTTTTCGAGTCATATGGCAAAATCACAACACAATGCACACACGAGTCACACGTAGTGAGTCATCAATAAATCAAGTTTACACTGTGAGTCATGTCAAGTCATATGTGTCAAACGCTTTAAGTCGAGTCATGTCAAGTCAATGAGTCAAGCAACATTAAGTCTTAGGTCAACCCTAAGATAACTAAAATATGACCAAAGTCCTACAGTCCAAATATAAATGCAGGTATACTAGGATGAGTAACCTTTACAAAAGATTTGAAGCAAAAAAAAAGGACCCAAGCAGCTTAGCAAATCAACTAGAGTTGGCCCGATTGTAGTTGGATTGACGATCGGCCTGACGATAATCAAGCAACAATGGGTCATAATTGCGAATTTCCCAAGATAGAAGATCTCTACGGAAATTAATTTTGACTCGATAAAACCTTAAAGGATAAGGTTTACCACAGAATTTCAAGGTATAGGAAGCTATCACTTCCAAAGAACAAGCAAGCAAGAACATTCCTGAATTTTTGAAAGTTCGGAGTGAAACCGGGCAATGAATAGCAGCAGCAGCGGAAAAATGAAGAAGAAAGGGTGGTATTTTAAAAACCTGACCCTCTCGCCAAACGACAAGGCTGTCGCTTGGCGACAAAGCCTGTCGCCTGGCGACAAGCAGAAAGCGCGGCGCCAAGCGTTTCTGGCTAGCGCTGGAGCGGCGATAGGTCACGTGACCCCATAATATGGGTATGCGGACCTCGTGCAGCAGTGTGGGTTCCTTGGTACGCCAGTTAGCCCATATAAGCAATTGAGATTAGTAATCGATTTGATTACAATCACCTTTAGTGATCGACCTGATAAAAGATCGTCTCACTTAGCTTAAAGCGCCTAAACATTGGTTCATTGCAAAGGCACCAACATAATGGTTCATAAATAGTAGAAGCACAAACATAATGGTTCACAAGCAGCGAAAGCGTGCCGACGTGCTGGCGTAGCAGAATCAATGTTCAAGTGAACTTTAAAGGATTGACAAGCGTTGATCTTCGGTAATTTTCTTCAGAATATTATCACAACAAACTGAAGATGGCTGCAAGCGGTGTTATCTTCGACAGCGTTCCCTAGGTTGTGGAGACTTGTCACAAACAACTGAATATGGTTTCAACGAAGTTATCTTCGATCATGTTCCCTGGCTTGCGGAAGATGGTCACAAAGCGGTAGAAGGTAGTTTCAAGCGAAGTTATCTTCGATCATGTTCCCTGACTTGCGGAGGATGATCATAAAGCGATAGAAGGGAGTTTCAAGAGAAGTTATCTTCGATCATGTGCCCTAGCTTGAGGAAAATGGTCATAAAGCGGAAGAGGATCGTTTCAAGCAAAGCAATCTTTGATTGTGTTCCCTAGCTTGCGGAAGATTATCACATTGAAAATTGGAGGCATTTACAAGCATAGCAGTCTTCAGGCGGGATGGTGTTCTCTAGCTTGTGGAAGGTCGTCAAAACAAAATGCAGCAACAAATTGGTTACCCAGAGACGTGTGCTCGACAGTGCAAGATATGCGTTTCTTAAACTCTCTTTATCTGTTTAACTAACGCTAGTTTGCATGTATTAGCGTTACATGAATGATTCGGGATCGTAGAACGTTCTGAATCATTCTCCGTCCCTATCGATACTTTGACTTTTGTTTTTGAAACATGCGTTTCTCCAAACTCAGTCAAAGTGGGGGCATCTGTAGACACCCATTTGTGTCTCCCCAAAACCAAACCCAGTGATGAATGCCTTTCGCGTCGAATCATAATTGAATGAAGTGAAAGTGTGAAAGGTCAAGTATTGCAGTTAGATTTTTTATTAAATTCTTTCTTTCTGTTTTCGAAAACCAACTCTATTTTATAAAATAGCCAATCCAATTTATTTTTGTTCATGATAAGGGTCTAATAATATTGTAGCTGGATGGGGCTCGCAAAGAGCTTTCCGACGATATATTATAAGCCCAATTCTGATGAATATTGAGGAAGTTATGGCCAAAATACTAAACTGGGCCCGGTTTCATCCTCACATGCGGCCCAATGATCTAGAGGAGGGCCTAATGTCAATTATCATTCCTAGAGCTATTAGGATTGATTATAGCCATCTAGAACTCTGTAGAAGGTTCTCTTAAATCCTAATAGAATAAGGATTGGTAATTGTGTTTTTATTAGTTTTACTTGGAATAAAATATTGTTTTATGTAAAATTACGTTTTTAGCCTTCGTACGGACCTTACGGATCAATTTTGATTGACAAGTGGACTCCGTGTTGAAAGCGCGTGAAAATCCAAGCTGTCGCCAAACGACAGGCTTGTCGCCACGTGACAAGTTAGTTTTCTGGTGAAAGCGTGGAGTTTTATTCCTTATCAAAATCTACCTATTTTTCGGACTATTTTCCTATAAATAGGGTCCCTGGACCTCCGTTTTCAATAAACCAATTCTCATTAAGAATTTTTCTCTTCTCTCTTGAGCAATACATGCTTTCTTTCTCTCTCTTTCTAAACTAGCTTTTCACAAACATAATACCGCATTCACAAGATCTAGAAACACCTAGCCAAGTTCGAAGTTGTCTTCGCCCTAGACGTGAAAGGTTTATACTTTTCTAAGGGTTTGGTCCCAATCCAATCTAAACTTCATAATTCTCTCTTTCAATTCTTTAATTTAATTCTTTGATTATTATTTTCATTTTTTTTTTTGAGAAATGATTATTATTTTCATTGAAGTTTACTAACGCGTGTATTTTGTTATCAGAAAGAGGTACGAGGCTTCAAAGTAAGTAATTAGCTTACTCCCTATTTTATTTCAATGTAAAAAGCATGTTTAGATTTGATAAATTCCTAGTATCATGTTAGGATGTTATTATTGCTTCCTAGTATCATGTTAGGATGTTATTATTGCTTCCTTGTATAATGTTAGGATGTTATTATTGCTTTCTAGTATCATGTTTAGGGTGCCTCTTATTATTTCTTATATCATGTTAGTATCATGTTAGGGTTAAAGCTTTGATCTTTGATGTATAGTGACATGTTAGGATTTGTTATTAATCTTGTTAGTATCATGCCTAGGATCTTGCTATTGTATTTATGCTTTATTATTAACATGATTATTATTATGATTAATATTATTATGATTGTTATGATTATGATTATTAAATATTATGTTGCTTGATATTTATTATTGTTATTGCTTGATTACGCCTTTTATGCATGCATGTCTAAAGGGAATTTGTACTTTGAATCACGCTTAATAAGATAATTATTAATTTGGTTTAGGTTAATAAGATTTTAATTCAAGTGATCGCCAATAATAGTTTTATTTGTGCATTAATATTCAACCAACATAGATAAACAGGTTCAGGGCTAATATAATGTTTGCATGTTAGTCAAAAAGAGCACATGAATACGAGCAGAATAAAGTAAAGGCCTATTTTATAGGGCGGGTTCTCTCTTTTGTAGATTGGATTCGTACCCTCATCCCCGAACCCTATTTAGTTCTAGACGTTTTGGAGTTGACGATCTCATGGATCGTTAAGGGGTGTAACCTTTACCCTGTGAACGGTTTACAAGTTCCTAAAACTTGTTGGCGATTCTTTTGCTCTTGTTTCTTTCCCTTTGGACGCCAACACACGTAAGTGTATGATCACAGTGGGGTTCAAGCTTGGGGTTAGTGCTTGATATATTCCCTACAGCTTTAACGTAAATATGTGTAAAAAAAATTAGTGCAGGTACTTATACCTCCGAAGAAGGAAGATCATAATTTTCTTGCTGTCATAAACTTCAAAGATGAAACAATTGATCATTTAGACAACACTTTATACGAGACTAGTGAAGAATATGAGCCTCTACAGAGTTTTATCTAAGAAACGGTATAGCATCAATAGATAACAAAGTGTCTTTAGATTCATTTTTCAATGTATCATATTATATTAATATTCATTCTATTGCAGATCATACAAATGCAAAAGTTGTTTAAAAAAAGAAAGCATCCAAAGGAAAATGATATGTTGTCCTACAAGCTGAGAATAATTGAACTTCCATTCCAAAAAGAAAGAGAAGAAAATTACTCAGGAAGCTATCTAATGCTGCACATGAAGGTGTATGATGGTGTTAATGGATAGGATTGGGAACCATAAAAGAGATAAATTACCATACTTATTTTTGAAGTCCTTAAATTCTGTAAGTTATCTGGATTAATTACTTAATGCATAATTTATTTAAACTTAAATCAAAGCCGATCATTAAATTGTTATGAATCCTTAACATTAAAAGAAAAGCTTCAAAAACTCTAGACTAGGAGAAATCATTCCCTGGATCCTCAATGCGTAAATGGAAAATAAATTGAAAACTTTATTTTTCATTGGCCAGAATAAATGATTGACAATATAATTAACATTAACAAAGAAAATAAGTAGTATTTAATCACTTAAAAAAAATGAAAACTCATTATTCATTCACATATTTTAACCATCTATAGTGATTTATATATATGAGTAAAAATATGTTCATGTAAGATGTTATTTCAAAAATTAAACTTTTTTTCATGTATACATATATAATAAAATATATTTAAAGTTAAAATTAAACTTCTTTTAATGTATACATATATAATAAATACATTTAAAGTTAAAATTCTACGTGGTAAGCATTATCGGACTGCAAAAAATATAAATTGAATGTCATAAAGTAGAATAATAGTCGAAAACAAATATACATATGAATGGTTGGTTGTACCAAATTCCACAAAATTAAATTAATAAGTATATACAATGAGCGATAACCAGCATCCCCCAAACCCCCCTGAATTGCTTGACCAACTGGTCAGATCCAACAAAAAGCCAAAGAGAAAAATTACACAATACATTTTTGATAGAAATGGTAATGCTATGGCTGACATGGAGGTTGAAGGAATGGGCAATAACCCCACTTCAAATGGTGAATTACAGGCTGCTGGGGCGGGTTTTTCCCATCAACAGCCTCCTCTGAATGGTGTTGGACATAAGTCCTTCAAGGATTTATTGAGAGATACCCAAATTGCTTCCCAGGCTGAATTGGAAATTCAATTTGAAGGAGAGGAGGATGATGTTTCGGATGATGATGAGGCACCAGAAGGGATTGAAGACAGTGATAGATGCCCTATCATTCTTCTTACTAAGGAGGAGAAGAGAGCTATGAGGAAACCTTGGAGGAACACCCTAATTATAAGAATGTTTGATGGCAGTCTTGGTTACATGGGGTTGATGAAAAGATTGAAAAGAAAATGGCAGTTGAAGGGTGAATTAATCCTCACAGATATAGGCTGCAAATATTTCATAGCGAGGTTTAATAATGTGGATGACTACAATTATGTGCTTACTCAAGGACCATGGCTAATAGATGATAAATATCTCACTATTAGAAAATGGACACCAAACTTCATCCCGGAAGAAGCATCCATTAGTGTCTTGACTGTCTGGGTTCGAATTCCGAATCTATCAGTTGAGTATTTTGACAAGGAATTCCTGAAAAAAATTGGAGCAAAGATTGGCAAAGTCATAAGGGTTGACAAATCGACAGCATATGCTGAAAGTGGACAATTCACTCGACTGAGTGTTGAGATAGACCTCTCGAAACCCCTGCTTTCCAAGTTTTGGTTGAAAGGCAAGATATGGAGAGTGCAATATGAAGGCATAAAAATGTTATGTTATAAATGTGGTATGCTCGGCCATGTTGAAGACCAATGTGCATCGAGGCAGCCTTCGGATACTATGATAATTGACAATGTTAATGGTCAGTTAGATGGGGTAGAGCAGCAACATATTGAAGCTAAAGCTAGACCAGAGGAGGTGGACGAATATGGGGATTGGATGTTAGTCAAGAAACCGGGTCGAAAGAGAAACCCGAGAGTGGAAAAACCAGGGTCGGGTATGGGTAAGGATGGTCAAAACCCGGCAAAAAATCAGAGTCAACCCCTTTCAAAAAATGTTACCAAAGTAGCTAATTCTATCGATGGAAGGAAATCTAATTTCGAGATTCTGGCCTCGATGAATGCGGAAGAGGATCAAAATTTGGAGGAATCAATGGGAAAAGATAATTATGCCTTTGCTATAAATTTGGGAAGTGACCAAACTAACAAGGATTTGAATTTATCTATCTCAAATAATGAGAATAATATCCCCACCATAAATCTTGGAGATCAATCCCAAAATTTTTCTAAGAATATTTCCTTTAATTTTGGGAAAAAAGATCAGGAAGTTAGAGGAGGTGGGAAATTTGTTTACAAGAAAAAAGATTCTTCTAAATCACATAAGGCAAGCTCCCAGTCAAACGTGCCTTTGACCCCAATCACTAATATGCTCAACCAAAAAGAACCAAGTCAAAGCCCACAAATTGCCATATCTGAGGGTAAAGAAAACTCGCAAACAATTTTTTCTGAAGCCAACACACAAAAAGAAACAGAGGAAATTCCAGAGGTTGTAGTAGTAAGTTCGAATGATGTCACACAGAAGGAACTCACACATGTTTCCCCCACCTTCGGATGTTATCCAACTAATGGTTCCGACGGACAAGACATTATTCGTGGGACAACCAATGGAGAGACCATATTTGGTCATTGCCGACCCCCTGACGAATGTGTTGGAGGTGAGACTCGAGTCTTGGGAGGAACCGATCCCGGAGCCAATGGAGTTGGTGGTCTACCTTCAGATCCCCAATGAAGTAAGCAGATTATTGAGATTAATCTCAAGTGCATATGTAAGTTCATTACCTTCTACTCCAAGTTTAATGGAAGATACCATGCCTAATTTAGCTCCAAACTCTCTGCCTATTTCATTCATGATTTGGAATGTTCAAGGGGCGGGTAGTCGTGCTTTTATTAGCTCTTTAAAAGAAGTAATTAGGAATAATAAGCCTACAGTTTTTGCTCTTGTTGAAACACATATGGGGGGACAACAAGCTGAAAAAATTGCTAATATTTGTAATTATAATGGTCACACACGAGTAGATGCTCAAGGGTTCAGTGGAGGCATATGGATTTATTGGAAGCAAGACCTTGTGACTGTCGAGCCTATCATTAAGCATAATCAGTTTATTACCATGGATATCAAACGTATAGGTGAGGAACCTTGGTACTTCACGGCCGTTTATGCTAGCCCCAACCCTATGAAAAGACATGATTTATGGAATGAATT
Organism: Chenopodium album; assembly: GCF_948465745.1. Taxonomy (NCBI): domain Eukaryota; kingdom Viridiplantae; phylum Streptophyta; class Magnoliopsida; order Caryophyllales; family Amaranthaceae; genus Chenopodium; species Chenopodium album. Next base: position 11,745,620 of record NC_137856.1, read on the forward strand.
AAGGGATTTTGCTTCGTCTCATAATAAACCTTGGATGATTGCCGGAGATTTCAATGATACTCGCTTCTCTCATGAGCGTAGCACAAGTAGCCCTGAGACTTCTAGAAGGGCGAACCGATTTAATGAATGGGTGGAGAGTATGGAACTTCTTGAAATTGAGTTTAGTGGTCCTAATCATACATGGTCTAGGGGAAATTCTATGGATACCTACACTAGTGCAAGGCTCGATAGAGCTTTATGTAATGGGGATTGGAGTCTACGGTTTGCAAATGCTGCGGCAAAAAATCTCCCTGCCATTTCTTCTGATCATTGCCCGATTATTATATCTCCAAATGGTTTTGTTCCTATAGGCTCGGTGAATAAACCGTTCAAATTTCAGGCGGCTTGGCTTACCCATGAGCACTTTCGTGAGTTTATTGAGGAAAAATGGTGCAAAGCTACGCCTCTTGTCCCACAATTACAGAAAATGTCAAAGGAACTTCAAACATGGAATAAGGAGGTGTTCCATAATATTTTAAAAAAAAAGAGAAATCTCCTTGCTCGTATATCAGGTGTCCAACGCTGCCTCTCTGAGCAAAAATCTCGTGATTTAATAAAGCTTGAGTCCAAGCTCCGTAAGGAATTAGATGAGATACTTGAACAAGAGGAGTTGTTGTGGTATCAAAAATCCAGAATTGAGTGGATTAGGGAAGGGGATCGAAATACTTCCTTTTTTCACCTAAGCACAATTGCTAGACGTTGGAGAAATAATATTACGGCTATTAAAGATCAACCGAATGGTGTTTGGCTCTATGATAAGCAGCAAATCCAAGAAAATATTGTTTCCTACTTCAAGACTTTATTCGAAGATGAAGATCAAGAGATTATTGGGCAGCTGCCTTCGGATGTGTTCCCTGAATTTACAACTAGAGATTGGGATTTACTCTCGAGACCTTTTGCTAGATGTGAAGTTGAGAAAGTGGTGTTTGAAATGGGTGCTATGAAAGCCCCGGGTCCGGATGGCTTCCAAGCTCTTTTTTACCAAAAACATTGGGACATCGTGGCGGATAATGTGTATAAAGTAGCTCTTGATGCTTTGAATGGTAAGGGACTCCCGGAAAATTTGAATGACACCTTCATTGTTCTCATTCCAAAAGTGGACAAACCGGAGCTAGCAATGCAATTCCGACCTATTAGCCTTTGTAATGTGGCCTACAAAATTATTACGAAGACGATCGTAAATAGGATCAAACCTATGATGCCCCACTTAACTTCTTGTACTCAAACAAGTTTCGTGCCGGGAAGACAAATAACTGACAATATTGTTATAGTACAAGAAGTGATTCATACTATGAGGAACAAGCAAGGAGGGAAAGGGCTTATGGCTATTAAAATTGATTTTGAAAAAGCTTATGACCGTCTTAAGTGGGATTTTATTAGGGACACTTTGTATGATATTCGGTTCCCCCCTCTCATCATAGACTTGATTATGGAATGTATTACTACTTCAACAATGCAAGTGCTTTGGAATGGTGAACCGACCCAATCTTTCAAGCCGGGCCGTGGTATCCGCCAAGGTGACCCTTTGTCACCTTATATTTTTGTGCTATGCATGGAGAAATTAAATCAGCTCATTGAGGAGACCATAATTCAAAATCTTTGGAAGCCTATTTATGCAAGTCGAAATGGACCAAAGCTATCAAATTTATGCTTTGCTGACGATATTATTTTGTTCGCTGAAGCTACTGTTGATCAAGCCATGGTGATACAAGATTGTTTGGCTCGATTTTGCACAAATTCTGGTCAGAAAGTCAGCTACTCAATGTCTCGTGTATATTTCTCTAATAATATGCACACACAAGATACGGCTGGTATATGTCATGCTCTGGGAATCGATGAAACTGACGATCTAGGGACATATCTTGGAATGGCAACACTCACTAGCAGAGTCACTCGAGACACTTTCGCTCATCTATGTGAAAAGATTGATCGTCGCCTTGCGGGATGGAAATCAAAGTATATTTCTTTAGCGGGAAGAATCACTTTGGCCAAGACAACACTCACCACTATGAGTTCGTATGCTATGCAAACAGCCAAGATCCCTCGTTCAATTTGTGACGATATTGACAAACGCACAAGGCGTTTTATTTGGGGAGGTGATGAGGAGAAGAGACGAATTCACTTGCTATCTTGGGATTGCCTTCAACAACCTAAGGAAAAGGGTGGATTAGGAATAAGATCAGCTCGACAAACCAATGCTGCTTTTTTGACAAAATTGGGTTGGCGTGTACTCACGGAACCAAATGCTCTATGGTCTCGTGTACTAAGGGCAAAATATTGTAAGGGCCGTTGTGATATTGACATGTTTGAGCCAAAGACGAATATGTCAAATGTTTGGAGGGGCATCTCGGAGAATGCGAAGCTTATTTGTGAAGGGTCGAGGGTGGCTGTTAGTAATGGTGCTACAACCCTTTTCTAGGATCACAATTGGGCCTTAAACAAGCCATTGCGAGCTGTTACTATTAGGGACATTCCAGAGCAGTTGGATGGTGCGATTGTTGAGGAGTTATGGGACATCGAGACTGGATGGAAGTGGGACTTAATTGCCGAGCTGCTTCCTGGTGATATCCTAAGACTCATTGAGGCTCATGCCTTGAGAAAGGATCTAACTACAGGGGATCTCTTGTACTGGGGTAGCTCTAAGCAGGGAAAATTTACTATAAAATCTGCTATGCAAATCATTCGAAAAGAAGATGAAATAGGACATGACAACACTTGGAAATTAATCTGGAAAATTAAAGTTCAACAACGAGCAAAGGTTTTCTTGTGGCTAGTCATGCACGATAGGATTATGACAAATGCAAATAGAGTGAAGAGAAGTCTGACCAATAGCCCGTGGTGTCCAAATTGTAACACTCAGGAAGAAACAACTCTTCATGCCCTTCGAGACTGCAGAACAGCTAGAGAAATTTGGAGACAGATTGGAGGCCCTGCAGCAGCTCTTAGCTTTTTTACAGGAACTTTGCAGCAGTGGATTGCTCGAAACATTAAAGTTCAAATAAAAAATGATCGCTCACCTGAAATCTGGCCAACTTATTTTACAATTTCAATTTGGTGGATTTGGAGACGGCGAAATAATGTTGTATTTGGCAAAGCTGATGAAAATCCAATTGATGTGGGTCAATTTTTGCTTACTAAATTCGAGGAAGTATGGAAGGTGTTAGGTGATGGGCAGAGCAGTTCTCAAGCACCAAGAGCTAGACAGGAAATGCTTATCAGGTGGCTGGCTCCTGCTGTAGGATGGCTAGCCTTGAATACTGATGGAGCAGCCAAAGGCTCTCCAGGACCAGCATGTGGAGGGGGTCTGATCAGGGATGCAACTGGGAGGATGCTTCATGCTTATGCAATAAAAATAGGGGTGTGTGATGCTTTCATGGCAGAACTCAAGGCAGTAGAGTATTGGGTAGAGCTGGCTAGACGCATGAGAGCAGCAAAACTGCAGCTACAAATTGACAGTCAGTGTGTAATAGCAGCTCTGACTAATCAAGAAATTAATAGAGGACAAGGATATCATATCATCCAAAGATGCAAGCAGCTGATTGATGAAGGTTCGTGGCAAGTGCAAGTTATTCATGTGTATCGAGAAGCAAATAGGGCGGCGGACTGGTTAGCAAATCATGGAGTCGACCAGAACAACAACATTGAGTTGATTCAATTCCCTCCTATCGAATTAGGACGTATTTTACATGAGGATAGTGTAGGGGTGGCTTTGCCACGTTTAATTTCTGTTTAGTTTTTTATTTTCTCGGGGCTTGCAGCTCCTCATTCGCACCAAAAAAAAAAAAAAAAAAAAAAAAAAAAAAAAAAAAAAAAACATATGAATGGTTGTCATCAACATGGGAATGTTGCAACTTAATTGATACACGCTAAAACAAATTTATAGGCAATAAAATAGACAACGCGTGCACCCCTATATTGTAGCTATAAGTTGAAACTTCGAAATATTAGGAAATTACAGTACAGGAAAAAGATGAACATTTAAATAAACACCCACTAAATATAGGCTTATACCTACCCATCAACCAATTTTTTTGGTATGCGTACACTTAGGGGATAGCTTCCACAAATGAAATTAATGGAAATAAATTATGGATTTTGGTTTCAAGGACAATGGTTTACAGAAAGGAAGGAGTGTAAGGAAAACATCTTCAAATCCCATCAAATTAATACTAGCCTCTGCAAGGAGGCAGTACCTCCATCTTGAATAAAAAATTAATAAAATAAATATATAATAACTTTTTAGAATTTTATTTAAATAAAAACCCCTCTAACCAAGGCTCTTCGCATTAACAATAATATTATTGGAACTATAAAGATTGCCCCATGGACAAAGATGGTTGTTACACGAAGATAGTCTTCTCCGTGGCTCTTTTAGGTATGTTCATTGTCATAGCGGAGGCCAAGGGAGGAGGTGGTGTGAAGGATGGAGATGGTATAAGCGTTATTCCAGCACCTGATGAAAAAACTTTTAATTTAGTAGATTATGATGCCACGGGTGATGGAGAAACAGATGATGTAGAGGTAAATTTATATTTTCGGTGGATCATTATACATGGATTACAAAAAAATAAAAACAAAAATGTTGAACATCAACTAAAATGTTAATAATTTATAAATAGCAAACTATGAAAGTTCAAATATTGAGATTAAAATTATTTGAAATTATAAAGTTGCCATAAGCATAAGTAATTAATTCTCTTATTCTATGGGAAAATGATTGTGTAATATTGATCTTATTTATGCATACTATGATCTTATTCCATGTATTAAAATCACATTAAACTAAAATCTCCAATTCACTTATTATCTAGGAATTTGTAAAATCATAGAGAAATTTGTAGTGCATTGTAGTTTATACTATATATGAAAATAATTATATAAATATATAACATTATTATCTTAGATTAGTTTCTTAGAATATTTAGAATTTTCTGAAGATAATGACAAATTAATTTTATTGTATTTTTTTTTTTTTACTTTTAAGATGTATAAAATGCAAGTACTTATAAATTATTTTCAAACACAATAATTCTAATAATTTCATTTTGTCCAATATATGAGCTTATTAGGAAAACAATTCACTCTCTTGTTTCAAAATGCCTTCTTGATGTCATACAATATTTATAGTAAAACTTATGTGTTATTTTTGCTTTTTTTTTTTCTGCAAAAAATCTAGTAGTTCACCTTCCCAATTGGTAGAAATACTATAAAATGTCTCGATATGGACTTAAATCTTGAGAAATAGAATAGACAAAACCTTCTATATATAATGAAGTCATTATCACAGGCCTTCATGGGAGCATTTAGGGCAGCATGTGATCATCCTGGTAAGGCAAGATTCTTAATTCCTCGAGGACAATTTGCTGTTTCACAAGCAGTATTTGCAGGACCATGTAAAGGTCCTGGCCCTATAGTTGTGCAAATTACAGGAAATGTGAAGGCAATACCTGATATTTCAATGTACCCTGAACCTGAATGGCTGATCTTTGAGCGTATTAATGGTTTAGTGATTTTTGGTGGGGGTACTATTGACGGCCAAGGTGCACAAATGTGGAAATATGCTGACTGTAATCAAAATTCTAATTGTGCACGCCTTCCTTCTGTAAGTAAACTGTGATTTTCTCTTTTCATCCCAATAAATTTTTGTACCATAGTTAAATTACGGAGTATTAATCTAATAAAACTTGAAAAATCATACATTCCGTTTATATGTCCATGTGATAATGCCAAATTGATTTATATAGGTAAAGATATAAATATAAATGTAATATTTGTCTTCATACATTATTAATAATAATGTAATATGTTATCTAAATAAAAAAATGAAGGTGGAATTGAGGGTATCATTTTTAATGTAATACAAATGATAAATTTTTTAAATAAAATTAAATGGTTTTTAAAGTATATATAAAATGGTTGGTTACAAGTAATTAATTAAATTGAATCTTTTATTCCCATGTTTAAGAAATTATATACTTCCTTTATCTATAAGGCCTATAGAGTTTTTGAGATCTTAGTTTTTCCATTGTTATCTACATACTTGCTTTGCATGCGTTCATTTCTTAAAATCCTTTCTACTCTTCTCTATTTAATTTTTGTCAAAGGGATAATGCTTGTTATCCCAATTTGCCCATTAGGTATCTTATCTTACTCATATATTTTTCTAAAAAGTAAATACATTGATTCAAGCATACTATATATTAAAATAATAAATAAATAAATGCTTCCTCTGTTACAAAACATCTGTGATATTATGACTTTTTCATAATTTGCATACACAGCTCTTGAGCATATGCTTTTGTCTCCAAAACTATCTATATTCCATTTTAGTTGACATGTTTTGGCTTTCATCATTATTCACATAAATTATTTTGACTTTATTTTATGATTAATTCTTAATAAAAATAAAACTTTTTTTTTGGAATAGTTAATAAAAATAAAACTAGTGTAGTAAAGTCTTGTTTAATTTGTCTCTACTTCTATTGTTCAAATATCAAGATTTTTTTATAAAAATATTTGATGTACATAATTGAAGATATTATTTGAAGTTATTCATTGACAAACACGCCAAAATGAAATATATCAACTAATGTGAAACGAAATAAGTATTAAAAACAACATTTATTAAATACAATATTGTTGAATTAATTTAATTTTATGTTTTCATAATATCTGATTTAATTGTTTTAATTTGAAATTGGAATTTTATCAAAAATTGTTATATGTTTGTGTTTGACATGTGTGTAAAAGTCAAATTATTGAATTTGAACGAAAAATATGCAGATTCTTACAAAAAGTATTTCATAATATTTTCCTCCTTATGTTTTTTTATTATGTAAATAGGTAAGGGTATTTAATGTAAACAGTTAAAGTGTTACTTCAAAATTGTTTAAATCCTTAAATTATAAAAGGAATAATTGGTTGTATTAATGTAAATATGGGTCATTTGCAAACTATATAGTCCCAACTTTGGGGGTACTGACTTTTATCAGGCGTTATCGGTTATCGAACCTGTAATAGCATGTCATTTTCCACGTATCAACACTCTATATGTCCAAAACATAAAAAATAATAATAATATTAAAAAAAAACCCCAGCCAAACACCCCCAACCGTCGATTTTCCACCCAATCCATGACGTTGGCTGGCCACTCTCACTACTATCCCCCCCTGTGTCGGTTTCCCCCCTCTCCCTGCACCGGTGCTACGACTTACCCCCACGGCCCACATCTCCTTCTTCGACACTTCCCAACAATCGAAACTCCCTAAACCCACCTCCAACACTCCACTCCCTCCACATCGAAACTCCCTTTAAATTACCTCCCTCACCATCGAAAACCTCCAAACACCCCTCCCTGACCATCGAAAACCCTAGCCGCTAGGGTTTCGGGATGAGGGAAGGGCAGTTTCGAGTTTTTGGGAGTTGGGGTTGGGTTTCCTTGGTGGTTGCGTAGGGGATGGAAGTGGGTTTTGGTTCTTGGGATAGGGTTTGGGTTTGGGTTGGGTGGCTCATCGGGATAAGGTAGGTCGCCAGTTGAGGGTGGTGGTGGTTGCGAGCTGGGAGGGTGGAGTTTTTCGGTAGCTAGGAAAGGGATAGGAGGTTTTTTTTTTTTTTTTTTTTTTTTGTAAAAAAAGAATTTTTATTTTTTTGGCCATTTAAATGTTGACATGTGGCAATATATAAAAAAAGGGTTCACCTTTCTTTAGGTCACCGGTCATTTGAACATGATACAGGTCAATACCCCCTAAAGTTGGGATTATTCAGGTATAACCAATAGTTGAGATTAATTAAAGTAAATGGCCCAAAGTTGGGATTAATAATACTAAATTTTTCAATTATAAAATGGAAGGGTTATCAAAGGCCTACTATTTTATCTAATTCATAATTCCCTATTTTTAATTTTTCTTATTTTATCTTTTATAATAATTGAATTTATATAATAAACATGTTTTAATCTGTAGCAAAATTTCTTCTTCATTTTTGATTTTGTAGTCAATTGTTCTTAAAGGTGTTACAAATGCATCCATTAGAAGGATTACAAGCTTAAACCCTATGGGATTCCACTTCTTCATCACCACAAGCAAGAATATTAGATTACAAAGGCTTCATATTACAGCTCCAGAAGACAGTCCAAATACTGATGGTATCCACATCAGCTCTTCAGACCAAGTGAGGGTCTCACGATCGCGTATTGAGACGGGTGATGATTGCATTGGTATTCTCCAAGGATCAACTCGACTTTCCATCAACAAAGTAACATGTGGTCCCGGCCATGGCATCAGGTATAGTTTTATGCAATTTCTATTTCAAATATAGAAGGTATAGTTTTTTTCTTCATACTTCCGTTATTTTCATCTATTTCTTAAAGTTTCTCTAACTAAAAGTTTTCTCAACACCTCATTGTTCAATGCACTTAAAAACACATTATTCTCCCATCTAATCCCCTTCTTCTTTAGTTTTTGATGTTAGACTTAATCAGAAAAAGTTTAATATATTAGACAACGTGAAAGATTTAAATATTCCTCCCATTTCTTATTGATCTTCTGGTATTGTATTTTCGGTGTTTCAAAAAGTTCTTGATTTGAATCTTTTTTCTTTTAAGTATTTTTTTCCAAATTTACCCTCAAACTACAATCAAATTTCCCATTGTACTCCAATAAATGTCATGTGTTTCCATTCATTTGTATATTTTTTCATTGATATTGTTATTAATGATGCTAAGTTGCACATTCCACTCCACTTACCCATATCATATAATTCATCCACATCTCACTGATTTCTCCATAACTCACTATGTCTCTACATTACCTTTGAATTTCTTCATCTTCTTCCTCTTTTAAAGGAGTGAAGAACCCCAAAAAATAATGGTCTCTCTCTCCTCAAATCTAGGGTCAATCATGGTGTTTTTTCTCTGAAATTTTCATTTTTTTTACGCCTCACATAACACCATCTAACAAAAGTCGTTTATCAACTTGTTGATGACTTTCTTCTCCTCATTCATATACTCTATGATATGGATATCTCAAGACTCACAAGGCTCACAAGCTATAATAATATTGGATCTTCAAATTTTAGCAAGAACTAAAGAATTTACTTGAAAATTAAATGGATAGTATTGTAATTCTTGTAAGAGCAGAAGGTCTCTTCCTAGTAGTAACTAGAAGATAATCACAAGATGTAACAAGTGATGTTTTTTTATTAACAATTAAACAATGCAAGCAACACTCAAAAGACTCATTCACAAAACAAAGTACACCAAAAAAAACTTTATTGATATGTGTAGGGAATATTTCAAGCATTACCTTAAACTTGAACCCCACTGTGATCATACACTTAAGCATGCATGGTGGCGTTCAAAGGGAAGGAAACAAGAGCAAAAGAGTCGCCAACAAGTTTTAGGAACTTGTAAACCGTTCACAGGGTGAAGGTTACACCCCTTAACGATTCATGAGATCGTCAACTCCAATAGGTTTAGAACCAATCAGGATTCGGGGATGAGGGTACAAATCCAATCTAAAAGAGAAAGAACCCACCCTATAAAATAGGCATCTACTTTATTCTACTCGTATTCATGTGCGCTTTCTTACTAACATACAATCATTAGGTTAACCCTAAACCTGTTTAATCTATGTTGGTTGAATGTTAATGCACAAATAAATCTATTATTGGCGAACACTTGAATTAAAATCATATTAGCCTAAACCAAATTATTAATTATCTTATTAGGCGTGATTACAAATACAAATTTCCTTTAAAAATGCATAAAAGACGTGATCAAGCAATAACATTAATATATATCAAGCAACATAATATTAATCATAATAATCATCTACATCATCATAATATAATCATAATCATAATACTGCATAATAAAGCTTGATAATAATAGCAAGACCCATATTAATCATAATAATCATCTTCATCATCATAATATAATCATAATCATCATAATGCATAATAAAGCTTGATAATAATAGCAAGACCTTAGGCATGATACTAACATGATTAATAACAAATCCTAGCATGTCACTAAACAATAAAGATCAAAGCTTTAAACCTAACGTGATACTAACATGATATTGGAAAGAATAAAAGGCACCTTAAACATAATACTAGAAAGCATTAAATAACATCCTAACATGATACTAGGAATTAATAAATGATAAACATGATTTCTACAAGAATTGAGCAATAAGATTACATACTTTGATGCCTCGTGCCACTTTCTAATAACAAAATAGACAAGTTAGTAAACTTCAATGAAATAATAAATCAAACAATTAAATTAAATAATTGAAATAAAGAGTTAAAAAGTTTAGACTGAATTTGGGACCAAACCCTCAGAAGGTATCAACCTTTCACGTCTAGGGCGAAGGCAACTTTGAACTTGGCTAGGTGTTTCTAGATCTTGTGAATGCAGAATTATGTTTGCAAAAGGGTTGGTTTAGAAAGAGAGAGAGAGAATCAAGAAATTCTTGATGAGAGTTGATCGAAAACAGAGGTCTAGGACCCTATTTATAGGTTAATAGTCCAGAATCCGATAGAAAATAGTCAGAATTCGAAGAGGAATAAAACTCCACTTCGTCGCCAACAACAAGCTTTGTCGCCAGGCGACAAAATCGTCGCAAGGCGACAAAATCGTCGCAAGGCGACAGGTTTTGTCGAGAGGCGACAAAACTGTCATCTTGCGACGAAAGTGATTTTCAACGCGCTTTCAGTACGGAGTCCCCTTATTAATAAAATTGAGTCGTAAAGTCCGTACGAAGGCTAAAATCGTATTTTCATATAAAACGTTATTTTATTCCAAGTAAAACTCGTATACATAATTATCAACCCTAATCCTTCTAGATGATTCTAGAAGACTATAATCAATCTTAGTAGCTTTAGGAATAATAATAGGCCCTCCCCTATATTATTGGGTCGTATGTAAGGATCAAACCGGGCCCAATTTAGTATTTTGGTCATAACTTCCTCATTATTCATCGGAATTGGGCTTATACTCTATTGTTGCAAAGCTCTTTTTGAGCCATATCCAACTACACTAGTATTGGACCCTTGTCATGGATCAAACTAAACTGGATAGGCTATTTTCATAAAATAGAGTTGGTTTTCGAAAACAGAAAAAAAAAATATTTTTAATAAAAACTAACCGCATCACTAGACTTTTCACACTTTCACTTCATTCGATTATGATTTGTCGCGAAAGGTATTCATCACTAGGTTTGGTTTGGGGAGACACAAATGGGTGTCTACAATATGCATCCATATATATAGGGTGAACTATACAAAGATAAGATAGACTGGAAACTATAATCATAATCCTAAGATAAGATAGAAAACTAAGAACCCTAATCTTAATTATCTCTTAAACATATTTGTAACCAACTAATAACCCTATCTTAAAACCTAAATGCAGGAAAAACCTTTTAACTGAAAGGTAAAAACTCATAGGCAAAAAAACTTATTAATTAATGATAATTAACTTAAGGATAGTGTCGGTTCTCAAAAATTCCATGAATCTTCAAGATTTGCAAGAAAAACGAAAAATTCCTTACAATACAAACAATTGAAGATTATAAGAGTCTTCAGGAAAACCGATATTGGATAATTGCTCCCGCATTACTCTCGCTTCAAATTTTTGAAGATCGAGCCAAAGGATTAACACAGTAATTTTGTTAAACTTGGCCTAAAAAATCTTTGGTTGGGTGTGTTTCCTTTGAACACATTTTCTTTATCTAAATTTCAAAAATTTTGAAAATTTATTGTATGAATATAAAGTGACAATTATCTTTCTATATTTTGGTGTTTACATTTGAAAATCTTCAAATACCTTTTCTCTCTCCTCCAACCTTGAAAATTTTAAGAAGTTTTGGTTTTTAGATTTTTTTTATTCGTATTTGTTGGAGTAATCTGTGTGATCTAATCCCATTGGTTGAATAAGTATATTCTTTAATATATATGATTGGCCAATAACATTAACATGCTAAAGATTGAGTTTAAAATTGTAAAGTCTCTTTGTAGAATCAGGCAAAGGGTGTTAGTAATGATTATATATCCCTACCTTATAAAAAGTAGAAACATACTCTTATGAATAGTGTAATGCCAATTATACCCTTCAAAATGTGTATTTACATACATACCCTCATTAATACGTAGATGCTATTTTAATGAATAGTGTTTAGACAACTATACCCTCTAAAATATTTATGTACTTTTATGCTTTCATAAATGTTAGTTGTCTTGAACATTTATACCACCTAAATATAGTTGATTACATATTTTCTCTTATTGTTTTTTTTTTAAGGAAAAATTTCTCTTATTGTTAATTTAACTAATTTTGTGATTTAAAAGCCAAACCAAAAAAACCTTCAAGATATGGCTAGCTATGACGCGCGCATCGCGCGCGTTAGCTGCCCTAGTAGGAAAAAAAAGCGAACAATATATAAAAGAGCTAGCTCAAAAAAATATGTATTTCATTTTCTGCTTAATTGAGTAACATCCCTTTCCTTAGTTCACATAAAAGATTCCAAATAGGAAGATCAATAAGGAATAGAAGGAGTACTAATTAATTAATAATACAAGCTTGAGAATGCATATTCTAACTGTATAGTTTTATTGGTGATTATCCCTTCAAATAAGACTCACTCAACCTATGCAAATTGAAAACTAATACCAAGTTATCAACAAAATCTTTTACAAATACTTGCACTTAATTCACTAATCCTTATTATAAACTTCTTCATAATTTCACAAAGGTCTATGAAGTACCAAAACAATTTTTACAATGAGTGGAGTTTCTTAAAAACCCAAACTTGACTTACAAATCCCTTCCTCACTATTTCTACATCATTATCTAGCATAAACCAAAGTGCATATGTCAAGTTTTTCTTAGGGGCTACATCTTTATATATATCTCAAAGTAGTTAATACCCTTAATCTTGTTTTACTTCCAACTTAAAAGTTTAGAAAAGTAGTTAATTTTGAGAAAGATTAATCTCCTTTGCAAAACATTATTAGGTCACCAACAACTTTTTAATGATTAAGCTTGAGATAAACACAATGGTATAAGTTATATTTCTAGCTATTCACTAATTTTAATTAAAACTTTGCTAAAAACTCCAGAGATTTCACATATTATAGAGGAAAGAAGAGGTGTCCTTAATTTTTTTAATCTAAACCTCATGCAAAATTAAATTTATATAAAATGTAGTTGTGGTATAAGGCGTGACCTATCCAACATTTTTTCATTTTATAAATTCAAGATTATCATTAGTTCAAAAACTCTAAATCGACAATACCAATAAAATTCATCAAATACATCTTTATAAGAAGCTTATAACTAAAATTTTTATTCTTGTAATGATTGATGGTGTCTTGAAAAACATAATATCCATTATAATTAACCAATAAGCAACAAAGACACATTGATTTGTGACAATAAAATTTACGAATGACTTATCCAAGCATATGATACAAAAGTGTGGACATTCATTTGTCGATCATATTCCAACCAATAGTTAGTCTTAAATAAGATATACTATTTAAGGCAGTCACATTAAGGATTGGAAGATAAAAAGCATGTAGCATTAATTTCCTCTAAATATAATTCTTCTAATACATAAAGTATGTAACACAAGTTAAGAAATAAAGTTCTTGATGATGACTTTTAACAAGCTTATAAAATTTTACCAATGCAATCATCGTAACTAATCACCTGAAATTGAGGATAAACCCGTATAAATATGCATTTTGATAATGAACCATGACAATCCATGTGAAAAATTTTCATGTTCACATTCTGCTTAACTATATAATAAGCTAGTCTTGTTAATTTTTGTGATACTTATTAATGAATAAAAACATCCATCGTTGATGCATCCAAATATGTCATTTATTGGCCCTTATAGTATGATTATTCAATAGACAGTACTACTTAGATACTCCCTTCGTGTTTTTTTAAGTGATACATTTTCCATTTTCGGCCGTGTTTTTTTAAGTGATACATTTCCCTTTTTGGCAAAACAATACATTAAAATATTATATCTCTCTCCTCTCATGGTCCCCACCCAAACCCACTACTACTTTTTTATTATATCTTTCCACTCACATATATTACTTTTCAATAAAATATTAACTCCACTATCTTTCTTTAACAATTTTTTAATACTCCACTACCCCACTTACCTCTTATTTTATTTAAGTCAATTAAATTGCCTAAAACTATGTGCCGGTCAATATGTATCACTTAAAAAAACACGGAGAGAGTATACTAACTTAATAGAAGTAACAAAGCATTTAGTAGATATTTCTCATTTTTATCAATATACTTGAAATATGCTTTCAAGTATTGATAGTTAGTTCAACCACTCTTTCATTTTAGTAAAACAAGGATATGCATAAAGTTATCCTTGACAAATTGACAACTAAATTTAATCTCAACCTCCTTTCAATCTCACTAAATAATTTTTCCTTCATATGTTTCAAAGCTTTAATTATTTAATACACAACATATGTGCTAGATTTTGATACACACGTATCATTACCTCTTCTAGTCCTCTAACATTTCAGATTACACAACATACTGAAGAGATAAAAAATAAAGTAGGGAAATTCTCTTTGGTAAGACTATACTTTTTAATTTTCTCAGTGGTGATTTGTGAAAAATCTTATTATCATTGGTAAACTTGAACTTTTTATAATTTTTCCATGGTGAACTTAATGAAACAATTTAGTTAATTCTTAACCATATTTAACATTTTTTTAATAAAATTCCTAAAATATCCTCACTTAATACACTAAAATCCTTAAAATGTCCTCACTCAAACCCAATATGTTATCATCAAAATCATCATCTTCATCCTCCTCTCTTTCTTCCTCCTACCAACACCGAATAGCCATCATCTTCATCATCAACACACTCTCCTACAACCAATACCGAACAGCCACCGCAATTAATTAACCACCTACCACACCTTGTTCCATGCCACTTTTGCCACGCCACCAAACCACCCTCACTCCCGACACCTCCACCCCCTCCCTTTCTTGCATTTCACATAATTTCTTATTCAATTGTGTAGCTTAGGGTTATAATCGCTTAAAAATTTGCAATTTGGCTTGATATATGTTTGTATGTTTTGATGATGGTGAAGTGAGAGGAAGGACCGAAGGAGAGAGGGTAGAGAAAAGGTCGTCGGCGACTGGCTGGGGATTTCGTGAGGGGGGAAATGTTGTTAGGGTATTCGGGGGGAGAGGGAGGTGGATTTTGGGGAAGGGGGTGCTAGTTCAGGGGGATGTGCGCAACAGAACAGGTGATGTTGGCGCACCGGCGAGGACTAGGCGCCGGCATAGGTTGGAGCAGCTGGAGTGATGGCAGCCTGGTGGCCCAGGAAAATGGGGTGACTTTTTTAAATAGAAAATTATTTCCAAATCATTCGAATGTAAAAAAGGCTTCAAAAAATATTTTAAATGCAAAAAAAAAATAAAAAAAAGTTAACAACAGTTAAATATTTAGTTAAAATTTATCATTAATGTTATAGCTGACTTAATATAAAAAGTTCAAGTTTACCAATGATAATAAGATTTTTCGCAATTTACCACCGAGAAAATTAAAAACTAGGGTGTTACCAAAGAGAATTTCCTAAAAAAGTATAATCTATTTCTGATATCGACATATAAATGATTAATTTAAGAAATTTTAGGGAAAATCATCAACAAACGAATTTATAACTACCTTGTCAAATTTTCATAAGATTTTGAACCACCATTTAGGCTCAAAAAAATTAGAATCACAAGTTTTTACAATTAAAAAATTTCAAAGATCATTAGATACCGCATTATTATTATTCTATCACACCAACCCAACATTACAACCAATGGTAACAAATCCATTATCATTCATATGTTGTACCCACAATCTATTATCTTTTAGACTATAAATTAAGAGTTAGATAATTCAGGGTTTTTCACCATATGCCTCTTAATTTTTTATTTATTCACCATATACCCCTAAAATTTTTTAAATTCATTATATACCATGAGTTTTCACAAAATAACATCATATACCCTTAATGACTAATGATTGTTAATTTCGTAAATCATTAGGATTACGTTAATTATGAATCGAAATCACCCACATTCCTTTTTTCCCACCCCCAAAAAAACCACCCTAAATTTTCTTCTCATCCTCAAAATCAATCATACGAATATGCTTATTGAGATTTGGAGTGGTTTTAGGGGATGGAGAAAGGAGACAAGAGGTTTTGGGGTTGAAGGGAGAGATCTAAGGTGGTTTCAATGAATAATTAACCAAATTCTACTCATCTTATTTTCTTTAGGAGAATATGGTGAATTTTTATAAATTTTCATGGGTATAAGATAAAAAAACGTAGATAATTTAATAATAAAAATATTAGGATTGGTGTGCGCATGAACTATTTGAAAACTAACAAGCAACATATAATTATATATACATACATACATACATACATACATACATATACATATGTGTGTGTGTACATATATATATATATACACATATATATACATATATATGTATATATATGTATATATATATATATATGTATATATATATATATATATATATATATATGTATATATATATATATATATATATATATATATATATATATATGTTGGAGTTGGTAATGCAACCGGAGATATTTGTTCTCATTTGGTTGTAGACTCGTTTCGCAACAATTGATACATGGTCGTGTGTCTAATAGTACACGATCGTGTGATGGCTCTTGCATATGAACCTGACTACACGATCGTGTGTTCTGTCCTACACGACCGTGTGATAGCTCTTACATGTAAACCCAACTACACGGCCGTGTGTTCTTCCCTACACGACCGTGTACTTTTGCGGAAAAGATTTTACCACACGGTCGTGTACCCTCACCTACACGACCGTGTACGACAGCATCAAAGAGGAAGTTTATATTTATTAGGTTTCTTTTGAAGACCTTATAAATATACTACTACTACTTTTCCTTATTCATATATACGTTAATTTCATTATTGAAATACCCTAAACACAAAAACACAAACCTACCCTTTGAGATCTGAACAGTTCTTGAGCAATTCCACGCTTCGGGTTCGGGTACACGAATTACGAAGGAGAGTTGTGTTAAACTTGGGGGGCGTGCGTCATCAGGAAACCTGTACCGGTGGTGGCGTATTTCGCTTCTAAGGCAATGGATTTTGTTCCACGGCGCAACTGTGAGTTTGAGATCTTCGATCAAGTATTTTTTTCCCTTTCATCTTCTCTATTCTGTCATTGGAATCAACAGGTATTTTACCAACAATTTAGAAGCGAAATAGTATTAATTATTATACTGTTGATTCCTGGATTATTCAATTATATATATCGTTTGATCGGGATCGTCGTATGAAATTCATCCACATTATTCGAATTTCAAGAACCCTATTTTATGGGGATTATTTCTTAATCGGCAGTTTGTGAAATCTGTTTACGTAGTTGATCGATTGACTTTCTTAAGAAATTAAGTTCGATCAAACAATTTAATTAAACCAATCTATTAATGTCCCTGTGTTGGAGATCAAGGTGGGTCTTGGTTTATCAAAAAATATTAATCTTATTGTGATTGTGGGACAAGGAATTAAAGGAACGTTAATCCTCTATCTTCCAAGGCTTGTAGACTAGCTGCCTTATTATTTAATTCCTAGCAAAAGGATTTTTAATGGATGGGTAAATGTCAGAGAATGAGTACAACTAATGTACAAAGATCAAAATTCTCTATAATGTAAAGATGGAGTACCAGAGTGGTATTATGGTGGCCAATAGTTAATTTAAGTCAACTGAGATAAAGCACATCAGATAAAGTGGTCGGCCATGGGAGCATGATTCAGGTTCATTGATTGTCTATGCCGTCTATCGACGAGTATGTGGCAGCGAGATCGATTAAGCCTCGTAGCTGTACAAGCATTGTACAACAATGAAAGTCACAACTCGAAGGAGTCGATCATGCTCGACATACCAGGGAAGTTCCTTCTCAGTATATTAATGTTTCAATTTCTAACTTTACATAATATTGGTGTCTATTATTATGTGCCCCTGTTTTATATGCATAAGTTTATTATTATGAGCTATTACAATGCAATGTGGGGATGAGATGAGTTAGTTCTTGAGACTAACTAGTAAGTTAGTTGTACTCTTGTTGCTGAGTGGTATTGAGGAGGAAGGTCTCCGAAAGTAACGTTTATCTGTGGCCTTTTGCTTGTTGGTTTGCGAATAATTTATCTCTGCTAATGTATGTTTGTCCAATGATAATTTACTTATGCTCATGGACTTTAATGTGTTTTGTCCTAGTAGATTAGGGATGATATGTGTTCTATCTTACGATAGTGTGTTGTTGACCTTATTCCTAATCATGGACAATGTTTTGTTGAGCACGGAGTATGTGATAAGCTTGTAAGTGTCCCTTTTTAGATTAAAAGGGGATTTAGAATTATTGTTTCTTTTAATTCTTGTGATCTTATATTAGCTTTGTTCACGAACTTGAAATGTATTTAATTTGCTAGAGGTGTAGCAATTATTTTTCTTGTTGATGGTCTAGATGAGACCAGGTTGATTTCCGTGCTTATTAGCAGAATGAAAAAGGCTTGACGTAGCAAAGCCAGAATGGTCGTGCAAGTTTAAAGTGTAAGTGCCCCACATGAGGTAAGGATGGGAATTAACCTTCCATATGTCTTTAATATCTATTAATATTCTGTGAATGTTAGTATTGTGGGGGGTTACAGATATGTTTCAATTGTTTATTGGCCTGGTGTGTAGTAAGTAATTCACCCAAGTATATGGATGTTACTCCCTATTTTGTTACCCGAGTCATGTTTATTGTCATGTGGTATATGTGATGTGGGGGTTTCCAATTATGAAGAATTGATTTCTATATGTGTTTCACGTAAAGCATGAACGCTTGTGGGACTGTGGGTGATGTGTTTGCTGAATATCTGCTACGTTTATCATGCATGACCGTGATATGTTCAAACCTGTGAAATGTCTCAAGTATATGTTTTCCTATGACATGGCATGTTAGTTTTGCTCATTCATAGAATTTGTTCTTGCTTCCTAAGCTTTATTATGCCAGTAAAGTCGATGAGTTCATCACCTAAGGTGTATTTGATTAAAGCTTGAACTAGTTTTGTATCATCTTGATTTCACTTTCTTGATCGAAAGTTGTATGTAGATGGTTGGTCGTGTGGTATGTTTTCATGTAGTGGTGGATAAACAATCCTGAAAACCATATGAATACGCCTTGATTAACTAGTTGTGGAAAGAAGCATGTTAATGCGAGTTTGCGCTCCTTTGAGTTTATATGCTTGAGAAGAATATATCTTGCCTTGCTATTAGAAATCCATCTGTTGTAAGTATCTTTCAAGGTGAGTTGAAAGGAGGTTGATTGGAAATGAGCTGAAGGTAAGATACTGTGATGTCAGGATTTATACTGTAAGTTTGGTGCTGACCCATCTTTGTGACTCACATGGTTTGTTCTAAGCTTGTCTGTTTTGCAGTAAGGTTGCTTAAGCTTCCTAGCATGATTGATTGTAAATCAAGGGTGTGTATTTAAAACGCATGAACAGGGGACAACTTAGAAGATGAGGTATTTTTACTCATGATGTTATATCCTTTGTGATATGTATGGTGAGTGGGGGTTAGATTTGAGTACCCTAACTTGTTATGTTAAGTTTTTCTTGGCATGTGTGTTGAATTTCTTGATGCATGTGTGATGTTACTATGGTTCGCATTGATAGAGTTCATATGCTAGAATGATCATAAGTTGTTAACTTCACATGCATGTTGTTTATTGAGATAAAGATGTATATGTGTCTCAAAGCCAAGAAACAAATACAAGATTATGAGATAAGCAGAATGGTTCTAGGCAGTATGCCAATGAACTAATAAAGGTACGCATTAATCTCATTTTTGTGATGTAGAGAAAGTATTTTGGTAAATTATATTTATCATGCTTAAGCCAGAGTTATTTTTATGATTTTCCCTTGATGTTTGATTCAAGTGTGCAAATGTTTTGCAATCTATATGATGAATACAATTATTCTTGACGTGAAGTGGTTTTGTTGTGAACTATATTGTTCATTCAGTTTGTCAAAAGAGAAAAATTACTCAATTATTGCTTGAGTTTCAATTAGTACAGGGATGAAGGTTAAAGTGAGAAAGATTCTCAAGTACCTGTCCAGTAAGTTCTAAGAGATGATGATTGAATGAACAACGATGATTAGTTGAACCTCTTCAGTGTATGGTTTTTACATGATGAAAGGTGATGCTCTATTTCTAGTGAGCTGCAAAACAAATTGGTGTACACTATCCATTATGAAGCAAAGTTTCATAAGATTGGATGACGTGTGTCAAGAAAATGATTGTTGCAAAAAGTAATCTCTGGAAGTTTGTCCATTGTGGGGGTAAGTTAATCCTCATGTATGTTCTCTACATTATTTTTCACAAGTGTCTATGTGTGTTGTCAGGAACTACAGATGTAGTGACAGAGTTAGACAAATCTTGTGGAGGTGATACTCATATTAGAGTATGTGAAAGCAAAGAAGAATCAAGCAGGTCCTTATACAAGGATGAAGCACAGGTAAGTGCTTGATTGTCTAAGGGAATATAGTTAAGATCCTGTGGGGTATTTTAAATTATTCCAGAGACAAAGATTTAAAAAGATGAGTCTACGTTTGGAAGTGATCTGGCTTGATAACCCTCTAATTTATATGGTTATGAGATGCTTTGGTAGACTTGTTGCTTGATGTTTACAGGTTGAGCTTTAAGTGCTCTTAATATGTCCATAACCCAGGTTGGGTAGTCAATTGAGACAACTTACATGGACACACCGAAGTGATTTAATTTGTTGAAATTTTGTTCATCTAAATGGGTCTAGAGCCTTGTTTTGGTTGATTCATTGTTGGATTTACACCATTTATGTTTGTTGAATCTATAACTCTTTTTAGTGGTTTGTTGACCAGGTAGATTCAGTAAGGTTGAGCGTAGCTCTTAATGTCATTTGTCCAGTTATTCTTTGAGCAGGGATTGATGATGGTTCTTAAGTGGATTTAAGACCATTAGCCCAGTGGCTCTTAGAGTAGGATTGATAATGACACCGAACGTGGAAGGTTGAGCATTGCTTGCTCTTAATACTACTAGCCCAGTTGCTTGAGAGTAGGGAACGATAGTGATCCTTAAATGACTTAGAATCACTAGCCCAGTTACTACTCAAGTAGGGAATGATAGTGGTACCGAATGACTGAGGTTGGGAGTATCCCTTAATGCATCTAGCCTAAGAGCTCATTGAGTAGTGGATTGATAGATGCACCGTCGAGTTGATAGGGTTGAACTTTACGTTCTTAATGTTCTTATTCCATTGCACAAAGAATCTTGGGTTTGCAAGGTGCTTGAATGTGTTTTAAGCCTGCAGGGAAAGACCCTAGATGTGTTGGGAATGTGTATTTTATACACAGAAGGAACACCTACGTGAGTACGAGGGGTGGCCTCCTTCAAGGGAAAATTGTGGTGTAGTTTTCCTGAAGTACTCATGAGAGCCCAAGGTGTTGGCCAAGACTGGCGGAGTTGCTCAAGTTCAAAAGGTGAAGTATGTGATACATGTTCCTTCCTCGCTCCTGGGAGTTCAAACCTTTGGATACTCACCAGAAGAGTGTTGAATACCTGTGTCACTAAGGCATTAGTTCAAACCTTATGGATACTAGTGCTTAAGTACCTAACCTTTCATTTTACTGTTCAGATTTCATGATCTCATGTCCGTTTGCATTAGTGGGGGATTGTTGGAGTTGGTAATGCAACCGGAGATATTTGTTCTCATTTGGTTGTAGACTCGTTTCGCAACAATTGATACATGGTCGTGTGTCTAATAGTACACGATCGTGTGATGGCTCTTGCATATGAACCTGACTACACGATCGTGTGTTCTGTCCTACACGACCGTGTGATAGCTCTTACATGTAAACCCAACTACACGGCCGTGTGTTCTTCCCTACACGACCGTGTACTTTTGCGGAAAAGATTTTACCACACGGTCGTGTACCCTCACCTACACGACCGTGTACGACAGCATCAAAGAGGAAGTTTATATTTATTAGGTTTCTTTTGAAGACCTTATAAATATACTACTACTACTTTTCCTTA
Source organism: Chenopodium album (assembly GCF_948465745.1). NCBI lineage: Eukaryota > Viridiplantae > Streptophyta > Magnoliopsida > Caryophyllales > Amaranthaceae > Chenopodium > Chenopodium album. Next base: position 11,767,848 of record NC_137856.1, read on the forward strand.
TTCATATATACGTTAATTTCATTATTGAAATACCCTAAACACAAAAACACAAACCTACCCTTTGAGATCTGAACAGTTCTTGAGCAATTCCACGCTTCGGGTTCGGGTACACGAATTACGAAGGAGAGTTGTGTTAAACTTGGGGGGCGTGCGTCATCAGGAAACCTGTACCGGTGGTGGCGTATTTCGCTTCTAAGGCAGTGGATTTTGTTCCACGGCGCAACTGTGAGTTTGAGATCTTCGATCAAGTATTTTTTTCCCTTTCATCTTCTCTATTCTGTCATTGGAATCAACAGGTATTTTACCAACAATATATGTATAAATACATATATATATATAGTTATATATATATAGTTATATATATATATAGTTATATGTATATATATATATAACTATATATATATATATAACTATATATATATATATATATATATATATATATATATATATATATATATATATATATATATATATATATATATGTATATATATATAACTATATATATATATGTATATATACATATATAACTATATATATATAACTATATATATAACTATATATATAACTATATATATATATATATATATAACTATATATATATATAACTATATATATATATGTATATATATATATATATGTATATATATATATATATATATATATACATATATATATATAGTTATATATATATAACTATATATATATATATATATATATATATATATATATATATATATAACTATATATATATATGTATATATATATATATATATATATATATATATATATATATATATATATATATATATATATATATATATATATATATATATATATATATATATATATGTGAGCACATTGGTAACTAAATTAACAAATTTTTCCCTAATAACGAGTGTAATTAGAAACCGAACTTTGGCCACCAATATAATAGTCACATAGGCCAAGTAAACTCTTATTACAAAAACAACCAATTCAAGTAAAATCACATATTAAGGATTATATTTATTATTTAGATTTTTAGTGGTAATTTAATTAACAATCATTTTTTATTCCACAATTCATGGATAGAGAAACTGTATAACACAATTCAAAATAGATTTCTACGCAATATAAACTATATATTCAATGTGGAATAGAAAATAATTAAAATTTAAGGTTCGTTAGAGAAAACTGTTAGATCTACTAAATAATAGATGTTGGTTGACTTGGTTCACTTCATAAAAAAATTGGGTAAACATAAAGAGATAGTGTAAGGTTAGGAAGAGAAAAGGTAAGATGAATAACATATGTACTTTCTAAAAAAGAGTAGTAAATGGAAATGTGTGCGGGTTAAAGGTGTAACATACTAGTTTTATTTAGAGCACTCTCATTAATGGTAAAAATATGCCCATGAGGAGAAATTCCTGGTAAAAACCAAAAACATGCATCCCACTCAAGAGCAAAAAGATTAAAAAAAATGTCGATGAGGAAAATCAGAATTGGCCATAGCCATGACACTTTTAAAATGCTACAGTATTAGTGGAGCCCACTAAATAAATCTAAAAGCAACTAATTTAACCAATTTAACATATTTAAAAATAAAAATAAAAAATTACAAACGTTCATAATTTATTTTTCTCTATTATTAAATACCCATTTTGCTATATTTTTATACACTTTGAAAATCATATTTTTCTACTAAATTTTGTTATTATTAAAACTATTATTATTATTGTTAGTAAGTATCCTATTGTTACTTTATATAAATAATATTATTAATTATAATAATAATAGTAATTGGAGAGTATGGTGTGGGTTTTTTTAGCCCATGATTTTGTGAGGATTTGTTAAAATAAAATGCTCATGAGAAAACGTGGAAATAAAAAGTGGAGGGAGAAAGTGGGTAAAGAGAGAATTAAATCTTGTTTTTTTTTACCACGAGTAAGAGCGGTCTTAGATAGAGGACGGGTGCAAATAAATTGTATAAAAAAAAGTGAGTAAGAGAAAATATAATTAAAGGAAAAATGCATTATTGGGACAAATAACATAATTGGGAAGTCAATTGTACGTAGAAGGTTGGTGAAAATAAACTACTCTGAATTTCACATATGTAAATTGACAATTCCCAAAATAAAGCTTTGCATATATATAGTAAATTCTCAATTCTATAGCCTATAAGGCCTAATTTTTTTTTTTTGACAAGATATTTACTTATTCAAAGTTGTTTAAAAGCTAAAATAAATAATAATTTGGATTACATAATAACATAGTGGCAGAGTAAGAACTTTTTTTTTAAGAGGGCCAAACATAATATGTATAGTATATATCGTGCAAAAAAACTAATATTAGAGTATATTGATAATGACAAGAAATTATGAGACCAAAAAGAAAAAGTATTACCGAGCGCTTTCGAATTTAGGAGCTATAAAATGAACTCAATTTTACCCAACACGAACTAAGCTAAAATCATCTAATAGAAAATTTAACAAATAACCAACATCAAGGGGAAGCCAAGTTCCACCCCAACCCCCTTTGATTCTGCTAATTGTAACATGATTATATATATTTTCTCAGTAACAATTTTTTTTTTTCATCTATTGAATTTGACAAAAAAAAATTCCATTTAAGTTGAAATTAGATTTCTATGAATAGTTTTAACTTTATAGCTATATCACATGTGTTTTACAAAAAAGAGAGCGCAATGTATATTATGTTAACCTATTTTTTTTTTTAAAAAAAAAAAGAAATTCAATTCTTCCATCCAGTAATTGTCTCAAAACTTATTAGTGCATAAATCTTTAAGAAATAAGTTGTATGTGGTCAAATTAACTATCGTTATTTTACTAAATTAAATTTGATAGGAGTTAGTAAGATATATCTACATTTGTATTGATATTAATTGAAAAGTAGGTTTGAAAAGGGATGGTGGTTTTAATAGAAAGAAAAATGTAATAATTAAAATCTCGTGTCACTTTGTTATATTAAAAAAATTTGTTTAAATTATCCTAAAACTTAATATGTACTCATTCAAAGAGATATAAGATATGTCAATTAATGCTACACAAATTAATATCTTTAGAATATCTTTTGTGCTATCATTTCTAATATATGTACTTTCTTTTTTCCAAATTAGTTGTCATAAATTGAATTTTGACTAGATTATTAAACTCTACATAGTCATATGATATCTTATTAATCTTCTCTCAGAATATATATATATATATATATATATATATATATATATATATATATATATATATATATATATATAGTAAGCTTTGCTAATGATCATTTAAGTAAAAAAGATGACTTACCATTTTAGTATTGTACATAATGTTAAATTAGCTTTTAGTAATTTGTATTTTGAACAAGACTGAAATAAAAAATTGTAATAAGTACTAAACCTTTAAGTCCAAAGTTTTTTTTTTTTTTTTTTTTTTTTTTTTTTTTTTTTTTTTTTTATCCATGTTAGGCGACTGGTTTATCATATCCTTCCTTTAATATTTGTTAAATAGGTTATTTGAACAGACTTTTGAAATTTTGACTCCTTTTCAAATCCTAATACATTCGATCTCATGCCTTAAGTTGTAGATTAATCATATATCGAAAAACATTATTTAACATATTATTATGAGATATATTTTTTCAATGGAAAGTTTAACATACGTTTATTAAATTTTAGCGTTGGTAGTCTTGGCAAGTATGAAAATGAAGAGGACGTAAAAGGCGTCCAAGTAAAAAACTGCACGCTTCGTGGCACAACCAATGGTATTAGGATAAAAACTTTTCCTTTCAAGCCTAATGTCATTCCAATCAAGGCTTTTGGATTCCTTTTCAAGGACATTGTTATGGAAAGTGTTCAAAATCCAATTATTATAGATCAAGAGTATTGTGGAGGAGGCCATTCTTGTGTGAATGGGGTAAGAATAAATATTTATCAACTATTGATATTTATCTCTTCAATTTTAAAAATTAGAAACATTATCAAAGTATATAATTAAGTAAAGTTTTATTATTAATATAACTAATACCCCTAGCTCCATAATAATTTTCTAAATTAAGGTTGGAAAAAACTACAAAGTAGTTACTTAATACAATAACAAAACTATTGAAAGAATATAAATAAAAATCAACATTACCTTATGATTTTTAACAATTAGTTAAAATGTACATTGATCATCTTAATTATGTTGTACAGCCATCCAAAATAAGGCTTAGTGATATCTTCTTCCACAACATAGGAGGATCAACAACTTCAGCTCAAGCTATTAACATCAAGTGTAGCTCTGCGGTACCATGTCAGAATGTCCATCTCCACAACATTAATTTGATTGGTTTAAAGGGACCATTGTCTGCTTCATGCATTAATGCTAAGATAAACTTCTTTGGACTACAAGTACCAGCTTTGAAGTGTTAAGTTTGATTAACTATATTTTTATATTTAATTTTTTATTCAATTACTTGATTTGATTGATGTTCAAGATGCCGGAATAGAAGTTCAAATTTTAGTAATTTTGAAAAAAAAAACATATTTCCCTAGCTATATATTATCCTTCGAATTCTAATCTACAGTACAAAATCATTAATCATGCCTGTAATTGAATTGAAATTATTTACTTGATTTAAAATCATGTATCCCTGTAGACACCCAATTGTGTCTCCCCAAAACCAAACTCAGTAATGAATACCTTTCACGTCGAAACATAAGCGAACGAAGTGAAAGTGTGAAAAGTCTAGTGTTACGGTTAATTTTTTTTGTTAAAATCTTTCTTTTTGTTTTAAAAAACATGCTCTATTTTATAAAAGCTTCCAATCTAGTTTAGTTTGGTCCATGATAAGGTTCAATAATGATGTAGTTGGATGGGGCTTGAAAAGACCTTCCCAACGATATATTATAAGCCCAATTCCGATGAATAATGAGGAAGTTATGGCCAAAATACTAAACTGGGCCCAAACCGGATTTTACCTACGACTCAATGATCATGAAGAGGGTCCAAAGGTTTGATCCTATTCCTAAAATAATTAGGATTGATTAGAATCTTCTATAAGTTTCTAAAAGATCTTAATTATCCTTTTTTGAAAAGATAACATCATAGAATTTGATTTAAATATAAACTTTCCTGTTTATAAAAACTTTCCTTTTTTAAAGTCCTAATTCTATTCGAATTTAAACATGTTCAAAGACAGTCAGATTTTATTTTCTTGCCTCATATTTTTTTATCCAAATTTTATATGATTGGATAGATCTTGAAATTATCTTTTCAATGATATATTATAATATTAATTCCGAGCTATAACGAAAAAGATATGAAAGAAATACGAAACTCTATTCAAAACTGACACCCTTTCACTATTTCGGCTATATCTTTTTATCTACAAAATATTTTAATCTGATTCTGATTACATTGGAAAGTAGACTTCAAGATCTTTCCAACTACATATTATATGACTTATTTGGACTTTTGGATCAAAAGTTATGATAAAAACATAATCCGCAAAAACTGTCTTTGTCGCCAAACGACAGACTTGTTGCCACACGACAAGGCTTGTCGCCTGGCGACGAGATGAATTTCTGGCGACAAGGTCGGTTTTTTGACGACAGCGTGAAGTTTTATTCCTTATCAAATTCTATGCTTTTCCGGATTGTTTTCTTATAAATTTGGTCCTCGACCTCCGTTTTCAAGCATCAACAATCACCTAATTCTCTCTATTCTCTCTATTCTCTCTCTAAGCAATATAGCTTATTCTTTCCCTCTTGTTTTTCTAAACTAGCTTTTTACAAACACAATACCGCATTCATAAGTTCTTGAAACACCTAGCCAATTTCGAAGTTGCCTTCGTCCTAGACGTGCAAGGTTTATAATTTCTGAGGGTTTGGTCCCAAATCCAGTCTAAACTTTTTAACTCTTTCTTTCAATTCTTTAATTTAATTCTTTGATTTAATTATTCTCATTGAAGTTTACTAACTCGTGTATTTTGTTATTAGAAAGAGGTACGAGGCATCAAAGTATGTGATCTTATTGCTTTATTCTTGTAGAAAGCATGCTTATATTGTTTTAATTCCTAGTATCATGTTAAGATGTTATTATTGCTTCCTAGTATCATGTTTAGGGTGCCTCTTATTATTTCTAATATCATAATATCATGTTAGTACCATGTTAGGTTTAAAGCTTTGATCTCTATTGTTTAGTGACATGCTAGGATTTGTTATTAATCTTGTTAGTATCATGCCTGGGATCTTGCTATTATTATTAGGCTTTAATTTTAATATGATGATTTACATGATTTTGATTATTATTATTATTATGATTATCATGTTGCTTGATTTATATATTATTGTTATTGCTTGATCACGCCTTTTATGCATGTTTAAAGGGAATTTGTATTTGAAATCACGCTTAATAAGATAATTAATAATTTTGGTTTAGGCTAATATGATTTTAATTCAAGTGATCGCTAATAATAGTTTTGTTTGTGCATTAATATTCAACCAACATAGATAAACAGGTTCAGGGTTAATATAATGTTTGCATGTTAGTCAAAAAGCGCACATGAATACGAGTAGAATAAAGTAGAGGCCTATTTTATAGGGCGGGTCCCTTCTTTTGTAGATTGGATTCGTACCCTCATCCCCGAACCCTGTTTGGTTCAAGACCTTATGGAGTTGACGATCTCCTGGATCGTTTAAGGGGTGTAAGCTTCACCTCGTGTTTGGTTTACAAGTTCCTAAAACTTGTTGGCGACTCTTTTGCTCTCTTTTCTTTCCCTTTGGACGCCACCATACTTAAGTGTATGACCACAGTGGGGTTCAAGCTTGGGGTTATGGTGCTTGAAATATTCCCTCATCCCTAACTAATAACACTCGATGACATAACAAATTATCTTAATTGGTTCAAGAGGTGAGGAAGGAAACTCGTTTGATGCGTTATCCAAAGCTATTTCTTAATAAATAATAATGCAAGTTAAATTTGACTCATAATAATCCAAATTCAAGTAGATTAGATTTTTTGATTATCATCATTACAATTTATAACCATTTTATCAAATTCAAACATTCCACTTGTTTTTCCAAGATTTCCAATAATGAACCTTTTACAATCAAGAATAAATGTGTATATAACTCCAATATTGATTTCAAATATTTTCAATAAAAAATCTTATTCAATCAAGTATAAATGTGTATATAACTCCAATAATGTACTGATGGTCAATTCTAGTGCAACACGTATTAAATTGCTCATATAGTCATATTGACATGAATGATGAGCAAAGTTTATAAATTCAATATATGCTCATTTCTACATATAGAAAACATCACAAAACAACAAAATAGATTTTCCTTGTCATTGTGCTTATTTACAAAAAATGAGAAAAAATTAAGACAACACAACCACTAATTTCAATAAGAATTACATATGTAAACCATACAACTTAACACAAATCGAAACCATAAATATATTAATAATGAGCAATGCTTTTTGTACGATCAACAAATATAACAATATTAAGCATAAGACACTACATAAAACAATAACAAAATCTAGGATAATACCTTATTATATAGGATTCTAACTTTGTTCCCTTCAACTTGATTTAGGTACTTTTTTGCAATTTACATGACCTCCAACGGCATCACTACTGGCAATCATATTATCACTTGCTAATTATAAAATTGGAAAAAAAAATGTGTATTTAGATATGTAAACTGAAAAAAACACAAGTAAAACTAAGACTTAACAAATAATTATAATATACTTGTTAATTTTTTTTTTTTTTTAAAAAAAAAAAAACTCTCTCAAATCACAAACCACTATACATTATACAACCTAGGGTATTTTTATTGAAACAAACAACAAATTACACAAAATTATAATCAAATAACACAAAATTTTCTCAAAAACAGTAAATGCAACAATTAGGGTTAACAAAAACGAAATCATATATATGAAAATTAATACCTTTCTAATGAAAGTTAGAAGCTGAGAAAATGTTTTAGGAAAAATTGAAAAGAATAATCTCACCTTTGCTTAACCTTTTGAAAACAGGCAAACCTTTGCATATTTTGGGATTAAACCTACCTTTCATCCCTATTTTCTCATAACAAGCGCTTAACCGTTTTTAAAGTTGGTGACCTAATTTAGAAGGTGACATGCCAAGTGTCACCTTCTCATTGCTCCTTTTTACTTTTAATTTGTTAAAAATTAAAAAAATTAATTAAAACAATTTTTATTTTTTTTAAAAGCCACCCCCACCTATCAACCACCTCTCATTGACCCCGAAACCACATATACCCACCCCTACCACCACCGCCTCGCCACCTTACTTTGGGGTTTGGTGAGTCCGACTCACCGCGGAAACAACCCCACCCGAGGAACCACTCGCAATAATTAAAATCATAAAGCATAAATAATCACAAAGAAAAGATAACGAATCTTACCCTCGAAGCGAGCTTCTCCCAAAACCCGGGGCTCTTACTTGAAAGCTACGAGCACGTCAAGCGCCGCGCCTCCGACGGTATCCACCCACAAAAGGGCGAACACAACTTTAAGGTCTACTACCTTGGGGTTAGCAAGGTTCGACCAAAACCCGAGTGTTATATGAGTTTAAGAGCTTTCCCAAAAATTATGGAATGCTCTTTTTAACTCACACTCAAGCACTTTACTCCAAATCCCAAGGTTGGTATTTATAGAGGAAAGTATGAGTGGGAATTTCTATCCCATCAATGTGGGATCATGAAATTCCTCAAATTAATTTAAAGCTAAATTTAATTAAAATTGCAAACTAATAATAAATCTACAAGTGGCATTACCATGTGAGATGGGTTGGTGAGGACCACATGGAGAGTAGGGGACCATACTTGCTCCCCACTCAATACTCTCCTTGTGCCACATGTCCTCACTTACTTACTCCCATTTTCCATACTTCCCCTTAACCCACGGCCCTATGGCCCGAGCCAAGCCACGAGCCAAGCCCAAGCCCAGCCCGCACCCAGCCCGCACCTAGCCTGCACCCAGCCCGCACCCAGTTGCTGGCGCGGTGCGGCTGCTGCTGTGGCGCGGTGCGGCTGCTGCTGTGGCGCGGTGCGGCTGCGGCTGTGGCGCGGTGCGGCTGCTGCTGTGCCTAGCCGCGGCTGGCCGTGGCTGCTAGCACGGTGCGCTAGCTCGCACCAGCCAGCCATGGCTCGGCTTGGTGCTTGCTAGCCACCTTTGCTAGGACATTTTGCCCCTAGCATTCGGATGCTCGGGGCACTCTGATGCTAGGGGTATTTTTGGGAATATGGTCGATTTATTATTATTTTGCGCGTCTCGTCTTTTATTATTTTGACTCGACTTCCGACGATCGGTTTTGACGCTCTAAGCTCGAATTACCGACGTCTAAATATTTAACACTCGGGCAACGAATTAATTTCTTCCGAATTAATTCGTTGAGTTGGTTCGCATATATTTGCTTGGGTGTGACCCGAAGGTTTCAGTCAAGATTAAGCTGTAATATTAATTATATTAATATTACTGATCAGAAGCGGCCTCCACCCAGGCATTCCGATCACTTGACCTTATTGAATATATTAGCTATCTAATAATTCTGAACCCGCTATCAGAATAATACACTTGTTCGAAGGACACCATTCCTTTCAATCTCCCACTTTCCTTCCGGACAAGTGTGCATTTAGTGTATAGCCCTTATCCTATGTCTCTTCATGAACTATAGAGTAAGATTACTAGTCATCTCTGTTACGTCCAGAAGTGTTTCTCGAAAACCGAGTTTGACTGTCAATAAGCAGATGATCTCTAAAATCCATTTGAGCACGACCATGCATTTTTCACAGTCTCGCTCTTCGAGAGGCCTTGTAAACAACAAGACATGTTCCCTATTGTTAGTAGGGGGACATTTCCAGTCTTGTAATGTAGCTTCTCTTACTAAGAGGACTCACCGCCTGATATCTGTCTTTATAATCCCCAATTACGGCAGATGTTTGGCGGATACCAAAGCGGACCAGTACTCAAACAAGAGATCTCCCACTACTCATGGTCAAAGGAAAAGAGTTTCGATAGTAATAATGAGAAAATACTTATGACGATTTTTAAATCTCTTAAAGTATCCTCATAGGTCGATCTAGTATGGTTCTAAACCAATACCTGTGCAAATGATTTATACCCTCATAGCACAAGAAACAGTGCTACAAATCATACTACACACTAATCTTTGATGGTCATCATTCGTCCATAAAATATGACCTTGATTAGGGATAATTTTTGATTAAAATATTCAATGTTCACTTAATAGGTGTTTCTTTATCCAAGCCATTGACTTGATACCCTATTTTGAATATTTATCAAAATCGAATGGACTCATTATTTAATTCTAAACCACAATTAAATAGTTTTGTGGAATATTTAATTAGAAATATTTTATTCCACTATGAAACTTCACAATGTTTCATCTTATGATAAATGGTTTTTCCCAAATGTTTTGAGAGTAGTAATCTTCATAAAACATTCATAGAAATCACACTCATATTTGATATGCTTGATTTCTTTCATGCAATTATGAATGTTTTCGTTCACTTATTGCATAGGTTTAGTTATAATTACTTTGCAAACCTTAGCATCTTCATTATCCACCATTTCCATAATAAGATGATAAAATTTTGAGAGTGTTAATGGATTACATGTGATTCAGGATTTATTGTCCAAGCAATGGCTCCCACTCATTTTCATGATTTGAGACATTCTACTTGACAACCTACAATCATTAATGTTCAACAACGAACCTTTCCATTTAACATCTATCTTATTATTGCCTTTAAGGCAACAATATTCTCAACATATATTTTAGTAGACTCCTCGATGATGCCTTGCTTGAGTTGTACTCCAAGCGACTCACAACGATTTGGGATACCCTAATCACTTGTGATCATGGAAATTTTCCTTAGATTCCCGCACATCATATATGGATGCACATCCATGTTACCATTCTCAAGCCACAACGCTTCTTGCCTCGTGCTTATAAATGGTTTCCTTGCTAAGGATCTAATCCTTGTTAAGGTTTGTTCTTGCAACATCAAAACTCAAATTATATTTGTTTCCATGCGTCAAGAACTTCATCCTACTACTTATCTAAGTTCTATGGATGTTCTTGACTATAATCTAATGATCTAATACTTAGATTAATGTCGATTGCTATTATATACGTACTTCACATGCTCTAAGCATGTAAGTCATCTGACGATTCCATATCATAGCCTTACATGATGGATTTAATTCTAGAATGATTCTCAATTTTATTCCATCCATGTGACCTTAGCTCATACAGTTACACTGAGTCTTGCCAAATTGTTCGCTATATGATATGATTGAAAGTCTCTTACTAGAGTCTTTCTTGTTTGATTTAGTACTTAGCCTAGCTTATACTTAGTTTAAACATTTACTTAGCTTCATACATATGGGTCGAAAGCCTTTCAAAGTCCTTCATGTTTAACATGGTAATTTCCTTTACTCATTTAAACATTTTAATTAAGTCTATACCATAGAACTTAATTCCCAACATGTACTAAGTATCGTCTTTAGCTCGGTCCATTGTCAAAAATACTTTCAAATCTAAGCATTTAGCATTTGATAGTTGTTTCACAATAGAGTTCGTAAACATCTTGTTGGACCATTACTTTTGCTCCCACTAAACTTCTTGTTCATCAGAATTTCTATGTTTCTCCATAAGTCAATCCTCTTATTAACTTTATGAGAAAACACGTTCCAATTCCTTCATGCAATGCTTCCTTTAATCCCATGACGGATTCCATGCGCTTGCTTTCAAATCTAGCATTATTTAGATTTTCAAAACCCTTAGACTATTTCATAGTCACTTTCGAAATTCCATTTTGGGAAGGCGGTTTTGGTATCTATTTTGCCATATTTCATATGCGCAATTTTGCTAGATCAATCACGAAAAGACTTGAGCATTCCGATTGGTGAATGGGATTTTATTAAAATCAACTCCTTGAAATTAATTATATCCTTTTCAACCAACCTAGCTATGTATGCATATACATTTCCACATTTGTCAGTTTTCTCCTTGAAAACTTATTTGCAATCGATGGGTCTTTCACCTTTCATGCAGATTAATCAAGTTTCAAACATGATTTTCAAACATGGAGTCTATTTCGGATTTTCATGGCTTTTAACCATTATTCGGAATTTGGATTTGTCGTAGCTATCTTACAAGACATTATTCCTTTACTATCTAATAGTAAATAGTATGCTTGTAAGTCATAGGTTTGTTTCTAACTTAATAGAAAATTTATAGGATTCAATCCAAGCCTTTGGTGAATTCTATACCTATACGGGGAAATTGCATCAAACACTGAGTTTTAAGGTGCTTTCAAAGCCCTTTCATTATGTTGATCTTACTCCAACATCTTTAATGTTTTGTGAGTAATGAATTCTCTTTTAAGGCACTTGTAAAGTCCTTTTGAGTATTCTTGATCAAACATTCTCATGAAGTCCTTTAAGGTCTTCTGAGATTCTCAGTTCTAGTTTGTTGCTAAGCTCGATGGTCATCGAGTTCATTTTCCTCCTACTTGTCGTTTTTGAAACGTGTTACTTGAATGCTTACAAAGAGACATGTATATTGTCTTTGGGTAAAAGTTCGTTGTGAAACAAACAGTTAGCTCCTACTTGAGCTATCTTAGTCTTTATTGAGCCATTGAGCTCCCACTGAGTCACCTAGCTCCCACTGAGCCACTTTGCTCCCACTGAGCTAGTGAACTCCCACTTAGACTAAGAGCCTTAGACATATACTTGAAAAGACTTTTAGAAGTTATTTCTATCCATAACTAAATATGGCGTCCTTTCTTAGCTTCGACATTTTGTTTAGTGTAACATTAGTCATTTGTGAAAATCTTTAAGAACTTTATAGGAAGGGTTGTGAACCATCATCGTTCGAGTCATTTTCAAATGACACCGAGGTCTCTGTGAAGACACACCATGTTCTTTGTGAAGTTATTTATGAAAATTTCCATTCATAACTTTGAGATAGTCACGCTTGGCACAAGCAAACATCGCTCGATCTAATCTAGACGTTTTGATATCTTGCCAAGTCGATTCTGTACTTCACTGAACTCTTGAGCTACTCAAGTCAAGTTTGTTCACATTTGATGAATATAGCCATATCCTTTCAAATTCTTTGTGAAACGTTGAAGTAATTGTATATACCAAGAACAATAGCTCTCTGTTTTGTCGGTTTCAACAAGTAAGACTTTCTTGTCTTAGAACGATTCCAATTCGAGCAACTATCAAGAGCCTATCTAATAGAGCCTTGAGTACGTTCTTGTCGATGTGACATTTCTAAAGATGTTTGGAACGCAAATCAAGCCCATGACTTGAACTTAGTGAGTTTATCATGTTAGAGAAATGTTTGTTTATAATCAAGCATTCTTAACTCAACGCTTGGATAACCATCCCATTCAAATAAATCTAGCAACTATTGCTCATTACTTTGAATGTGAGTCTTTCCGTGTGTAAACAGATCAATTGCTGATTATGGAACATAATAACCATTACTTGTTCCAGCCTTTGGCTTAAAAGGTCTTTAAACAAAACATACGACCTTACAACTGATGTAGCTCTTCTTGCTTCATTCTAAGCTTGTAAGTCGATAACTTAGCTTAACTTCAATAGTTTGAGGTCACTATCATAGTGGAACACTCAAGCAGTATCCGATACTTGTGAAGATAACGAATTGCTAAGTAAACTACAATAACATGAACTCATGAGTTGAAATGAAATCTAATTCCTTTTCTTCGTTCCTTCTTTCCTATATTTCTTATCATACAATATCTCATAATCTTACTTGAAGAATAATTTCTTTAAGTACCTTGACTCTTATACTTTGTTAGGCATAATCAAGCACCTAGTGCGCCGTAAAACAAAGTTCCATCTTTTCCATTAATTCTTACTCAAATTACATCAATGAGTCCTACTCAATTATGTATGATGCGAAAAGATACGTTGGTTGTCAAACATTGACAATCTTGAGTTTGCAACTCAATACCTCATGTTTTATCAAAACTACCTAGTATTTTGAATACATGATGTCCAACCGTCCTTTCGGACTTAGTTATAAAAGTCATTTATGAGAATTGTATTTTAGAAATGCTTTTCCTGTCTTTGAGAACTATTCTCAAGGATTTCCTTTACCAATCATGGAAACAATATTATTTGATTTAGAGTACTATGAATATAAGTGCAAAGTATAACCATTTATCAAGAATATAATAAGTTTGAAATTTAATAGCATTCATGCAAACTTCAATCTTATTAAACGTCTTATTTACGCATAAAAATTGTCCCTATTTGGCAAAAATAAGGCGATTCCAAGATCTGAAGAAACAAAGAGTGGTTAAGCATGCTTTGGCTTGTCTTAAACACTCAATCTTCTAGGGTAAGCATTGCCTTGCTAATGGCTCTAAGCCACTCTTGGTTAGACAATCGTCGCATCTAATGCATCTTTGACGATGTATATCTTTTGCCACGGTATGTGAGGACTCCTCACTCATACCGATTAGTTAAACCAAAACCAACGTGCACACCCGGTGCGCCTTATGCCCCTTAGAGAAGTGATGGCACCTCGCTTTGGCGTAGCCTACCATCACCATCGTCCGGTTAGTAAGTGTTGTTTTGGAAAGGCAAGTTTGACTCAATATTATTAAGGACCTAGGATTTCTATGTTGGTTGATTTAAGTGAACTTAACTAATCATCGCAACATCAAGAAAACCTAAACATGCATCTAACGAATAATTCACACATATATATAAGCATAAAATATAAAGCGAAATTATAGATGCATTTTGGCAACTAGCATGACCCCTTGAAATCTTCATATCTTTAAAAGGTCTTCATTTGCAATTCAAGGCTTTGTCTTCCAAGATACGCCGTCTTCAAGACTTAACCAAACTATGCAAAAACTAGTGTCTACAACTAGAAATAATCTAAATATTAAAGTACAAAAATACTTAACGGTGCGTAGACCGTATTTAGATTTACAAAAATACATAACGGCACATAGTCCGTATTTTCTATCCTAGTCGGGTCCCACTAGTTGCCATTTCATAAAACCTGTGAGAGAGAATATATATATTCCATTCATCCATTCACTATTGTGAATGGCCCATGCAATTTACAAAATTAAAACAAGTAAAATGCATTTAAACAATGCGCGCACTAGTAACTAATCTAGGTGGTTAATCCGATTAACACGCCTAATTAAAACTAGTCAAAGTTGTTTAACCGATTATATAATTTACGTCATTAATAATTGAAGCTCCCACTAAATTCCGCATTTCACTTAATTAATCTAATTAATTAAGTCGATAGCACCCAAACTTGTCAAAATGAAATTTTGTCAATGCCGCTCAAAACCGAGGCCTAGCCTCCCAAAATTTTAATTAAAATAAGCAAAATTAATTAAAATAAATAAAACGGCAAAATAATTAACATCAAGCCTACTACGGCTAGTCACCTCACCGCACCAAGCATACGCACACGCCAAAACCACGAACACACGGCCCACGGCACACGGCCGCGAGCTGCTGCCACGGCACAGCCGCGCGTGTGCTGCTGCTGTGCATGGCTGCTGCCGCGCGTGTGGCCCACAAGCGAGGCGGCGCAACCACCTTGGCAGCCACATACGGGCTGCTGTGCAGCCCGGCTCGCCATTGTGGTGCATTGCCTCGTTTTGCGTGCCACAACCTTGGGATTTGATCCCTTTTTCGCGAGACAAAAATAATTAATTCTAAATTAATTTTAGAACTAATTTAGTGAGCAAAATAAAATTTCAAACAAGTCTAACTTAATAAAATTTTTAAAGTGCAATAACCAAAATAATTCCAAGAACCATCTTTAATTAAATTGGTTTAGCTTGGTGCAAAATAAAATTGAGGCAATTTCTCACTTTCAATTTAATCAATTTAAATTAAACTTGAGAATTTGAAAAAGTAAAGGGAAGTTGGAAAAATATGAACTTTAATGTTCAAATGAAAATTCCAACATCTAAATTTTGTGAATCCTTGAAAATTATATCTTCCAACATGAAGATAACCAAATTTCTATCACAAAAATCGAAACTTTATGTTTCCAATCAACTCAAAATGATTAAAACAACAAAGTTCAACACAAAATAACATGGAATTTAGTGGTTTTTAAAGTTTCAATCACTTATCACAAATAAAGATTGAATCTTTGACACTTAGGAAGCCTCAAAATAAAGTTTGCAATTATGTGAAAATAAATTAACCTTTAAGCATCAAATACTACCAAGTAAGTGTGCTTTAAGGAGAGATAAAAATGCAGAAAATAATGCAAATAATCAACCATATAATCAACAATTTATGCCATTAATTTCAAGGTTAGAAAAGACTTAAAATTTTTCGTCAAAAACGAAAAACCCCTCGAAAAAGGCATTTCTGGTCAGAATTTGGCTAAAATCACAGTCCCATGGGATAAAATCCTTTCCAGAACACGTTTTCCACCCAAAATTCACTAGTCTTGGGCAAAAATCTGGGTTCTGGGCCAAACTCGACATTAAAAACGGTTTCAAATAAATAAAACTGAGCTACTAATCTAATTAGCAATATAAACCAGAAAAATAAGCCAAAATAAACCTTGAAAAAACATGATTATAAAAATAAACGAGCGGGGCTTTGATACCGCTGTTGGGGTTTGGTGAGTCCGACTCACCGCGGAAACAACCCCACCCGAGGAACCACTCGCAATAATTAAAATCATAAAGCATAAATAATCACAAAGAAAAGATAACGAATCTTACCATCGAAGCGAGCTTCGCCCAAAATCCGGGGCTCTTACTTGAAAGCTACGAGCACGTCAAGCATCACGCCTCCGACGGTATCCACCCACAAAAGGGCGAACACAACTTTAAGGTCTACTACCTTGGGGTTAGCAAGGTCCGACCAAAACCCGAGTGTTATATGAGTTTAAGAGCTTTCCCAAAAATTATGGAATGCTCTTTTTAACTCCCACTCAAGCACTTTACTCCAAATTCCAAGGTTGGTATTTATAGAGGAAAGTATGAGTGGGAATTTCTATCCCATCAATGTGGGATCATGAAATTCCTCAAATTAATTTAAAGCTAAATAAAATTAAAATTGCAAACTAATAATAAATCTACAAGTGGCATTACCATGTGAGATGGGTTGGTGAGGACCACATGGAGAGTAGGGGACCATACTTGCTCCCCACTCAATACTCTCCTTGTGCCACATGTCCTCACTCACTTACTCCCATTTTCCATACTTCCCCTTAACCCACGGCCCTATGGCCCGAGCCAAGCCACGAGCCAAGCCCGAGCCCGGCCCCGAGCCCAGCCCTCACCCAGCCCGCACCCAGCTACTGTTGTGGCGCGGTGCGGCTGCTGCTGTGCCTAGCCGCGGCTGGCCGTGGCTGCTAGCACGGTGCGCTAGCTCGCACCAGCCAGCCATGGCTCGGCTTGGTGCTTGCTAGCCACCTTTGCTAGGACATTTTGACCCTAGCATTCGGATGCTCGGGGCACTCCGATGCTAGGGGTTTTTTTAGGAATATGGTCGATTTATTATTATTTTGCGCGTCTCGTCTTTTATTATTTTGACTCGACTTCTGACGATCAGTTTTGACGCTCTAAGCTCGAATTACCGACGTCTAAATATTTAACACTCGGGCGACGAATTAATTTCTTCCGAATTAATTCGTCGAGTTGGTTCGCATATATTTGCTTGGGTGTGACCCGAAGGGTTCAGTCAAGATTAAGCTGTAATATTAGTTATATTAATATTACTGATCGGAAGCGGCCTCCACCCAGGCATTCCGATCACTTGACCTTACTGAATATATTAGCTTTCTAATAATTCTGAACCCGCTATCAGAATAATACACTTGTTCGAAGGACACCATTCCTTTCACTTACCTTCAAAACTTAACCAAAAAACCACCTATCTTTGTGCTGCTCGGCGTGTGCAAGACTCACCCGCCGCATACCCTTTTCATCCGTTGCCCCCTCCGCCAAAAAACCAACCCCTAGCCATGAATACCCCCACCCCATCGAGCATCACCAACCCTAAAATGAACCCCACCACAAACCACCTCCCCACTGACGAGCCACCAAAATGAAATTCAAACCCAAAAAACTCAAAATGAAACCAAACCCGGAGATAAAATAACATAATGAAGCATCCATCTTTGTCTAAACTTAGGTTTAATTGAGCTGAAATGAAATAATATAAGTACCTATCAACTTAACACATAATTATCAGCAAAAGTAAACAATAACCCAAAATATCATAACATTTTCATTCATGCATTTCATCGAACAATTGGTGTGCAACACAAGTTATATAGTTCCCTGAGCTAAAAAAATCAAATAAAATCATTCCATTAAATAACAACAATCTAAATCAATCCCAACTCAATTAATAGCAATAATCCCTAATTAGAAACCTAACTTATCGAAAATCAAAATTCGAGGAATATGTAGTAGGTTTAGACAACAATGAAGACGGTGGTTTTTTGGGTGAAATGAAATGAGAGAGAGAGAGTGAAAGAGAGAGAGAGAGAGAGAGAGAGAGAGAGAGAGAGAGAGAGAGAGAGAGAGAGAGAGAGAGAGAGAGAGAAGGGAGGTAGGGAGCCAGGAAGGAAAGGGGAAGAAGAAATAAGATAGTTGTATTATTTTTACTTTATTTATTTCAATTTCCTTTTTTATTTATAGGTAAAAAGAGTTGTTTTGAGAAAATAGGAGTGAAAGGTGGGCTTATTACCAGATTATGCAAAGGTAGGTCGACTTGTTTAGAGTGGATCGAGAAAAAGTAAGATTACTTTTTTCAATTTTCCCAATTTTTTTTATTAAAGATGAAAATAAGACAAGAAATGCATAATTGAAGACGAAAATAAGAGATCAAAAGAAAGAAATTTATACCACAATTGAAGATGAAAGAGAGGAAAATCTATACTGTATATTAAAAGGCGTTCCTTTTAAAGGAACAGTGCCATGTGGCACCCTTCAAAGTATGTTGATCCGTGCCATTTATGGCACCTTTAAGCTATGTTTTCTTTATATTTCTATGCTCATTTTTAGTCGTTTCTGTCGTGTTTATAGAGAATAATGCCCGATTTGGGTTATTTTGTGTTAGTTAAGAGAAATGCATGCTTTTAATGGTTTTCTTATCATTTTATTCATTTCTCGGCTATTTCTCTCGCTTCTCCGTTTCTTTGTGTTGTTTGTAGGTACATCGCGGGCTATATGCATGGAAATTGAAAATAGCACCCACTAGCATCAATATGCACTTTTCGGAATTGAATTTGAGTTTGAAACAAAGGAAAACGAATGATTGCAAAGTATCAAATAGGACCTTTGTGCATTGTTTCAGCCATATCTCAATTTCTACAGATCGGATTGATGCGATTCAAGTTGGGTTGGAAACTAGACTTAAAGAGCTTTCCAATGATAGGTCGCACGCCCTCATATGATTCATAGATTGAGAGTTACAGCCTTCCAAAGTTAGCCCTGAAATTCTGCCGCGGGCGCGGGCTACAGTACCCGCGGGCGCGGGGTTGCTGCAGCTCCAAAACTACCGTTTTTGGGCAGTAAGCACCCGCGGTTGTCCCGAGGGCTCCCTGAGGGCGCGGGCCTTGGCCCCGCGGGCGCGGCTATCGGGGTTTCCGTCTTCCTCCGCGGGCGCGGCCGAGTTCTCCGCGGGCGCGGGTTTCCGGGTCTTTTACGATTTTAAAGCTTCTTTTCTCCTTTTGTTTATATAGTTTTTGGTTTCCTTTATTCTTCATTCATGTAATTCTTTAGTTTTAGGATAGTTTTCTCTCTCTTAGGTTGAGAGCTTCTCTCTCTAGATTAGACTAGCTTAGGAGTAGTTTTAGAGAGAGAAAGTGAAGAATTTCAATGGTGATTGAGAGATTGAAGATGCAAGTGTGACAATTGTGTTGGAGATCTTCCTAATTATCAATGAGCACTTCTAAACTCTATCTCATTCAATTGCTTTGTTTAATTTGATGTTTGTTTGGTTTGATTTTGATATTTGATGTTTGATTAGAGTAATTGTTCTTGATATTTTGTTGATTCTTGTTCTCTATAGTTGATAGTAGATTTGATGATGATATTTCTTGAGTAGTTTACTTGCTAGGGTGTGGGTAAACATGTGTGGTTGATGGATTGAGGTTGATTTGGGAATTTGAGTAGTTCTTGTGTTGTGATTAAATTGATTCATAGAGGTTTGCATGTTGCATAAGTTTGATTGGAGTAGCTAACCATGATTGCTAGCATTGATTGCATGATTGAATTGATTGACATGACCACTTGATATCGATTTGATCATAATTAGTTGAGTATTTGATTATGTTTCTTCATATTGTTTAGCACTAGAGAAATCTATGTTAGAGAGTGTGAGGATGATTAGTTGAATGCCCCTAATTGCTCCTACTATTTGTCTTTGCATTGCTTGGATTGCTTGACTCCCTAATTACCTTGGTTATCATGAATACATGTTGATCCCCATTCCCTAGTGTTTCATTTGTTTGGTTCTTGATTTAGGAAGTAGAATAATGTCACCTTTCACTTTAGACTTCGACCTAGCTTAGGCGTTAATTAGAAATACTTGAACATAACCGTTCCTAGTGGTTCGACCCTTGACTTACCTCTATACTTGTATTTAGGTAGTTGAGTGATTATAAATTTGTTTGACCGTAGGGAGGATTAGTTCAACGACATAGTTTTCCCCACGTCAAAATGGCGCCGTTGCCGGGGAACGGTGTCTATGTTTGAGTGTTTTTGATTGCTTGAGTCTAGGTGTTTGTGTATACTTTTCTTTTATTTCTTTTTGTTTGCTTTATAAAAATGGCATGTCTCTCATTTCCTCAATTTGACAATGAGCCCTTTTGTGAATATTTTAATAGACTAGAGGGATTTCTTGATTGTAATTGTTGTAGCCTTTGGGAAGCTTGTGAGATTTGTTATTTTGGTTTGAATGAGCAAACTAGGGATGAAGTTGAATGCATGCACAATGGTGAATTTAGAGCATTGTCAATTGATGATGCTTGGGATTTTTATGTTTGGTTTGCTATGGATGTTTATAATAGGGGTAATCATGATCCTAATATTGATATGCAATGTGTTGATTCTTCTAATATTAGCATGATTTCCCATGATTTGTCACATGATCCCATTAGTGAACCTAGAACACATGATTTCAACTCTATTTCCCCTTTTGTTCATAATGATGAAGTACATGCTCAAGTTGATGCTAATGGTGTGTTTCAATATTCTTCATTATTTACTATGCTTTCTTGTGATGTGCTTCATTCCCTTAATGATGACTCTCATGTTCTTAATTTTGCCCCCACTCCCCAATGTGATGTATATGCTCATGATCTTAATGTTGATTCTTCCAATCTTGGTTGTATTTCTTCTCCTCTTGTTGAGCCTCAACCTTCTACATCTTTTGAATCTCTTGTTGATATATTTGAATCTCAAATTAGGCACATTGAGCTTGATAATGAGTTTGGGCCTAGTAAGGAGATGATTCTTAATTCTATGAGAGGTCAATTAGAGATAATGAAAAAGAATGAGGAGCGTCTTGAGGAGGGGAAGAGAAGAAAAGAAGAGTTAGAAGGCCAATTGTCATCCTTGATGCTTATTTGTGAAAAATCTCAATTTGATGTGTGTGTTGAGGATGATGATGATGATCATTTTGAACAACCAAGAGTGTGTGAGGATCCTATTGTTGAGCATTGGAGTGAAGGAAAGGGAGTTGAGAGTGATGATGATTATGATGATTTTGTGAATCTAAACTCCCCTTCCTTAGTTGATTGTGATGAGTCTCAAGTGTATGAATGTGACTCTTCTATCCATGAGTGTTTGGACTTGTTTGAGGTTATGTCCAATGTGTTTATTGAGAGTCAAAGGAAAACCCATAGCCTTCTAAGTGAGTTCATTGAGAATGATTCATGGGAGAGAGATGATTTTGAAATAAATTTACATCCATTCAAGCATGGTTTTGAGACTTTGGGCTTTAAGGAAGTTGAGGGAGTTGTTGTCCATGAATATAGTGGAGGAGATTATGTGGTTCCTCTTGAGAGTTGGATGTTTGAGGGAGATAGTGATCATGAGTGTTCTTCTTTTGAGGATTCTATGATTGATTTTCATGCTCTAATTGGTGATTTGAGGCATGGTGGTGAGGAAGAGTTCATTTGCGAGACCATAGCTCCTATTCCCTCCTCACATGTCCCTTTTTCAAGAAATTTCAACCATATCCCCTACACTCCTATGTCCGTCCCTTCCTTTGTTAATGAGCCTATTGGGGACCCTCTTGTCTATGATGGTTTTTATGTGGCTCATTTGTCCCCGATTGAGGAAAGGGGTTATATTGTCACCCAAAAATATTCTAGTGAGGAGGATTTGCCTTTTTCTTTTTCTTTCCATTCTTTTATTCCCCCTTCTTCTTCTTATTTTCTTGTTTTTCCTTTTGATCCCTCTTCTTCTTTCTTTTGGCATCTCCCTTCTCACTTGCGTGCAACGATCTTGTTGCACGTCCTTATCCCGTCATTTGCCTACCTTCTATCATATGAAATGTGTAGTAGTGCATTTGACAAGCTCTTGCGTGCGTTGAATTATTATTTTCTAGAGCGGTCAAGCTTGGACCTTAAGCAAGCCTTTCTCGGGAAGTAACCCGTGTTTTATTGCTTTCATTTTATTTTCTTTTTAGATTAGATTTTATCTCATGGAAATGTTTGTGTGCCTTTTGCTAGGTACATGACTTGATATACTTTGGTGCTTCAATATGGATCAAGAATCAAGGAAGGTTGACTCCTATTTTTGCTAGCATAAGGAAGGCAAATTCAACACTAGAGGTTGTTAGCCTTGAAAGGGTAAAATTGGGTCATTTGCGGGTAACCTAATATCCGGTAATATCCTTCCTTGCTCTTTCTCTAGTGGATGATGACTTGTTGGACATATGATGGTTTGTTGGATTGATCTCCTTGTGTTCCCCTCCCATGGATTATATAATTTATGTTTGAGTGCAATGTCTCATTCAAGCTTGGGGGAGGGTATTCTATCATGTTTGGTGGGATGTTGATTCATATATGCTACACACCTTTGTATATGCGTTTCCATGTTTCTTATATTTTGAAAAACTCCAAAAAGATTTTTGTTTTTATCAAGGCAAATTTGCAATGTGTTTTGTTTTGTTCTTGCTTTGGACATAATAACATTTGGACTTGTATAATTGAATGCTTTTCTTCCTAAATGGTAGTGGTGTGCACGGTTTTAGATTACGTTTGGTTGATTCTAGGATAAAGCATGCTAAGGTAGTTGTCTAGAACTAGGGGGATCATGAAGCCGGATTCTACTTGTTTGTGGCATGTTTGGTAGTTGCTCCCTATCTTCGATTTGACAACCTTAGTGAGTTTTTGCTACAACCATGTGAGATTTATATTTGTTCAAGCTTTCATCATATTCTTGCATGAGCGGCATGGATCCTTGACTTTGCAAGCCTAATCTATAAAGCTTGATGTATGATTCTCAAACCCGAGACCGAGCTATCTAGGGAGGACAAAGGCACCTTTTTCGGGGTGGTATTTTTCAGTTTTAGGTTAGTTTGTTTTATATTTGTTTTTGAGTTTCCATTTGCCTTCTTGCAACCATTTGAGCCTATTTCCGTCTTTTCAAGCCACATCTTTAGTTCTTTGGCCTTTTGTTTCATTTTCTTTCTATTCTTGGTTTTTTGTGAAGCAAATTGATCATGTATGATGGAGTTTGTGGTGGATAAGTTGGAAATTTGGTTTTTATGAGTGCTAGTTTGTGATTAAGTCTTCTTTGTGAATAATGGCAAGTGTTTGAGTAAAAGCCGTCCTTAATCATAAAAGGCATGGACTAATAAATTGCATTATAGAAAATGCCGTCCGAATTTAGCAAAAGGAGAGGACATTGCAAGTTTAAGTAAAAAAAAGAAAAAAAAAATTGTAAAAAGTAAAAATTCAAAAATATTTTGATGTATTCTTTTCTCCTTCTAAGCATTGAGGACAATGCTTCATTTAAGCTTGGGGGAGAAGCGTTTACGCTTTTTGTATATATTTCTTGTGAGTATAGCTTCAAATAAGCTTGGGGGTGTTGCTTTTTTTTGGTGATTTCTTGATCGTGTTGTTAAGGATTGATCACCCTTTTGCTTCACTTTTTAGGAACCGCCAAATTTTAAAAATTTTAGCCTACCTTCACCCTTTATGCCTTACGTTACAACCTTGGGGAAAGACCTTTCGACCTAGAAAGTTAAGTCATTATTCGGGGGAGGGAATCATGGGTCATTGCCTAAGGAAAGGGGATGCGAAGTCAAGATGTCGAGTAGCCTAAAATTTTGATTTTTTTTTTCCGGTTCCTTCGCGGAATCTATGAGATGCTCACTAAGGGGAGATATGAGATTAGTAGGGGAAACGCGGTGAGACCGTTTGGGATGAAAGTGGAGTGTGATAACTAGTTCCTATGCTTAGCATATTTATGTTTCAATCAACTTTAGATATCTTATAGCGTGCACTCCCTTACTTGTTTAGAAAGATTTGCATTCACTTATGCTTGTACATTTGCAAAAGTCCTTTCATGAACATTTGTTTGCTTTTCTTGTATTTTGTTTTCTTTTTCATGCTTTGCCTTGTTTGTATTATTATGAGAGTTATGGGTAAACTCTTGGGATACCCTTACGAGAGCATCACTCGTCCTCTAGGGCGATCTAGGGGTTTAAATGGCTTGTCTCTGGTTGCTAAAATTGACCGTGATTCCTACAAAAGTGAGTTAGTGTATATTCCCATCTTCTCTAGTTCTCTTGCTTCTTTATTTGCTTGAATAATGTCATCATTTTTCCCTTGGGTTGGATTTTGTTTTGCTCGAGGACGAGCAAAAGTTTAGCTTGGGGGAATTTGATCCGTGCCATTTATGGCACCTTTAGGCTATGTTTTCTTTATATTTCTATGCTCATTTTTAGTCGTTTGTGTCGTGTTTATAGAGAATAATGCTCGATTTGGGTTATTTTGTGTTAGTTAAGAGAAATGCATGCTTTTAATGGTTTTCTTATCATTTTATTCATTTCTCGGCTATTTCTCTCGCTTCTCCGTTCCTTTGTGTTGTTTATAGGTACGTCGCGGGCTATATGCATGGAAATTGAAAATAGCACCCACTAGCATCAATATGCACTTTTCGGAATTGAATTTGAGTTTGAAACAAAGGAAAACGAATGATTGCAAAGTATCAAATAGGACCTTTGTGCATTGTTTCAGCCATATCTCAATTTCTACAGATCGGATTGATGCGATTCAAGTTGGGTTGGAAACTAGACTTAAAGAGCTTTCCAATGATAGGTCGCAAGCCCTCATATGATTCATAGATTGAGAGTTAAAGCCTTCCAAAGTTAGCCCTGAAATTCTGCCGCGGGCGCGGGCTACAGTACCCGCGGGCGCGGGGTTGCTGCAGCTCTAAAACTACTGTTTTTGGGCAGTAAGCACCCGCGGTTGTCCCGAGGGCTCCCCGAGGGCGCGGGCCTTGGCCCCGCGGGCGCGGGCTTTGGCCGCGGGCGCGGCTATCGGGGTTTCCGTCTTCCTCCGCGGGTGCGGCCGAGTTCTCCGCGGGCGCGGGTTTCCGGGTCTTTTACGATTTTAAAGCTTCTTTTCTCCTTTTGTTTATATAGTTTTTGGTTTCCTTTATCCTTCATTCATGTAATTCTTTAGTTTTAGGATAGTTTTCTCTCTCTTAGGTTGAGAGCTTCTCTCTCTAGATTAGACTAGCTTAGGAGTAGTTTTAGAGAGAGAAAGTGAAGAATTTCAATGGTGATTGAGAGATTGAAGATGCAAGTGTGACAATTGTGTTGGAGATCTTCCTAATTATCAATGAGCATTTCTAAACTTTATCTCATTCAATTGCTTTGTTTAATTTGATGTTTGTTTGGTTTGATTTTGATATTTGATGTTTGATTAGAGTAATTGTTCTTGATATTTTGTTGATTCTTGTTCTCTATAGTTGATAGTAGATTTGATGATGATATTTCTTGAGTAGTTTACTTGCTAGGGTGTGGGTAAACATGTGTGGTTGATGGATTGAGGTTGATTTGGGAATTTGAGTAGTTCTTGTGTTGTGATTAAATTGATTCATAGAGGTTTGCATGTTGCATAAGTTTGATTGGAGTAGCTAACCATGATTGCTAGCATTGATTGCATGATTGAATTGATTGACATGACCACTTGTTATCGATTTGATCATAATTAGTTGAGTATTTGATTATGTTTCTTCATATTGTTTAGCACTAGAGAAATCTATGTTAGAGAGTGTGAGGATGATTAGTTGAATGCCCCTAATTGCTCCTACTATTTGTCTTTGCATTGCTTGGATTGCTTGACTCCCTAATTACCTTGGTTATCATGAATACATGTTGATCCCCATTCCCTAGTGTTTCATTTGTTTGGTTCTTGATTTAGGAAGTAGAATAATGTCACCTTTCACTTTAGACTTCAACCTAGCTTAGGCGTTAATTAGAAATACTTGAACATAACCGTTCCTAGTGGTTCGACCCTTGACTTACCTCTATACTTGTATTTAGGTAGTTGAGTGATTATAAATTTGTTTGACCGTAGGGAGGATTAGTTCAACGACATAGTTTTCCCCACGTCATATGTGTGCTATGTCACAATGCCACGTCATCATCCAAAGTAAATGCCCCACGTAAGCTAGCCATTTCATTTAACAAAATAAAATATGATTAGAACAAGAATTCGAACTGTGACATAATATTATACATTTCTTTCATTTATTAAGTAAAATAGAGGTAATATAATTCACTTATTTTTCACAAGATTAGAATATAAATACATATGAAGTAAAATCCAAAAAAAAAAAAAAAAAAAAAAAAAAGTGACATCCGATGTAACGCCTGAACCACTATACACACTAACTATACAAATAGTTGAACATAATTTTTAAATTAAAGCAAGAAGTCTACAAAATAGCAATTTGGGGCATCGCCCGAGATACACACTAGTTGAAGATGAAATCACGAAAATTAAGGATGAAGAGAAAAGACACGTAATAATGATGAGAGAGGAAATGTGAATGTGTTTGAAAATTTTAAATTAGTATTACTATTACCAATTTGACTTATAATGAAATGAATTGGGGTGATTTATGTAGAATATAGTTTGTTTGTTTGTTTGTTTTGTTTTGTGCTTTTTTTTTTTTTTTTTTTTTTTTTTTTTTTTTTTTTTTTTTTTTTTTTTGTAAAAACCCTCTTAATTTCACTTATCTAAGTTGTGCCCCAACATATATTACTTTCTACACTGTAACCCCAAATACATTTTGTTTCCATACGGCATATACGATAACCTTGCTGTAATCCCGCTGTTAATGAGCCCACTTTCTATTTATTAATATTATTTTATCGATTTGTGCGTTAGGAAGTGTTCCGCTAAAGATTTTGGGGGGCTATTTTAGTCCTTTAGGATCCAAATTGAGCTCAGATTTAGCAAAAAAATAACGTAAATGCCTCATTTTACATATTAAAATATAAACACGCAAATCGAGACATTTCTGAATAAGCAAAACAAGACATTTACGTTATTTTTTTGCCATATCTGAGATCAATTTGGAATCATAAGGGCCAAAATAGCCCCCAAAATCTTTAACTAAACTTTTTCAAATGCGCAAATCGATAAAAAAAAATATTAATAAATGGAGAGTGAGCCCCACTAACGGAATTTATTAACGGTGGGATAACGACAAGGTTAGCGTATGGAAATAAAATGTGTTTGGGGTTACAGTGAAAGTGATATACTACCTCCGGTACATATTAATTTTATGCAATTTAGGAGCTCTCACGGAACGCAAGATTAAATTTCGTAATAGTTAAATAATGAATTAAAGAGTATGTATTTAAGGGTAGGAGAGAGAGTGGAGATGATTAACCACCACCACCAACAGCAGTCACCCCACTAGGCTACAACAATAATCAAACAGCAGCCTCATCGGCACCACCTCCACTCACCCCAGAACCACCGCAAAACCATAGTACTCACCCAGAACCATCGCAAAACTACCACCACTCACCCAGAACCACCGCAAACCACCGTATTCGCCCAGAACCACCAAAAAACCACCCAGAATCACCGCAAAAGCACCGTACTCATCCAGAACCACCCCAAAATCCACCACCACTCACCTAGAACTACTGCAAAACCACCCTGCTCACCCAAAACAACTGCAAAACCACCATGCTCACCCATATCCGCCCCTTAACCAACCCGAAATCACCCCTTTACTCACCCCAAAACACCAAAAATCATCAATTACCACCCCGATCCACCTTGAACCCACCCTTACTCACCCTAATTACCCTGAACCCACACCACCACAAACCCAACCAAGTCCCGTCGAACCCACCTCAAAAACCCCCAAAACCAGTCAAAAAGTTCCACCACTAACCTCGATCTACTCGAACCTACCCTAAAAACCTCTTAATTCACCCAATACAAGCCCAACTACCCCTAGTTCATGAGATCTGAAGATTTGATTGAAGCTTTAATTAAGAAAAGAAGAGAGAGAAAAAGGATTTACGCGATAGAGAATGATAGCGCGCGTGACTTCGAAGGTGGTGGTGAACCCTGGGTGGTCGGTGACGTTGAATGTGGTGGTGGCCGGTGAGGTTGAAGGTGGTGGTGGTCGGTGACGTTGAAGGTGGTGGTCGGAGGAGTTGTGAAAGATGAATGGACGGTGAAAGTTGAATGGATTTTATTTGGGGTGAATTGAATTTGATGAGAAGAATTATGTTTAATTAAGTTAAATTATTATTTAATGAATTCTGATTTAGTTGTTTAATTATGTTTATGATATTTTGATTAAGGGTATTTGAGGAATTTCATTTAAAAAAATTTACTGAAAAAGGAAAGAATGGGAAAGTTGCATCTAATGTGAAATTTCCATTTTTGGCAAAAGTTGCATATAATGTGTACCGGAGGTAGTATATGTTGGGGCACAACATAGAAAAATTGAAACTAAGACGGTTACTATGTAGAAAAACTTTTTTTTTTAAAAAGAAAAATATTTCATTAATTATAAGTTATGCGACATCTATAATAGAGATCCGACGTTAACAAATACATAAGATATTGAATCAAATAAAATTTTCCTTCATAAAAACTACGATTGTCGAGTAAATCTGGGCACTGTGGAACATCTCCCGCTTATATCGCTGGCAAATACAGCTTTGTTGGAGAGTGGAAATTTGTCACCCGAAAACAGGAGATAAACCTTGTATTTCGAAGGAGGTCGAAAAACCCTTGTCTTTCGAAGGAGGTCGAAAAACCCTTGTCTTTCGAAGGAGATCGGAAACCCTTTCTTTCGAGGGAGAAAAGTTTCTCCCCCAAAACCTAAACAAACTTTAAAGAAACAAGGATTAGGGCTTTCCACTGGTTAAAATCAATGGAAGTCCCCTTCAAAATTCAACTATGGAGGCTATGGTTTTGGGGCGAGGAAGGAGGAGAGAGGAGGTATCTATATGGTATGAATAATAATTTAAAAAATTATGTAAAATATAGATATGTTGCCTTCATATGTGGGCTTAGTTGTACCAACCAACTCTACCATATAAAATCTATACTAATATATTAAAAGGCGTTTATAAAAACGTCTATGCACCACGTAGCCTCTTCCAAATTACGCCACGTCACTTCACCAACAATTCATGACGCCACGTCACTTCACAAACATTTGACAGCGCCACGTCACCTACCCAACATCTCCACATACCACACCATCACTAAATAAAAAAAAATGATGATAAGAGGATTTGAACCCCAAACCACTTATAACAAAATTAACTCTTTAGCCATCTAAGCTAATTATCAAACACATTATAATTATGAAAAAGAAATATATATAACTTTAAACCATATGGTTTAATTATTACAAAAAAAACACATATTTATTTCCTACTTCACTCTTTATTCCCTACTTAGTACTCCTCATATTAAAAAACGTTCCTAAACCTCTTATTACACATATTACTATTTAACCATCTAAGCCAATATCAACTATGTTATTTGTATAGAAAAAAAATTCATATAAGTGCAAACCACAAGGTTCAATTAAAAAATAAAAAAATTATATTTAAAGAATAACCCAATTTTGGTTTGACAATGACAATTCCAGTTTTGAAAAGCCTTCAAAAAAATTTATGGATTGTACGTCTACAATAGGAGCAACTCGAGGCAACGCCCGGGGTCACTCACTAGTTCAATTTTAAAATCCTCAACAAACCCCAACTATATAATATTTTGACAAATCCAACAACTTAATTGCCTTAATCTTTGTTCCAACCAAAATATGCAATTTAAGAAGAAAAAAAAAAAAAGAGATTGTATTTTAAAACATACTAACTCATTTTTGTATTAATCTCAACACTTTCCTTTTTACATCCATTTGATAATAATTGCAACACTCCCTTATTTAAAAAAGGAAAAATTGTCTGGTATAATCTTAGCTTTGAGGCGTCCGCTAAAAATAATCCCACATTTGGATTATTTTTAAATAATCCCACCTCCACTCCCAGTGGTCCGAAGTGACCGGTTACCTGTTAAAAAAGGTAATTTCTTTTAGGGTTTGAAGTACACGTGTCACCCTACAATTGTCTAAAATTTTAAATTTAAAAAATGAATTAAAAAAAGAAAAAAAAGGGAGGAGCTAGCCACCCCTCCACCAGTACCACCAACCATATGCCCCCAACCACCGCAATACTCGATCACCGAATTGCAGCAACCATCATAT
Source organism: Chenopodium album (assembly GCF_948465745.1). Lineage (NCBI taxonomy): Eukaryota > Viridiplantae > Streptophyta > Magnoliopsida > Caryophyllales > Amaranthaceae > Chenopodium > Chenopodium album. The sequence continues at coordinate 11,798,666 of NC_137856.1, forward strand.
TGGAGCTCGCGTGACGGAGGAAGGAGAGAGGTGGTCTAGGCAGCTAAACCAAGGCAAGGAAGGGTGACGGGAGGCAGAAATCATTGTTTCGTGAGGGAGGGAGTTCGCCTGGTTTCCTGAGGGAGGGAGGGGGTTCGAGGGTGGTTTAGGGGAGAGGGTTCTGGTTTCGTGAGGGAGGGGGTTCAGGGGAGAGAGTTCGACGGTGATTCAGGGGAGAAGGTTCAACGGTGGTTCAAGGGAGGGAGTTCTGGTTTCGTGATGGAGATAACAATTATTCGATTACGAAAATAGCTCCTTCAATATTCTCATATGATAATATCTTATACTCCATAAAATTCTTGGTATCTTTATTTGGGTTAAGAAAAAATATCTTCTTATATTTGTACAATAAGATAGTACTCCCTCCGTTCTGCAATGATGTTCTTGTTTGGAATCTTTGACTTTTAAAAATAAGAGAGAATCTTTTAAATTTCTCTCAATCTATAAGAACAAATATAGTCATGTGAGATCTAGTTTGATTCTTCTTGGTGAGTACATTATTAATATCTAATTTTTATAATTTTTACAAATGTGAGATTAGTTAAAGATAATTGCGGGCAAAGATAAGTAAAAATTTGCATCGATTTACGTAAATAGGAACATCATTTTAAAATGGAGGGATTAATACTTTTATATTATGTTTTGTACGGCAATTACAAATTAAAAAAAAAATTCGTGTATGATTTTTTTGGTGTATACATATATTCTACTTAATATCCAATTAAATGTATTCATAACTTTAGTCTATACTAAAGTATCCAAAACAATTTTAATTGATCTATGCATGCATTATTTTATTATACTAATATGATTTTGTTTGTCAAAAAAAAAAATTAAAAAATAATTGACTTTTGCTGGTTATAAGAATGACTATTATTTAATAGTTTTGGGTAATATATTTTCAGAAAAAATAATATCATTATATTGTACTTTGTATAATGATAATATTTTGAAACCACAATTTTGTATAGTTTAAATTATTTTATACAATGGAAAAATTGACATGAATAATCCCAACTTTTTCTGATTTGTCAAAAATAATCCCAATTTTTTATTATTTTTTTTATAATATGAACTTTGATATGAATTTGATTCCAATGGTCCCAACCGGTTATCCAATTTGTTATAACAAGTTATTAGACACGTATCATTTTAGGATTGGTCTAAATCAAACAAAAAAACAAAACCCAAGCCCAGCCTTAACAGGCGGCAGCCCTTGTCATCTTTGTCAGGCGACATCAACAACCTCTGCTTTTCCGGCGACCAGCAGCTTCTGCCACCCCTATCATCATTCCCTCCGCGAATCCGGCCACCCCTATCATTCCCTTGCTCGATTCCAGCCACCTCCTCCCTTCCCTTCCCCGATTCCGACCACCCTTCCCTTTCCCTCCCTGATTTCGGTCATCTCCTCCCTTTCCCTCCCTGATTTCAGCCATCCCCTCCCTTCTCCTCCTCAAATTCGACCACCCATTCCCTTCTACTCCTCAATTGAATTCGATCTCGTGGAGATATCTAGTTGTGTAGATCGTGGCCTCATGGAGTCGTGGGGCTGGTTGGATCGACGAGCGGGCAGGTGGCTATGGTTATCGTGGGTAAGATTCGGGATGGTAGGATTCGGCGGGGTTGGGGTTACCTGGTGGGGGAGGGGTGGCTGTGGCTGGCAGAAAGGGTGGCTAACTGGTTGGGCTGCCGGTTTTTTTTGTTTCAATATTTCCTTTTGTTTTTTTATACCAATCACGTGGTGACACGTATGCAAATAATCCCAAGTCACAAATGTTAACCGGTTTAGTTGGTTTCAAGTCACTAGATACTGTTTAAAATTGATGGGGTATAAAGTTGGGATTATTAATAAATAATCAAAAGTTGAGATTAATTTGGGAGAATGAGGCAAAGTTGGGATTTTTGTCAATTTTTCCTTATACAATTACATGGTGGATTATTTAAAAATACTACACTTTTCATCATTTCTCTTAGTCATTTACTTAAACTCATTTACTTATTTTAAATTAAAAATCTTCAATAATGTAGCTAGACTTTTGAGAATGAAAGGAAACTAAAAGGGCAATAAAAGTGAATATAAGAAAATAAACATTGCATTAAACCAAACACTACCTTACAAACACTACAAAAAACAACGGATTTAGCGGCCAAACCATTCCGTCTCTATATATGATATTTTGGTTGCTAAATTTTTTAGCAACCAAATTGGCAACAAAACTACTTCGTCGTTAAAACTCTAGTAGCCATCTGAAAATGACAACCAAAAGCCAATAAAATACGTCGCCAGATTGGCGTCAAAAAGTAATTTGGTCGCCAATTTTAGCTACAATTTATTTTATTTCGTTGCTAATATGGCAACCAAATATTAATATTTCCGTAGCTAACTTAGCAACCAATATTATATTTTGTTGCTACTTTATCTTGATGGTTATCAACATAGTTGAGAATATAGACCAAAATATTAGTATTCGTAGCTAAAATTGCAACAAAATTTTAGTTCACCCGTTGCTAATTTTGATCTTTTTATTTGCTGGCTAAATGTAGAATATTATATATATATATATATATATATATATATATATATATATATATATATATATATATATATATATATATATATATATATATATATATATGTAGACACCTAAAAATGTCTCCCGAAAACCAAACCCCATGATGAACAACCTTTCACCGCCATTATTGGTCGGGTTGAGTATGTAATCTTTAAGTGTGCTTAAATCCATGTTCATTCCCAATACATTTCATAAACCAAGCCAATTCATAGCCCATTTTCCCAAACCATAACTTATTGTCCTCTTATCATGCCTTTAAACCCAAAATAATTCATTTCGTGTCCATTAAAATCATTCATTTCGTGTCCTTTTATAAAAACGTTTAGACCAGTTGATTTTGATCCATAATATGGGTCCAATGATTAAATATTTTGATGGGGATTGAAAATAGCTTTCCAACGATATATTATAAGCTCAAATCCGAGTTATAACGAATAAGTTATGGCCAAAATACTAAACTGAGTCCAAACCGAACCTAAGCCCACCTTACCTACGACCCAATGATCATGGGGAGGGTCCAAAGGATTTAATCCCACTCCTAATCCAATTAGGATTAATTGGAATTTTCTATAAGCTTCTAAAAGATCTTAATTATCCTTTTTGAAAAGATAAGATTAAAGAGTTTGAAATTGAATAAAACTTTTCTTTTTGAAAGTCCTAATTTTATTCGAATTGAAAGACGTTCAAAGATTGACAGATACTATTTTTGTTCCTCACTGTTTTTATCTGATTTTTAGATGGTTGTATAGCTCTTGAAATTATCTTTCCAATGATACATTATAAAATTAATACCGAGCTATAACGAAAAAGATATAAAGAAATACGAAACTCTATCCAAAACTGACACCGTCCCACTATTTCGGCCATATCTTTTATTCTACAAAATATTTTAATCTGATTCTAATTGGGTTAGAAAGTAGACTTCAAGATCTTTTCAACGATATCTTATTCATCTTATTCCGATTTCTGGATCAAAAGATATGATAAAAACAAAAACCGCAAAAACTGCTGTCTATCGCAAGAGTTTTATCCGATTTGAATTGTTATCTTTTCTTGATTCGACCCCTCTTTTTTCCCTATAAATAGAGGTCATATCTCCCCTTTTTTAATCATCAACAAGCTTGATTATCAAATCATTCTTTCTTCCTCTCTTCTACACCAAAAATCATTCTCTCTCCCTACACCAAAAATATTCTCTCCTCTCTCTCTTGTTCTAGCCTAAACTCTAGCCACCCTATTATCTCATTTTATATCCCTTAAGAACTCTAGGGAGTCCATGCGATACCCGAAGTTCTATACTTAAACCAAGGCGTGAAAGGTAAAATTAACTGAGGGTTTGGACCAAATCAACTCTAGCTTTTATTTAATTTAATTTCAATTTGATTTATTTTTATTGAAGTTACTAACAGTTTATTCATGATGTAGCAATTCAAGAAAACGCGGAAAGTGAGTAATTAATCACTTAATTACTCTTATTATTATTTCTTATTGCTAGTATCATGATTATGGTTATTATTATTTGATTTGACTAACGCTATTATTGTTAAATTGCTTCCAATATCAATGTTGATTCTATTGTTATTATGATCACCGTATTGCATGTTAAAGGGAATATGTAATTGAATATAACGCTTAATAAGATAATTTGGACGACCGGTTTAGGTTCCTTTAATCTTGTTGTTTAATCAAGTGATCACAAATATTTTAGAATAATGTGTGCATTAATATTCAACCAATTTAGCATAATAATAGTTTGGAGCAAATTGAATCTTTGTTTGTATGCCTTTGAGATCACAGGAATACTTTTCATAATAAGAATCGAGTAGAGGCCAATACGGGCGAATGTGACTCCATGACTCACTTCGTACCATCATCCCCGATCCTCCTTTCGTGGTTCCGAACCATATGGAGTTAGTAATCTCATGGATTATGAATGGGGTGTAACCTTCACAAGTCAATCGTTGTTGCCTTTCGTTGTCCCTTTTCGTGGTTGCCTTTTATGATCCGTGAACGGTTTACAAGTTCCTTAAAAACTTGTTGGCGGCTCCCTACTTTCCTTGTCCCTAATCGTGTCCCTAGTCGTATATGTCAATTCCCACTTCCTATGAGTGCCAAGCATATTCACACATGCTTTAACGTAGGCGCACTTCGAACGACGCCTACAATATATATACATATATATATATATATATATATATATATATATATATATATATATATATATATATATATATATATATATATATATATATATATATATATATCAAAATTTTAAATTAATTTTTAGGGAACATGAACTAATTGATAATATTTTAGTCCGCATGTTCATAGATTTTAAAATAAGGGGTAAAACGCAATATGATTTTAAAATAAGCTTCATTAGTTAAACATTGTAAATTAGTAGCAATAATGTACTAAAATTACAAGGGATATTAGCCTTGATAACAATAGAGCTCACAAAAAAGAGAGTAGGCCTACAACTAACTTAGAACTAATCTAAGTCAATGTTAGAGTACCATTTACAAAAAGTGCCCAAAACTATGTCATATATACTCCTTGAAAATAGGGGAGCCCACCTGCTATGTTACTTACTAAATAACCTGCTTGAAAAGATAAAAAAAAAATTCACGGCAAAAGACTGATCAATAATTTCAAGGACCTGCTACTTCATATATCAAATTGCTATTCTGAAAACGCTAAGGAGCATGGGGTGTAGGCGGGAGATTAGTTGACGAAGCAGTACCATTCACATCAAAATGTCCACTCAAAAGAATTTGCATTTGTTGTTGTAGAGTCTTCACAATCTGATTTGTTTGATCCAATTTTTCAGTAGTTGCAGTGAGGACATCCTTTGTTTCATCTAATTGCTGTTTCAGTTGGGCATTCTCTAAATTAACTTGCTCCACTTGACTCTCGAGATGATTAACATAAATTAATTCTTGCTTTCTTAACACTACTATCTTTACAAGGTTTCTCATAGAAATCATTAGCTGCTGAACCTAAACCATATATCCTCCCATTCTTCCATCCACCTACAGACTCCAAAAATAACTCATCTTCTGGTCGTTGATCTGGAACTTCTAAATTATCAGCTTTCTTCTTCTCAAAATTAGCCTAATAGACAATTAAAAATATCCACACTAAAAAAACAACAACAAATCACTCTAGACATTATCACAATGATGATTACGCTATTTTATGATAAAAAACTGTATTAGAGCTTAGTTTGTGGATAATTAAAAGTAAAGTGTGATGTATCAAACAACAATATTTTCTCCTATATAACACCATATATGCATTACAAAAGTTTATAAACATGTTCCACAATGTTTAAACATAAACTATTGTTAACCAGAGATACAATCGATATTACCTCTTAATGCATTAGGTATGAATTCTAGCACCATCAACACTAAAAAAAAAAGATGCAGACTTTAAAGACATACCCAAACATTTTCAGAGGTCTTATTAACAAACTTTTGTTTCTTATTCACATGAGCTTCGCGGTAGACCTCGGCTGTAGTTACCTTACGCTTTAGCTTCTGCTCCTAATTATTAGAAGTGCCAAGAGCAGAGTAAAGTTACATAATCATAACATATTTGTATCGAAAATATATACATTGTAATATAAAAAAAGAAGATTACCAGATCAATCCTTAGCTTGACAGATGATTTGGAACCCTGACAGTGAAGTGGCATTTCTTTTTCAGGGTTCTTTTTGTTTAAGGAACATTGCTTTGACTTTTCTTTGAACTCATCCTTTTCTCTAAGCTTCATTATATGTCATTTAATGCTTGGAGCACACCACGTAGCAGAATAGTTTTTCCTTGTACACATTGCTGATATAATACTTGTCAATCGCCTCTTGCATTTCATCTCCCATCCTTTCTTCACATCCTTAGCCACCGAAGTGTAATACCCCATATTTTTATGTATTTTATAAATTATTTATTTATAATATATATATATTTTTGGGCCAACTTATTTTTTTAAATTAAGGGATTTAAACAGATTGAGTTTTAAATTCGATTAATCCTCACTCTACCAAATTACATATATACAACAAGCCCAATCATTCTTTCATTTATTGGGCCAATTATCTCTCCCTTGTATTATCTCATATAAGCCCAAATGTCAATAATTTACCCTACAATATAAATAGCTCTTGAATCCCCAAAATTTAACCACCCAAAAAGGTCAAATGGTCAAAGGTACTACCTTTCTTTCTTAATTTTTCCTTTTCCTTTTCCTTCCTTTCTTTTCCTTATTTTTCTTTTCCTTCCTTCCCGTAGCTTTCCATTAACATGGAGTTCAGGTGGGTTATGAATGGAAGTACCTCAAGGCTGCCACCGTCGGAAGCAACCGGTCGGCCGTTCAGCCACCTGCCGACGACCATGGTCAGCCACGACCTTCCCCCTATTCCTCTCTTCTTTCCCCTTCCTTACGTGACCGCTCTGCTGCTACTCTTCCGCCAGCCGAAAACCGGCGACGCCCAGCCGTCCACCTGCCGCCGGCTGTGGGCTGTCCACCACCTCTCACCACCGTCATCATCATCATCATTTCACACCTCTCTCATCTCTCTCCTCTTTTGGTTTAAATTCTTTAACTTCCATAATTATATTAGTAGTGGTTTTGGATTTTTATTATTGAACTTATTTAATTAGTATCAAAATTATGTTTTCAAGGATTTAAAAGTATAATTTCAGTTATTAATTGGGTTTTTATTTTCAGATTTCATAAATTTATGAGTTAGGGTTTTTAATTTATCAAGACTTGATTTTTAGGGCTCTAATATCAATAAATTTGGGGCTTTTGCATACTTAGAGTTTCTAATTGATAATTGAGTATAAAAGTATGTTTTGATGAGGTTTTAAGGGACTTTTAATTAGTTTATAAAGCTGAAAATCGACTTTAAGTGTTGTTTCGTGATTTTAATAAAAGGGATTAATTACCCATAAAAGAAGAATTTAATTAGGGGTTTTAAATTAATTTTCATATTTGTATAAGTCGTTTAAGGTGAATTTAAGTTGCTGGAAATTGTGTATACAAGCAGAATTAATATAGTATTATTGTTCCTTTATGTAGGAGACTTGATTCAGGAATTTTTGTAGTGTAATCGGCTACTTTAAAGGCTTAATCAAGGTACGTTCGCGTACTTAGCATATTTGATGATGTAGAATCATGCTAGGTTTGGTTTCAATCAATTACAAGTAGTATCATGCTAAGGTTTATGTGTTAAATTGTGAATTATTGGTATTGGTGATTGAATTATGAAGCATGAATTATTTGTGATGATCTATGGATTGGAAATTATATTTTTGGCATGTGTATATGGACTACATATTTATTTATGGCATGTTAGAGAGCATGATTAATTAAACTAATTGTTTAATTATGTTCAGAATATTAAAAAGGAATTTTATTATAGTCCATATAATTTTTATTGATGCTTTAAGCATGAGGAAGGAGCTATATAAGTGTCTATGTACACAAGGAATAAATAGTATATTGGTGCCTTTGTGCACTTAAAGTGTTTTTAACACCGAGGGATAGGATTGTTGGCGCTTTATGCGTTTAAGGTGTCTTTGACACTGAGGTAGATTTAAAAAGGGTTCAACATTAAATTATATGTGGTCACTAATTATTCAAGAATTAAATTGGTATGTTTGGTTGATTGAAAAATCATTGTTGATTGAATTATTATGCTTTGGGAGTCATCACCAAGTTTAATAATATGTAAATAACGTAAAGTGAAAGAGATTACGCATCAAAACTCTTGGAACGTATATACCTTGAGTATGAACAATGGGGGGAGTTATGGGGTTTTATATTTAACCATAACTTCTAATGGAGTACAGGACGCTGTATATTCCTTTTTATTATTATGCGTTGGAATTCCGCCACCAATGTGTGGCATAGGTTTGCTGGCACGGTTAGCTCCCGTGTTAGTGAACCTCAGTTTATTAAGGGAGGTTTAGGTGGAAACCCGTTCGATGCGTAATCAACGCTAAATGAATTATTTAGTGTCCAGTTAAAGTGTCTTGTTGTTTGTTGTGTGTGCTTGTAAACAGGTGCAATGAGGTAAGTATGTGTGGTGCTAGGAGTTGCATGTTAGTGTGTTTAAATATGCTTATGTACTCAGCTTTGCTGATTGTGTGTGTTGTTTGTGTCTGGCTATGTCTTTATCTTGGCCCTACGATGATCCATTTTAATGGAGAGTAGTGGGGGCAAGTAGAGATACTCTTTTCAGGTATTGAGGCATGTTCATGACGGGGCATGAGTGAAGAGCGAATCATGCTAGTTTCTATTAGTTGAGATGTGGTTTATCGGTTTCAAATATTATATTATGTTATGCTTATGAGACTAACGCAAAGGTTTTCATAATTTAATTGGTCTTGATAAGGGCCTTCAATGGTTCCAAGTTGTAGGTTGATTCTATTTGACTTCGTTTGACTTTGGTTTTAATCTTTACTTTCGTTTGGTTGACTTTTAAGTTGACTCGTTTTTGAATGGTTTTGAGTTAAGTCTTCCGCTGTGTAACTTTGATTGTTGCCTTAGCCGTTTTCACGGTGGCGGTAATTTCTTAGATATTCCTAAATCGTATTTTAAAAAGAGTAAAGTGTGTATTTAAAGGAAAGGAATTTCTAGGGTATTACAAAGTGGTATCTGGGAGCTTTGGTTGAGATTTTTATTACCACTAAAGCCAAAAACGTGTTTTAAAGTGTTTTGTTTAAAACTTGGCCAAGTGCTTATTTAATAAAGTAGTTTTAAAAGCGAGTTATTTTACTTTATTTTGATTATAAGAGGGCCAAAATATCTATTTATTTTTTTTATGAGGTCCAAAAAAATTTTATTTTGGACATCCGAAATTTTTATGGTATGTCCGAATATTTTTTGTGATGGCCGAATATTTTGGCCCTTTTTCGATGCTTATTTTCAAATTTTATTTTGAAATGAGGAGTCAAAAATATTTTTAGTTTGTTCATTTTGCAGGAAAGCAAGGATTGAGGTAAGAATTATGTGTTAAAAGCTTTTATTAGCATGTTGGTGAGCTTGGGTAGGAGAAGAAAGGGCATATAGGCTAGAATTTAATTTCTTCCCTATGTGCATATCTTTATATGAGGTGTTCAAGCATGTTGTATGACTAAATGTTTATTGATGAAAGCATGCAATATGTGAATCATTATATGTGAGCTATCGGGATTGTTTGATTGAACACCGTACCGAACTTAATTTACTGCAAGAACTGTATTATATTGTTATGAGAAGGGTTTTCTTTTGGTAGTCAAGCCCGTTATCTTGTAGGATCCCTAAACCCATACCTTGTGAGTTTCCATGATGAGAATTTTGAGGAATGTTAAGGATTTTGAGAGCTCAATTGCTTATTTTAGGATTATTTGCTTCAATTTTCTTATTAGAGAGGTATTTTGGAAGATATCATGGGATACACATCATCACATGGGTGTGAGTATTGTGTTTGGGATAGCATGTTGTTAAGATACCTTGTTTAGTTATTATAATGAGTTTTTGAGTTTTGTGCACTTGTGTATCGAGACACAAAGGTATGAGAATTAAGAGATTAATATTATTGATTAAAGAGCTTGTAATTGGGAGAAATTGTGATTCTATACCTATTTGAGGAATATGTTTTGTCTTTAAATACGAAGTTGAGTATGAATCAAAATTGAACAAGAGCCCAAGAAAGGTGAGCATAAGAATTGATTAGAGATGAGTGAGGATGGAAGTTATTATATGAGCTGAGGGATACTCAATCCGAAGCAATTAGAGTTTGATATTGTAAGCTTAATGACTTATCATTTCTCATGATTAAAGTTATTTAGTTTGGGATGGAGAATTGGATATATATATATATATATATATATATATATATATATATATATATATATATATATATATATATATATATATATATATATATATATATATATATATATATATATATATATTAATATATGATGGGAGTCTTGAGAAATCATGATTTTGTTGGAATATTGAGGACTTTTGTTTTGTCGAACCTTGAAAATATTGTCACAAGTTCAACCTTGAGAATATTGACACATATCATCTAAAAGTTATGAGTATTTACTCATTAACCTTGGGATATGAAGATAATTATTTTACGTTAAGGAGTCATCGCAAAGCTATCATTTTGAAGAGAGTTCTTGAACTTATTCACCTACTCTTTTTAGAGTTGTTCAACGATCTTATGATTTCTTTTGTTTTCCAAGAGCTAATCATTTCTTTCTCTCCTTTTGGGTAGCAATCATGGGGATATTTATATTTTTGATTGCTTGTTTAATTATATGAACTATGGTTGTTTATCAATCATAATTTTATGCATTTGAATTATTGGAAATGAGGACAAAAAAAAAATATGTTACCTCAAACCTTAATTCGAATTAAATAATAATTGTCCCTTGATTGAGTTTATTGGTTAATGTTTTGATTAGAACAAGAGAAAGCTAGGTATTTCAACTCAACCTATATAGCATCCAGTTTTATCATCAGAAAGTATGGTGACAAGAAACAATTCCAGTAATGGAAATGATTTGAACAAGGTAGTAAGGCAAACTTGAAAGATTGCCAAGGATGATATAACCACCAATAATCCTGTAGTGGATGAAAGTGTAACTAAATAGTGTTAAAGAGTGAAAACCATCTAAACACCAAAGGGAGATCAATTCCCAAAGTTTTGAGGGTTGAGTTAAAGAGTTGTGCAAGCTATTTAAAGGCAAAATGTGTCTTGAGAATCTAAGAGGGAATGAAAGTTTGTATGATAAGTACTGGAAGGAGTTGATTTTACCATGTGAATGGGAACGAACAAGTTGTGAATACATCCAATCTTATCTGAGGGACATTTGAGTTAGCAAACTCGAAATAAGTTTTACCGAGCTTTCATGCAGATGGAAGGAACATGTAGTGAAGTTTGGGTGGAAATGAAAAAATTGTTTGCTTTGGAGTAGCACTCCAAGTTGTTATGATCTCAAATTTTTCTAGGGAGTGGTGTTGCTTAAAAGCCCAAGGAACGAGTTGAAGGATTGTGAACTACGAGTTCCAATGATAATTGTCAACATATAATGTGTTTAGGAGTTTAACTGAATTGTATAAAGAGTGAACAATTCATATAGATGAGGATAAGGGATCAAAACCAGAAAGAAGGTGGGTGAAAGATCAACAAGATGGCTAAAGGAGTTTTAAAAAGATATTTTAGGAATAAGAAGAAGCAGGAAGGTGGCTTAAGTAATTCTTAGAGGTTAAGAAAGTTAAAACCATGAAGAAATAATATACTTAAAAGTATCGAAATTATTGAACTATAAATATGCAAATGTCATAAAGGAGAAGAGTTTGTGACAAGATTTATGAATTTGATTGGAGTGTGTTGATATGATTTAAGTAAGGATTGGTTATAAAGTAATTGAAATTGAGATTATTTATGAGTCATGAGATTTATTCAAGGGATGCTAGAAGAAAAACTACAGGTTGAATAGATGAAATTTGTAAGCAAGAGTAATTTAAGCAAAGAAATATAAGGGTTGAGGGAACTTTGGAAATAATATAAGAACGTCTTTGTGTGTGAAGAAAGGATTAATGTTGCATTATTTAAAGGAGTTAAAGAATACTGTGGTAAGTCATTGAAAGAAAGTTACATCGCCTTGGGAAGCGCATGAATTTGTTAAGTGAAGGGGTGAAAATTTGTATTTGTAAAGTGGCTTAGGAAGATTGATCAAGGTAATAATGAAGGATAATCTATCTTTTGATTTAAAGAGACAATTTGTTTGATCAAATGAAAGGAATAAATATAATATTGAGGTTACACTTGAGGATAGGAACTAGTATTAAGTAAGAACCTTTGAAAGAGGACATTTCGAATATTGGCATTTATAACAAGATTTGGTCGGTTTGAGTTTCATTTATTTTTTTTCCTTTTGGATTAACGGAGCACCTATGTTTTATATGGACCTAAAGGAATAGAGTGTTTTATCGAAGATATTTTGGTAAATTCTAAGAATGGGAAGGAAAGGACGATGTGAACACTTATGACAAAGTTGTCAATACAGAGATGAAAGCAAATGCACACATGGTTTTTCCTAAGAGTGAGTTATGATTAAGAAAGGACCATCTTGGGAGACCTTGTGATAAAATACAGAGGTAATTGCTGATGTATCAGGGATAGAAGCGGTGAATTATGGACAATAAATTAGTTGTCATTTGAGGTCTTTAAGTTGGATAATGGGGGTGAAAAAGGTCTATGATGGATTTTCAAGGCTAATAGACAAGTGAATGTATTAATGGAGAGTAATAGAAAGTTTATGCGGAATATAAATGTGAAATAAATTTTGTATGGAAACATGATTATTTGAATGAAGTTTAAAGTTGAAATAGACTCTCACACACAAGGATTTAAATATGTAGCAAAGAAATGATTGCAGTTGATAAAGGAATATGGGTGAGGCATTCTATATTATTGAAAGGGGAGGTAATGTCGGGGAACATTAGTGAGAAGATTGTCTTAGGACTTCAAACGAGTAAAGTCATGGAGAAGCAAGAAAAGTATCCATGAACGGATTAAGTGGTGCAAGTTAAAAGTATGGAAAGAATAAAGAGAATGAGCCAAGGAATATAGAAATATATGAATTTGCATAGAATTGGTAAAGTGGCAAGTAACTTGGCATATTATTGGACCTTGGTAAGGTATAAGACATTTTTCATGAGTCATTGTGAAAGAACATTGACTAAAGGTATGATTTACAAAGAAAACTATTGAGGGTAACCAATTTAATCAAAAGAAAGCTAGACAAAATCAAGGTTTTGAATAGCAAAGTTCTTGCATTCTTTTACTAGAGGATTGGTAAAAGATGGTATAGATGGAAATTGTTTATTTTGGTACTAACAACAAGGAATGAATATAAAGAAGTATAATGATTTTACCAAGGATGGAAAGAGAAAGAGAACAGTATAATTCTAAAGTTGAATTAAGTGGAGTTACGGGGGCGTAACTCGTTTTCTTTAGGGGGGTAGAGTGCGATATAATTGCGCACTTTTCCCTTAATTTTGGCATTTTAAGTGCTTTTTCGGTCAGTTTTACACTGATTTTGTTATTTAGTTTGTTAGCCTTACACACAAGGATGTGTAAGTTTATTACCAAAGTTGAATCTTACACTAATAGTAGTGTGAGTTTGTTAGATAGTCTAATAGTTTACACATTATTTTGTGTAAGTTTGTTAGTAAAGTTGTTATCTTATACACTAGTTTGTGTAAGTTGGTTAGTAAGTTAGTTACTTTACACACTAGTTTGTATATGAATGAATAGATAAGGAAAAAGTAAGTATCACAAAAGTACAGCAACTAAAAATATTAAGGAAATTTTCAGAATTTACAAGCACTTGTTCATTTTCAAGTGATCTTTTTCTGGTTTTCGCACCTAAGTTTCGGGGACGAAACTTCTTTTAAGGGGGGTAGACTGTAATACCCCATATTTTTATGTATTTTATAAATTATTTATTTATAATATATATATATTTTTGGGCCAACTTATTTTTTTAAATCAAGGGATTTAAACCGATTGAGTTTTAAATTCGATTAATCCTCACTCTACCAAATTACATATATACAACAAGCCCAATCATTCTTTCATTTATTGGGCCAATTATCTCTCCCTTGTATTATCTCATATAAGCCCAAATGTCAATAATTTACCCTACATTATAAATAGCTCTTGAATCCCCAAAATTTAACCACCCAAAAAGGTCAAATGGTCAAAGGTACTACCTTTCTTTCTTAATTTTTCCTTTTCCTTTTCCTTCCTTTCTTTTCCTTATTTTTCTTTTCCTTCCTTCCCATAGCTTTCCATTAAAATGGAGTTTCGGTGGGTTATGAATGGAAGTACCTCAAGGCTGCCACCGCCGGAAGCAACCGGTCGGCCGTTCGGCCACCTGCCGGCGACCATGGTCAGCCACGACCTTCCCCCTATTCCTCTCTTCTTTCCCCTTCCTTGCGTGACCGCTCTGCTGCTGCTCTTCCGCCAGCCGAAAACCGACGCCGCCCAGCCGTCCACCTGCCGCCGGCTGTGGGTTGTCTACCACCCCTCACCACCGTCATCATCATCATCATATCACACCTCTCTCATCTCTCTCCTCTTTTGGTTTAAATTCTTTAACTTGCATAATTATATTAGTAGTGGTTTTGGATTTTTATTATTGAACTTATTTAATGAGTATCAAAATTATGTTTTCAAGGATCTAAAAGTATAATTTCAGTTATTAATTGGGTTTTTATTTTCAGGTTTCATAAATTTATGAGTTAGGGTTTTTAATTTATCAAGACTTGATTTTTAGGGCTCTAATATCAATAAATTTGGGGCTTTTGCATACTTAGAGTTTCTAATTGATAATTGAGTATAAAAGTATGTTTTGATGAGGTTTTAAAGGACTTTTAATTAGTTTATAAAGCTGAAAATCGACTTTAAGTGTTGCTTTCGTGATTTTAATAAAAGGGATTAATTACCCATAAAAGAAGAATTTAATTAGGGGTTTTAAATTAATTTTCAGATTTGTATAAGTCGTTTAAGGTGAATTTAAGTTGCTGGAAATTGTGTATACAAGGAGAATGAATATAGTATTATTGTTCCTTTATGTAGGAGACTTGATTCGGGAATTTTTGTAGTGTAATCGGCTACTTTAAAGGCTTAATCAAGGTACCTTCGCGTACTTAGCATATTTGATGATGTAGAATCATGCTAGGTTTGGTTTCAATCAATTACAAGCTAAGTAGTATCATGCTAAGGTTTGTGTATTAAATTGTGAATTATTGGTATTGGTGATTGAATTATGAAGCATGAATTATTTGTGATGATTTATGGATTGGAAATTATATTTTTGGCATGTGTATATGGACTACATATTTATTTATGGCATGTTAGAGAGCATGTTTAATTAAACTAATTGTTTAATTATGTTCAGAATATTAAAAAAGAATTTTATTATAGTCCATATAATTTTTATTGATGCTTTAAGCATGAGGAAGGAGCTATATAAGTGACTATGTACACAAGGAATAAATAGTATGTTGGTGCCTTTGTGCACTTAAGGTGTTTTTAGCACCGAGGGATAGGATTGTTGGCGCTTTATGCGTTTAAGGTGTCTTTGACACTGAGGTAGATTTAAAAAGGGTTCAACATTAAATTATATGTGGTCACTAATTATTCAAGAATTAAATTGGTATGTTTGGTTGATTGAATAATCATTGTTGATTGAATTATTATGCTTTGGGAGTCATCACCAAGTTTAATAATATGTAAATAACGTAAAGTGAAAGAGATTACGCACCAAAACTCTTGGAACGTATATACCTTGAGTATGAACAATGGGGGGAGTTATGGGGTTTTATATTTAACCATAACTTCTAATGGAGTACAGGACGCTGTATATTCCTTTTTATTATTATGCGCTGGAATTCCGCCACCAATGTGTGTCATAGGTGTGCTGGCACGGTTAGCTCCCGTGTTAGTGAACCTCAATTTATTGAGGGAGGTTTAGGTGGAAACCCGCTCGATGCGTAATCAACGCTAAATGAATTATTTAGTGTCCAGTTAAAGTGTCTTGTTGTTTGTTGTGTGTGCTTGTAAACAGGTGCAATGAGGTAAGTATGTGTGGTGCTAGGAGTTGCATGTTAGTGTGTTTAAATATGCTTATGTACTCAGCTTTGCTGATTGTGTGTGTTGTTTGTGTCTGGCTATGTCTTTATCTTGGCCCTACGATGATCCATTTTAATGGAGAGTAGTGGGGGCAAGTAGAGATACTCTTTTCAGGTATTGAGGCATGTTCATGACGGGGCATGAGTGAAGAGCGAATCATGCTAGTTTCTATTAGTTGAGATGTGGTTTATCGCTTTCAAATATTATACTATGTTATGCTTATGAGACTAACGCAAAGGTTTTCATAATTTAATTGGTCTTGATAAGGGCCTTCAATGGTTCCAAGTTGTAGGTTGATTCTATTTGACTTCGTTTGACTTTGGTTTTAATCTTTACTTTCGTTTGGTTGACTTTTAAGTTGACTCGTTTTTGAATGGTTTTGAGTTAAGTCTTCCGCTGTGTAACTTTGATTGTTGCCTTAGCCGTTTACACGGTGGCGGTAATGTCTTAGATATTCCTAAATCGTATTTTAAAAAGAGTAAAGTGTGTATTTAAAGGAAAGGAATTTCTAGGGTGTTGCACGAAGGTTCCCATGAAAATTTTTTCTATACAAAAAATGGATGGACATAAGTGTTTGTCATAACACTTGTGAAAAATATATACATAAAATTAAAGAAATTGCAAAAATTCTTGCCTTAAAGGCATTCCACCATAGAGCTCGGGCTTCTAGGGGAACCATAGACTAATTACACCATGGTCCATGAAAATACATCTTATAGGATGTATTAACAATTGCATTAGTAACCTCAGAATCATAAAACCTGTCAAAAATATTCATCAGATACAATTTTTTGTGGTGAAAGAATAAGGAAGCAACTTTTGTATTAATCAATACAGTATAGTAAAAAGGAAAAAAGGGTAACAAAATGTGTAGCATACGTCAAAAGTTCAGAGAAACAAAAAAGGAGCAATAAACTAGTTGCTCCTTTTTACAATGTTGAAAGTCCTCACTCTTTCTCCACTATTTGTAGATAAAAAGAGGAGCTCAATTAGGGAGAAACATGTAAAAAACAATAAAAAACAATTATATACTTACCATAAACTAGTCGGGTGCATTACTTTATCAACCTTTAAGGGGTTGCCAGATTCATCACATACATTAGTGCTCATCTCAGAACTAGAGGAGTTATTATCTGGTTGGGTAAAATCATCATATGGCACATCATCATCATTAATCTCTTCGTCTTCCAATGATAATGAAGGAGAGCGATCTTGGACGATGTTATCATGTACAGGCGGTGAAGGAAGACAAGCAGGGACATTGTTTCTTGTACAGGAGGTGTAGGTTGGCGATTAGAGATGTGTTCTGGTATACGCGGTGAAGGATTATGCCGAATGATTGGCCCCATCCCGTTCAATCCACCTCTACGTCCTCACTTAGACATGGACTGCAAAAATTTATCACATTAGAAAAAAAATAGGTGAGTACATAAAAATTTTGAAAATAAATAGAACAAATTTAAACGGGTAGCAATTACAATGATTGCAATAAAACAAATCAGCTGTGTATAGCTTACAAGTAAACAAAAAATGCTAACTATCTAGATTATACTACAATATAAACATTTCTATTAGATAATGATATGTAACATATGTTATCTTATATAAATCGCAAAAGGAGTGAACATAAATAGTTTTTGTTAATCTGAAAAACTATCTTCCTCTTCATCCTCTTCTTCCTCCTCCTCCTCCTCCTCCTCCTCCTCCTCCTCATCATCATCATCATCATCATCCTCTTCCTCATCCTCCTCCTCTTCCTCGTCCTCTGCCTTAGCCTCTTTATTGTTAACCTGTCCATCAGCTTCTTCTTCACACATATCCTCAATGCAAACTTCATTTTCTACCATATTCATATCGATCTCAGAAAGTGAAGGTGTATTTCCTAAACAGTCCTCTTGAAATGCCACTTGCTCAGTTGGTGCATCTACAATTTCTCTAGCCTTGATGTTGAATAAAACCCACCATTGACTTCTTTCAGTTCTAGTATTTGGAGTTGGAGTAAAATACACTTGTTCAGCTTGATGAGCCAAAATAAATGGATCATATTTTGGATATCTCCTTGTGTGTTCACCTCCACTAGTTTATACTTCTCATGAGTCCTTGTGCCTTATCTGGGATCAAACTAATCACATTTAAACAATATTTTATTGTAACACTTCTTTACTCCAAAATAAACCAATTCAATGATCTCTTGGAGTGTACCATAGTAATCATCGCCTTGAACACTTTTCACACAAATACCATAATTCATATTCGACTTGTTCTTTCCATAATCATATGTGTGAAAATGATAACCGCTAATGCGATATTGCTTGAATTTCCGAACTCTAGTTGAAGGACCAAGTGCCAAGGAATAAATTACATCGTCCTTAATGCCCATGTTCAGTACCTATATAATTGACACAGCCGCAAAGCAATAAGGAGCAGCATATAATATATAACTATGTAAGGTATAAGAAATATTATTAGTCGTGCTACTTACATAATCTTTGAACCAGCTAGGAAATTTATCCTCACATTTAACCGAAACTTCATCCGTAGTTCTGTATCCATATTCTTTTATCATTTGTTCTTCAAAAATGCTGGTTAATATAAATGTAGTTAATGCATGTTAAAATTAATGGATAAAAAAAATACTAAAAAAATAAAATAAAATAAAAAAAAAAGGAAAAGAAGAAGAAGAGGAAGGGGATAAGGGATTACCTTTCATATTCAGAAACCAATTCACAATTATTTAGGACATATCGATTTCGCAACATTATAATCCTTCTCATCAAGATAGCAAGATTTACCAACAGAAGAACTATGTTCGTCACTGTATGAGAAAATCTCAGGAAGTTCTGGGTGTAATTGCTCAGAAATACATGTATCAACCAGTCCTTGATTGTTGGCCTTTGTGTCAACATCTTTCTCAAAATAAAAAGAGCATAAATTTGAAATCTCTTCCATGAGATAAGCATTGCAAATGGAGCCTTCAACCCGAGCTTTATTTCCCACCTTTTTTTTAAAATGATATAAAAACCTAAAAGGTGCCTAGATTATGTTAATATAAGCTTTTATATAAATAAATAAAGATCACATAAAAGACATTATAACAAAAATATGTAAGAATAGGTATGTTAAATTTACCTTTCAAATGGATACATCCATCTATATTGAACCGGCCCTCCAACTTTCGCTCCATAAGGTAAATGAATCGGTAGATGCTCCATTGAGTTGAAAAAACTAGGAGGAAATATTCTCTCTAGCTTGCATAGAATCTCAAATATATTTTTCTCCAAGCACTTCACATCATCAACTCTTAGGGTTGTTGAACAAAGATCTCTAAAAAATTGGCTTAATTCAGTCACAACATTCCATACGTTGCAAGGCAGAAGTTCTTTAAATGCAATCGGAAGCAACCGTTGCATAAAAATGTGAGAATCATGACTTTCATTCCAAACAACTTATATTCCTTCATATCAACGCATCTACTCAAATTAGAAGCATATCCGTCCGGAAACTTCAATTTTCACCCATTCACAAAGAGCTTTTCTCTTCTCTTTCGACAACGCAAAAGGAGCATTCGGCATAACATCCTTAGACTTTCCAGCTCGAGAAGTCACACCTCGAACCTCTAAGTTGCACCGTTTACAAAATTTTTTCAAGTGTTTCCTCGCCTTCAAGTCGTCCTTGGTCTTTCCTTTAACATTCATTAAAGTGTGGAACACGTTATCAAACACATTTTTCTCGATATGCATGACGTCAAGATTGTGACGTAATAACAATTTGCTCCAATAGGGCAGCTCCCAGAAGATGCTCTGCTTTGTCCAGTTTTGCTCTTTGCCATATCCTTCTGGGTGAATTTTCAAATTACCACATGTACACTCATCAGATTTAGGCAAGGATGACAGTCGCTGCCATATTTGTTCTCCAATCAGTTTAGGTGGAGGCAATGAGCTCTCTATCCTATCTGTGTAAAATCCGCTCTTATTTAGCTGATATACAAGATCTTGTGGTAAAATTGCCGATGACAGTCAAACCATGTTTGTTTCCCACCATGAGTAAGTGTGAATGATTTTGTCTTCTCCATACAATATGGACATGCTAATCGATTGGCAGTACTCCAACCTGACAACATGCCATAAACAGGAAAATCACTTATAGTCCAAAGTAATGCAGCTTTCATCTGAAAATTTTGCTTTCAGGACACATCATAAGTTGGCACTCCGACCTCCCATAGCATCTTTGACTCCTCAATAATAGGTTGCAAAAACACATCGAGATTTCCTTTAGGGTTTTTAGGACTAGGAATGAGCAAAGTTAAAAACATGAAAGGTTTTTTCAAACACAACCATGGTGGCAGATTGTAAGGAGTTAGAATAACAAGCCAAGATGAATATTGTTTCCCTGACTTTCCAAAAGGGGAAAACCCATCAGTACAAAGGCCCAATCGAATATTTCTCGGCTCATTGATCGGGGGATTAAGTAGTGTCGTTGGTCTACTAACCCTAATCAAATTAGAAATTTATAAAACCTAAACTACCCTAATACGAGTATAGGGGTAAGTAAAGGGTCGAACCCAAAAGGACTAAGTGTATCAATCTATGCTAATTAGACTACTAGGAAAGCTTGTGAGATAGAGAGAGGTTAAAATAAACACAACTAAGAACAAACAACTAAAACTAGAGAAAGTGGAATCCAATTACATCAATGCATTCAACAAAATCATACAATTAGATGAAAATGACCTTGATTAGGAACGATTAACACATTTAACTCACTCTCACACAATTAAGCATGTTAATAATCCTACTAAACTAATTCACTCTCGTGCAACTAGCCTAGCAAAGGTATGGAAGAATTTAGGGCTCTCAACCAACTCACTCTCGCGCAATTGATTTAAAATACAATTAAGAACATAGAATCAATTAGCTAGAAAGATTCTAATCCATAAAAGCATCATCCATACACAATAATCAAGAAACAATTTCATACTAATCACAATCAATCATTAAATTAATTAACATAACCTTCATCCATTTCCCTAGAACAAAACCTAAGCTAACATGATGAACAAAAACATGGAAAACAAGGTAAAATAATAATAAAAGCAATAATCAAACAACTAAACTAATTAATCTACTCAAATAAACAAATAAATAAGCAAAAACAATAATAAATGAAAGCAATAAAGGTGAGAGAAAGTTAGGAAGGCTCATTGAATAAATGAGAAGAAAAATCCACAAATTGCTTCTTCAAAATCCCAAAAACTCCATGAAAAATCCAACCTTTCTCTCTCAGAGAAAATCCTAATCTAACCCTAAGAGAGAGAAAATAAAGGAACTAAAACTACTCTAATCTAGGGTAAAATAAAATGTTGATTCCAAGTTAAGAGAAAATAACCCCAAAGGGGTATTTATAATACAAGCTAAAAAAATAAAACAAAAGAAATAAAAAGAAAATAAAACTAATTAAAATAAAGAAACTAAAAAAAAATAAAAAGGAAAGAAAACTAAAAATTATCCCCAATTCCCCCCAAAAACCCACGACATTAGACCCACAATCATCCACCATTTTTGGCTGCTCTCATCTCCTCCTCAACTCCAACACACGCATCATCACCATCGATCACCTTCAATCGTGGCCGTCCAAATTCAATAGGAACCCCATTCACGAGCAAGGCACGTGACAATTAAGAAATTCAAGACCCACGAAGGAGCGGCCGCGGCTAGGCATCTCTTCGGCATCTACCGAAACTTGGAGAAGGCTGGAAGGACCCAAAGCCGCGCCCGCGGTGGTCGGGGTTGCTGTTTGCTGCTAATTGTTGGCGAATTGAGGTTCGAAAGTGGTTGCTTGGTGCGAATTGGAGTTGCGGTTCTGTGTTGCGCTACGGCACGGTGAACTGGTGGTAATTGCTGGTGGGAGCAGGGGATTACGAAGTTGGTGTTGTTGATTGTTGTTATTGTTGTTGTTGTTTGTGGTGACGAGGAAAGCAGGGGGTGATTGCGGCTGGGCAGCCTTGCTGTTGTTATTGTAGGCTGGTGTTGGCGAATTGTTGCGGTGGCGTTGGTGGTAGAATTGAGGTGTGGGATTGCGTGGCTGGTGAGAGTGGTGATGTGAGGGATGTTGCGTGGCTGGTTTGCGTGGGTATTGGCTGGCTGTGGTGGAGATTGATGGTGGTTTCGGGTCGGTTTGATTGGTGGTGTTGGTGTTGGTTGCAGCTGCTGTTGCTGTTGCTGTTGTTGATGGTTGTTGATGGTGAGGGAGTTGCTGTTTGTTTGAGGGAGTAGGGGAGTGTTGGGTGCTGGTGTTGTGTTGTGGTGTAGGGTAAGGTGAGGTGTGGTGTACGATAATGTGGCAACAAAAAGGGGCAGCAGCTGTGCTTGTGCCTCGAACCTTGGACCCCGAACGCAAACTTGACTTTGAACATGAAAATCGAGCATCAACCCGAACACACCTACAAACAAAAACCAACACGAGGGTAGAACTACGAGATAAAATAAAATAAAATAAAATAAGAAAATAAAGTAAAATAAAATAAGGTAAATAAAGTAAAATAAAATGAAATGCTAAAACTAAAGAAATAATAAAATTAAATGAAATAAAATAAAATAAAATAAAATAAAATAAAATAAAATAAACTAGAAACTAAAACAAAATAAATAAAAAGAGAGAAGCGGGAAATTATTAACTAAAACTACAAAAATAAACTAAAAACTAATAAAAAAGCAAAAATACTCAAAATAAAGATAAAAGACGAGAATAATAAAATAATAGAAATAAAGGATAAAAAGGGTGAAATTATTGGAAAATAAGCCGGAATACGACTCAATAAACACCCTAAAAGTGACATAAAAGTCACTTATCACTCATAAGAGAAATCTGGAAATTTTTCATCAAAATCTTTCCATGCCTCTCCATCACATGGATGAGACATTACACCCTCGGCTTGATGATTCTTTGCATACCAAGTCATTTGTTGAGCCGTAGATTTTATCCCATAGAGTCTTTGCAATCTTGGAGCAATTGGAAAGTAAATAAGTTCTTTCTTAGGACTTTTTTACCATTTGCTCTTGAAGGTTGAAACGCCCTTCTTTGCATATGCGACACTCTTCAAGATCTTTGTTTTCTTTCCAGAATAGCATACATCCATTTGGACAACAATAAATCTTAAGATGTGGAAGTTCAAGTCCATCGAGCAATTTTCGAGTCTTATAGAAATTGTCAGTCATCTTATTTTCTCCTAGAAACATATCTTTCATTAAGGATGTGACACTATCAATTGCTCTATGAGGTACGTTATATTCACACTTAATATTTGTTACTCTTGCAGCAACTGATAACAAAGACAAAGTAGAGCCCTCATACAAAGGTTTCTCGGCTGCAGATAACATATCAAAGAACTTCTTTTGCTCCGGAACCGGATCCTCCTCCACAACATTATCCATAACATATTGAGGTATGAATGCATCAATTACCATATCCCTATAGGGGTTAGACACATCTTGTGTAGAGGTTGACTCTCCACTTAGAGATTCATTTGAAATGTAGTCTTCCCCATGGCAGGTCCATTGGTAATAATCTGGTTGAAAACCGTTCTTATAAAGATGGTGTTTGATCGTGTCTACATTTCTGTATGGAATAGTTTCACACTTCGAACAAGAACATTTCATCAACCCGTCAATCAAAACATTTTCTTGCTCGCTAACAAATACAAGGAATTCATCAACTTTATTAGCAAAGTTTGAGCAAAGAAACTTTCCATCAAGCCTCTTATACATCCACTCTCTATTTGAGCACATATTGCTGCAAATCATGTATCTTAGTTTTTTCCAATGATTTGATTAAAAAAAATCAAAATTAAACTTGCAGATGAAAATCAATTATTCATGACTTTGGAAACAAATAAACAAAATTGGGCAAATGTATACATAAATTCAAGTATTTGATAATTTAAAAGTAGTTAACTTCATTTATACCAAAACACAATGATTAAATGTTAACGCATGATTCAATGTATCATACTAGCAAATAAATTATATCATACAAACTCAATTTCTCAATATCTAGAATTCTATACCCAAGCTAAACATGGGCACGGGCCGTGCCGGCACGCAGGCGGCACGGGCCCGGCACGACTCCGGCACGGCACGGCACGGCGGCCCACCTGTGGGCCGTGGGCCGTGCCGTGAACAAAAATGCTGGTTCTGGCACGGGCACGGCACGTGGCACGGCGGGTGGCACGGTGGCCGGCACGTGGGCCGGCACGCTGGCACGACCCGCCGGCACGGCACGCTGGCACGACCCGCCGGCACGGCACGTGGCACGGCCAGGCACGGCCCGGCACGAAGCCGGGCACGGCCCGTGCCTTATGGCCGTTGGAAAAGTAGCCGTTTATGGCCGTTTTCCAACAGCTATAAACGGCTACTTTTCCACCCAATTTCCCACCCAAATCCCCTATAAATACCTCATATTTTCCTCCAAAATTTTCACAATTCATCAACTCATCTCTTCTCTCTTATTCTCTAATTTTCTTACTCCCAAATTCTCAATTCTCAAATTCCTACAAATCATACAATCTTCCTCTCTTTTGTGAAAAGAAAAAAAAATTCCTACTCTCTTATAAATTTTACATTTTTACTATTATTACTTTTATTAGTCTACTACCAAAAAAAAAAAAAAAAAAAAAAAAAAAAAAAAAAAAAAAAAAAATTGTTATATTTACATTCGGGAAATTAAAAATTCGGGAAATTATAAGTTCGAGAAATTATAAATTTGGGAAAGCATTGAAGCGTCATTGTAAGATCTAACTCAACTTTATTTTAATTTGTTATTTGGATTGTTATTGTTATTATTATTGTTATTATTATTATTATTATTATTATTATTATTATTATTATTATTATTATTATTATTATTATTATTATTATTGTATTCTTGGAACTACTTAATTATATAAAAACTACTTTCCATTTTAATTGTGGGTTATTTGGATTGTTGAAATCTGTCTAAGGCGGGATTTGGGCTCTGGACAACGTCGCTCCTAACCTCTCCTACCTGGGATCTCATTGATCCAAGTAATCTACTATTATTATAATTATTTTTGAAAATTTAATTTATATAAAAACTACTTACTAATTAATTCTCATTGATCTCATTGTTGTTAATTGTTACTTTGTTATTGTTAGTTGTGTTATTATTATTAATTAATCATGGCATCAAACCAGAACGTTTCCTCCTCCTCTAGAAAAGCCAAGTCAAAACGTAGGGAATCACCAAACCCAAACACTTCAATGTCTATGCCCCCCCCCCCTAACATGCCCTTTCCCTCTTCTAACATGCCCTTTCCAAACACTTCCACCCCTTTCTTTCATCCCCAAAACACGGGAGGGCAAGAACAAATGGATGATATGGCTCCTTGGACCCAATTTCAACAAACCCAATTTCAACAATATGAATTTCCTTTTCCTCCTCCTCCTCCTTCCCAAGGTAGCCAAACACAAGCCTCCGGGTCGAGTGAACCATCCACCCACATTCCCAACTCCCAAAATCCTAACATATTAGAGTGGTGTACCGAAGAGGATTTTGCTCAAACCAAAATCCACCCACATTCCCAACACCCAAAATCCTAACAAGCTGCTAACTTGATGTCTAAGTATTCAGGTACAGAATCATCATCATCTAGGAGAACACAAAGCGATGTTTCGGAGTTGCAAATGTACTTAAGTTACGACTTCATGAAAGGCATGGACGATGAAGAGAAGTTTGGCCTCGACATCCTCGATTGGTGGAAATCACAAGCCGTGAAACATCCAATTTTGTCGGCAATGGCTCGTGATATTTTTGCTATCCAAGTCTCCTCCGTTGCTTCCGAAAGAGCTTTTAGTGCGTCGAGAAGAGTTCTAGACGATAGAAGAACAAGACTAAAACCCGAAACACTTGAAATGTGTGTTTGCTTCAAGGATTGGTTGGATGCCGAAACTCGTTCTCAATATCGTACTTATGCACAAAACGACGACGATGAAGGAACGTCGACTTCTTTTAGTTCTCATACTTCTCAATCCACTCAATTGGCGGATGAACTTGAACCTCTAGGAGACGAAGACGAAGATGAAGACAAAGGCGAAGACGAAGGCGAAGACGAAGACGACCAATAATAATTACATGATTACATATTTACATTATACTCTATTGTATTCTTTTTGTATTATCGAACTTTGTATTCCGTATAATAAATGAAGTTATTCAATATTCATACCCTATTGTACGATTTTTAATTATCATTACTTATTTTGTAATTTTGTATTATTGAATTATCGTACATTCGTACCGGCTACCGTCATATAATAAAATAAGTTATTCTTCAATTTTTTGTGTTTTCGGATTATCGCACTCGTATTTTTTTTTTTTTATATGCATTGTTGTTTTTAATTCGTTTTTTTTTTATCATTTATTTTTTTTTTTAAAAAAAAAAAAGGAGGGTGGCACGGTTTGGCCCGCGGCCCGGCATGGCACGGCCCGCTAAGCACGTGGGCCGTGCCGTGCCGTGGACTGGGGTGTGCCAATTTCAGGCACGGCACGGCACGCCGCGGAGCCGGCACGGCACGGCCCCCACCCCGGCACGGCCAGGCACGGCCCGCGGCGGCACGGGCACGGCCCGTGCCCATGTTTAACCCAGGCTAAGCATTAAAATGACTATACATGTGATCTTATATACGATGACTACTTGGTACTCCCTTTGATCCTTTTGTTCTTACCTCTTGACATCTTTTTGTGAGAAAAACAAAGTCAAAAGTGGCAAAAACAAGAAGAGGACTTCACATATACGGATACTATAATTTAGCAACAAGTTATAATTTTTTAGTAAACTTTAAAGGGTAAGCTGTAAGTCAGACTAACTTAATAGTATGTCTGTAGCATATATACTCAGTAATGCAATGCAAGATCCTACATTTATATATAGGAATAGTATGAACAAATCTAGTAATGTTATACAAGTGCATATATATTGTAGCAATACAGTGATGCCAACTGTTAAGAGTGTAGTGTTAAGAAGAGCATATACATATATATATATATATATATATATATATATATATATATATATATATATATATATATATATATATATATATATATATATATATATATATATATATATATATATATATATATATATATATATAGGGAAAGGCTCTCGTAAGAATTTTTCTTATGTGAGAATTTTTCATATGTGAGAACACTCTTTATGTTCTAAATTTTAACTCATATGTTCTAAATTTTAAATCTGATGTTCTAAACTTTTTCTTAGGTGTTCTAAATTAAATTAAATTTTCTAATTTAGTACTCTCATGTTCTAAACCATAAATTAGTTAAGTTTGATGTCATAAATTTTAAATAACTTGTTCCAAAATTTTAACTTATATGTTCTAAATTTTAAAACGTGTGTTCTAAGAATTTTTAAGTATATGTTCCAGATTTCAAAGCATATGTTCTATTTTTTTACTCGTATGTTCTAAAGACTTTACTCACACTTTCTATATTCTATATTAGTTTGTTCTAAATTTTATTCACATGTTTATAATCTTAAATCAGATGTTCTAAATTTTTATTCACATGTTCATAATCTTAAATCAGATGTTCTAAATTTTACTAGTATGTTTAAAATTTCATAAAGCAAATTTTATAAATTTTTAATCACTTGTTCTAATTCTTAAATCAGATGTTCTAAACTTATTACTCACACAAATGTTCTAAATTATTACTCATATGTTCAAAATGTTAATTTGAGTCACATGTTCTAAATTTTAAATCAGTTCTCATATAAGTATGAATTCTCACATATATATATATATATATATATATATATATATATATATATATATATATATATATATATATATATATATATATATATATATATATATATATATATATATAGACAATCAAATGCTCATAACATGAAATATTTTTCTTTGTCAACCACTTTCATATAATGTTAGTATAATATAGAGTGGTACCTTTTAGATAACGGCCAAAATGAAAGCAAATTCCCAAGTGTTACCAACAATCCTTGCGTCTACAATGCACCACCAACAGACTAAAGCTAGCAACTATCACACTTTCAACAACACCGGTGTCACCCCTACATCAGTCACCTATACCACACACGCATCAACCAATTAGATTATTAAATTCTCATAAATAAAGAATGGGATAATTTAAAGTAGCCAAATCAAAGATATTACTCTAACTTACAAAATTAAACAATAATACTATAATAATAATATAAATAAAAAAATAAAAAAAATAAAAAAAAAAAACAAAGTGCAATCTCTTCGAAATAAAAAATACATAGTATATGAAAAGGGATATGGGAATTGAATTAATTAAAACATGCCAAGTAATGTTAAAGCTGAAATCCCAAAAATATGATAACCCATAGCAGAACCTTCCAAATTTAGTACTACAAACTTAGACCCAACATTTCCTCTGTAGGAAGTTGGAACGCAGGGAAGGAATTCCAAAAAATAACATCACTAATTTAACAATTCCAGCTCACATCAAGTTGATCCAAGCTATCAAAATACCTATCTACCAATTCCCTACCTATTGCATTAAGAGAACAAAAATAAACACAATAACCTATATTTTTTTAAAAACACTTAATAATAGTAGAATTTTGGGCTAACTATGCTACAAAACTGAAATTAACCTAGAAAATTGAAGAATTTCATGTCAAATTATAGACAAGAACTAAGAGGAGATAAAACTTACCAATTCTAGGGTTTTGTGTTGGATTTAGGCAGACAACTATGTATATACTTTAACAACCCTTTGAAGACAGCTACAACTACCCACCGTTAACAGAGGGTGGCGGCAATTCCCAAGAACAATGGTTTTTCACATACTTGAATTGGGTTTTGGCAAAACAAAATTCTTAGAAAGCCTAGAGTTTACAAACTAAAAGAGGACAGAGAGAGTGAAATTTTTTGGGCATAAGCTTTTTAATGTTCAACTTTTTTCAGGTTAATTGGGTAAAATTTTGGGGACCCGCCAATATTTTCGTTTAGTCCGCCAAAATGAAAAATGGCGACAAATTTGGGTTATGACTTTTTAATATTCAACTTTTTCTTAGATTGTGTATTACAGTTATATAGCTTTATGAAATGTGTTTCCAGAACTTAGCGACCAAAATTTTTTTATATACGTTGCCAAGAAATTTAGCAACCAATAATAAAAGGCAGATTTTAGCCTTATAAGCTCGGCAACCAATAAATTTTTCTTCATCTCCATTTAGCTACGAAATAAAATACGGTTGCCATATTCAGTTGCTAAATCTTCGGTTTTTTGTAGTGTGCCCCCCCTGCATTGTTAACAGAACAAGGGGTAAGTGGCACCCCATTTTCGGTTGGCTCAGTGTTGTTTCCTCCCACCACAGACTCCACTCCTACCCTACCACCTTCCTTCTCATCAAATTGCATTGCAATGACCCTTACTTGTTCCATCAAGACACCACTCAACTCTACGGACATACTGGCTCTAAGTAGAATCGGTTCCAAGGCAACCATTGCCTTATCATACCGCTGCACCTCTTCTGTCTTAGAGGGATCATGGTACGCAACCTTCACCATTGTATGTTTCCGAGTAATATCTTTACGCCACCTATCCAGAACAAGTGATTTCGGCACCTCTTTCACAGAATGCAGATCCAACACCTTGATAATGTGGCTACAAGGAATCCCGTGGCATTCAAAGTGTTTGCAATCACACACTGGAAACGACGTTTCCAAACAGAATCTCACCACCACATACCTTTTCCTATCTTGCACGGTGTAGGGAATATTTCAAGCACTATAACCCCAAGCTTGAACCCCACTGTGATCATACACTTAAGTTTGGTGGCGTCCAAAGGGAAGGAAAAGAGAGCAAAAGAGTCGCCAACAAGTTTTAGGAACTTGTAAACCAATCACGAGGTGAAGGTTACACCCCTTAACGATCCATGAGATCATAAGGTCTTGAACCAAATAGGATTCGGGGATGAGGGTACGAATCCAATCTACAAAAGAAAGGACCCGCCCTATAAAATAGGCCTCTACTTTATTCTACTCGTATTCATGCGCGCTTTTCGACTAACATGCAAACATTATGTTAATCCTAAACCTGTTTAATCTATGTTGGTTGAATATTAATGCACATATAATACTATTATTGGCGATCGCTTGAATTAAAATCACATTAGCCTAAATCAAATTATTAATTATCTTATTAGGCGTGATTTCAAATACAAATTCCCTTTAAACCTGCATAAAAGGCGTGATCAAGCAATAATAATAATATATAATATCAAGCAACATAATAATCATAATCAAAATCATGTTAATAATAAAGCTTAAAAATAATAGCAAGATCCTAGGCATGTAACTAACAAGATTAATAACAAATCCTAGCATGTCACTAAACAATAAAGATCAAAGCTTTAAACCTAACATGGTACTAACATGATATTAGAAATAATAAGAGGCACCCTAAACATGATACTAGAAAGCATTAAAAACATCCTAACATGATACTAGGAATTAATCAAATCTAAGCATGCTTTCTACAAGAATAAAGCAATGAGATTACATACTTTTAAGCCTCGTATCTCTTTCTAATAACAAAATACACGAGTTAGTAAACTTCAATGAAAATAATAAATCAAAGAATTAAATTAAAGAATTAAAATAAAGAGTTAAAAAGTTTAGACTAGATTTGGGACCAAACCCTCAGAAAATATTAAACCTTGCACGTCTAGGGCAAAGGCAACTTCGAACTTGGCTAGATGTTTCAAGATCTTGTGAATGCGATATTGTGTTTGCAAAAGGGATGGTTTAAAAAGAGAGAGAGAGAAAGAGAAAGAAAGAATTAAGTAATTCTTGATGAGAGTTGATGAAAGAATTGATTGTTGATGAGAATTGATGATTGTGAATGATTAAAAACGGAGGTTCGGGACCCTATTTAAAAAGAAAATAGTCCGGAAAAGCATAGAATTTGATAAGGAATAAAACTACACGTTGTCGCCAGAAATACACACTGTCGCGAGGCGACAAGGCTGTCGCTTGGCGACAGTCTGACTTGCACGCGCTTTCCACGCGGAATCCGATCTTTAACCAAATTGATCTACGGAATCCGTACAGAAGATAAAACGTATCTTTTAAAAATAATAATATAATAATAATATTTCATTCCAAATAAAAATTCATCTTAAAATAATTATTAATCCTAATAACATTAGAATTTAAAAGAACCTTCTAGAAACTTCTAGAAAGTTATAATTAATCCTAATAATTTTAGGAATAATAATTAACATTGGGCCCTCCTCTAGATCATTGGGCCGTATGTAAATAATGAACTGGGCCCAGTTTAGTATTTTGGCCATAATTTCCTCAATATTCATCGGAATTGGGCTTATAATATATCGCTAGAAAGGTCTTTTCGAGCCCCATCCAATTACACTATTATTGGACTCTTATTATGGACCAAACTAAACTGGATTGACTATTTTTAATAAATAGAGTTGTTTTCAAAAACAGAAAGAAGAGAATTTTAAATAAGACTAAACCGCAACACTTGACTTTTCCACACTTTCACCTCATTCGATTATGGTTCGACGTTAAAGGCATTCATCACTGGGTTTGGTTTTGGGGAGACAAAAATGGGTGTCTACACACGGGAACCTCTTTCTTTTTGAAATTTGACCAAATCCATACTCGGTCATCAATCACATGTTCAACAACACCATCTGAGATGTCCCTCCTAGATAGAGTGGCAAATACATCAGCCTCTGACATTGAATCTGCACTTCCTTAAACTTTGTGTCCGTGTACAATTTTTGGAACGCACGCTCCACAACTAACTCAGTTATTAAAGGGCGTACGTATCGTCTGCTGTTCGCATCAGCCGCCTGCTCATCCGTCGCCCTACTCTCGACAGCCTTGCAAAATCTAGGGCAAACTGGTAAAGCCGCGTGCTCCTCTTCACATAATTATCAAAAAGCTGTTAATGCTTTCCACTCTCTGCGTTGTTTGCATACCAGCCCAAAAAACATGTTTTAGATATGCCGGGATCCACATCTCCCGCTCGTTATACAAACCTAATAACAACATACATTAAAGTGTAAAAATATATAAAATAACATAAGCTATAATTCAAAACATTGAAATCACATACAAAAGTAACCTTCTAGCCAAGTGTAACTCTCTCCTTTTTCGGGCATATTGTATCTCTCCATGACAACCGACCAAGACGCCTCAAACTCCGCCGGTGTCAAGCTATTGTAGATAACATTTTAAAGCTCCTCCGCTATTTCTTTATATTTGGACAACCCTCCAAGCTTGACTCCAAATTTTTGCGTGATATGCCACATGCACCACCTATGATAAGTACTCGGCATCGGAAACACATCACTAATTGCCTTTCTCATCGCTGGATCTTGGTCAGTCATTATGGCATAGGCGGGGTTTCCCCCCCATACAAGCCAACCAGGTCCTGAACAACCAAACAAACGTCTCAGCATCCTCGTGAGACACCAACGCACATCCTAATAGCACGATTTGACCGTGATGGTTTACACCTACGAAAATAGAGAAGGGCATGTGATACTTATTGGTCATGTACGTTGAGTCAAAACAAACCACATCCCCAAAATCTTGATACGCAACTCTGTTACGAGCATCCACCCACATCACATCCTTCAGCCTTCCTATCTCATCAACGCGATAGGTATGGTAGAAATTCTGGTTATCTTCGGTCATTTTATGGAAATACTCAAGCATAGCCATCGCATCTCCGTCTTTCAACTTGAGCCGGGTCTTCCTATTCACAATATTGTACATGTCTTTTTTGGAGAACCCCACATTCTCATATCCATTCCTTTGGTGTGCCATGTTGTTGTAAATAACAGGAATAGAGGATCCGGCCCCATAATCGTTATCAATTATCTTCTCCGCTGCCTTGTTTATTCTGCCCTTTTTGTACATTGAAATGTGGTTTGAGTCTTTGGGTTCCACGGTGTGGTTATGACTATTATTTACATTAACCACCCTCCATTCACCACACTCTGTCACTAACGCATACAACACAACAGGACACTCACACTTCTTAGACTTCCTTTTCATCAAAGGGTCGTGACTCACAGCCACCCTCTTGCCATTTACTACACTCTTATACTTTGTTATCCCATAGGCCTCACACCTAAACACATAATTGCTGACCTTTTTTTATGATGACCCATCCTTTTTAGGCTTCCTCCCACCAACACACACCACACCAAATCCTTCCAGTTTCCCGTACTCCTTGTAGTAACTATGCAGTCCTTCCCAAGTGGAAAAAACCGTTCCAACTGCAGGTGCATCCACTTTACCAGGACAGCCACCATCATCCTCATCCCCAATATTTTTCCCTAACTGAGTGCCCCTAGTAATGATACATTCATCCTCTAACTGAGTGCCACCAGTAATGATACATTCATCCTCTTCACCACCTTCAATAATGTCAGTGAAACCACTGATCATACATTCATCCTCATCACTATCTCTAACCACCTCGTCACCCTCCTCTTCCTCTTCACCCTCAACATCATGTTCATCCAACTCGTCATCATCAAAACAACAATCAACATCATTTTCCAAATTTAATTTATCGACCAAATCAATGTTCTGCAGACATTACATTTACAAGTACCTAATTCAAACTTTTTCACAACAAACATTTACCTTGTAAAACAATACCAACATAACATAACAATATACCATATCATTTGTAATACAATGAATCTACCAAAAAACAACAACAATATACCAACAATAAATCCATACTGGAGCAACCGGTAACCAACTTCCAGACTTTCAGTCGGATATAATCCAGAAAGAATTTCAACCAACATTTATAAAATGAAAGCAATTACATGGATCTTAACAATCTGCACTCAATTCTTAACACATACACATAACTCTTTATTCCTCGGTGTATGAAAAAATGGAACTCCGTTTCCCGTTTTTCTCACGTGACCCCTTTTCCGTTTCCATCATTTTCCTTTATTTTTCATTAACAGGCGAAATTCCTTTTATACCCCCGGCTAGAGACATATTTGCATCTAGTTGCTAGATGCTGAGAAGCGGCCTCTCCTCAAGAAACAAATTAACAAAAGTCCAGAAAATCTCAGAGCAAGCAAGCAAACTACACAGAAACCTGCTTAAATATGGCGTATTCAACTGCTCGTCGAACCCTTACAACTCTCCTTACTCGAACATATTTGCGCAACTCTTCATCACCTTCTTCAATTCTATCTCCCAAAACTCGATCCTCCCTCTCCTTCCTTCAAACCCATTTTCAACCCTTAATTTCTCCCAATTCAGCTCCGATTCAAATTCGGCCCAAATCAACCGGGTCGGGTTACTCACCACTCAATGACCCGTCTCCAAATTGGACCAATCGTCCCCCTAAAGAAACCATCTTATTGGACGGTTGCGATTATGAACATTGGTTGATTGTAATGGAGTTTCCTACTGATCCTAAACCTTCTAATGATGAAATGATTGACTCTTATGTTAAAACCCTAGCTCAAATTGTTGGCAGGTTGGTTAATTTTTCTGGGTTTTTGGTTTAATTGCTGTTTTTGATGGTTTTGATTAATGGGTGTTTTTGTTCTTTTGGTTTGGGGCAGTGAGGAGGAGGCAAGGAAAAAGATTTACTCTGTTTCGACTACGACGTATACTGGGTTTGGTGCTTTGATTTCTGAAGAGCTATCTTACAAGGTTAAAGGTAATCGAATTCGGGTTTTGGGGGTTTAGGGTTTAAGCTATATAAATTTCATGTGTTGATTGAATATGTCTAATTTTGCAAGGCAATGTCTCATAATAGATATGTTTATGATTAGACAATTGTAAAGTACATTTCATGATTTCTAATTTTCTATGATGTAATCTCTCAATTGTATAGCAAGCTTTCAGCTTTGTATTATGTTAATCTCTGATGTTGATTAGATCTGCTTAGTTTTGAAAGGCAATGTCTTAAATTACAGTTTATAATTAGATAATTGTACAAAATTTAGTTTTATATGATTGCAAATTTACGGGGTAGAATTCCCGTAGCATGTATAATATATTTCATGATTTCTATGATATGATTTCTTAATCGGATAACAAGCTTTTTTATTCTGTATCCTGTAATTCGTTACGTTATACCAGATGGCTGTTAGGTTGTGAGATTTTGAAACCTCTTTGCATACACAGCATTTAACAACAGCAATTTGAAAATGAATGATATGACTTTGTTCAGAAGTTTGGTAGTAGTTTTGTTTCTTCAGTCTTAGTAACGAAAGAGATCAAGATATGAGCTGCCAGTTCCTGGATGTGCTTATGAAAGAGCCTCGGTGGTTTCAATGTTGTCTTTGGTGTCTTTCTTTGACAAATCAGAGGAAATTTCCTAATTGTGTTTTTGTTTTGTAAAATTCTTTCTTGCTCGGATTGGGTCGTGAGTAAGCTAAATTGCTTTTATGTTTTATCTATGAGTTCTACATTCCTAATAAGTAGTTTGCCAGCGGTATCTTGATCGGAGTTTGGTTGCTCTCATCTGTCATACCCACTGCAATTATTTTCACTATATGTTATAGTTAGTGTGTTAATTGGGTCAAGTAATCAACATTTGGTTTGTTCTTTTTGTGACAGCCCTACCTGGTGTCCTTTGGGTCTTGCCTGATTCTTATCTTGACGTGCCAAATAAAGATTATGGAGGTGGGTAGTAAATGCAAGAGATGATCTCACAAAACATTCTTCTGTCGCAATTTTTTTCATTTCATTATAGTTGTTTATAGCTGAAGAGTGTTTGTCTTTGATCTGTAGGGGATCTTTTTATTGATGGGAAGGTTATCCGAAGGCCACAATATGATTATAGTGAGAGGCAGCAGAATAGTAGACTTAGGTCTCGTTCAAGGTATGATAGGCGCCGTGAAAAAGTGCAGAATGTGGGTAGAGCACCAATACAGACACAACAACAAAGTTGGACACCAGACAACACGCAGACAATGCAGCAGCCAATATCGACAAATGTCCCGGATACAAGTTAAAGTCATGGCTTCATGGAGAAAAATCAGAAAATCCTGGCCTGAATTATTAGAAAGTATATTAAATCACCATAGGGACTATTTGATCTTTTCAAGTGGTATGTTTTTCGTTTAGCCCATTTTAATACATAAGTTTGAACTAGGATTTTTTATTATAAATTTTCTGTGTGATCCAAACACTAACCGAGTAACCCCTATAATACTGTCTAAATAACCCTTAGAGCACTAATGAAGTAACCCCTAATGGCTGGCCACACTGGCTACCACATATAAAAATTAATATTGATCACAATGAATTCATAATAATTAACTAACCAGGATTAATCTCTTCAAGAATATCGACAATTTCCATCACGTTAAATGCAAAAAATCAATGGAAAAAATTATTGGAAAAAAAATCCAAGAACTGAGGAGAGAGAAAATAAGAATTTGAAAAAAAAAAAAATCGAGAAAGAAATAAAAAGAAATCAGATTATAAAAAAAAGAAAGAGAGATTCTTTAAAGAAGGAAACAAAATATTAACAAAGAAGAAGAAGTAAATGGCAGGAAAAAGAAGAAGTGAGGAGAGGTTATGCGTTTATTTGTATATATGACTATATGAGTGCGTTTTAATAGACCAGGGTGCACATAAAATTTATAATGGAAAAAAAAATATCAAAGAACAGAGGAGATAGAAAATAAGAATTTGAAAAAAAGAAAAAAGAATTAAAATCGAGAATTAAAAAGAGATCATACTTAAAAAAAAAAAAAAAAAGAGAGAGAGAGAGAAAGAGAGAGAGAGAGAGATTCTGTAAAGAAGGAAAAAAAACATTAAAAAGAAAACAAAGAAGAAGAAGAAAAAGTAAATGGCAGGAAGTAGGAGGAAGAGGAAATGAAGAGAGTCTGTGTTTTATTTGTATATGGGTGCGTTTCAATAGATGTGCACTTAAGATTATGTACATTTGCAAGATTGACTTGAGTTGAACTTAGAAGATAACCAGAGTTTGATGTTTTTGAGTGGGCCTTGTTGTAAAAATTTGGAAAGACGTCCACAGTGGTCAAACTTATGGCGTGATCTCTATTTTTGGTGCTTTTAGAG
The DNA here is from genome assembly GCF_948465745.1 of Chenopodium album. Lineage (NCBI taxonomy): Eukaryota > Viridiplantae > Streptophyta > Magnoliopsida > Caryophyllales > Amaranthaceae > Chenopodium > Chenopodium album. The sequence goes on from NC_137856.1 coordinate 11,836,156, forward strand.
CAACAAGGAATTTTGTGATCTCTATTTTGCCAAGTAAGGGTTTGTTCTAAGCTGAATAGAGTTGAAGTGAATTGTTTATGAGAGAAGGAAATTAGAAACTGAACTGAATTGATTGGAGTTGAAATGAATTGATTGGAGCTAAACTAGACTGAACTGAACTGAAGAGAACATGCCCTAAATTGATTGAAAGACATCATAGTAGGAAGTTTTTATTTACAAAAACCCGGAACTTATTTCATACGGAGTATGTTATTTGATTTTGACTTAACTTGAATTAATTAAACTTGAAGGTTTTCTAGTAAATTACCTTTGACAACCTTTATTTTTAAAATGGTACTGCCGAGCTTGTTAAAATTATTTTTAAACTTAGCTATTTTTGTTGTGACTATTTTCAAAGAAAAATGATACTTTCTAGGTATATAAAGTTCTAAGGGGTTACATGTAATTATGTAACTATGTAACCGGTTGTAACTTATAAGTGGTGTACGGAGTATTAATCAATTATTGACACGTGATTTTGTTACACATTTTCAAATTAAATATGACGATGTTTTCATTTTCCCATTACATTGACTAAGTTATATACGATGGGAGCTTTTTTTAGTAGAGTTAGGATCCAAAAAATGGAATTGTTTTCAATTTTGTAATTTGATTTTGATTAATATTGAACTAAATGAACTCAAAAGTTAATATGGTAAACTAAATTCAACAATAAGGTCAACAACAATAATAAGGAATCTATCAGGAACATTGAGGAGTGGAAGATGCATATATCAAGTCAATTTCAACAATCCCAAACAGTTAAGAAGATGAGAAAATATTTATGGATTATAACCAATGAAGAAATAACCAAACTTTAGATTACAATTCAAGGTCTTAAGGGAAGATGACCACCGACTAGGCAGGGTTCTCTTCAAACGCTCTCTCTCAATTCAATGGTTCTGTAAGCGGACACTAATGAACAAATTCTGCTGGTTGGACCATGGGATCAGGAAATGATCTCAACGCACACTAATAAACTCCATCAATAGAAGAAACAACATATAGTAATACACATCAGCTAGCAAGTTCAGTAATATACATACTACGAATAATTAACCTTTAATATTCTGCCCACTAATATAGCATCCAGGCAAAATGATTTTGGAGCCCTTCAAGTCCCTTCACTTTCACTCTCTGGAATAAGATTGCTCTTCATCAAATGATCTGCATTGTCATTCTTTTTTTTTTTCCCCCTTTCAAGATGTGTAAAATAGCTTTGATCAAACAGAAAGTCTCGGGTTTGTAATTTGTCTACCTCTCATTCAATAGAATAACAAGTTCTTGCCGCTATTCATTTGGGTCTCTAACTTCAATATTGGTGTATGTGTTTGTTATATCATCTGAAGTTTGGACAAAAATTCTAGCTTAGGAATTTGGAACTGATGAAGAGAACCTATGCATAATATAAAAAATAGGTTCCTTTGCAAAGAATGGAATAAGAACAATTATATTACCAAAAACTTGATTTTATGATGCTTTAATTAAGTTCCAAAAAAAAAAAAAAAAAAAAAGGAAAATTTTCTTTGGTGAACTAACTTTTTAATTTTCTAAGTGGTAAACGTTCTTAAATTTTATTATCCATGGTTAACTTAACTTTTTAATTCTAAATCAATTATAACACTAATGATTAATTTAACTAAACATTTAATTATAGTTAGTTAGTTTTTTTTTTTTTACATTTATCTTAGAAATCTTTTTTTTTTTAAAAATCACCTATTTCTCCACTTCTCCCTCCCCCGCCCCCACCCACGCCGGCGCACCAGCCGCCCAACCCTCCTTCACCGATGCGTCGTCCTCCCCCACCCTGGAAATGCCGACCTTTCCAACCCCAGCCGGCAACAGCCTTCCCCCACCCCCACCTTCTCTCTTCCCCCAACTTACACCTCCCATTTCCCCACCTAACAACCCACAGCCTTCCTCGCCCCACCTTCTCTCTTCCCCCAACTTGACACCTCCCATTTAATTTAGTCATGAGATATATTCAAATCATATTACTACTACTACTACTACTACTACTACTACTTTTAAAATCAATTATATCCTAATCTAATTATTAAATCAATTATTATCCTTTTGGAATATGCTCAAATATGTCCAAATAAATCTTTATCCAAAATTAACCACTTTAATTATGGATAATTACCAATTTAACAACTTTAAATATGGAAAATATCAAATATAACAACTTTTGAAAGATTTGATTTTATCCCAAAACAAAAGATTTTATCAAAATAAAACTGATTTTATCCCAAAATAATTTGTAAGTATCTTGAAATAATTTTTCAAAACAGATTTTTTTTTAAAACCGCAAGCCACCACTGCTGGCCACCGAGGTTGGCTAGCTGAAGCTAGCCACGGTGGCTTGTTGCCATGATAGCAGCCACTGCCAGCAGCGTGGCAGCTGTTTGTGCTGGGGCTTCAGACCACCATGCGTGGCCAGCCAAGACTAGCCACGGTCGCGCAAGTCAGCAGCACCCCAGCTGGAGCCGTGGCAGCAGCTGTGCAACCCTTGCACGCTGCTGTCACAGTCACCCTGGACCTCCGCCTTCCCCTCCCTCCCTCTAACCACGTGGTCGGCAGCTGCCGTGGCTGCGCCACCCAGCCGCGGTTGCCGACCTTAAAACTGATTTTATTTTTGTGTTTTAATTTAATTAAAAATAAAATTTATCATAATTAAATTAAATCAGTCCAAAAATTAAAATTAAATCATATTTAACTATAAATTAGGGTTTATCATAAAATTAATCCCAATTTAATTCTAGCTTTTAAAATTAAATCGATGATCATACAAAAAACATTTTTATGCATAAATTAATTCGATTAAAATTATTAAACATAAAACAATGCAAATCAAATCAAAAACAAGCACAAAAATCATATTTTAGGGCTTGGAGTTTTCGAATAATTCGAATTTAGGGTTTTAGGGTTCGAAAATTTTCGAATATATTAGGCTTAATTCGGTCCTCTTTATGGCTATTTGAGCATAATTAAATTACATCTGATTGATTCCAAAAGTTTAATCACATTAAATATAATAATTGAACCATAATTAAATTAATTTCTCCCTCTTGATTGATTATAAAATAAACATGGACATCAAATAATCGTATTATTATAATCTAACGCGTTCATGCAAGAGGCTAACTGATACCACTGTAGGAGTTTATAGGTACTACGCAGCGGAAAACAAGAATCATATTCATAAAGCACCTGATCCAAGAATCGCATATATAATACATACACAAGACACATAATCATACCGTTGATGCGTGAATTTCACGTAGCTATTTGATAGGCATATCAGGGAGAGAATAGAGCCCCAAGTGTTGCTCCTCTACTTAGTCCACGAGCTTTGAACGAGCCGTCCACCAATACTAGATTGGTCGAGTAATTGAGGAAAACTGCGATCACTACCTTTTAGGACTAACCGACCACCACGAGCCACCACCCCCACGAATCACCAAGGAGAGACGCCGAGAAGGAGAGAGCCGTGAAAGAGAGGAGAGGAGAGGAGAGTTTGAGAGTGCTAGGTCTCGTGTTTGCTAATTAGGGTTTGTTAATTGCATACATGCAAACCCTAGGCACCTAGTCTATTTATAATCTCATTATAATTAGACTAGGGCACAAAGCCCAAAACTCTCTTACCCTACTCCATATGGCCGACCATACTAGAGGATGAGGCCCATTATAGGCCTTGTCTTCTCGTGCCCGATCTAGACCCTTTGTGTGACCTTATAGGATTCGTCCAATTGGGCTTTGGCCTATTTTACTAGTCCAAAGATCGTTAGTACTATACCTCTAGCTAAGATAAAACGACGACCCAAATGTCCGGACTTAATTATCTCTATAATTTGATCCATTTATATATCTATTAATTGCACACGACAAAGACATAAATCCTTCACAACCATATTTCAGATTTCCGTGTTTTGACATAATGACATTTTACCACAAAGAACATTCTGTCCAGAATTATATTGATTATTGACTTCAAATACAACATTTTATTTGTAAGGGAAAGAAAAAGCTTAAATATGTTGAAAAGAAACAAGAGAAAAGGTAAAGCATTCTAAAATGAATTCTTGCTATCTGTTTCTAGAATGTTAGAGTGAGGCTCCGACAAACACTTCAAGAAATAATCTTTCTGCATGACAAATTGACAAGTATTTTAAAAGGGAAAATAAAAAGATTCAGTACACCTATTAGAAGCAAATCATTAAACAAGCAATATGACAAGGTTGTCGTAATAGAACAATTTCATAAAATGTAAATCTGATGGATTTCCTCTTAATTCGATGATTCCAACTCTCAAGTGGACATAATTATAAATTGGAAAATTTGACAATTACCACCTTCCGTTAAATGGCCTATGTTGCATACAGTGGGTTAGGATTAACAAAATCGAATTGTATCCAATTATGTGATTTGATTTTGACTTATATTGGACTAAGAGTCTGTTCACATTTACTGAACCGAGCTGAACTGAACTAAACTGATTGGAGCAAAACTGAACTGAACTGAACTGAACTGAGCTAAGCTGAAATGAATATTTTATGAGAGAAGGAAATTGGGAGCTGAAATGAAATGAATTGATTAGAGCTTAACTGAACTGAACTAGAGCTGAACTCAACTGAACTGAACTGAAATTAAGTAAATGAGAACAGGCCCTAAATGAACTCAAAAGTTGATATATGGTAAATTAAATCCAACAAGGTCAGAAAAATCTATCAGGATTCAGGAACATTGAGAAGTGGAAAATGCATATACAAAGTAATTTCAAGAATCTCAAACAATTTAAAAATAAGACTGTTTTTTTGGGGTATACAATTCAAGGATTTAAGGGAAGAAGAACCACCTACTACTAGGCAGGGTTCTCCTCTAACGCTCTCAAGTCTGTCGCAGTAACAGAAACTTATACGAGTAAACTCCTTGCCTTCCAATATTACAACAACAAAGCCTGTAGCTCTATGATGTTTTTGTAAATAATATCATGTCATTCTTTTTTTGTTCCCTTTCAAGATATATAAAATAGCTGGATCCAACAACAAAGTCTCGGATTTGTAATCAGTCTACCTCTCATTTAATTGAATAACTAGTTATTGCTTCTATTCATTTGGGTCTCTAACTTCCTTCATTCTAATATTGGGGCCTGTCATATCATCTGAAGTCTAGACATAAATTCTCTCTTTGGAATTTTGAACAGTTGAAGAGAACAGATATCAAAAATAGGTTGCTTTGCAAAGAATTGATTAAGAACCATTATATTACCAAATATGAATTTACAACTCTAGAGCTCAAGGGAGAAAGAGCCACCTACTAGGTAGGGTTCTCCTCAAACACCTTTAAGACAATCCCGGTAGATCTATAAACATTGACAGCTCTTTTGGGTTTATTCCCTAAAACATCATTCAGTGGACTTCTATTCTTATACTTGTACATAGTACCATAAAAGATATATTTGAGGAAATCTTGTAATTTGTAGCCTTCCAATACAGCGAAAGCAACAAAGCCTGCAACTGCTGCCATATATAGCACTTGATCTGATAAAGCACATTCTTTCATTACACCATTTCCTAGGAGCATGTAGAATAAGATGTTGAGATTCTGACATATTGGTAATCAGCCTACCCTCAGAGTGGCTATCCAGTATACTTTCAATGATCAGTTCAAGCAGCCATTGAAGTTTTTCTCACATTATTATCTTTCTCCAGTACCAGCTAGTATCATAATATATCACGCATAATACAAAGATGAGAACCAGAAAGGCTTAATGCTAAATTCACAAACCTTTTGGATTGGTAACTGTAAAAAAAAGAAAAACAAACAAAAAAAAATCACAACCATATTTCCGAGTTTCATGTTTTGACATAATGACATTTACCACAAAGAAAATTCTGTCCAAAATTATACTGATTCTTGACTTCAAATTTAGCATACTATTTGGAAGGGAAAGAAAAAGGTTAAATATGTTGAAAACAAAAGAGAAAAGGTAAAGCATTCAAAATTAAATTCTAGCTACCTGTTATTACTTGAAAGAGAAGCTAGCTTCTGGAGTAGTTATAGTGGGGCTCCTACAAACGCTTCAAGAGATAATCTTTCCGCATGACAAGCATTTTAGAAAAAAGAAAAAAATACAGAACAGCTATTAGAAGCATATCATTAAACAAGCAATTTGACAAGGTTGTTGTAATAGAACAATCTGATTAAATGTAAATCTGATGGATTTCCTCATGATTCTTATGATCACTATTCTCAAGTGGGCAATACTTATAAATTTGCATAGTTATTTACTCATTCAAACTTGCAAAAAAAAAAAAAAAAAAAAAAAAAAAAAAACAAAAACTTTGCGCAGTCATGTTTTGGATTAGACTAGCAATTGCAAAAAGGCCAAATCAATATAACAGATACTACTTGCAAAAATCTAAGTTGAACTGGAGTTTAATATATTCTCCATATTGTCAGTCCTACTATACTAGACCTCCTGGAAATTAAGAACTCCAAAAGTTTTGCATAATTGATTTACAATTGAATTCATCAATCTTGAAAAATTTTATAAACAACTGTTGAAAGGAAAATGTTTTACCTGTTGCAGCCCCACTCTTTTGTTACAGACAACCCTTTCCATTTTGTTACAACTCCCTATTTCAAGACAGACTAAATCAAAATGAAAAATTATAAGGTTTCTGAAGTTATTTCAGAAGTTACAGACAACCCTTTCCCTTTTGTTACAATTTTTCCGTGTTTGCATGACCAAAGGACGGTAATACTAATAGTACATATCACATATGCATATATACTAGTAACCCAAAATTTAAAATCCAAATGTGAATAAATGAATAATACGTGTAGACATTACCTTAGCTTTGACCTATGACCAGTTGAGTTATGATTAATATGAACACTGAGTAAACGAATTTTCCGGGCACTGATTTTAGAAGTCGGGCTCTGAAGCAAATTTAAAAATGGTGTTAAAGAGATGATAAGCAGGCATCCATTCTTCAAAAATGTTACAAAATTAAAAGTGAAAAGACGACAATAACAATAATAACCCCTATTTTATCTTTCATACCTATGTTGGGAATATGTTGGATATTTGACCAGTTAGCACCATTCTTGCTCTTGCATTCATTCATCAACTCTGGGCTACATTCCCATATATGAAGTTTGGTTAAGGAGGTGAGGTGGCGCATCTCTTCTGGCATCGTTTTCAATTTTGGACACTGCACAATAATCAGGGATTGGAGAGATGATAAACCACCTATTGATGGTGTTAGGCTTTCCAAATTATCACAACCCCAAAATTCAAGGGAATAGAGGGATGATAAGCATCCAATCCCGTATGGCAGCTTCACTACCTTTGGGAGTTTAGATAATCTCAAGTAACGGAGAGTGGGAGCAAGGTATCTCCATGGCATCTCTATGTCACTTCCCTCATCATTAACGCATCCTTCTTCAATGTTGTTGATGACATCATCTTCAACCTTCAATTCCAACTCAGATAGTTCATCCAATTTAAGAGTTTCGAGGGCAGTGAAATGCTCCCATACTCCTCGACCTGATATACTCTTCAGATTATTGCAATTATAAATTAAAAAGGAGCTAAGAGAGGACAGGCTGCCGCTTTGGAACACCTCACCCACTTCTAAGTTCAATCTCTCCATTTTCTGGTCATCGCGAATCTCAAGAAGAGAAAGATGGTGGAAAGATTGGATGGGTAGAGAATTAAGATATGCTGCGTTATCTAACGTAACTTCCCTCAATCTTCCATATCGTCCTTCCTCCTTTTGCCAAGTAGTCTCCCTCATAATTGGGCCCAGCTCTTCATTAAATCCGCGCAACAACAATTCTTGCAGTTCCGGACAGAAAGGAAAAGTTGTCAAATTTGGACAATCCCATATATAAAGGTGTGAAAGCATTGGTGCTTGTGGTGTCTCACCCTTCCCTGATTCTGATTCCGACTTCCACCATCTCTTCAAATTTGGCATATTGTGAAGCATCAGCTTTTTAAGGGATGGAAAGAATATCGACTCTCCATCTTCTGATCCACTAATAATATTACTGCTACTCTCCATATACTCCACTTGATTCAAACCATCAAATTCAAGGAGTTTCAAATGACGCAGTTGACTCATCATTGGAATATGCTCTAACCTTTTACAACCACGAATTGCTATTTGAACAAGATTTGGGAGACAAGTATTGAGATTCATCATCCAGGTTGGAAGCGTCACTCTTGGATAATCACACAACTCTAACTTTCTAAGCTTAGAGTCGGGTTGTAGGCCTTGGAGCAATTCTTCTGCATTATTACTCTCTTCTGTTTCCCACTTGTACATAATTTCCCACAAATTTCGACTTTTAAATAGCATTCCCCTTCCTACTGCATTGTATGTTACACCTTTTTTAATTATAATTTGCATAGTGCGACTATAATTGGTGAAACCATCCAAATCTTCAAGCTGACCAACACCAGTTGACCTCCAATTCCAACCAGCATTGCTTGTTTCACTTCCACTCACTACAAACATTGTCAACTTTTGAAGAGATATCATGGTATTCATCCCTGGAGGCATATGTGTTAAACTCATGCAACCATAAATATCAAGGTGCCTAAGATTAACTAATTTCCTCAACTCCCTTGGCAACTCTCCTAGATACATACATTCACACAACTTTAATGTTTGCAGGTTATAAAGCTTGGTAATGGATGAGGGCAATACAAATAGATATCTATTGTATGAAAGGTCAAAATACCTAAGATGCACCAAGTCACCTATCATGCTTGGCAACTTTAATAATCGATTTCAATTATTTAAGCGCAATACCCTTAAATATTTTACTTTTGATACACCCCGCACAAACGGTCTTAAAGAGAAATCAATATCCTCTATACATAGAAATGTACGCATCCTTTGCATATTGTTCAACTTACCAACAAGATCTTTAGGGGTACTTCCATCAATGTATACATGGCGAGTTTTCTCGTTAAAACAACTTGTACTATAAGTGCACGATAATATTTCTGTCCCTGCTACTTCTTTGGCAAGATCATGAATTAGATCATGCATTTTGCATGATACAATTTCATAAGTAGTACCTTCGGCTAATTCCACATCTTGGAAGAAGCACCTTTCCAGTAACTGCTGGAAGTACTTGTCACCTGCATCTTCAAAACTCTCCCCATTGGATGGAATAATGAAGCCTTGAGCCATCCAAAGACAGATCAAATCCTCCTTGATAATCTTGTAATCCTTGGGGAATATAGCACAGTAACTGAAGCAGCTCTTCAAATGAAACGGAAGATAATTGTAACTGATCTTCAACATAGGTACTATGTCATTGGTATCATCTTGTACAATGTTTGCCAAGTCAGTATTTTTCAAATTCTCCCACCTACACTCATCCTGATCTCGAAGAAGACTTCCCACCATCCTTATGACAAGTGGAACATTTGCACACTTTCGAACTATCTCTTTTCCAATGTCAACTAATTCTTTCTTCACTGGATGTTCCTCCGGTTTAAGTGCCATTTTAAAAAACAAATCCAAAGATTCATCGTCAGAGAGACCTTCCAATTCATGCGTCCAATGACTTCCCACAACATCAGCTACCTTTTTGGAGCGAGTTGTCACTAAAATTCTGCTGACCCTTCCACCCCCAATCAACAGATTTCTCAACTCAAGCCACTTCCTGGAATCCTCATTCCACACGTCATCCAAAACAAGGAGATATTTCTTCCTATCCAGTTCTTTCCGAAGGTTCATTTGAAGCTGCTCCAAATTCAGCTGGTCTTGCTTGATTTCAGGATTTGCAGCTGCAAGAATTTGACCAACAACCGCTTTGACATTAAAATCAATAGAGACACAAACCCACATCTTCAGAGGGAATTCCTTCACAACCATCTCGTTATTATAAACCTGTCGGGCCAGAGTGGTTTTCCCCAAGCCTCCAATCCCAACAATACTGACAACAAACAAATCCTGGTCAACAGTCTTGTTGAGTAGCATTTCCGTCACTTCTTGCTTGTCCTTCTCCCTCCCAATGACTCCATCTTCCTCGCTCAAAAAGGAATGAGTTTCCCTTGCGTTAATTCTCAACTGCTTGGCATCAAGACCAACAGGGTGTCTCAAGCCAAAGTCATATCGATGATCTTTGACAATATCCTCCAACATCCCCACTATGTTTTCAATCTCTTGAGACCAATTGAACGCAAAACGAAGTTGATTAGAGCGAGAGAAGAAAAGACATACCTCATTACACACCTTGTTGCTATTACAGGGCCTGAGTTTCTTGAGATGACCAAGGGTGGCAATCTCGTCGAACAAGTCATCGGCTCGGTAAAGAGCTTCCTTAAGCCTCCGGAGCTTGTTACGTTCAACATGGGTAAAACGGTACTGCTGATGGTGCTCTTGTTCTTCAGCATCGAGGAGCACGGCCTCGATAGCGGACATGGTGTCCTTGAGTTTGTCAAGCTGAGTTTCCAAACCCAATATAGCTTCAATTTGGTCCCAAATGGGAGAAGCTAGTTTTTCAATGACAGTTTGCACCAGTGAAAGACTTCCTGACACATCCATATCTCACTTTTGTTGGTGGAAAATAGAATGAGTTTTTGTTTCTTTTAGGAAATAGTATTGTATTTGTGGGTGAATCAGTGAATGTATTGAATATGTAAGGCAGAGGTTCTTATATTTCAAAGACTTTAATGTAGTCTGTAAGTCACGAAATTAAATAAGCTCTTCAAGATTGTACTGGTCACTCAAATTTTTGTAATCAATCATGGATACCCTTTCTTTATTCTTTTCTTTTCTTTTCTTTTTGTAGTAATTGGATGGAAACCCTTTCTTTATTCTATCCTTTTCTTTATCCTTTTCTAAAGAATGTCTAATATTTTTAAGATTCTTTTGCTAGAATGTTTACTAATATTATTATGATGAAGTCTTCCAAGATTGTTTTGCTCGGCATTTTCCCACCTTATAAAAAGTACAAGATTATTCTTATGAATAGTGTTATGTCCATTATACCCTTTAAAATGCGTATTTACATATATACCCTCATTAGTATGTATAACTTTTTAAAATGAATAGTGTTTGGACAATTATATCAGCTAAAATGTTATATTACTTATTTGCCCTCATTAATGATTATTACCTCTTTATTTTTACTCTTAAGAATAATGTGTGGACATTTATACCCCTAAATATATCTATTTATATATAATTTCTCTCGTTATGTTGCTAATAATTAAATTTGTGATGTAAGATCAAACCGAAAGAGACTCCAAATATGACTAGCTATGATGCACGCATCGCGCGCATTAGCTACCCTAGTTTATTTTTTTTTTTTAACCCAAACCGAAGAAAATATTATTAGCCTTCCAGGCAAATAAGGTCTGTTACAACAAATTAAAGATTGGAATTTGGAAGTCTGCTTTTTTTTTTTTGGAATAAAAATTTTTACTAGCTCAGATATTTACTACTAGTATATACCAGTATAGTTTTGACACAATGACTACTAATAATATTTTTTGACACAATGAAAAAAGCAAAAATGATTACTAATAATATTCATTCACGAATTTTTTTTTTTCTAAAAAAAGGTGAAAGTTTATAAGTTACTATATATTTGGGATTGATTCTCACTATTCGCAATAGTAATGAGCTGAGCTATGATGTTTTCATAACATATTTTGTTATTTTTATTAAAAGACAGTCAATTTGGGGTTAAGTTTACTACATTACTATTTTTTAGAGATAACTTTTAGTCATTGTCTATAAACTTTGTTTTTTCTAAAGAATATTCATTATTTTTCATGATTGTTTTGCTTGAGTTTTGCTATCACTAAATACAAAATACATACCCTGTTATGAAATATATAGAAATTAGAGGATTAAGAGAAGAAGGTAATAAGAGAAGTATTACTACTTTTATGTATTACTCTTGGTAATATTTTTTGTGTATCATACAAGTGAAATTACATGGCTATTTATAGTAGTAAAAACCACTATTACATTGTGGGCTATAACCTTAGAGGGTGGCAATTAGGGTTGGCTACTACATTAAATGTAATGAAGAAATTGGAGTGTGGACATTCACACCTTGACTAAATTAATTAACTCTTAACACTCCCCCTTGAATGTCCATACAGAATAGGGTATATGTTGCCTCGTTAAAACCTTGCTAGGTAAAACCCTTTAGGATAAAAGCCATAGCTAAGGGAAAAGAGTACAACAATATATTACTATATGCTTTAGTGTACTGCCTCATTAAAAACCTTGTCAGGAAAAACCCATTGGGATAAAAACCTGATCGAAGGGAAAAAGAGTGCAGTGCATATAATGCTCCCCCTGATTTTAACATAGTTTATGAAGACAACGCATCCCAATCTTGTGGACCAACCGCTCAACACTCTTCGAAGGTAGGGACTTAGTAAACAAGTCTGCAAGATTATCAGATGATTGGATCTGTTGGACATTTATCTTCTCTTCCTTCTGCAAATCGTGTGTAAAGAACAGTTTTGGGGATATATGTTTAGTCCTATCACCTTTAATATATCCTTCAGTTACTTGTGCGATACATGCAGTATTGTCTTCGTAAATGATGGTTGGACTTTTAGTTACTTCTTTCATCCCACATTCTTCTTGGATATTGCCGATCATTGACCTTAGCCATACACACTCACGTCCTGCTTCATAAAGGGCAATCAACTCAGCATGATTTGATGATGTCGCAGTTAAGGTTTGCTTTGTTGATTTCCAAGAAATTGCAGTTCCACCATAGGTGAACAGATATCCAGTTTGTGACTTGGCGTTTTGTGGGTCTGATAGATATCCAGCATCTGCATATCCGATGAGGGTGGCATCTTGCCTTGATTGATAAAACAAACCAAGATCTTTTGTTCCTCGTAGATATCGTAGTAAGTGTCTTACTCCTTTCCAGTGTCTCTTCGTTGGTGCGTTGCTAAACCTGGCTAACAAATTCACAGAAAAAGCTATGTCTGGTCTAGTATTGTTAGCTAGATACATTAGAGCCCCAATTGCACTTAGATATGGTACTTCAGGACCAAGGACATCCTCGTTTTCCTCTCGAGGTCTAAATGGATCATATTTCATAGTCAAAGACCGAACAATCATCGGGGTGTTTGTTGGGGTCGCTTTGTCCATGAAAAAACGTTTTAACACTCTTTCGGTGTAGTTAGACTGATGGACGAAAATACCATTATTTAAGTGCTCAATTTGCAATCCAAGGCAAAATTTAGTTTGTCCAAGGTCTTTCATCTCAAATTCTTTCATCAAGTATTTTGCAGTTATTTCAAGTTCATTTGGGGTTCCAATGATATTCAAGTCATCAACATAAACTGCAACAATTGCAAACCCTGATTGTGATCTCTTAATGAAAACACAAGGACTGATTTGATTATTCTTGAACCCTTCTTTCATAAGGTATTCACTAAGACGATTATACCACATCCTCCCAGACTGTTTTAATCCATAAAGTGACCTTTTTAATTTTATGGAAAGTAAATGTCTAGGCTTGTGGTTTACTGGTAATTTTAGTCCATCTGGGACTTTCATATAAATATCTGTATCGAGTGACCCATATAAATATGCGGTCACTACATCCATCAATCGCATCTTTAGTCCTTCTGAGACTGTCAAGCTTACCAGAAATCTTAACGTAGTTGCATCAACTACGGGAGAATATGTCTCCTCATAATCAATCCCTGGAATTTGAGAAAAACCTTGGGCTACAAGTCTTGCCTTGTATCTAACAATTTCATTTTTCTCATTTCGTTTTCTCACAAATACCCACTTGTATCCAACTGGCTTTACACCTTCTGGTGTAAGGGTTATTTTTCCAAACACTTCTCATTTTTCGAGTGACTTTAACTCTGTCTGCATTGCCTCTTTCCATTTTGGCCAATCATGCCTGCAACGACATTCTTCCACTGTTCTTGGTTCACTATCATTTTCGTCAGATGCCATTTCAATTGCAATGGAATATGCAAATATTTCATTTACGATAACATCATTTCTATTCCAATAATTCCTGGTAGAAACAAAGTTTATTGAAGTTTCATTGTTATCGATGTCATGGTCATCTTGTTCATCCCCTTTCGGATTATCATCTTTTTCTCTATTCTCATCTGTACTTTGTCTTTCTTGACCTTCCGTAAGGGGAATGTTGTTGATCTCATCAGGTCTTTTTAATTTTCTTGGTTTAGAGTCTTTTGAACCAAGTGGTCTTCCACGCTTTCGGCGTGCTAGAGATTCATTTCCAATGATCTTATCACCAGATGGAATTTCAATTCGTGCAGGGGCATTTTCAGCTGGTATATGTGATTTTGTCACTTTCTTTGCATCTATAAATGCATCAGGCAGCTGATTTGCAATGCTTTGTAAATGAACAATTTTCTGAACTTCTTGTTCACACATATTTGTTCGTGGATCAAACATTGACAATTGTGTTGCATTCCAAATGATTTCTATTTCTTTTTTTCGTGGGTCCACTTTCTCTCCCCCTAAGGCTGGGAATACTGTCTCATTGAAATGGCAGTCGGCAAATCTGGCCGTAAATAAATCACCGGTCATTGATTCAAGATATTTAATTATGGAGGGTGATTCAAATCCAACATAAATTCCCAGCCTTCTTTGTGGACCCATCTTTGTTCGTTGGGGTGGAGCAATAGGAACATACACCGCACAACCAAAAATTTTTAGATGTGAGACATTAGGTTCTCGACCAAAAACTAATTGTAGTGGTGAGAACTTATGATAAGCAGTTGGTCTCAATCTAATTAGAGTTGCCGCATGTATTATGGCATGACCCCAAGCAGATGAAGGCAATTTTGATCTCATCAATAATGGCCTTGCAATCAATTGTAGTCTCTTAATTAATGACTCAGCAAGTCCATTTTGTGTATGAACATGAGCTACTGGATGTTCTACAACAATTCCAATCGACATACAATAATCATTAAATGTTTGGGATGTAAATTCCCCAGCATTGTCAAGCCTTATTCTTTTTATTGTATGGTCTGGAAATTGTGCTCTTAGTTTAATAATTTGAGCAAGGAGTTTTGCAAAAGCAACATTTCTACTGGATAAGAGACTTACATGTGACCATCGAGTTGAGGCATCAATTAATACCATAAAATATCGGAATGGTCCACATGCAGGATTAATTGGTCCACAAATGTCTCCTTGAATCCTCTCTAAAAATGTTGGAGATTCAGTAGCAATTTTGTTCATAGATGGCCTTATTATTAATTTGCCAAGTGAACATGCAGAGCATGTTAATTCATCTGATCGAGGGATTTTGACATTCCTAATTGAATGTCCTACTGAATTTGCTATAATCTTGTGCATCATTCCTGTACCAGGATGACCCAAACGATCATGCCATAAATTTAGCAGATTCTTATTATCTAACTTCTGGTTAGATATCGAATTTATTTCAACTGGTCGTATATCTATATGATATAACCCTGAAGAATATGCTGGCAATTTCTCATACACATGTTTCTTGCCATGTTTTTCTGCCGTGAGGCATAAATATTCCTTTTGATCCACTATCATTGTTTCTAAATGAAAACCATTTTGACGCACATCTTTAAAACTTATAAGATTTCTTCGAGATTTACTCGAATATAAAGCGTCATTAATGATTAATTTTGTTCCATTTGGGAGTATTATGCAAGCTTTTCCAGAACCTTCTATTAGCTTGGCTGACCCAGAAATGGTATTAACATTTGCTTGAAATAATTTTAACTTTAAAAAATATTTTCTATCCTTCAGAATAGTGTGTGTTGTTCCACTGTCCAAAAGGCATTGAAATTTGGAACCAACTTCGGGCAGATCCATATCTTCATAAAATAATAAGTATAAGATTAGTTTAAGATAATTAAACTGGACTTACTTTATTAATGATGAAAAATTAAAAGTACATAACTTGAACATGAAAAAAAAACATACAAGAAAAGTACATAATGAAAACATAATACATATCATAGTAATTGATGAATTATCTAAACATGATTATTCTCTCCAAAGATAAATTCACCACCAGCTTCACCATTGTCTATGTGGAAATCAGACACATCAAGGCTAATTCCAGGGACATTTTCTTCATTAACATAATTTGTTTCGGCATGTTTTTCTTTCCCTTTAATGGAAGCCTGGTATAGTTCTACCAGATGTTTGGCCGTACGACAAGTACGTCCCCAATGTCCAGTCATGCCACATCTATAACATGTGTCTTTTCCTTTTGTGGTGGCTTGATTTTTGTTTCCTTGTTGATGCCCCCTTTGAGTGTTGTTTCTAGGGGGAAATTGGCCTCTACCACGGCCATAACCACGTCCACGGCCACGTCCACGGAAATTTCCACGACCTCTGCCACGGTTATTATATTTTCCACGTCCACCTCTATGAGCAACATTTGTCTCAGGTGGATTTGTGCTTTCTACAACATTTGTTTCATTGAATGCTTGAGACCCAGTTGGTCTTAGGTTGTGATTCTTCAATAGAAGATCATTATTCTTTTCAGCAACCAATAATGTAGAAATAAGCTCAGAATATTTTGCAAAGCCTCTTTCACGGTATTGCTGTTGCAATACAATGTTGTTAGCATGGAATGTAGAGAGTGTTTTCTCTATCATTTGCACTTCAGTGACTGGTTGATCACAATATCTCAATATTGATACGATTTTATATAGTGATGAATTATAATCACTGACAGATTTAAAGTCCTGAAATCTCAGGTTTGTCCATTCAAACTGTGCTGAAGGAAGGAGTACCCTTTTGTGGTGGTCATACCTTCCTTTCAGGCTATCCCATAGTTCTTTGGGATTTTCCACCATTAAATACTCAGTTTTTAAACTGTTATGTAAATGGTGCCTTAAGAGAACTATAGCTTTTGCTTTCTCTTGATCAGTAGGAACTTTAATTTGAGCAGGGGCATCTTTTTCGCTTCCTGGGATGGTAATTTCTTTGATTGTATGTTCCAATCCCTGAGCCTTTAAATTCATTTGGGCATCAACTGTCCATTCAAGATAATTATGTCCGGACAAGTCTAATACGTCAAATTGTCTTTTCATCAAGTCTCCCATTTTAACTACAATCAAATAGGTAATTATTATTAAGCCAATTAAGCAAGTGATAATTAAAGTAATCAAATTGTAATCATAATAATAATCCATTTAAAACATATTTGCTTCTCCCCCTTGGGTTATTATTATGATTTACATAAAGTTAAGCTAAAATTAAACATGATAATTACGTTAGTAACGACAACAACAATAATAACAATAACAATGATAATAATAACAATAACAATAAATACTACTACTATTACTACATCACCGACAACGACAACAACAACAACAATAATAATAATAATAATAATAATAATAATAATAATATTAATGACATACATTAATGATAAGACAAAAGAAACATTTATTATAACAAAATGCACTTATAATCTACCTAGAAGACAAAAAAACTTGAAGTACTACGGAGATTACATGCATGAATTCCCTTTGTCGAAAAACCGAGCGCTACTTATGTAAAATGATGAAAATCATCATTGCCATTAATAAAACTACTAGGGCCATAATTAAAACTAAATATAGTTTTAATTTCCTTAAATCTTCTTCAAAGGTAAAGGGGTGTGGTGGTTGTCGGTTGTCGACGGGGAACATGGTGTGTGACCGGTGTAAATGGAGGAGGAAGAAGAGGAGATAATTTGGGTAAAGTTTAAGGAGGGGATAAGGTTTGTATGGTGAAATAAGGGGGTGTAATCCGCCTTTTATAGGGGGGTAAATTATCCGTTTCAGCTTTACACTACTGTAAAAATATCATACAATGTTCTAGTAGACTGGTAAAATAATCGTAATCAAACTATAAATATTTACAAACGTAAATAAGTATCACACTGGGATGCAAGCCGTAGTGGTCCGAGAACCCTAATCTATTCATGAGGTCAAGGGTTCGAAAACTGAAAGAAACATAAAAGTGTGTAATCTAAAAATTAAATAAATATAAAGGCTGCATCATTTTTTTTCATTTCAGTAATTATGCACAAGTAAGTAAGTATAAACATGATTTGTGTGACCATGAAATTTACTCTATTAACATGCATACAACAAATATTTCCACATGCAAAAGTAATTATATATTACTTTCTATAACCATGCATGAGAGTTACCAAACTAAATATCATAAATAAGGTATGTATTGATATCCTCATTTTTAATCAACATGGCTAATTATGTGGAGTAATTTTGTGGAGAAATATATTATGAGTTTCTGGTATAGAGGATCCCATATGGGCAACTATAGAGCATACTCCTCAAAATATATTTTGTGAAAGAAATTGAATCTTTGTAAAAATTGGATAATCGGTATAAGTATACCTGATTGAAGATGGTGCTGATAACGTGTTATGAAATATATAGAAATTAGAGGATTAAGAGAAGAAGGTAATAAGAGAAGTATTACTACTTTTATGTATTACTCTTGGTAATATTTTTTGTGTATCATACAAGTGAAATTACATGGCTATTTATAGTAGTAAAAACCACTATTACATTGTGGGCTATAACCTTAGAGGGTGGCAATTAGGGTTGGCTACTACATTAAATGTAATGAAGAAATTGGAGTGTGGACATTCACACCTTGACTAAATTAATTAACTCTTAACATACCCCTCATTTTCTTTGTATATCTCAAGGTTATTTTGCTTGACTTGTAGTCATTGGAAATATACCTTTCTTTTGTTTCCCCCTTATTTCAAAGAATATCGATTACCTTTCACTATTGTGTTGCTTGGGTTAATTTCGCATTAGATATTCCTTCTCTTTTCTTTTCTAAAGAATGACTGAATATTGTACTTGAAACATGTTTTACTTGAATTTTGTAGTAATTAAATAAAATATTGGGGGTGATGTTGGGGTTTGGTGAGTCCGACTCACCGCGGAAACGACCCCGACCCAAGGAACCACTCGTAATTAATAAAACCATAAAGCATAAATAAACATAAGAAAAGGAAGAACGAATCATACCCTTGAAGCGAGCTTCGCCCTCTCAAAACGGGCTCTTACTTGAAAGCCTTGAGCACCGCAAATGCTGTGCCTCCAACGGTATCCACCCACAAAGGACGAACATGACTTTTTAGGTCCGTTACCTTGGAATTAGCAAGGTCCGACCAAAACCCAAGTGTTAATGGAGTTTAAGAGTTTTTCCAAAATATGGAATGCTCTAGTGCTCTTTCTAACTCCCACTAAAGCACTTTATTCCAAACCCCAAGGTTGGTATTTATAGAGGAAAGTATGAGTGGGAAATTCTATCCCATCAATGTGGGATCATGAATTTCTACAAATTAATTTAAAGCTAAATTAAATTAAAATTGCAAACTAATAATAAATCTACAAGTGGCATTACCATGTGAAATGGGTTGGTGAGGACCACTTGGAGAGTAGGGGACCATACTTGCTCCCCACTCAATACTCTTCTTGTGCCACATGTCCTTGCCCACTTGCTTCCATATTCCTCAAGCTTCCCCATACGACCGGCCCTATCGCCCAGCCACGAGCCCAGCCTGGGCCAAGCCCCGCACCAAGATGCGGGCTGCTGCTGTGCGCGCAAGCCACGCACTTGGTGCGGGCTTGCTGTTGTGCGTGCGCTGCTAGCACGCCTAGCTTGCGGCAGCTAGCTGCTGCACGCACCACGTGCACACGGCTGCTAGCTGCTGCTAGCTCGTGGCTGCTAGCATGGTGCGCTAGCACGCGCCTAGCCAGCCATGCTAGGCTCGGCTTGGTGCGCTTGCTAGCCACCTATGCTTGGATATTTTTGCCCCTAGCATTCGGATGCTCGGGGCACTCCGATGCTAGGTGTATTTTGGGAATATGGTCGATTTATTATTATTTTGCGCGTCTCGTCTTTTTATTATTCTTGACTCGACTTCCGACGCTCGGTTTCGACGCTCCAAGCTCGAATTACTGACGTCTAAATATTTAACACTCGGGCGACGAATTAATTTCTTCCGAATTAATTCGTCGAGTCAGTTCATATATTTTGCTTGGGTGTGACCCGAAGGGTTCAGTCAAGATTAAGCTGTAATATTAATTATATTAATATTACTGATCGGAAGCGGCCTCCACCCAGGCATTCCGATCACTTGACCTTACTGAATATATTAGCTTTCTAATAATTCTGAAACCGCTATCAGAATAATACACTTGTTCGAAGGACACCATTCCTTTCAATCTCCCACTTGTCCTTACGGACAAGTGTGCATTTAGTGTATAGCCCTTTTCCTATGTCTCTTCATGAACTATAGAGTAAGATTACTCGTCATCTCTGTTACGTCCAGAAGTGTTTCTCGAAATCCGAGTTTGACTGTCAATAAGCAGATGATTTCTACAATCCATCTGAGCACGGCCATGCATTTTCACTGTCTTGCTCTTCGAGAGGCCTTGTAAACAACAAGACATGTTCCCTATTGTTAGTAGGGGGACATTTTCCAGTCTTGTAATGTAGCTTCTCTTACTAAGAGGACCTAGCTGCCCGATATCTGTCGTTATAATCTCCAGTTACGGCAGACGTTTGGCGGATACCAAAGCGGACTAGTACTCAAACAAGAGACCTCCCACTACTCATGGTCAAGGAAAAGAGTTCCGATAGTAATAATGAAAAAAAAACTTATGATGATCTTCCTTTTCTTGTGTTTATTTATGCTTTATAGTTTTATTAATTACGAGTGGTTCCTTGGGTCGGGGTTGTTTCCGCGGTGAGTCGGACTTACCAAACCCCAACAGCGGTATCGGAGCCCCGCTCGTTTATTTTTATAATCATGTTTTTCAAAGTTTATTTTGGCTTATTTTTCTGGTTTAAGTTGCTAATTAGATTAGTAGCTCGGTTTTATTAATTTTAGTCCCGTTTTTAATGTCGAATTTGGCCCAGAACCCAGATTTTCGCCCAAAACTAGTGAATTTTGGGTGGAAAAGGTGTTCTGGGAAGGTTTTTACCCCGTTGGACCTGTGATTTTAGCGAAATTCTGACCAAAAATGCCTTTTTCGAGGGATTTTTAGTTTTTGACGAAAAATTTTAAGTCTTTTCTAACCTTGAAATTAATGGCATAACTTGTTGATTATGTGGTTGATTATTTGCATTATTTTCTGCATTTTAAAGTCCCCTTAAAGCACACTTACTTGGTAGTATTTGATGCTTAAAGGTTGATTTATTTTCACATAGTTGCAAACTAATTGCTTTTTAGTGTGAAATTTTTTGTTTTGAGGCTTCCTAAGTGTTAAAGATGAGATCAATCTTTATTTGTGATAAGTGATTGAAACTTTAAAAACCACTAAATTCCATGTTATTTTGTGTTAAACTTTGTTGTTTTAATCATTTTGAGTTGATTGGAAACATAAAGTTTCAATTTTTGTGATAGAAATTTGGTTATCTTCATGTTGGAAGATATAATTTTCAAGGATTCACAAAATTAAGATGTTGGAATTTTCATTGAACATTAAAGTTCATATTTTTCCAACTTCCCCTTACTTTGTCAAATTCTCAAGTCTAATTTAAATTGATTAAATTAAAAGTGAGAAATTGCCTCAACATTGTTATTGAACCAAGCTAAACCAATTTAATTAAGAATGGTTCATGGAATTTTTTTGGTTATTTGCACTTTGAAATTTTATTAAGTTAGACTTGTTTAAATTTTTTTAATTTTTTCTCATTAAGTTAATTCTAAAATTAATTTAGAATTAATTAATTATGTCTCGCGAAATGGGATCAAATCCCGAGGCCATGGCACGCAAAACAAGGCAAAGAACCACCCTTGACTAGCCGGGCTGCTATGCCAAGGTGGCTGCCCCGCCTTGCGTGCGGCCACACGCGCGGCAGCAGCACACGGCCGCAGCAGCCACGCACTAGCAGCCATGGCTATGCGTGCGCGTGCGTGCGGCATTGGCAGTAGCCCATGGCTGCTTGCCGCGGGCCGTGTGTGCGCAGTTTTTTTTTGTGTGCATATGCTTGGTGCGGTGAGGTGAATAGCCGTAGTATGCTTGGTTTGCATGAGTCGCGATTATTCGAGTTTCCTTGGCAAAACGCTTAAAGCGAAAGCCCCTTGAAATGCGGTTGGCTTAATATTGCTTATTTTGCCGTTTTATTTATTTTAATTAAAATTTTGGGAGGCTAGGCCTCGGTTTTGAGCGGCATTGGCAAAATTTTATATTGACAAGTTTGGGTGCTACCGACTTAATTAATTGGATTAATTAAGGGAAATGCGGAATTTAGTGGGAACTTCAATTATTAATGACGTCAATTACATAATCGGTTAAACAACTTTGACTAGTTTTAATTAGGCGTGTTAATCGGATTAACCACCTAGATTAGTTACTAGTGCGCACGTTGTTTAAATGCATTTTACTTGTTTGATATTGTAAATTACATGGGCCATTCACAAATAGTGAATGGATGAATGGAATGTATATTCTCTCTCACAGGTTTTATGAAATGGCAACTAGTGGGACCCGACTAGGATAGAATATACGGACTACGTACCGTCATGTATTTTTGTAAATCTAAATATGGTCTACGCACCGTTAAGTATTTTTGTACCTTAATATTTAGATTATTCCTAGTCGTAGACACTAGTATTTGCATAGGTTGGTTAAGTCTTGAAGACGGCGTATCTTGGAAGACAAAGCCTTGAATTGCAAATGAAGACCTTTTGAAGATTTGAAGAATTCAAGGGGTCATGCTAGTTGCCAATATGCATCTATAATTTCGCTTTATATTTTATGCTTATATATACATGTGAATTATTCGTTAGATGCATGTTTAGGTTTTCTTTATGTTGCGATGACTAGTTAAGTTCACTTAAATCAACCAACATAGAAATCCTAGGTCCCTAATAATATTGAGTCAAACTTGCCTTTCCAAAACAACACTTACCAACCGAACGAGGGTGATGGTAGGCTATGCCAAAGCGAGGTGCCATCACTTCTCCAAGGCTCACAAGGCACACCGGGTGTGCACGTTGGTTTTGGTTTAACTCATCGGTATGAGTGAGGAGTCCTTAGTAAGATGCGACGATTGTCTAACCAAGAGTGGCTTAGAGCCATTAGCAAGGCAATGCTTACCCTAGAAGATTGAGTGTTAAGACAAGCCAAAGCATGCTTAACCACTTTTTGTTTCTTCGGATCTTGGAATCGCCTTATTTTCACAAAATAGGGACAATTTTACGTGTAAATAAGACGCTAAATAAGTATTGAAAAATTTGCATGAATAAAACTCAATCTTATTTAAGTAATTTTGAATGGTTTTTCATTAAAATTCTTTCAATTGTAGAATCATGTCTTCAACCTCAAACAACTAGTTTTCATTACGCTCAATTCTCGACAAGGAGAAGTTGAGTGGTACCGATTTCCTTGATTGGCAAAAGAATTTGCGCATCGTTCTTATGCAAGAACAGAAAGAGTATGTCCTTGATTAGGAAATGCCCGAGGCTCCCAATGAGGAGGTAACTCAAGCAGCCCTTAACCGATGGCAAGTAGCCGATCGGGATGTCAAGTGCGTAATGCTAGCCACTATGTCTCCTGAACTTCAGAAAACCTTCTTCGAGAAGGAATCGGCCTATGAGATCATTTCTGAGTTACAGAATATGTTTCAAGAACAGGCTCAAACTGAAAGGTTTTAAACCCACAGGCAGATCCTTGAGACTAAGCTCAAGAAAGGAGAGCCAGTCAGCCCACATGTGCTCAAAATGATCGGATTATTTGAGAACATGGGAAGGCTTGATGCGGGGTATTCAACTGAAATGGCTATTCACATCATTCTCCATTCCCTTCACAAAGGCTATGACTAGTTCAAGACGAACTACAACATGCATAGCATGGAGAAAACCCTCACCGAGCTTCATGGGATGTTGAAGCAAGCTGAGTAGACACTCAAGGATGAGGGAAGGCATGATATGCTCATGATTAAGAAGGGAAAGCCATTCAAAAGGCCGGACAAAAAGAAGAAGGGCTTTAAGGGGAAAGGAAAGAAGAACTTTCCACCTAAGCCGAAAGCTACCAAAGACAACAAGGAGAAAAAGGTAGCATCTTCTAAGTCTGATTCCGAATGCTTTTATTGTAAGAAGAAGGGACATTGGAAGAGAGACTGCCTCAAATTCAAGGAAGATAAGAAGAACGGAACCGTTGCTTCTACATCAGGTATTTACGTTATAGACTTTAACTTCACTAGCTCAGCTTCATGGGTATTAGATACCGGATGTGGCTCACACCTTTGTTCCGATTCACAGGCACTAAGGAACATTAGGAGGCTAGCGAAGAGAGAAATCGAGCTCCGGGTAGGAAATGGAGCAAGGATTGGTGCTATATCCGTAGGATCTCTTAGTTTGTCTTTGCCCACGGGGCTAGTTTTGGAACTTGACAATGTTTATTGTGTTCCCAACATTACCAAAATAATCATTTCAATTTCGGCGTTGGACGCCAAAGGTTTTGAATTTCGAGTTAAGGACCAACCATGTTCATTTTATCTCTATAATGTTTTATATGGTACGGCACATTCAGAAAATGGTCTTTATGTGTTATCACTAGACAAAGAAATTTATAACGTTAATCCTGCAAAGAAAGCTAAGACTACACCGTCTAGTCAAACTTACTTGTGGCATTGTCGTCTTGGCCACATTAACATCAAACGCATCAAGAAGCTTCTTCAAGAAGGTATTCTTGACTCATTTGATTTAGAATCCTTTAAGAATTGCGAAGGATGTTTATTAGGCAAGATGATAAAGCAACCATTCTCCAAGTTGGGAGAAAGGGCCGGTGACTTGTTGGGACTAATACACACCGATGTATGTGGGCCAATGATTACACCCGCAAGGAGTGGTTATCGGTATTTCATAACCTTCACGGACGACTATAGTAGATATGGTTATGTTTATCTAATGTCGCACAAATCTGAATCGTTTGATAAATTCAAGGAATTTCAGAACAAAGTTGAAAACCAACTCGGCAAGAAAATCAAAGCGATTCGATCGAATCGAGGTGGCGAATATTTGAGCCAAGAATTCGATGACCATCTGAAAGAACATGGAATACTTTCAGAGTTGACACCTCCGGGAACTCCTCAATGGAATGGAGTATCTGAAAGGAGGAATCGAACCCTGTTAGACATGGTCCGATCGACTATGGGTCCTAGTGAACTTCCAATCTCTTTCTGGGGACATGCACTTTTAACTGCGGCACTTACACTGAATCGTGCTCCGTCAAGGCAGTGGAAAAGACTCCATATGAATTATGGACAAATAAACCTCCAAGGTTGTCTTTTCTCAAGATTTGGGGATGCGAAGCATATGTCAAGAAACTCATTTCTGACAAACTTCATCCGAAATTTGACAAGGTTTACTTTGTGGGTTATCCAAAAGAAACCAAAGGGTATTACTTCTACAACAAATCCGAGAACAAAGTGTTTGTTGCTCGTGATGGTGTCTTTTTGGAGAAGGAGCATCTCTCCAAAATGACAGGTGGGAGGAAAATCGAACTCGACAAAGTTCGAGAGGACGAGCAACAAGGACAAGTTGATAATCAAAGTGCTCACGAAGCATCTGTTGACATTGGTCAAAGTCATAATATGCAAAGTCAAACCAATAATGCAAATGCTCAGTCCATTACCCTACGTAGGTCAACTCGGCCAAGATCTCAACCTGACAGATATCTCGGTGTTGTATTAACCGAAGATTAGGACATCCTAGTAGTGGATGGAGATGAGCCGGCAACCTACAAGCAAGTTATGACGAGCCCCGACTCTGCAAAATGGCAAGAGGCCATGAAATCCGAAATGGACTCCATGTTTGAAAATCAAGTATGGGACTTGGTTGATTTACCCGTAGGTTACACACCTATCGGATGTAAATGGATTTTCAAGATGAAAACCGACAAAGATGAAAATGTATTCATTTACAAAGCAAGGCTGGTAGAAAAAAGTTACAGGCAAATTCACGGCGTTGATTATGATGAAACCTTTTCTTCAGTAGCTATGCTTAAGTCCATTCGAATTCTTCTAGCGATTGCTGCATATTACAATTATGAAATATGGCAGATGAACGTCAAAACCGCCTTCCTCAATGGAATTTTGGAAGAAACTGTGTACATGACACAGCCTGAAGGTTTTGTCGACCAGAACAATCCTAAGAAGGTATGCAAGCTTAAGAAGTCCATTTATGTATTAAAGCAAGCAGAAGTTGGAATCTGCGATTTGAAGAAGCCATCAGTAAGTTTGGTTTTATCAAGTATCCAGATGAGTCTTGTGTTTACAAGAAGGTCAGTGGGAGTGACATCGCCTTCCTAGTCTTATATGTCGATGACATTTTGCTCATTGGAAATAGCATTCCGTTGTTAGAGTCTGTAAAGACTTGGCTCGGAAAATGTTTTTCAATGAAAGACTTGGGAGAGGCTCAGTACATACTAGGCATCAAGATCTATAGGGATAGATCAAAGAGGATGATAGAAATGAGTCAAAGTACTTACATCGATAAGGTACTAGCTCGATTCCAAATGGAAGGAGCCAAGAGAGGGCACCTACCCATGTCACATTGTTGGGGTTTGGTAAGTCCGACTCACTGCGGAAACAACCCCGACCCAAGGAACCACTCGTAATTAATAAAACCATAAAGCATAAATAAACACAAGAAAAGGAAGAACGAATCATACCCTTAAAGCGAGCTTCGCCCTCACAAAACGGGCTCTTACTTGAAAGCCTTGAGCACCGCAAATGCCGTGCCTCCAACGGTATCTACCCACAAAGGACGAACACGACTTTTTAGGTCCGCTACCTTGGAATTAGCAAGGTCCGACCAAAACCCGATTGTTAATGGAGTTTAAGAGTTTTTCCCAAAATATGGAATGCTCTTTCTAACTCCCACTCAAGCACTTTACTCCAAATCCCAAGGTTGGTATTTATAGAGGAAAGTATGAGTGGGAATTTCTATCCCATCAATGTGGGATCATGAAATTCCACAAATTAATTTAAAGATAAATTAAATTAAAATTGCAAACTAATAATAAATCTACAAGTGGCATTACCATGTGAAATGGGTTGGTGAGGACCACATGGAGAGTAGGGGACCATACTTGCGCCCCACTCAATAATCTCCTTGTGCCACATGTCCTTACCCACTTGCTCCCATATTCCTCAAGCTCCCCCATAGTGTAACATCCTATAAATTTCTTTCCTTAAAATACACACTTTACTCTTTGAAAATACGTTTTAAGAATATCTAAGACATTACCGCCACCGTGAAAACGGCTAAGGCAACTATCAAAGATACACAGCGGAAGACTTAACAATCAAAACGTATTTAAATAAATCAATTCAAAAGCCAAACCAACGAAAGTAAAGTTGAAAACCAACAAAACCAAAGTCAAATAAAATCCACTACAACTTGGAACCACTTAAGGCCCTTATTCAAAACCGAACCAAATCAAACTTTTGCGTTAGTCCATAAAATAAACATCATAAAATAATCAATGCATAAAACACATCATATCCTAATGGAAGCTAGCATGATTCTCTCTTCACTCATGCCCCGTCATGAACATGCTTCAATACTTGAAAAGTGTATCTCTACTTTCCCCCACTACTCTCCATTTAAAATGGATCATCGTAGGGCCAAGATAAAGACATGGCCAAACACATACAACACACACAATCAACAAAGCTGAGTACATAAGCGTAATTAAACACACTAACATGCTTTCTCCTATCATCACACACTTACCTCATTGCACCTGTTTACCAGCACACACAACAATCAACAAGACACTTTAACTAGACACTAAAATAATCCATTTAGCGATGATTACGCGTCGAACGGGTTTCCAACTATACCTCCCCCAAATAAATTGAGGTTAACTGACACGGGAGCTAACCGTGCCAGCGACAAAACCACTCAAAGGTGGCGGAATTCCTACGCATGATAATAAATAAAAAGGAATGTGCAGCGTCCTGTACTCCATTAGAAGTTATGGTTAAATATAAAACCCCAAAACTCCCCCATTGTTCATACTCAAGGTATATACGTTCCAAGAGTTTTGGTGTGTAATCTCTTTCACTTTACATTATTTACATGTTATTGGGCTTGGTGATGACTCTCAAAGCATAGTAAATCAATCAACAATAATAATTCAATCAATCAAACATACCAATTTAATTCTTGAATATTTAGTGACCACATAATATTTAATGTTGAATCCTTTTTAATTCTACCTCAGTGTGAAAGACACCTTAAAAGCATAAAGCGCCAAAAATCCTAACCCTCGATGTTAAAAACACCTTAAGTGCACAAAGGCACCAACATACTATTTATTCCTTGTGTACATAGACACTTATATAGCTCCTTCCTCATGCTTAAAGCATCTATAAAAATTATATGAACCTTAATAAAATTCCTTTTCAATATTCCAAACATAATTAAATAATTTGTTTGATTAAACATGCTCTCTATCATGCCAAAAATAAACATGTGGTTCATAAATAATATTCCAAACTATAAATTTTCATTAAATAACTCATCACAAATAAATCACGCTTCTCAATTCAATCACTAATAACATCCAAATCACAAATTTCCATTCCAAACCTAGCATGATACTATTTTTAATTAATCAAACACATTTAGCATGCTACTACATCAACATAACTATGCTAAGTACGCAAACATACCTTGAATACGATCTTAAAATCGCCACGACTAGTAAAAATTACTCACTTCGAAGTCTCCTACACATTAAAATTATAATAGAGCATTAAAATCCACTCTAAACAAATTTCCAGCAATATATACTATTTCAAAACCCCTAATAAAATAATTAGAGTAAGCTAAAATTATGTTTAAAACACCATGATTAAGTCCCACTTAATGGGCAATTTAAATTTCCTTCAAAAACATAATGTTAAGTGTTCTACATAAAATTCCAACACTTTATTTCTAATTAAAACTTGCTGTAATTTAGTCATACATCACTTTAATTGAAGATCTAAACATTAATTCATCGTATACTTTCATAATTTCATAAATCAAGAAACTAGGGTTTCAAAAATTGGGGCTTTTTGAATTAAAACCAAAGCTGAAAATTAATTAGCATAGTTACAACAATCAAACATCAAAATTAAATCCCAAAACTCATAAATTATAATTAGATCTAGGCATTAATTAAATTAAAATAAGAATCCTAAGTTTTTTTTTTTATTTTTTATATATACATATATGGTTCGAAAAAGGGGAACAAAAGGGGAGGAGGAAACGGCAGCCACCGGCTGCTGGCAGCGGCGACCACCTGCTGTCGGCGGTTTGCGCTACTAGCAGCGGCGACCACCAGCTGCCGGTGGCTGGCAGTGGTGGGGGGAAAAGAGAGCAGCTGAAAAAAAATATGGGGAAGGGGGAAAAAGAAAAAGAAAGAAAAATAAGGAGGAGAGAGAGAGAGAGAAGTTTACCTTGGGTTTTCTCCACTCTGGGCAAAGTTGATTTGCCTCATAAGTGGGATATTCATACCCCTTCTCTACTAACCCTCTTCCCTAAACTTTCCTCTTTTAGATTTTCCTAATTCCTTCCCTAATAAAACTTGTTAAAATTAAACTTTCCTAAAATAAAACCCCAACTTTTAATTAAATAATTAAATAAACTTTCCTTTTATAATAATATTAATTAAAATACTATAATTAAAATAATTACAACTATTTAAATACTTTATAAAATACATACTTTATATAAAATACGTATAAAAATACGGGGTATTACAGTCTACCCACCTTAAAAAAGTTTCGTCCCGAAACTTGGGGAACGTAATTCAAACCTTTTTCCTTATTATGTATAATATTGCTGTACTTTTTGTCACTCCTTTACTGTTTTATGTCTCTTTGAGAGCATAAATACTCGAAATACTTGTTTAAATTCGTGCAAAGAGCACAAAAATAACTGAAATATAGGGCAAAAGTGCGAAATTCTACCTCATTCTACCCCCCTTAAAGAAAACGAGTTACGCCCCCGTAACTTTACATACCTGAAACAACTCTGGGTATTTCTTTTTCATTTCATCCTCTGCCTCCCAAGTGGCTTTCTCATATTCTTGGTTAGACCAAAGTACTTTCACAATCTTAACATTCTTGTTGCGTGTACTACGCACTTTACTATCAAGAATCTTGACAGGTCTCTCTTCATAAGTTAAACTTTGATCTAACTCGATGGTTTCGGGTTGTAGCACATGGGATTTATCGGGGATGTACCTTCTCAATTGGGACACATGAAATACGTCATGTACTTTACTAAGCTCCATAGGTAAGGCTAACCTATAAGCTACTTTGCCTATTCTTTGTAGTATTTCATATGGACCGATGTACTTTGGACTGAGCTTTCCTTTCTTTCCAAATCTCATCACTCCTTTCATTGGTGACACTTTTAACAACACTTTATCGCCAATTTCAAATTCTTCTTCCCTTCGCTTTAAGTATGCATAGCTCTTTTGGCGATCTTGAGCTGCTTGGATTTTAACTTGAATTTCCTTTACTTGCTTGACTGTGTCTTCAATCATTTGAGGCCCAAGAATCATAGTTTCACTAATGTCGTTCCAACAAATTGGACTACGACACTTTCTCCCATACAAGGCCTCAAATGGAGCCATTCCAATGCTCGCATGGTAACTATTATTGTATAAGAATTCAATTAAATCCAAGCTATCCTCCCATCCTCCCTAGAAGTCTATAACACAAGCTCTCAAGATATCTTCCAAGGTTTGAATGGTTCTTTCAGTTTGCCCATCGGTGGCAGGGTGAAATGATGTACTCATCTTGAGTGTTGTACTAAAATTTTCTTGTACACTTTTCCAGAATTTTTAGAGAAACCCTGGAATCTCTGCCAGATACGATATCCTTTGAAACCCCATGTAATCTCACAACGTGTTTGATGTAAGCTTTCGCAAGTTGCTCCATCTTCCAAGTTTCCTTCATTGGTATAAACACTGCTGATTTTGTTAGTCTATCAACCACTACCCAAATGGTGTCATTGCCACTCTTTGATTTTGGAAGGCAAGTCACAAAATCCATTGAAATGCAATCCCACTTCCATCCTGGGATTTCTAATGACTGTACAGTCCCTTGAGGCCTTTTGTGCTCTATTTTCACCTTTTGACATGTTAAGCACTTTGCCACAAACTCAGCAACCTCATTTTTCATTCTAGGCCACCAAAACATCTTCTTCAAATCCTTATATAACTTGTCTCCTCCCGGGTGTAATGAGTAAGGTGTGTTGTGGCCTTCTTCCATCAACTTTCTCTTCACTTCGTCACATTTCTGTGGTACGCACCATCGACCTTTATACCTCAAACTCCCATCTTCGTGAAGTTTAAAGTCTGTAGCTTTTCCTTGCTTAATTTTCTCACGAATTCCATCCAACTTCACATCTCCCTCTTGGTTCGCTCGAATCTCGACGAATATTGTTGGTTGGACACTTAGATTCGCAAGAATGCCTGCTGGTACTCCCCATTCTACGACTTCTAAATTCAATTTCGCCATTTCTCTACATAACTCATTAGCTACTACTAACGAGTTTAATCCATGACTAGTTTTACGACTTAGAGCATCCGCAACCACATTCGCTTTCCCTTCGTGGTATTGTATGTCTAGATCGTAATCCGTCGTATACTCTAGCCAACTCCTTTGACGAGAGTTCAAGTCCTTTTGGGTGAAAATATACTTTAAGCTCTTAAGGTTTGTGTAAATTTTACATTTCACTCCATACAAATAATAGCGCCAGATTTTTAGTGCAAAAATGATGGCAGCTAATTCCATGTTATGGGTTGGATAGTTTACTTCGTGTGTCTTTAGCTGCCTCGATGCATATGCAATCACCTTTCCATTTTTCATAAGAACGCACCCCAAACCATTCTTTGATGCATCACTATACACATCATACAGTCCACTATCATCTGGAAGTGTAAGCATTGGTGCTGTAATTAGTTTGTGTTTCAAGAGTTGGAACGCCTCTTCACACTTACTATCCCACTCAAACTTCTTCTCCTTCTTCATTAGAGTAGTCATAGTGTAGGGAATATTTCAAGCACTATGATCCCAAACTTAAACCCCACTATGATCATACACTTAAGTATGGTGACGTTCCAAAGGGAAGAAAAAGAGAGCAAAAGAGTCGCCAACAAGTTTTAGGAACTTGTAAACCCAAAAGACAATCCAAAGGACCGTCAACTCCATAAGGTCTTGAACCAAATAGGGTTCGGGGATGAGGGTACGAATCCAATTTATAAAAGAAAGGACCCGCCCTATAAAATAGGCCTCTACTTTGTTCTGCTTGTATTCATGTGCGCTTTCTGACTAACATGCAAACGTTAGATTTAGCCCTAAACCTGTTTATTTATGTTGGTTGAATATTAATGCACAAATAAAACTATTATTGGCGATCACTTGAATTAAAATCATATTAGCCTAAAATCAAATTATTAATTATCTTATTAAGCGTGATTTCAAGTACAAATTCCCTTTAAACATGCATAAAAGGTGTGATCAAGCAATAACAATAAAATATATAATATAATATCAAGCAACATAATAATAATCAAAATAATGTTAATAATAAAGCTTAAAAATAGTAGGAAGATCCTAGGCATGATACTAACAAGATTAATAACAAATCCTAGCATGTCACTAAGCAATAAAGATCAAAGCTTTAAACCTAACATGGTACTAACATTATATTAGAAAAGAGTAAAGGCACCCTAAACATGATACTAGAAAGCATTAAATAACATCCTAACATGATACTAGGAATTAAGCAAATCTAAACATGCTTTCTACATTGTGAATAAAATAGGGAGTAAGCTAGTCTACTTACTTTGAAGCCTCGTACCTCTTTCTAATAACAAAATATACACGTTAGTAAACTTCAATGAAAATAATAAAGAATAATTAGATTAGAATCAAATTAAATAAAGTTTAAACTAGATTTGGTCCAAACCCTCAAAAATATTAAACCTTGCACGTCTAGGGCGAAGGCAACTTCGAACTTGGCTAGATGATTCCAAATCTTGTGAATGCGGTATATTGCTTAATAAAAAGGTTGGTTTTGAAAGAGAGAAAGAATACGAATTAAGTAATTCTTGATGAGAGTCGATTGATTGAAAACAGAGGTCGAGGACCCTATTTATAAGAAAATAGTCCGGAAAATCATAGAATTTGATAAGGAATAAAACTCCACTCTGTCGCTAACAAACCGACCTTGTCACCAGAAATTCATCTTGTCGCCAGGCGACAGGGTCTGTCGCGAGGCGACAAACCTGTCGTTTGGCGACAAAGACAGTTTTTGCGGATTTTGTTTTTATCATATCTTTTGATATAGAAGTCCAAATAAGTCATATAATATGTTGTTAGAAAGCTCTTTAAGTCTACTTTCAATGTAATTAGAATCAGATTAAAATCTTTTGTAGATAAAAAGGTATGGCCGAAATAGTGAAAGGGTGTCAGTTTTAGATAAAGTTTCGTATTCTTTTCATATCTTTTTCGTTATAGCTCGAATTCAATATTATAATATATCATTGGAAAGATAATTTCAAGATCTATCCAACCATATAAAATTTAGATAAAAACTATGAGACACGAAAATAATATCTGTCTATCTTTGAACATCTTTAAATTCAAATAGAATTAGGACTTTAAAAAAGGAAAGTTTTATTTAAATTCAAACTCTATGATCTTATCTTTTCAAAAAAGGATAATTAAGATATTTTAGAAACTTATAGAAGATTCTAATCAATCCTAATTAGTTTAGGAATAGGATTAAACCTTTGGACCCTCCACATGATCATTGGGTCGTAGGTAAAATCCGGTTTTGGCCCAGTTTAGTATTTTGGCCATAACTTCCTCATTATTCATCGGAATTGGGCTTATAATATATCGTTGGAAAGGTCTTTTCAAGCCCAATCCAACTACACCATTATTGGACCCTTATCATGGACCAAACTAAACTGGGTTGGAGGTTTTAATAAAATAGGTGGGTTTTCGAAAACAGAAAGAAAGATTTTTAATAAAAAACTACCGCATCACTAGACTTTTCACACTTTCACCTCATTCGATTATGGTTCGACGTGAAAGATATTCATCACTGGGTTTGGTTTTGGGGAGACACAACTGGGTGTCTACAGAAGCCCCCACTTTGACTGAGTTTGGAGAAACTTATGTTTCGAAAACAAAATTCAAAGTAGCGATAGGGACGGAGAATGACTCAGAACGTTCTGCGATCCCAAATCATTCTTATAACGCCAATACCTTCAAACTAAATCATTAGTTAAAACAGATAAAAGAGTTAAGAAACGCGTATCTTGCACCGTTGAGCACACGTCTCTGGAGGTAACCGTTTTTGTTGCTGCATTTTGTTTTGACGACGTTCTTCAAGCTAGAGAACGCCATCTTTGAAGGTAACATTGCGTCGTCATCTTCAATACTTCTTGGTGACAATCCTCCACAGTATTTCGGGAACATCGTCGAAAATAACTGTACGTCATCATCTTCAGGGTTTCTGACAACTCTCCATATCCTAGGGAACGCTGTCTATCATTGCTGCTACATCTCGAGCTTTTCCTTAAATCATGGTGACAAATTTCACAATCTTAGCGAATGTCGTCGAAGACCGCCTCATCACGAACCGCTCTTCTCAAATATAGGTGACAACTTCCACAATCTTAGTGAATGTCGTCGAAGACCGCCCATCTCGTGCTATCTTCTCAAATCTTGATGACAACTTCCACAATATTAGCGAAGGTCGTCGAAGATCGCCCATCTCGTGCTATCTTTTCAAATCTTGATGACAACTTCCACAATCTTAACGAAGGTCGTCGAAGATAGCCCATCTCGTGCTATCTTCTCCAAATCAAGTGATAACTTCCTCAATCTTAGCGAAAGCTATCAAAGACCGCTTCATCTTGAATCGTTCTTCTTAAATCTAATAATAACCTCCCCAATCATAGTGAAAGCTATTGAAGGTCGCTTCATCTCAAACCGCCCTTCTGAAATCCAAGCAATAGACTCTTTTTAATCTTAAAGCCCCCTGTTGAAGGCTTCGTCTTCTTGAATCTTCAAATCATCTTCCATCCTAGGAAATCGTTGTGAACCGTTACTTCGGTGCTTGCGATGAGCCAATGCTTAGGCGCTTTAAGCTAAGTGAGACGATCTTTTGTCAGGTCGATCACTCATTGTGATTGTAATCGAGCCGATCACTAAATCATGTCAAATTGCTTAGAGGGGCTAACTGGCGTACCAAGGAACCCAAACTTCTACACTAGGTCCATATGACCACATCATGAAGCCACGTGACCTGTCGCCACACCAGCGCAAGCCAAAAGTGCTTGTCGCCGCAATATCGCTCTGTCGCCAGGCGACAACCTTGTCGATTGGCGACAAATTTCTTTTTCAATTCTGCTGCTGCTGTTCATTGCCTGGTTTCGCTCCTAACTTTCAATTTGATCGTTTCCTTACAACCAAATCTGCTCAATTCTTTTGCAAATTAAGGCTCTTCATCTCCATATAATTTTGCTCAAACTTCTCTCATCTTGGAAAAGTTTTATACATCTATATTCGCGGTTTTTCGAAAAAATCCGGAAATATTCTTGCTCGCTGGAATGTACTTGCATCTATATTTTAGAGTATAGGAATTTGCTCATCTTTTATTATCTTAGGGTTGACCTAAGGCTTAGTGTTTCTTGACTCATTGATTTGACATGACTCAACTCAAAGCGTTTGACACATGTGTTAGCTAGACTCCACTCGATGTGATATGACACGACATGACTCAATGTACATGACTCGTGTATATGACTCACATGACTCAAAAAACAAAAAATTTATGTCATCTTTGTGGAGGGTACCGACTTTCTCCCGAAAAATAAAGAAACGAAAAAGAATCGAAGTGTTTAATGGTGCATGTTAAATGAGCTTAATCAAGTATATGCATTTCATACTATCCCTCAAGGTGCAAGGATTAATTCCTCCGAAACTATCTTAGTTGACTCGATTATGAAAGTATTAGGTAACTTAGGCACGGAGGCTAAGCACTTCATACTTTGATACAATGATGATTATAAGTGGTGAGCGATGAGTGATTTTGATAAGGCATGCTTCAATGTTATGCTAAGACTTCATGACAAAGGGTTCCTAATTGGAAGTCTATTTGGTCATTTATCTGTGATGTGTGTGAAAGTGACACTAAAGTTAGGCTGCAAAGGCTAAGTGTATGGAAAATTATTATTTGATAAGAGTCAAATAATGATGACTCTTAGGCTAGGTAGGCTAATGATGTAAGGATCAAGCCCCCAAGTCTAGCTCTAAGTGAAAAGGGATGAACATAGGAGATCCCTTGATATGATCACGGTGTAAGTGTGTGAATGTGAAAATGAATGCATTTTTATTATGGCCGCACCTCAATATGAGGTTGCCTACGTATCCGTAAGGAATCAGGCCAAACGTAGCTCTAGCCGAACCTCGCACAAGTGTTTGTATACCTTAAAAGGTCATTTTAAGGGTTGTAACGTGGTTAGGCTAAAGGTTACAGAAGAAGGGGATAAAGGCTAAAGACCCTAGATAAGCCCCCAAGGTGTGCAACCTTGCTTTTGAATCTTTGTATTTTTATGCTTGAGGTTTCTCATTTTTGAGCTCTTTTTTTTTTTTTTTTTTTTTTTTTTTTTTTTTTTTTTTGTTTGCTCTTCTTTTTAACTTTTGCATTTTTCATATTCACATTTTTTTTTATAAGTGTGGGCAATCTCGATCATGTGGTCTATCACTCACTTGGCATTCATGTTTCTCAGGCACGGTACCGAGCACTCGATAAGAGACGCAATCTGAGACATGTTCTTATCAAAGATATTTTCATATCAAAGACATTGAAACACTTGCCCTTTTGTACACTTTTATTTATTTATTTATTTATTTATTTTCTTTTTTTGAGATCACTCAAGCTTTTGTATTTAGAACATGCATAAGTTGCACACCATCCCATCCCAAGGTTAGGTTGATATGGGTTGAAAAATGAAAGGTCTATCGTTAGACAAGGCTCAAAGTGATTTATCAAAAAAGGATTGTATATTTGAAGGGTGAGAGGTATGATATGGCTACAAAGGGTGCCTCAAATCATAGGTATACCTTGTGCTTAGTTCGGCGTTTTTTTTTTTTTCAATGCAATGATCATATGCGAGGGAAGAAACGCTCATTTTATTAAAGGGGAACAAAATAAAAAAACCTATGTAATAAATCTAAGGTAGACAAACGGTGTCTATGCAAGACTTATTGGGGAAGGGTATGAAAAAAAAGAAGAAGAAAGCATGAAATCTTGGTGAGAAGCTTGCCTTGTATTTTGTCTCATCATTACTTTTTTCTTGTCAATCACATGACTCAAATTCGATTCAGCATGCATAGATGGAGAAAGATCATGGAAGAATGAAGGGAATAATATGTATGGAGAAAGTATTATGTGGAGAGTGGGAAGATGATGTAGATGGAGAAATATGGAAGAAAGTAAGTGGAGAGTGGGAAGATGATGTAGATGGAGAAATATGGAAGAAAGTATGTGGAGAGTGGGAAGATGATGTAGATGGAGAAATATGGAAGAAATAGGAATAGAGTGGACCCTAACTCAAATGACGGAAAAATCGACTCATGCATGAACCTAACACATCTGGGTTTAGAAAAGTGAGAAAAGAACTCAATCAGGAAGTAAAATCGAGCCAACAGTACTAGAAATGGTCAAAACAAGAAGGCAGAGTCTTGGCTCGATATTGGAAGAACTTGGCGCCAGACTACAGGGACTGTCGCCGCAAAAGAACCCCTGTCGCCAAGCGACAGAACTGTCGTCAGGCGACAGAAGCTCTTTACAGGCGACAAGCCCTGTTTTCTGGACGCTAGTTCCTACATGCCTTGGCAGGTATCTGTGTCCTTAGAATTTTCCAGATTTCGCAGCGTTATTTCAATTTTAGTTGTGAAAAGAAATTTCTCAATTTTCCTACGTGTAAAAATCCTATACTTTGACTCATTGGTCTCCCCCAATGAGAACCTTTTAATGCATATGACAATAATGTTAATCAAATTACGCACATGAAATACTTAGAATTTTTCGAGTCTCATCCGCTCATTCTAAATAATTGCCAAAATAAATTTCAGGAATATAAATAGAAATCCTCCCCAGTGGAGTCGCCAAAAACTGTAGGGAATATTTCAAGCACTATGATCCCAAACTTGAACCCCACTGTGATCATACACTTAAGTATGGAGGCGTTCCAAAGGGAAGAAAAAGAGAATCACAACATAATAAATCTAGATCCCAGTAATATTGAGGCAGCTTTTCCAATGAAAAACCCGATGAAACCTTTGACAATTATGATGGGTCATGCCAAAGTTGGGCGTCATATTTATCATTGGGGAGTGGGGGTAGAACAAATTTTACACTTTTAATTGGTTATACTCAACAAGATTACCTAAAGATAAAATTTAGAACCTTGAAGCTAAGGGTAATAATTAAACATGTGATGGTTAATTATTCAACCAAGATTTACAAGAGTTTTAATCAGTAAAGAGTTTACTCACCTTGAAAATGTAATGATTGATGGTAGGGCCAAAGTCCGGTCAATTATTGCACAAATAAAGGATCTTGGAATCATTCTATTCAATAGGGATCATTTTAAATTGAATAAATGCTTTAAAGTTACCAAATTTGAAATTGCTTATGGTACTTATATGACAACACATATTTACCAATGAAACTCAATTTAAGGCTAAATCTCATAAACTATAGGGAATGGGAGGACGAGCTGAGAAATGTTCTCACAAGCCACAAGCTTGAAGCTTCTCTATATGTACCCATTGAGAACAAGTGTGCTCTAGGTCAAGATCCTGAAAGGCATGCGAAATTAGTTTCGGATGCATAGAAAGTTAGGAACCTGCTACTGGAATCTATTCCAAACTGTTGGTATAATAGATTCAGACGGTATGAATTGACCAGCTTGTATCAATGTCTTCGTGCCATCTGTAGAGGTAGCATGGGGATATTAGGTAGTGGAGGCTTCAACAATCCAAATGTAAGAGAGATCGTTAATTCGATCCCTCAGATTTACTATTCCTGGGCTCACAGTATAAGGTATGAGGCTTACGAGATTCATGGTAAGATAATGGCAAAGAAACTCTTACCTGGTCAATTAGTGAGGAACCATGTCAATGAATTGATTAATTTAACCAATCAAATGGATGTCCTTGGGAAACCAATCGATGATGACTCCGCGCGTGATATTATCTTGTTCTCACTCCATGATGGTTTTGATATAGTAAGACTTACTCATAATGATGAGGGATCATCAGTCAATTTGATCAACATCTTACTTAACCATGTTGAGGAGTTCATGAAGAGGAGAGAATGCCAATGCTTCTTTTGTGGTGGTCGGCAAGTCCATACACCAGGGTGTCACCATCATACACCAGTGAAAACAGAAGGTAAGGAGTTACTTGATGTTTTTGTTGTAGAAATTAATCTTATTTCATCTTCCACTTAGGTATTTGATACCGGTTGTGGTGCTCACATCGTTAATGACGTGCAGGGCTTAAGAGAAAGTAAGAGGTTAGCACAAGGGGAAGTAACGCTTCGAGTAAGAAATGGAGCAAAAGTTGTTGCACTTGCTATTGGGGGTTACCATTTGAGACTTCCCTCTGGACTTATTTTGGTTCTTAATAACTGTTATTATGTACCAAGTATTACTAAAAATATAATTTTAGTTCCTGTTTTAGATACTGTAGACACCCATTTGTGTCTCCCCAAAACCAAACCCAGTGATGAATGCCTTGCGCGTTGTGTTATTATCGAATTAGGTGAAAGTGATTCGAAAGCCAAATGTTGCGGTTTAGTTTTAATTAAATTCTTCTCTCTCTGTTTTTGAAAACGTCCATTTCAGTTTATTTTGGTCCATGATAAGGGTCCAATAATGGTGTAGTTGGATGGGGCTTTAAAAGACCTTTCCAACGATATATTATAAGCCCGATTCCGATGAATATTGAGGAAGTTATGGCCAAAATACTAAACTGGGCCCAGTTATTTATTTTAATACGGCCCAATGATCTAGAGGAGGGCCCAATATTAATTATTATTCCTAAAATTATTAGGATTAATTATAGTTTTCTAGAAGTTTCTAGAAAGTTCCTTTTAATTCTAATATTGTTAGATTTAATAATTAATTATCTTTAAAAGATTTTTATTTGGAATAAAATATTGTTTTGTTATCTTAAAAATACGTATTTTATCTTCTGTACGGATTCCGTAGATCAAGTTGATTAAAGATCGGATTCCGCGTGAAGAAAAACACGGTAATACAGGCTGTCGCCAAACGACAAGTCTGTCGCCGCGCGATAGACCCTGTCGCCTCGCGACAGACATTGTCGCGTCGCGACAGAGTTAATTCCTGGCGACAGCGTGGAGTTTTATTCCTTATCAAATTCCATGATTTTCCGGATTATTTTCATTATAAATAGCGTCCGAATCCCTGTTTTCAGAAATCATTCACAATTATCAATTTTCACAATCATCAATTCTCATTAACTCTTCTTTAATTCTCTCTTTTCTCTCTTGAGCAATATATGCTTTCTTTCTTTCTATTTCTAAACTAGTTTTCACATACAATATTCCGCATACATTAGACTTAGAGTCTCTTAGCCAAGTTCGAAGTTGCCTTCGCCTTAGACGTGCAAGGTTTGATAATTTCTGAGGGTTTGGTCCAAAACTAGTCAAAACTTTATTTAATTTGATTTAATTTAATTCTTTAATTATTCTTTATTATTTTAATTGAAGTTTACTAACTTGTGTATTTTGTTATTAGAAAGAGGTACGAGGCTTCAAAGTATGTAATCTTATTTCTCTCTTTCAATGTAGAAAGCATGCTTATTATTGTATAATATTCCTAGTATCATGTTAAGATGTTTTATGCTTTCTAGTATCATGTTAGGATGTTATTTTATGCTTTCTAGTGTCATGTTTAGGATGCCTTTACTCTTTCTAATATCATGTTAGTACCATGTTAGGTTTAAAGCTTTGATCTTTATTGCTTAGTGACATGCTAGGATTCATTATTAACCTTGTTAGTATCATGCCTAGGATCTTGCTATTATTATCAAGCTTTATTATGCCTTATCATGCTATTATCATTATTAATATTGATTATTATTTATGTTGCTTGATATATTTTATATTGTTATTGTTTGATTACACCTTTTATGATTGTTAAAGGGAATTTGTACTTGAAATCACGCTTAATAAGATAATTATTAATTTTGTTTAGGCTAATGTGATTTTAACTCAAGTGATCGCCAATAATAGTTTTATTTGTGCATTAATATTCAACCAACATAGATAAACAGGGTAGGTTTAATATAATGTTTGTATGTTATTCGAAAAGCGCACATGAATACGAGCAGAACAAAGTAGAGGCCTATTTTATAGGGTGGATCCTTTCTTTTGTAGATTGGATTCGTACCCTCATCCCCGGACCCTATTTGGTTCAAGACCTTATGGAGTAGTTGTTGGTCCTTTGGATTGTCTTTTGGGTTTACAAGTTCCTAAAACTTGTTGGCGACTCTTTTTGCTCTTTCTCTTTCCCTTTGGAACGCCACCGTACTTTAGTGTATGATCACAGTGGGGTTCAAGTTTGGGGTTATCATAATGCTTGAAATATTCCCTACAGTTTTTTGGCGACTCCACTGGGGAAGATTTCTATTTATATTCCTGAAATTTATTTAATTTTGGCAATTATTTAGAATGAGCGGATGAGACTCGAAAAAATTCTAAGTATTTCATGTGCGTGATTTGATTAACATTATTGTCATATGCATTAAAAGGTCCTCATGGGAGCACCCCATGAGTCAATCCATAGGAATTTTACACGTAGGAAATTTGGGAAATATCTTTCATGACTAGAATCGAAAAGATGATGCGAAATCTGGAAAATTCGAAGAACACAGAAACTTGCCAAGGCATGTAGGAACTAGCGTCTAGAAAACAGGGCTTGTCGCCCGTAAAAAGTTTTTGTCGCCTGGCGACAGGAGCTTTTTGCGGCGACAGTCCCTGTAGTCTGGCGCCAAGTTCTTCCAATACCGAGCCAGGGGTCTGTCTTCTTGCTTTGACCATTTCTAGTGTTGTTGGCTCGATTTTGCTTATTGATTGAGTCATTTTCTCACTTTTCTGAACCCATATGTGTTCTACATATGGATATAACCCTATGGGGGTTCCTGCTTCACCTGCCCAATGGAATATTCCACTATCATGTGCAAAGTTCAGATTTGGGTACGTGTAATGTTTGTGAATCCACCAAACCATGGAGTCGAGTCCGATTTCATCTCGCACTCGCGGAATCCTGTCCATTCGCTCCAACCCTCCCGGTAGGCTTGTGTGCAATGCATATGGATTCTTAACCATGGACCCTTTTGACTTAACCCATATCCTCGAACTTTAGAGAACTAGAGCCATGGTTAGGTTGCAAACTCATCTTGTGACTATGTGAACTACTTGTGCACCTTTGCTTGTATTTATTATATATGTGCTAACCGTTTGTTTGACCTGTGATTAAGACTAAATAAATTGACTAATGACTAAAAGGACTTTGTCTAATTAATTAATTAATTTTGAATTAATTAAAGGCTAATAATTTAATCAATTCGACTTAATACGACTTTAGGTATGTCCATTTAGAATAAAATTACTGGAAACAGTCCAGATTAATGTTCCAGCAATGGCGCAGGAATTTGGACTGTGGCGCTGCAGTCTAGTGTCTGTCGCCTGGCGACAATTTTGTCGTCTGGCGACAGGCTCTAAACGGTGGCGACAGTCCTGTTGTTTTAGCGACAGTCCAGTTCTTTTGCTCGAGTCATCACGACGAGTCTAATTAACAGTCTACTAATCGGATTAATCAGTTTGTTAATGGTTCAAACCATGTTTAAGTCTTTAATTGAGTTTAGGCACTTAAAGTCCCATGGTCATACACTAGTAGTCAAAGCATGTCACTCACATACACATAAAGCGCACACATAACATGTTTGTCACATTATGACCATGTCTAGAGAGTCTTGAATGCGTGTTTTCCGTCATTTTTTTTAGGGGGGTAAGTCGGATATTAATCCTCCAATTTTTAAATTCCCTTAAAATATATACCCCATTTTTTCACTTTTTCTTTTAAGTCTTTCAAACATAAAGTCAAGTCAATTAGAGTCAAATATTAAAAATATGGTTTAAATTACAGCGCGTGGTCAAGAAAGGAAGGGCGTTTAATCAAAGACAACACTTTTGTTCAAGTTTTACTTTTCGACAAACCAGTCGGTAGGAAAAGGAAAGCTAAGAAGGCAATGGCTAGTCAAGAAGAACTTAATGAAGTCAAGGGACAGGTAGCCAACTTGGCTGAAATGCTGCAAAACCTATCGCTGCAAATAAGTAATCCTGAAAAACAAAAACAAATGGACCTAATCCAGGAAAGCTTGGGCAAACTGTCCAACGATTTCAGATTTCAAGAGATTAGCTCCCAAGGGGTCTCGGTGGATAAGGACCTTCTCCCACAAAAGTTCAATCCCAACGACATCCCTAAGTTCAAGGCTATGGATAATCCCTATTTTCATTTAAGAGCTTTTGAAACTGTAATGAGTATTAAGGGGATAGATAGAAAGGCATTTCATTCTGTATTTTCATTATCCTTAGAAGCTGTATGTCAACAGTGGTACTTTTCACTTGATAAAGAAAAGACCTCTAGTTGGGAATCTATTGTGAGCGCTTTCATTGAAAGGTATAAATGCAATATACAAGTTGAAACCGATCATAGAGAATTAGAAATGCTGAAACAAAAAGAAAATGAAGGTTTCACCTCCTTCTTCAATAAATGGAGGGAAACCACTGCAAAAATGGTTGAAGTGCCAAGTGAAAAGGAATCCGTCAGGATGTTCATTAAAAACCTCCAAGAAAAATATTCTAAGCATCTCAAATATCAAAGCAACTTAAATACTTTCAAAGCGGTATATGACATTGGAATTAACATTGAAGATGACCTTGCTAAACAGAAAATTGCTAATAACAACTCAAGTAGTGGCTGGAAAAATAAGAAGAACGACAATCCTTCTTCATCCAAATCTACCCACTCAAATAATGTTAGCACTTTTCCTCTTAATGAAGTATTGGCAATGAATAATAATCAAGGACAAAAGAAACCATTTAGGAAGAATTATACTCCTATTGGTATGAGTTATGACACCGCATTTGATCGCTTACATGCAAAAGGTCTTATAACTCCCATTGGACCATTCGGGGACCCACCTGTCGAAAGGAGAACGGCTAGCTGGAACCCAAATGCACATTGCAAATATCACCAAGGTAGGGGTCATCCTACAGAGAATTGTTGGAGATTAAAGGAAGCCATTCAAGATTTGATTGATAGTAACAAGCTCCCATTACCTCCTGCAAGTAAGAAGCCAAGTATCAATACTACACCGCTATCGGATTCTTTGGCTATTTCCGACGAAGAAAACCAAGAGGATCCATCTAGTCTCATAGAACCTATCGAGACCATTGAAGAAGAAATCTTCGAAGATGCTCTCGAATTCTCCGGTCAGGAACCCGCAACTAAGCAAGAAGTATTGGCATTGACATTAATACTTTCGGAATTGAAAGAATTAATCTCACAAACCTTCGAGGCCATAAAAGAGAAAAATGAGTTGCTTAAAAATAAACCTCCACTTTAGCAAAAGAAACCATTTTCTCTCTAAGTAATTGACACTCCCAAAAAGAACAATAGGAAATATACTCTAATTGGGACATCATACACAAATATATTCAAGATGCTCTTC
Source organism: Chenopodium album (assembly GCF_948465745.1). NCBI lineage: Eukaryota > Viridiplantae > Streptophyta > Magnoliopsida > Caryophyllales > Amaranthaceae > Chenopodium > Chenopodium album. The sequence goes on from NC_137856.1 coordinate 11,881,110, forward strand.
GAGAATGGAAAAATCCAACCTCTCGAGCCAAGTCCATTTGAATCGCTGAAAAGGACAGACAAATATTTTTGTGCATATCATCAATCAGGAGGACATACAATAGAGCAATGCTTCAAGTTTAAGGACTTGGTTCAACGTTTGATTGATGAGAAAAAGTTAGTTCAACTTCCACAAGATGCCATGATTAATGGAGTATGGGACAGTGACGATGAGGATGTTTACCTTAAAGACATTGAAGAAACTCCTCTATCAACAATATACCCAGTAAGTGACATTTGGGACGAGGAGGACTCACCCATAAATGTCCTCACTAGGTCCGAGAGAATACAACCTCCTATTTCAACACAACCCATACCTTCTATTCAGCAAATTCCCGTGCCTATTATAGAAGACAACGATGTTGTCAAACAGCTAAAAAAAAACTAAAGTAGAAATGAATGTATGGAAACTTTTAGCCACATCTCGAGAACATAGAGTCGCAGTCATGGATGCACTGGCTAAGGTAGGCATAGATTCGGACACCACTCCTGAGGGACTTGCAAACTTCCTCACGAGCGATCTCCCAAGTCCAATTAATTTGGTCACTTTTTCGGATAAAGATCTACCACCGGAAGGTGACAAACACAATAAAGCTCTAAACCTCACAGTCATATGCAAAAGAATGAATGTCCCTATGACTCTTGTGGATAACGGTTCAGCAATTAATGTGTGCCCACTTAGAACCGCAAGAATGTTAGGAATAAGAGATGAGGATTTATCCCGGTCAACCCAAAGAATAAGAGCCTATGATAATTCACGTCGTCAAGCATTAGGGACGATCACTATGAATGTAACGGCAGGCGCAATTGAACATGCTACTACATTTCAAGTAGTAGATATCAAAGCATCTTTTAACTTGCTATTAGGACGCCCTTGGCTTCATGATTTAAAGGCCGTCCCTTCGTCTCTCCATCAACAAGTAAAGGCTATAGTTGGAGGCATTCCAATTACCATTGATGCTTCATCTATGAGGATTAAAACAGTAGAAAATCCACTAATTAATGTGGAACACGACGAAAACGATGAAGATTTGTGGGGCTTTAGCGAAGAGGTCTCCTTAATAGAGGAAGATGAAAGGACCCCTCTTCATTATGACCTCCACTCAAACATGATAACAAATGCTATCCTAAGAAAACAAGGACACTTTCCTGGAATGACTCTAGGAAAGAAGAAAGGAGTAGCTAAACACATGGGCTTACCTGGCCTCCCTAAATTGGATACTTTCGGACTTGGTTTTGAACCAACCCGCGAAGACCTTAAACGAGCCCAGGAAAAATCAAAAGCACAAAGAAATGCCCGCATACAAAAAAAGGAAATACCCATGGATCAATATCCTCTCACTTTAAACGGGCAATTTATAAGAGAAGGAGAGGATTACCCTTGTCATGAATTTCCTGAACCTTTCGTTGTGAATGGTATAAGGCAGCCTGGATTCGAAATCTTTTTGGATTGTTGTTTCCTAGACGAGATCCCAGCTCCAACATATAAGGAAAAGGCACCCCCTTGTTTCGACTTTAATGTCATGGGACTCCTCTTTGGAAGGGAAAAGAACGAATCAAGATATGCGGAAGATGATTCTTCACTTATCCAAGCAGTTCTCCAAAGCGAAAATTTCGATCCCTCCGAACTTATCACTCCAATAGAAGATCAAGAGCGTGGATGGCGTAAGACAGTGAAGATAGTTACTATAAATGGAAAGAAGATTTCAATAACTACAGGGCAAGGACCAATATTCGAAGAGTCGTCTGAGTCAGAGTCTGAGTTAGAGTCTTCCCTCATCGAGTCTTCTAAGTCTTTAGTTGTAGCACCCTCACCTTCTTTTTCTACTCCTAGGATAGTTAGCAATCAAGTCCCGACGGACATCTCTTTATTTGATGTAATGATTTCTGAGTTTAATAATATGTCTTCTTCCCCTTATTCCTCTTGTTTTTCTTTATCTAAAGATGACGAGCATTGCTTAACTAATGATGAAAATGACAAAGAAATAATTAAAGCAATGGAAACACTTGAAAATAAGACACCTATAATTGAGGATACAGAAACGGTTGATATCTCAAAAGATTCAACCATTAAAAGAGAAGTTAAAATCGGACTGACGCTAAACAAAGAAGAAAGAACCGATTTAATTAATCTACTTAAAGCATTTATCAATGTATTTGCTTGGTCATACGAAGATATGCCAGGCATTAATAGAGAAATAGCTCAACACACTATACCATTAATTCCAGGAATGAAACCTGTAAAACAAAAGTTACGTCGAATGAAACCCGACGTGGCCCTTAAAATAAAAGAAGAAGTACAAAAACAAATAACTGCAGGATTTATCCGGGTATCTAAATACCCCGAATGGGTCGCTAATGTTGTCCCGGTTCCGAAAAAAGATGGTAGAGTTTGAATGTGTGTCGACTATCGAGATTTAATAAGGCAAGTCCAAAGGACAACTTCCCTTTGCCACACATCGATATTTTGGTAGATAACACAGCAAACCATGCACTTCTCTCATTTATGGATGGATACGCAGGATACAATCAAATCCTCATGGCCGAAGAAGATATGGAGAAAACAACATTCATAACGCCTTGGGGTACTTATTGCTATACGGTAATGCCATTCGGGTTAAAAAACGCGGGTGCTACTTACCAACGAGCAGCAACTGCCCTACTCCATGATATGATGCATAAAGAAGTGGAGGTCTATGTGGATGACATGATTGTAAAATCAAAAGACCGCCAAGGACACTCAATAGCCTTAAAGAAATTCTTTGAAAGATTAAGAAAATACAACATGAGGTTAAACCCCTATAAATGCGCTTTTGGAGTTACCTCAGGGAAACTCTTGGGTTATGTCATAAGCTCTAGAGGAATAGAGATAGATCCCACCAAAATTAAAGCAATCATGTCCATGCCACCACCCAAAACCGAAAAGCAAATTCGAGGATTTATTGGCCGGTTGCAATACATAAGTAGGTTCATATTCAAGTTAACCACGATATGCGAACCAATATTCAAAAAGCTTAAGAAAAATGTACCAATCATATGGGACAATGAGTGTCAAAAAGCCTTTGAGAAGATCAAAGCCTATCTTTCGAATCCTCCCGTATTAGCCCCAGCACTCCCCGGAATACCCTTAAGACTATACTTAACCGTCACAAAGGAAACAATGGGAGCTATGCTCGCACAAGAGGTAGAAAGCAAAGAAAATGCTATTTACTACTTAAGTAAAAAAATGCTCGAGTATGAAACACGCTACACACCATTGGAAAAGCTGTGCCTCGCGTTGGTGTGGGCCACAACTAAATTGAGACATTACATGCTCGTGCATACCGTTTACGTAGTCTCACGAATGGATCCCCTAAAATACCTATTCGAAAGATCTACACTTAATGGACGAATCTCAAGATGGATAGTAAATTTGGCCCAATTCGACATAAGGTTTATGCCTCAAAAAGCAATTAAAGGATCAGTGGTCTCGGATTTTCTAGCAGATTTCCCAATAGAAGATTCAACACCCTTAGAAGAGAATGAATTCCCGGACGAAAATTTAATGATGACAGAGGATGATACATGGACTCTATATTTTGATGGAGCCTCAAACCAAAAGGGGTGCGGCGTAGGAGTCTTATTAGTATCACCTAAGGAAGAACATGTCCCTATATCCATCAAATTAGATTTCGACGTCACCAACAACGCAGCTGAATATGAAGCATGCGTGGTAGGCCTCGAAACCGCTTTAGCCCTAGGCGTAAAGAAACTCCGGATATTTGGAGATTCATCCCTAATTATTAATCAAATCTCCAAAAGATGGAAGGTTAGGAGTGAAAGTTTATCTCCTTACCAAACATATTTGGAAACTCTCACCGATCAATTGGAAAAAGTGGAATACACTTACCTACCTAGAGAGGAAAACCAATTCGCCGACGCCTTGGCAAGGCTAGCCTCAATGGTTAGAATACCTAAGGAAATTGAGCAAATGCCTTTAACCATAGAAAAAAGGCATAAACCAGCATACATTCAGGCCATAGAAGACAACGAAGTAATTCAAGAAGAAGAACCAGAGGAGGAACCATGGTTCGTAGATATATTGAATTATGTCACCAAAGGAGAATATCCTCCTCATGTTGACAAAAGAGCGAAAAGAGCATTAAGACTCTTAGCTTCCCAGTTTGTACTCATAGGAAATGAACTACACAAAAGGGTACCTAAGGGACGAGCTCTATTATGTGTAGGCAAAAAAGATGCTCAAAGGGCTATGAGAGTAATCCATGAGGGTATATGCGGAACACATGTTAACGGCAAAATGCTAGTCCAAAAGATAATGCGAGAAGGATATTACTGGACTACCATGAATAAAGATTGTCATCGATATGTAAAAAGATGCCCAAAATGTCAAATTTACGCAAATTTGCAACATATCCCACCATCTCTTCTCTACACCTACACTTCACCATGGCCTTTCTCTACATGGGGAATAGACATAATTGGAAATATTACACCTCCCGGAACAGGAGGCCATGAATACATCTTGGTTGCAATAGATTACTTCACAAAGTGGGTGGAAGCACAATCATATGCTAAACTCACCGCCAAGCATGTAGCACTATTTATCGAAAGAAACATAATTTGTCGATATGGAGTCTCACATGAAATGATAAGTGACAATGGAACTCACTTTCAAGCAGAATGTGAAGAATTGCTACAAAAGTATGGTATTCAACATCACCATTCTTCCCCGTATAGACCTCAAGCAAATGGAGCAGTTGAGGCCGCCAATAAGAATTTGAAAACAATCATTGAGAAAATGACTGAAAATTATAAAGATTGGCCTGACAAACTTCACTTCGCACTGTGGGGTTATCGCACGTCAATCCGAACATCAAGAGGAAATACGCCATTTAATTTAGTATATGGAATGGATGCCGTACAACCTGTAGAGTTAGAAATACCTTCTTTACGCATTGCGTTAGAAAGTAAACTCGATGAAGTTGAGTGGACTAGAGCACGATATGAAGAGCTAATCCTACTCGATGAAAAACGACTAGAAGCTCTACATCATACCCAATGTTATCAAACCCGCATGGCTAGACATTTCAACAAAAAGGTCAAGACTAGAAATATCAAGGTTGGGGACTTGGTATTAAAAGCATTAAGGAAAAATGTCTTAGATCCAAGAGGCAAATTCCGGCCTAATTGGTCTGGACCATATATTGTCAAAACAATCCTGTCAGGAGGCGCGGCTAAATTAACTGATATGGATGGCAATGAATTTTTAAACATGACAAACCTTGACCAACTTAAGAAATACTACCCATAAGTACTTGAGTGAAACACTCAAGAGAGCTACGTTTGGCCTGATTCCTTAAATAAAGGATACGTAGGCAACCCGTACAGGGTGCGGCCACTTTAATTCCTTCAAATTCTGTATCCCCGAAGTAAAAAATGCACGTCCGCAAAATTTCAAGACTGGCGCCAGAAAATGGATTCTGTCGCCAGACGACAATTTTGTCGCCAGGCGACAGAGCTAAATCGTCAGCGACAGTGCATCAGATAGCAGCGCCAGTCTTCTGCAAGTGTCTAGACAAGTTTCACGTATTCTGAAATTTATTCGATTCTCGTACTCGAATTAATTCTCCGAAAAATAAATGTTGTAATTGTTTCATTGCTCTAATTGAAAGTTAATTAAAATAAAAGCTGAAATTTTATTGATTAATAAAGAAAGTACATTATTGATAAAATAAAAGCTGAAAAATTAACTAAAACAAATTAACTTTGTCTAATAAATCAAAAGAAAAGCAATGTTCTAATCTTTTTTCTCCTTCTTCATTCTTTTCCAATTTGTGTCTTCATTCTCTTCCTCTTGATCCATAACCTTCGCTAGGAGACAACCGTTAGAAGATCTACACTCTATTTTAGTATAGATAGTTTCTCCTTCCGCTAGGACTCCATGTTTCTTCGCTACCCAAGCTTCCTTCTTAGTAGAGTCGACTTTTCTTTTTCCTTGATTCTTCTTGGCACTCTTCTTTCTAGGCATAATAGGAGTCTTAAATTCAATTCTTTCCCTTAGGCGTTCTTTAGCAGGGACCTTCTTGTCACCTAGACGATCCTTCACATTGGTCTTTTCAATTGTAACTTGAGGTTTTTGGAATCTTCCATCAAGCCATTGCTTCACTTTATTTGACAAGCAAGGTGGTTCCTTATGGGTAATCACCTCCCATAAGGGCCTACCACTCCAGTATCCATCAAAGCGCTCAATCTCTTGTGACACAGGAAATTCATAAGGACGGCGAAGATCTCCTGTAGGGATGGTTTGTGCGAGACCATATTGTCTCATGACTCTACAAGGAAAGTAAAAGGTTAGTCTCGACAAGCTCGGGAGACGACAATATGCTTGGTTACTACAACCAATCATCGCCTCAATCCTCTACCAAGGAACAATCCAGTTTATGGTAAAGTCACCGGCAGCGAACACCTTGCTCCACTCACGGCGACCGATTTTCAAAAATCGCTTCTTTCGGCGGACTATGCAATTTGGAACATATGTGTGAATATCATCAGGAGGATTAATAAGCTTCAGCCTCTCCATGAGCCATATCTGCAAATATGTATTTAAATTAACATTACAGTGTAAAAATAATATTCTTTAGTTCTTGATAAATTAATAATAACATTATTTTATACCTGTAATAAAATTGGAGAACCTCTTAAAGGTGCTCTTGAATTCTTTCTTAGTGCATCTAACCACAACATAGTCTCTCCAACAATTAATGGCATTGGATTTCTCCCAGATTCAACTTGTTCTATAACAGATATAATTATCGATTTCCCTTCATTATCTTTACCACTCACTAAGAGCAATTGGTTAAATAAACAATAAAGGAAAGCCCTTCTTTTATAGACACGGAAATCGGGATTGGGAGTATCATAAAAATAATGTGCAAATTCTGTCAAATTAACTATGTTACCATGCACTATGTGTTTTAAAGCCGTCCCCCTCAAATCAAAAAAAGTGTTCGAAATCTTTATAGTAATATTCATTGATTCTAGGCATTACCGCAAGGTCTGTGGAATAATAACCTATGATGGCCCCAAATTCTTCCGGTAAAGGACATATTTCATCATGAAAAAATCTAAAACAATGAGTATCAATATTCCAATAGTCTATGGCAGAATAAATAAAGTCAATATCAAGACTCATCCCCTTGACTCCAAACATACCCCCCATATGAGAAAGATCTAATGCTTTTTTATCTTTTGCAGTTAAGTGATGACACCATTCATCCATGTACCCACAAAAGGTTCTTTTAGCTAAAGGCATGATTACTAGTTAATTAACTATTTAATAAGCTGGTTAAATTATGCAGTAAACGGATGATTCGGGGGCTATTTATAACTTTTTTTGCACGACAGACTTCAATTCCTGTAGGAAACAGGAAAGCGCGTCTGTCGCCAGGCGACAAAATTGTCGCGTGGCGACAGAGCCTGTCGCGTGGCGACAGGATGGTTTACGCTGCGCCAGTTTATTAGGGGTGAGCATGGATCGGATATCCGATCCGAATTCAGGTTTCGGATCGGATATCCGTATCCGAAAATCCAAATATTTGATATCCGATATCCGATCCGAAAGTGTCGGATATCCGATTTTCGAATATCCGAAAAATTCGGATCGGATAGCCCGGATATCCAATATCCGACTCTTTATAATAATATAGCTAAAATTCGGTCATTTGGCAGCAAAATCAAATTCGTAATTACCAAGTACCAACTACAATTATACATATTTTTGAATCTATTAACTCCACAAATTAGAAAATGTGATAATCCCAAAATATTAGAATAAAACATCGATCAAAGAATATCGCATAAAAAACCCAAATGAAAACCAAATACAAAGTATTATTTTGGCATAAAGAACCCAAAATAATGTAAGACTTATGTATAGAACAAATAATCATTTAGACCCATTTTCAATTACAAAAAATCAGCAAAGAACAGCCGCGCCTGATGGTTGAGAACGAACGGTGAGGTGTTGGTTGTAAGATACTAAGATGAAGCCGCGGAGGTTGTGGAACTGCCAGAAATCTGCACATTAATCTCTTTTGATTTGATATAAACTTATGAAGAGGCTTCTTTGAAAACAGGAGAGAGAATGTAGCAAAGAAAGAGGTTTAAGAATGAGGGATGAAAAGGGCGGAGGTGCCGAGGTGAACTGGTGAAGGAGAGAGAAAGAGGAGAAGAAGAGAGAGAGTAGAAAGTGAGGCGGTTGGGGGGTCTGAGGGATTTTATATTGGGGTCTCAAATTCTAGGGTTTGACATGTTTTATACGTAGTACTCGTAACATGTAAAAAAGATACAGTATAATACTCCTATAGTAAATGCTTCGGATATTTTTTCGGATATCGGATATCCGAAATCCGAAATTTGGATATCCGATATCCGATCCGATATCCGAATTTTTCGGATCGGATATCCGATCCGAAAATGTTTTCGGATCGGATATCCATAATTTCCGGATCGGATGCGGATCGGATCATCGGATTTTCGGATATTCAGATAGTTTTGCTCAGCCCTACAGTTTATTCCTTAGCAGCGTCACCTATTGCGCGTAGGAAACCGTGTTTTTACGTATTTGATTTCGACTTTGACTTGACTTACTGTTCTATTCCTTTTCTCATACCCTCAATATTATGATTTTCATTATTTTATTTTTATTATTATTATTATTATTATTATTATTACTCCTATTATTATTATTATTATTACTCCTATTATTATTATTATTATTATTATTATTATTATTATTATTATTATTATATTAAAGCTTAATTAATTTTAAGCTTGCCTTCATTTTCTTTTTTCTTTTTTTTGGGGGAGGGAGTCGGTACCCTCCATTAATATTAAAAATGACGGAAAAATTTTGCGCAAAAAATTACACTTTCTCACACACTTACATACACAATGCATTCATTATAAAGTAACAAACTAAGTAAATAAAATGTTCAATAAATAATAAAATGCATATATATATACAAGTGTCTGGTACATGAGTCATATAAATACAATAGGCAAAGTCCTACAAAAGTCAAACATAAAACAAACACAGGTACAACTATGGCGCTGGAGGTCGCAAGTCGCGAGGAATGCCAAATGTATCGAAAAATGCCCTACTCCGCGGAGTATGTCCATCATCGTCCCCTGGACCACCAGACGGCGCAAACTGCAGCTCAGGACTAGGCCATCTAACCTCACCCTGAAACCCGACGGAAAGAGGCTGGGGCTGCAAAGGCTGCTGCGACGACGAGCCAAACTCGTATGTCCCACCACCCATCCCACCTCGAACGGTCGGCCCGGTCGGAATGTCCTCAGGTGATGACGCCGAATCCTCTACAGCGGCGGCCTCAGAACGACCACCAGAAGTAGTCCGGCGACGCCTCGAGTCGGACCTAGTAGTCTCCCTCCTAGGCTCGGGCCTCGATCGAGTGCGTGGAGAAGGAATAGGCTGCCCCTACAAAAGTAAATCAAAGTTAGCAAATGCAACGAAAATAAAGCCAAAAGCAGTAAAAGTAAAAGTAATACCTCCTCAGCGTCGTTGCTACGACAGGTAGCACGGTTCCGCAACCTCACAAGCTGGCTGCGAAAGGCGTCAATGCACCTGGCCATAGCCGTCACCACCTCACGAGAGAACTGCCAAAATAGCCAAAGTCAATAACAATTATAAAGCCAACATAAGGATGGTATATAAAAAAAAAACTGCTTACTCGAGTCTGGTGACGAGGAATAGACCGCTCCACAAACTGCTCTCCCTCTGGAGCTGGCGGAATAAGCTCCTCGATCGGTCCATACGTACCCTGGTAGCGTATAGACATCCTCGGAGGGATGAACTCCCTAGGACCAGCCTGCCAAAAGTAAAAGTTAGAAAGATACTTGGGGGCTACCTAAGAAAGATAAACTAAACGAATAAAAGCATACCGCTGCCTCCTCTGAAGGGACAGGAGCCGGCGCTAGCAACGGTAGCAGGTCCTCCTCATAGCTCTGCTCGAGGAGAACGTATGACCTCCAGGGAGTACCTCGCGAGGGCCCACCAGCACGATCCCGCTGCAAGGCATCGTGGAACATATGCCGAGGTGGAGGAGCGGGAACAACGAAAGTATCCGAGGAGTGCTGGATGGCCACCCTCTCCCCTAGGTAGACCACCGCGTCATATGTCCCCAGAAAGTAACGACGCTCAGCTGTATACTGCGCCGCCAGCGCAGAGATAGGAAAAGCAGCCCAAGGTCGATATACCGGGCTAGGCTCCTGAAACATCACTAAGTAAGATACTAACGCTAAAAGGTGATAAAAGAGAAAGTAAGAATTAAAGAAAAACCCACCGTGAGGATCATCTCTCGAAGGCGTAGCACCTCCGGCGGACCTCTGCGGCCTCCCCAACTAGCAGCAATGGGGAGCACGCGAGGAGAGGGCCTCGCAGGCGCAAGAGAACGGAAGTACTCGTAGAACCAAATCTATACAAAAAGTGAAAATCAGTAAAAATTGTGCTCCTAAAATCTAGAGTTAAAATCTAAATAGGGAAAAGGAGATATACCTCTACAACCCTCCAGAAACTGGAAAGGGCAATCTCCCCAGACAGGGCCTTGTGACGACAAGAACGCCGCAAGCCCAGTAAAAAATCAGCATAGGCCATGCTGGCCCAGTCATATGTCCCGACCAACTGGAGGTCGCGGACGGCGGACAGGTAGTATAAAAGTACTCTACTACCTCGATCAGGGGAAAATGTCCCTGATAGCAGAATCAGCACAAAGATGCGCACCCGCTGCTCTCGGGTAGTCGCATCATCCTCAAAAGCTGCAGCTAACGTGCAGCGACGGATACATCGGGAACTCAGCTGTCCCGACTAAGCCTCAGCCTGGGCCCGAATAACGATCGGCCCCAATAACTCCAAAACCTCCGGCGAGTAAACAGTAACGCCAACATCGAAAGGTAGAGGAGTAGACTGGAACTCTAGCCCCGTAATGAGACTAAAGTCAGCTGGAGTGACTGTCATCTCACCCCAGGGAAAGTGAAAAGTGTTGGTGGTGTCCCAAAAGAACTCCACCAAAGCCCGGACGACGAGGTTACCCCCATCATATGAAAACATGGCCCGAGTGGCCTGCAGCAGAGGAGTCAACCCACATGACTCCCAAAGACGTCGAAGCCCCTCATCGCGGCAGATGAAGTTGTCGTACAGGGAGATGATGGTGGAATTACCCGAGCCATGGCTACGGGTCCTCCCACTCGCAAGACCTCGTCGAATCCGCTCCGACAAATGATGAACCGGCGCGTGAAATAGAGTGCGCTCGTCCCAATCAGGCATGACACCCAGCCTGGAAGTGGAAGGCACGTCCTCGCCCTCGCTGGTGGGCTCGTCCTCTCGACGCGTGTCCCTCGACCGAGAACCGGAACCACGTCGTCTAGCCATGCTAAAGTATGTAAAAGTAATTAAGTTTAAGGCTCTACAGTATCTAAGGTTCGCCTAGGCCGCATGATACTATGTTCAAAAAAAAAAAACAGAGTACGTAGTACTAAAACAGAGCAAAATCTCAAACAAGCATGGAAGTGTTCTTTGAGCAAATAAATAATTTCTTGCAAACATATGATGAATATTGTGACAAATTGTACAAGTAAAAGCAGTCAAAATGCAAAGAACGACCCACATTGTTCTTCACGACCTTAAGAGGTCCTACAATGGTGAATTGTTTATTTCTTCACCAAATTGAGTCAAACAAGTCTCAAAATACTCCCAAAGTAATATACAAGCATAATTAAACAAATTCAAGGCATAAAATTCAACGAGCAAAGCAAATTAAGCAGAATGAGTTTCGAATTTTCGGAAAAAACGCAAACAAGAACGCGTAATTCATCAAAAACCGAGTAGAGTTTGAGCAAAACTTACATAGATCGGGAAAATAGATAAGAAAAGCTTCGATTTGCAACAAGTTTGAGCGAATTTGGTTGAGAAATGAGCAAGAACGAGTAGATTGAAGTTTTCGCGAAATTCGTGAAGCAAAGCAGCGAAATGAGAAAGAAGAAGAAGACGGGTTTAAAACCCCGATTCTGTCGCCAAACGACAGAATTGTCGCGAGGCGACAGACTCTGTCGCGTGGCGACGGATGCAAAAGCTCGCGACAGGCACTTCTAGTCAGCGCTGGAGCGGCGACAGAGTGCTGGGCTCCTCCTTATGGTTTTGTGGGTCCATTTTAGTAATTTGGGTTCCTTGGTACGCCAGTTAGCCCCTTTAAGCAATTGACATGATTTAGTCAGCTTGATCAAAATGCACTGAGTGATCGACTTGATGAAAGATCGTCTCACTTTAGCTTAAAGCGCCTACATATTGGCTCGTAATAAGGCACCGAAATAATGGTTCAAGGCACCGAAATATTGGTTCAATAAACACACCAAAGTAATGGTTTACAAAGGCAAAAGCACCAAAGTACCGGCACTAATATAAAAAACAATGATAAATAATGATGTTAAGGGTCAATAGGTAAAGTGATTCTTTGGCAATGTCTCAACATAAAGGGAAATTGTTTAGCGGCGAAGTACGGTCGTGACGAGGTAGTGTCACAAATGGTGGGGATGGCGAAGCAAGGCCACCTTCGGCGGTCCCTCAAGGTAAAGAAGAGATTGTCTATAGCGGCGACATACTGCTGTGGCGACATATGGCCACACCTAGGAGATAACGACATACAGTTATTTTCGACGATGTTCCCGAAATACTGTGGAGGATTGTCACCAAGAATATTGAAGGCGACGACATATGGTTATCTTCAAGGATGGCGTTCACGAGGCACAGTGGAGGTTGTCACAAACAACATACGATGCAACAACAAAATGGTTACGTTCAGAGACGTGTGCTCGACGGTGCAAGATACGCGTTTCTTAACTCTTTTATCTGTTTTAACTAATGATTAGTTTTGCAGGTATTGGCGTTATAAGAATGATTTGGAATTGCAGAACATTTTGAATCATTCTCCGTCCCTATCGATACTTTGACTCTCGTTTTTCGAAACATAAGTTTCTTCAAACTCAGTCAAAGTGGGGGCTTCTGTAGACACCCATTTGTGTCTCCCCAAAACCAAACCCAGTGATGAATGCCTTGCGCGTTGTGTTATTATCGAATTAGGTGAAAGTGATTCGAAAGCCAAATGTTGCGGTTTAGTTTTAATTAAATTCTTCTCTCTCTGTTTTTGAAAACGTCCATTTCAGTTTATTTTGGTCCATGATAAGGGTCCAATAATGGTGTAGTTGGATGGGGCTTTAAAAGACCTTTACAACGATATATTATAAGCCCGATTCCGATGAATATTGAGGAAGTTATGGCCAAAATACTAAACTGGGCCCAGTTATTTATTTTAATACGGCCCAATGATCTAGAGGAGGGCCCAATATTAATTATTATTCCTAAAATTATGAGGATTAATTATAGTTTTCTAGAAGTTTCTAGAAAGTTCCTTTTAATTCTAATATTGTTAGATTTAATAATTAATTATCTTTAAAAGATTTTTATTTGGAATAAAATATTGTTTTGTTATCTTAAAAATACGTATTTTATCTTCTGTACGGATTCCGTACATCAAGTTGATTAATGATCGGATTCCGCGTGAAGAAAAACGCGCTAATACAGGCTGTCGCCAAACGACAAGTCTGTCGCCACACGACAGACTCTGTCGCCGCGCGACAGACCCTGTCGCCACACGACAGACTCTGTCGCCGCGCGACAGACCCTGTCGCCTCGCGACAGACATTGTCGCGTCGCGACAGAGTTAATTCCTGGCGACAGCGTGGAGTTTTATTCCTTATCAAATTCCATGATTTTCCGGATTATTTTCATTATAAATAGCATCCGAATCCCTGTTTTCAGAAATCATTCACAATTATAAATTTTCACAATCATCAATTCTCATTAACTCTTCTTTAATTCTCTCTTTTCTCTCTTGAGCAATATATGCTTTCTTTCTTTCTATTTCTAAACTAGTTTTCACATACAATATTCCGCATACATTAGACTTAGAGTCTCTTAGCCAAGTTCGAAGTTGCCTTCGCCTTAGACGTGCAAGGTTTGATAATTTCTGAGGGTTTGGTCTAAAACTAGTCAAAACTTTATTTAATTTGATTTAATTTAATTCTTTAATTATTCTTTATTATTTTCATTGAAGTTTAACTTGTGTATTTTGTTATTAGAAAGAGGTACGAGGCTTCAAAGTATGTAATCTTAATTCTCTCTTTCAATGTAGAAAGCATGCTTATTATTGTTTAATATTCCTAGTATCATGTTAAGATGTTTTATGCTTTCTAGTATCATGTTAGGATGTTATTTTATGCTTTCTAGTGTCATGTTTATGATGCCTTTACTCTTTCTAATATCATGTTAGTACCATGTTAGGTTTAAAGCTTTGATCTTTATTGCTTAGTGACATGCTAGGATTCGTTATTAACCTTGTTAGTATCATGCCTAGGATCTTGCTATTATTATCAAGCTTTATTATGCCTTATCATGCTATTATCATTATTAATATTTATTATTATTTATGTTGCTTGATATATTTTATATTGTTATTGTTTGATTACACCTTTTATGATTGTTAAAGGGAATTTGTACTTGAAATCACGCTTAATAAGATAATTATTAATTTTGTTTAGGCTAATGTGATTTTAACTCAAGTGATCGCCAATAATAGTTTTATTTGTGCATTAATATTCAACCAACATAGATAAACAGGGTAGGTTTAATATAATGTTTGTATGTTATTCGAAAAACGCACATGAATACGAGCAGAACAAAGTAGAGGCCTATTTTATAGGGCGGGTCCTTTCTTTTGTAGATTGGATTCATACCCTCATCCCCGGACCCTATTTGGTTCAAGACCTTATGGAGTAGTTGATGGTCCTTTGGATTGTCTTTTGGGTTTACAAGTTCCTAAAACTTGTTGGCGACTCTTTTTGCTCTTTGTCTTTCCCCTTGGAACGCCACCGTACTTTAGTGTATGATCACAGTGGGGTTCAAGTTTGGGGTTATCATAATGCTTGAAATATTCCCTACAGATACTAAAGGTTTTTCATTTGAAATAAGAGACAAACGTTGTTTTATTTCGAAAGAAAATATGTTATATGCTAATGCTACGTTAATTAATGGCTTGTATGTCTTAGAATATGCAACTCATGTCTACAACATAGATCATAAAAAGCAGAAAACAGATGGTTCAAACCCAACTTACCTATGGCATTGTAGGCTTGGTCATATAAACCAAAAGCGCATCCAGATTTTATATAAGGATGGACTCCTTTCTTCTTTTGATTATGAATCATTTGGAAATTGTGAGTCATTCTTGCTTGGAAAAATGACTAAGTCACCCTTTACGGGTATAGGTGAAAGAGCTAGTGACTTTTTGGGACTCATACATACAAATGTGTGTGGACCAATGAGCTCAAAAGCTAGGGGTGGATTTAATTACTTCATTACTTTTATTGATGATTTAAGTAGGTATGGTTACATATACTTAATGAAGAACAAGTTGGAAGCCTTTGAAAAGTTCAAAGAATTACAGAATGAAGTACAAACCCAACTTGGGAAAACAATTAAAGCATTGCGATGTGATCATGGTGGTGAATATTTAACCCAAGAGTTTGATGAACATCTGATTAATTGTGGAATACTTTCACAATTAACCCCTCTAAGGACACCTCAGTTACATGGTGTGTCAGAAAGGAAGAATAGGACTCTACTAGATATGGTTCGGTCTATGATGAGCTTTACTGATCTTCACATATCATTTTGGGATATGCATTGGGAGTAGCTGCCAGAATACTAAACAGAAGCCCGTCCAAAGCAGTTGAGAAGACACCATATGAGTTATGGACTGGAAAAGTTCCAAAGTTGTCTTATCTCAAGATTTGGGGATGTGAAGCCTATGTTAAACGTTTACACGGCGATAAACTACACCCTAAATTAGACAAATGTTTCTTCGTGGGTTATCCCAAAGAAACAAAAGGGTATTTGTAGACACCCATTTGTGTCTCCCCAAAACCAAACCTAGTGATGAATACCTTTCGCGTCGAACCATAATCGAATGAAGTAGAAGTGTGAAAAGTCTAGTGTTGTTGTTAGTTTTTATTAAAAATCTTTCTTTCTGTTTTCGAAAACCCACCCTGTTTTATGAAAACATCCAGTCCAGTTTATTTTGGTCCCTGATAAGGGTCCAATAATGGTGTAGTTGGATGGGGTTTGAAAAGACCCTTCCAACGATATATTATAAGCCCAATTCCGATGAATAATGAGGAAGTTATAGCCAAAATACTAAACTGGGCCCAAGCCGGATTTTACCTACGACCCAATGATCACGAGGAGGGTCCAAAGGTTTAATCCTATTCCTAAAATAATTAGGATTGATTAGAATCTTCTATAAGATTCTAAAATATCTTTATTATCCTTTTTTGAAAAGATAAGATTAAAGAATTTGGTTTAAATATAAACATTCCTTTTCTAAAACTTTCTTTTTTTAAAGTCCTAATTCTATTCGAATTTAAACATGTTCAAAGACAGTCAGATTTTATTTTCGTACCTCATATTCTTTATCCAAATTTTATATGGTTGGATAGATCTTGAAATTATCTTTTGAATGATATATTATAATATTAATTCCGAGCTATAACGAAAAAGATATGAAAGGAATACAAAACTCTGTCCAAAACTAACACCTTTCACTATTTTGGCCATATCTTTTTTATCTACAAAAGATTTTAATCAGATTCTAATTGGGTTGGAAATTAGATTTCAAGAGCTTTCCAACGACATATTATATGACTTATTTGGACTTCTGGATCAAAAGATATGATAAAAACAAAATCCGCAAAAACTGTCTTTGTCGCCAAACGACAGTCTTTGTCACGTGGCGACAGATGGCGACAAGGTCGGTTTGTTGGCGACAGCATGGAGTTTTATTCCTTATCAAATTCTATACTTTTTCAGACTATTTTTCTTATAAATAGGGTCTTGAACCTCCATTTTTAATCATCAACAACAATCAACAATCATCATTCTCTCTATTCTCTCTCTTGAGCAATATAGCCTTCTCTTTCTCTCTTTCTAAACTAGTTTTTTACAAACACAATTCCGCATACACAAGATCTAGAAACACCTAGCCAAATTTAAAGTTGCCTTTGCCCTAGACGTGAAAGGTTTATACTTTTCTGAGGGTTTGGTCCCAAATCTAGTCTAAACTTTTTAACTTTTTCTTTCAATCAATTTAATTTAATTCTTTGATTTATTATTTTCATTGAAGTTTACTAACACGTGTATTTTGTTATTAGAAAGAGGTACGATGCATCAAAGTATGTAATATTATTGCTCTATTCTTATAGAAAGCATATTTATTATTTATTAATTCCTAGTATCATGTTAGGATGTTATTATTGCTTTGTAGTATCATGTTTGGGGTGCCTCTTGTTCTTTCTGATATCATGTTAGTACCATGTTAGGTTTAAAGCTTTGATCTTTATTGTTTAGTGACATGCTAGGATTTGTTATTAATCTTGTTAGTATCATGCCTAAGATCTTGCTATTATTATTAAGCTTTATTATGCCTTATTATAATTATGCTATGGTTATGATTATGATTATGTTATGATTATTATTAGGATTATGATTATCATGTTGCTTGACATTATTTAATTATTACTATTGCTTGATCACACCTTTTATGCTTGTTAAAGGGAATTTGTACTTGAAATCACGCTCAATAAGATAGTTAATAATTTGGTTTAGGCTAATATGATTTTAATTCAAGTGATCGCCAATAATAGTGTTATTTGTGCATTAATATTCAACCAACATAGATAAACAGGTTTAGGGCTAAATCTAATGTTTGCATGTTAGTCACAAAGCGCACATGAATACAAGTAGAATAAAGTAGAGGCCTATTTTATAGGGCGGGTCCCTTCTTTTTTAGATTGGATTTGTACCCTCATCCTCGAACCCTATTTGGTTCAAGACCTTATGGAGTTGACGATCTCATAGATCGTTAAGGGGTATAACCTTCACATCGTGAACGGTTTACAAGTTCCTAAAACTTGTTGGCGACTCTTTTGCTCTCTTTTCTTTCCCTTTGGACGCCACCATACTTTAGTGTATGATCACAGTGGGGTTCAAGCTTGGGGTTATGATGCTTGAAATATTTCCTACAGTATTACTCTTACAATCGCGAAGATAACAAAGTGCTTGTTGCTCGCGATGGTGTCTTTCTAGAAAAGGAATTTCTATCTAAAAAGCCAAGTGGGAGTAAAGTGGTTCTCAAAGAAATTCGAGACGAGCAACAAATGGATGTGGATAACACCACATCAGAGGCGAGGGCGCATGAGACGATTAATCATGCGTCGGAGCAAGCTAATTCAGCTAGCGAGACTCATATCGTCCCACTTGAATCTAATTCATGCGAAAATCTTCAAAGAGTTGGAGAGAAAATTTCTACTGTTGCTCCTACCCCACGTAGGTCTATTAGAATAAAAATTAAACAGTTTGTTGAGGCTCTATTAACTGAGGATTCTGAAATCTTTCTACTGGAGAATGAGGAACCCATAACCTACAAGCAAGCTTTGGTGAGCCCCAACTCAGATAAATGGCTTGAGGCCATGAAATCCGAAATGGAATCGATGTCTGAAAATAAAGTGTGGACCCTAGTAGAATTTCCTAATGGGGTAAAACCCATTGGTTGCAAATGGGTCTACAAGATTAAAACAGACAAGGATAGAAATGCCTACATCTATAAAGCAAGACTGGTTGCAAAAGGGTACAGACAGATTCATGGTATTGACTATGATAAAACCTTTTCCCCAGTAGCAATGCTTAAGTCCATTCGGATTCTTCTAGCGATTGCTGCATTTTTCGACTACGAAATTTTGCAGGTAGATGTCAAAACCGCTTTCTTGAATGAATTCTTGACGGAGGAAGTGTACAAGACACAACCTGAGGGTTTTGAAGATCTAGAAAATCCTAGAAAGGTATGCAAGCTTGAGAAATCCATTTATGGATTGAAGCAGGCATCCAGGAGTTGGAATCTTCGTTTTGATGAAACAATCAAAAGGTTTGATTTTATCAAAAGTGAAGAAGAACCTTGTGTATACAAGAAGTCTAGTGGGAGCAACGTAGTTTTCCTAGTCTTGTATGTGGATGACATACTACTCATGGGAAATGACATACCAATGCTTAAGTCAGTCAAGGAATGGTTGAAAAGTTGTTTCTCCATGAAAGACTTAGGTGAGGCCGAATACATATTGGGGATCAAAATCCATCGAGACAGATCTCGAAGGATGATTGGATTAAGTCAAGAGACTTATATTGATAAGGTTCTTGATAGGTTTTCCATGAAAGACTCTAAGAGAGGATTTCTCCCCATGTCTCATGGTATTACTCTCAGCAAATCTCAGTGCCCTAAACACCAGAAGAGATGAGACGCGTGAATGATAAACCTTATGCTTCGGCAATAGGATCAATCATGTATGCCATGATATGTACAAGGCCGGATGTTGCATATGCTCTAAGTATGTGTAGCAGGTTTCAGGCAAATCCAAGAGAAGCACACTGGACAGCTGCCAAGAACATCCTTAAGTACTTAAGAAGGACTAAAGAGATGTTTCTAGTGTATGGTGGCGAAGATGAATTGGTTGTCAAAGGTTATACGGATGCGAGTTTCCAAACAGACAGAGATGACTTTAGATCACAATCTGGGTACATTTTCTGTTTGAATGGATGAGCAGTGAGCTGGAAGAGCTCGAAGCAAAGCACTGTCGCAGACTCTACGACAGAATCAGAATACATGGCTGCTGTTGAAGCAGTTAAGGAAGCAGTTTGGATAAAGAAGTTCCTAACTGAGCTGGACATCGTACCAAGTGCTCAAAAGGGAATCGAGTTGTACTGTGACAATAATGGCGCCATTGCTCAATCAAAGGAGCCTAGATCACACTTCAAATCCAAACAGGTAGAGAGGAAGTATTACCTCATTCGAGAGATCGTTGACAGAGGTGATGTCAAGATGTGCAAAATTCATACGGATGAGAATATCGCTGATCCGCTTACTAAACCCCTTTCATTTCCAAAGCATGAGAAACATGCTAATGAAACTGGATTGAGGTGAATGATGAAATTATAAGGTGTTATTTGTTTTTGAGAAAAATAAGTTACATATGTAATACATTCATTTGCAGAATTATGTTTAATCAGAAATTCTATTATTTCTCTTATTTGATTGTGGTTTCAATATTAAATAAAATGTCCAAAATAATTATGAATAGATGGGCTCACTAGATTAATGACCTTTTGAATGAAACCCCACAGGTGAACAAAATTCATATATTATTTAAGTTCCTAGTTTGGAATCATTAAAGTGGACATAAATGATTTCTTAAAATTGGACTAGCATGTAAGATTGATTGGATAGTGCAGTTTCATAGGCTATAGGAGCATAGTGATGATGCTCGGTCAATCACATGGATATGCATGAATGATGCATGATCGAACTATAGACCTACTTTGAAGTTCAAGTATAGAACTTTTGGATATATTAGTGGATTCCTTTAACATGAGTGGAACACTGACTCTACTCAATGAATGATTTAACTGTGGTACATTTAAACGTCTTACCATAACTGGAGATTATAAAGGATGTTTCCCGATTACTTCATGAGTTGAGTGAGAGCTTTGGTTGCCACAAGATTGGATTGAGTCTACCTATTGACTAGGAATGTGTCTTGGCCCCTTGAAGAGGGAGAATTCAGAAAAATGCATGGTCGTGCTCAAATGTGTTACATAGTAACCATTTGTTTTGTAATTCTAACTCAGATTTCAAGAAAAGATTTGTAGACTAATATGATCACGACATGAGATGCAATCATATTATCAAATCGACACACATTGACTTAAGGAATTTGAATATTGTGCACTTGTCTCAGACAAGTGGGAGATTGAAGGAGTTATGTCTTCGATAAGTGCAATTACTAGATACATCAAAGGATCACAGTTATGGAGATAATAAGTTCATACTATAAGGTTGCCAATGTCTAGTGCGAGATGTGACAATTTTGGTCTTTGGGCTTGTTAAATGGCCCAAAGCCTTATAGAATGGATCCTATAAGGTCACACACAAGAGTATTGGGTTAAACAAGTTAGAGGCCCATTATTGGGCCTCATGAGTATATGACACACCTTATTGATCTGTGCTTGGATTGTAAGTAGAGTCTAATTAGGATTTGGACATGACATGGTTTTATTTCTAGATATGATCTATAAATATAAACCATGCCTAGGGTTACATGACATATTAATTAACACACTGTGAATTGTTAGACAAGCAACCAAAAAATCCCAAACCCTAATTCTCTCTCTTCCATTCGGCCCTCTCTCTCTCCTCCCCTTGGTCGTACGTCCCTCCTCCTTGGGTGGTGTGTGTGGTGGCGCGTGGGTGGTGTTGTGGTGCGCTCGTGACTCTAATCTCCGTAGAAGGTTGATTGAAGCGTTCGGTCACGGCTAACTAGCATTAGTGGAGGTTTAATCCGTGCTCGTGAATGATGTGTGTCATAAATGGCACACATTTGATGAGCATTTAGGTCCTTTTTGTCCTCTTTTCATTGCTTTCTTGCTCAATAAATGCTCGGTTTTATGCTTTCTCTCTCTATTCTACCTTTGTTCTCTTATTTTACGGCTTTTGAGCATTTCTTTGGTTTTCTAGTATTTTCTCTTTTATTTCTTTTATTTTCTTTATTTTAGTTGTTTCCTTTTTATTTTAGATTTTATAGAGTTAGTTTTATTTTATTTTAGTTTATTTGATTTTATTTTCATTTTATTTTATTTTCTTTCTTTTATTATTTTCATTTTTATTTTATTTCTTTTACTTTTATTTGTCGGTTTTAGTTTTATTTCACTTTATTTTATTTCTCGGTTTTTTTTTGTGTGTTTTGTAGGTATTTGTTCCAAGTGTGTTTTGGTGTTGGAAACTGCTTAGTTTGGTCTTCATCACCATCATAGTGATGATGGTGATGGTGTTGGCAACAACCAGAAACACTACAGCAATTTCTCCTTCTCTTCCCCTGTTCCACACATAGCCTCCCCTGCCCTTCACGCACACCACAACAGCACCAGCCCACGCAACTCCCTGCTCACGCAAACCACCAGCCACCAACCTCCCCTGCTCCTCTGATTCACCCACAACACCAACAACAATAGCAGCAAATCGACACCACCCAACACCTCCAATCACCGCCACTGAACCACCACCAGACAACCACCGCAGCCGCCGCACAAAGCAGCCCCTGATGCCGCAATTTCCACCAGCAGCATCTCCACTTTCAATCGCGCTTCTCCGCCACCAGTTACACCATCAATTGCGCCACAGACCTCCTCAATTAACCTCAGAAGCATCTCCAATCGAACCTCCAGCTGAGCAGCCTCGAACCTCAGCAGGTGCGGGCGCACATTCAACGAGTGCGGCCGCACCCAGCTGGGTTCTACTTGAGCCGTTGATTGATGTTGATGAGTGGGTGTGATGGTGTGTGATTTGATGATGATGTGCGGCTTGATAGGTGCGTGCTGATGATGATGAGAAGCGTGAGAATCATGGGATTAATTCCCATTTGATGAAGCAGCGAAATTGCTGTTTAGTTTTGGATTTCTTTTATTTTTATTTTCTTTTTGTTTTTAGTTTTCTTTTATTTTTTTTCCTTTTCTTTCTTTTGTTTTATTTTTCTTTTCTTTTCTTTTCTTTTCCTTTTCCTTTTATTTTCTTTTCCATTTTATTTTCTTTTCTATTTTATTTTCTTTTACTCTCTTGTATTCTATAAATACCCATTTTTGGGTAGAGAGAGAAACAAGGAGAATTAGAATTAGAATTAGAAATTAGATCATTTTTTCCTAGCTTAGTTGAGAGCTTCTCTCTCTATTTTAGGGTTAATTTTAGGAGTAGATTTTAGAGAGAGAAAGTGAGGAATTTCAATGGTGATTGAGAGATTGAAGATTCAAATGTGACAATTGTATTGGAGATCTACTCTATTATCAATGAGCATTTCTAAACTCTATCTCATTTATTGCTTTGTTTAATATTCATTGTTTTGATTGTTGATTTAGATTGGATTTTGATGAATTGATGATTGATTTTGGATATTCATGCTTGTATTGGTAGAATTGATGATCATGTTTGAGTAGTTGTTTAGTTAGGGATTTGGTGAAGCTTATGATGTAATGAATTGAAGTAAATTGGGGATAATTGATGGAGTTGATGATGTGATTAAACTTGGTTGATTGATCATGCGCATGTGTGTGATTAATTAGAGAGTAGCTAACTTTGATTATTGCACTAGATTGCATTGTAAGTTCACATTGATACGGACCATTGATTTGTGGCTTGCATTTACACGATTGAGGTGTCTTGTGATGTTTCCTAGCTAGAGTTTATCGTAGTTGGCGTTAGTTAGACCTCTAGGAGAATAGCTTGACATGCTCTTTTGGTTGCATGATTGATTTTCCCTCACATTGCTTGACTTAGTCGACTTTCCATTCCAATTTGCATCGTTCATTGCCATTATTTGCGGATCCTAATCCCTAGCTATCATATTTGTTTGGTTTCTTCGTTTTAGTAGTTGTTAGAGCCACCTTTTATCTCTTGTCTTCGACCTAGCTTAGGCATATAATTGGAAGCATATAGGCATTACCGTTCCTTTGGGTTCGACCCTTGACTTACCTCTATACTTGTATTTAGGTTTGTTAAGTGTTTATAAATTTTGTTTGGCTTAGGGAGAATTAGCCCAACGACCTAGTTTTCCCCACGTCAAAATGGCGCCGTTGCCGGGGAACGGTGTCTATGTTTGAGTGTTTTTGATTGCTTGAGTCTAGGTCTTTGTGTATACTTTTCTTTTATTTGATTTTTGCTTGTTTTGTATAAAAATGGAAAATACCTCGTTTCCTCAATTTGAGAATGAGTCATTTTGGGTGTACTTTAATAGACTAGAGGACTTCATTAGTTACCATGGTTATGATCTTTGGGAGGCTTGTGAGATTTGTTATCATAATTTGACTAAGAAAACTAGAGACATTGTTGAAAGCATGTTTAATGGTAGATTTCGGGCATTGTCAATTGATGATGCTTGGGATTTTTATGTATGGTTTGCTAGAGATAGTTATAATCGTGGTCATGGTTGTTCAAATGCTTCTATTGATGATTGTTATGGTCCATGTTCCATGAATAATGAATCTTGCATACCTTCTTGTGCCCCCATCCCCCATGTTAATGATGCCACTCATAACTCTAGTGTTGATCCTCATCACATGCTTGCTCATAATTCTTTTCCTCATTATGCTCCTCAACTCTCTTCACCTTTGAAAACCTTGGAGCCTAACATTGAGTCTTCTTATAATCAAATTGGTGGTTCTTTGAGAAAATTGGAGATGAATTCTAATTTGGAACCAAATGAGATGAGACATTTGGAGATTTTAAGAAGCCAAATGGAATTGTTGAAAAAGTTGGAAGAGAGCAATGAGGTTGTTTTTAGAAGGAATGAGGAGATGGAGAATCAATTGTCATCAATATTGAATGTAAATGAAGTTTCTACTACTTTGGTAGATGTGGAAGAAGATGATGATGATTGTTTTGAGAGGCCTAAGGTGTGTGAGGAGGACATTAGAGAGCCTATGAGTGAGGAAAAGGGTGTAGAGATGAATGTTCCAAAAGAGAGTTTGCATTTTGAACCTCCTTCCCAACTTGAATTTTGTTCCATTGACCCTTTACATGGAGTTGAAGAGAAACTAAAATGGTTGACTTCTCTTAATTTTGAGGAAACATTAATTCAAGTTAAGAAGGATGGGACATTGCAATTTTTGAAGCGTGGAGAAGTTGTGAGGAGAGAGAGTGAGGATGAGAAGGATGAAGTAGACTCCATGGGAGATTGGATGTTTGAGGGTGATGAGAACCAAGAGGTTTTGAGTGTTGAAAAACCAATTGAAGAGTCCATTTCCCCACCCACCTCCCTTGATTGCAATTTCATCCCCCCATTCCTCAATTTTGAAGACCAACCTTCTTCCACCCCATCTCCTTTGCATGATGACCATGGTTTCTTTGAGGGTGAGGCCTTGAGCTTAGATGATTTTGATGAAGAAGAGGTTCCATGTGATAAGGTTGAGGAGGTAGAACCTACTTTAGATGATTATGAAGATGAGAGTGAAGTGTTTGGTGAGGTTGAATCTCCAACTCCTATCTCAAATTTTCAACCATTGCCCACCTCTTTCGCCTTTGATGACCCTTTCTCTTCTACAATTTCCACCATTGAGATGGATGAGGCCTTTTTAGAGGGAGATTGTACTTCTCATAATTATTTTGAGCTACCTCCCAAGTTTGACCCTCAATCCTTTGATGAGTTTCCTTTGAACCTTGATCATGATTTAAAGCTTTTGAGAGCTCTCTTAGGGTGTGAAGTTTGTGTGGAGGATGTGATTGAGAATGAGCTTGATTTAAATGATGATGAGTTGGAGGAGAACCCTTTGGATGTGAGTTCATTGGATGAGAGAGCTTGTGTTTCAATGGATAGTGGTGTGAGTGAGCAACCAATTCCTATTCCTTCACCTTACACCTCATTTTCAAGAAAGCTTGATCTTGTTCCCTCCTATCCCATGTCATTACCTTCTTTTCTCATGTTCCCACCTCTTGAAAAGCCTTTAGTCCCTCAAGTGCCTCATTTGATGACTTTTGAGGATGATGGTGGGATTTTCAACTAAAAATATTTTGTTGGGAAGAGTATGCCTTCTTCTTTTTCTTTAATTTCTCTTCCTTTTTCTTATATTCTTGTTTTTCCCTTCTCTCCTTCTTCTTGGCATACTTCTTCTCAACCCCATAGGTGTGCACTATGCTTGTTGCATGCCTTATTTTTGTCATGTGCATACTTGCTCTCATATGAAATGTGTAGTAGTGCATTTGACAAGCTCTTGCGATCGTTGCAATATTATTTTACTAGAGCGGTCAAGCTTGGACCTTAAGCAAGCCTTTCTCGGGAAGTAACCCGTGTTTTAGATTAGATTTTCCTTTTCTTTTTAGAATAGATTTTTCTCTCATGGAAATTTTTGTGTGCCTTTTGCTAGGTACATGACTTGATATACTTTAGTGCTTCGATTTGGATCAAGAATCAAGGAAGGTTGACTCCTATCTTTGTGAGCATATGGAGACAAGGTTTAATTCTTGAGAAATTAGCTTTGAAAGGTTTAAATTGGGTCATTTGCGGGTATTTACACCCACCTCAAATCCGGTAATATCTTTCCTTGCTCTTTCTCTAGTGGATGATGACTTGTTGGACATATGTTAGTTTGTTGGATCAATCTCTTTGTTTTCCCCTCCCATGGATTATATGATTTATGTTTGAGTGTATTGTCTCATTCAAGCTTGGGGGAGGGAATTCTATCATTTTTGGTGGAATGTTGATTCATATATGATTTGCACCTTTGTATATGCTTTTCCATGTTTCTTATATTTTGAAAAACTCCAAAAAGATTTTTGTTTCGATCAAGGCAATTTTGCAATGTGTTTTGTTTTGTTCTTGTTTTGGACATAATAACATTTGGACTTGTATAATTGAATGCTTTTCTTCCTAAATGGTAATGGTGTGCACGGTTTGAGAGTACGCTTGGTTGATTCTAGGATAAAGCATGCTAAGGTAGTTGGTCAGAACTAGTGGGAACATGAAGCCGGATTCTACTTGTTTGTGGCATGTTTGGTTGTTGCTTCCTATAGTCGATTTGACACCAATAGTGAGTTTTTGCTACATCCGTGTGAGTTCTTTGTTTTTCAAGCCTTCTACCTATACTTGCATGAGCGGCATGGATCCTTGACTTTTTGCAAACCTAATCTTGAAACTTGACTCATAGAACTTGAATCCGAGACCGAACCGTTTAGGGAGGAAAAAGGCACCTTTTTCGGGGTGGTATTTTTCTTTTTTTTAGGATAGTTTTATTCATTTTTGTTATTTTTGGGTTTACATTTGCCTTCTTGCAACCATTTGAGCCTTATCCCTTCTTTTCAAGCCACATCTTTAGATCTTTGGCCTTTTGTTTCATTTTTCTTTCTTTCTTGGTTTTTGTGAAGCAATTGATCATTCTTGATGGAGTTTGTGGTGGAGAAGTTGAAATGTGTTGGTTCTTATGATAGCAAGATTGTGTTATATTTTCTTTGTGAATAATGGCAAATGAGTTTGAGTAAAAGCCGTCCTACATTACAAAAGGCATGGACAAATAAGTGCAAAATCGAAAAAGCCGTCCAAAGTAAAAAAGGCGAGGACAAAGCATTTTTGAATGTAAAATGAAAAAAAAAAGAAGGTGAAAAAATGAAAAAATTCAAAAATATTTTGTTGTGAGTTTTCTCCCTTTTTGAGCATTGAGGACAATGCTCCATTTAAGCTTGGGGGGAAGCGTTCTCACGCTTTTTGTATATATTTTTGTGAGTATAGCTTCGAGTAAGCTTGGGGGTGTTGTTTTTGTTTGGTGACAACTTAGTCTTGGTGTAAAGATATGCGCAATCTTTGCTTCACTATTAGGAAAACCACCAAATTTTAAATTTTAGCCTACCTTCACCCTTATTGCCTTACGTTACAACCTTGGGGAAAGACCTTTTGACCTAAATGGTTGAGTCACTCATCGGTGGAGAGGAATGTGAGTTTTAGGAATAGAGAGAGGGAATGCAAAAGTCAAGATGTCGAGTAGCCTAAAAGTTCTCTTTTTCCGGTTCCTTCGTGGAACCATTGGGATGCTCATTTGAGGTCGATTTGAAGCTATTAGGAAGAACGCGGTAAGATCGTTTGGGATGAAAGTGGATTGTGAAAGCTAGTTCATATGCTTAGCATATTTATGTTTCAATCAACCTTGGGTATCTTGGAACGTGCACTCCCTTACTTGTTTAGAAAGATTTGCATCCACTTGTGCTTGTACATTTGCAAAAGTCCTTTCATGAACATTTGTTTGCTTTTCTTGTATTTTGTTTTCTTTTTCATGCTTTGCCTTGTTTGTATTGCTATGAGAGTTATGGGTCAAACTCTTAGGATACCCTTACGAGACCTCACTCGTCCTCATAGGCGACTTTGGGGTTTAAAGGGCTTGTTGTAGCTAAAAACAACCGTGATTCCTACGACAGTGAGTTAGTGTATATTCTCATCTCGTCTCTTCTCTAGTTTGTTTTAATAAGCTCGTCATTTTCACTCCCTTGGTTTTGTTTTGCTCGAGGACGAGCAAAAGGTAAGCTTGGGGGTATTTGATGTGTGTCATAAATGGCACACATTTGATGAGCATTTAGGTCCTTTTTGTCCTCTTTTCATTGCTTTCTTGCTCAATAAATGCTCGGTTTTATGCTTTCTCTCTCTATTCTACCTTTGTTCTCTTATTTTACGGCTTTTTAGCATTTCTTTGGTTTTCTAGTATTTTCTCTTTTATTTCTTTTATTTTCTTTATTTTAGTTGTTTCCTTTTTATTTTAGATTTTATAGATTTAGTTTTATTTTATTTTAGTTTATTTGATTTTATTTTCATTTTATTTTATTTTCTTTCTTTTATTATTTTCATTTTTATTTTATTTCTTTTACTTTTATGTGTCGGTTTTAGTTTTATTTCACTTTATTTTATTTCTCGGTTTTTTTTTTGTGTGTTTTGTAGGTATTTGTTCCAAGTGTGTTTTGGTGTTGGAAACTGCTTAGTTTGGTCTTCATCACCATCATAGTGATGATGGTGATGGTGTTGGCAACAACCAGAAACTCTACAGCAATTTCTCCTTCTCTTCCCTGTTCCACACAGAGCCTCCCCTGCCCTTCACGCACACCACAACAGCACCAGCCCACGCAACTCCCTGCTCACGCAAACCACCAGCCACCAACCTCCCCTGCTCCTCTGATTCACCCACAACACCAACAACAATAGCAGCAAATCGACACCATCCAACACCTCCAATCACCGCCACTGAACCACCACCAGACAACCACCGCAGCCGCCGCACAAAGCAGCCCCTGCTGCCGCAATTTCCACCAGCAGCATCTCCACTTTCAATCGCGCTTCTCCGCCACCAGTTACACCATCAATTGCGCCACGGACCTCCTCAATTAACCTCAGAAGCATCTCCAATCGAACCTCCAGCTGAGCAGCCTCGAACCTCAGCAAGTGCGGGCGCACATTCAACGAGTGCGGCCGCACCCAGCTGGGTTCTACTTGAGCCGTTGATTGATGTTGATGAGTGGGTGTGATGGTGTGTGATTTGATGATGATGTGCGGCTTGATAGGTGCGTGCTGATGATGATGAGAAGCGTGAGAATCATGGGATTAATTCCCATTTGATGAAGCAGCGAAATTGTTGTTTAGTTTTGGATTTCTTTTATTTTTATTTTCTTTTTGTTTTTAGTTTTCTTTTATTTTTTTTCCTTTTCTTTCTTTTGTTTTATTTTTCTTTTCCTTTTCCTTTTATTTTCTTTTCCATTTTATTTTCTTTTCTATTTTATTTTCTTTTACTCTCTTGTATTCTATAAATACCCATTTTTGGGTAGAGAGAGAAACAAGGAGAATTAGAATTAGAATTAGAAATTAGATCATTTTTTCCTAGCTTAGTTGAGAGCTTCTCTCTCTAGTTTAGGGTTAATTTTAGGAGTAGATTTTAGAGAGAGAAAGTGAGGAATTTCAATGGTGATTGAGAGATTGAAGATTCAAATGTGACAATTGTATTGGAGATCTACTCTATTATCAATGAGCATTTCTAAACTCTATCTCATTTATTGCTTTGTTTAATATTCATTGTTTTGATTGTTGATTTAGATTGGATTTTGATGAATTGATGATTGATTTTGGATATTCATGCTTGTATTGGTAGAATTAATGATCATGTTTGAGTAGTTGTTTAGTTAGGGATTTGGTGAAGCTTATGATGTAATGAATTGAAGTAAATTGGGGATAATTGATGGAGTTGATGATGTGATTAAACTTGGTTGATTGATCATGTGCATGTGTGTGATTAATTAGAGAGTAGCTAACTTTGATTATTGCACTAGATTGCATTATAAGTTCACATTGATACGGACCATTGATTTGTGGCTTGCATTTACACGATTGAGGTGTCTTGTGATGTTTCCTAGCTAGAGTTTATCGTAGTTGGCGTTAGTTAGACCTCTAGGAGAATAGCTTGACATGCTCTTTTGGTTGCATGATTGATTTTCCCTCACATTGCTTGACTTAGTCGACTTTCCATTCCAATTTGCATCGTTCATTGCCATTATTTGCGGATCCTAATCCCTAGCTATCATATTTGTTTGGTTTCTTCGTTTTAGTAGTTGTTAGAGCCACCTTTTATCTCTTGTCTTCGACCTAGCTTAGGCATATAATTGGAAGCATTTAGGCATTACCGTTCCTTTGGGTTCGACCCTTGACTTACCTCTATACTTGTATTTAGGTTTGTTAAGTGTTTATAAATTTTGTTTGGCTTAGGGAGAATTAGCCCAACGACCTAGTTTTCCCCACGTCAGTGAACTTAGTAGAGGAATCACACATGGGGTTCTTTGTCTCCCATGTTCTTGCTCGATCACTAGTGGAATCACTCTTCAAAGGTGTAATTCTTACTTCTTTATGTGTTGTGCATGAGATCCTTGGTTTGGTGCTATATGAATATGATTCATGTTTATTCCGCAATTAGTACCTATAATCTCTTACAGAAGCAGCTCAAAACTACTATGATGTGGAAGTTGGAAGAGACAAAAAGTTTTGGTGGTGGGACGATAATTATGTGGGATGCTACTAGAGTTCAAGGAGAGGTGCTCGTATCAGACAATCCAAATCATTAGCTTCGGGTGCTGGGTCGTGTATTTGGTCGTGTTGGAGTTATGAAGGTATTCAATAGATCTTTTATATGATTAACTAAGCAGCAAGTTTAAATTGTTTTGGATACGTGTTTATATGTTTTAATTAATGCATTATTTTTATGAAACTATAACACGTTAATCTAACAAACCTTAATTTTGACATGATTTTTGGGTAGCATGATGATAGATCTATGGTGTGATTATTTTTGTATCGCGTTTGAATTGTTTTGGATGCATGTGCAATTGAAATGTATTTGGAAAAATTGAAATTAGGTGATTGTGAAAAGTGGAAGAAATGGTGTGAATGGTTTAATTTGGAAAACCAAACCTTTCTTCAAATATCGTTGTCTACCCATAGATTACTATGTGTTTAATTTATTATGTATGTATATATTTTTATTTTTAATCAAATATATATGGGGTGGTGTAGTTGAATAGTCATTTGAACGAGGGGGGCTATTTGTTAATTATTTGTTTGATTTTTATAGATGATGGAGAATTTATTTATTTTAGTAATTTTTTTTTTGAGGCCAATTTTTTTTTATTAATTAAATAGTAACATAAGCACTTTTTTCATATTGTTCAAGAAGACGTATGCTTAATTACTGCGTTTATGTTTAATTGTTTTGATTAGTACATTAACTTTGTAAATTTGTAGCACTGGAATTTAGTATGCGATTAAGTTAATATGATATTTGTGTAGCATGATGCAGCCGGACCAAGTAAATTCAAGGGGGGGTGAAGCACCAGATGTTTGGTAACAACTAAGACGTAAGTCGGCCAAGTGACGAGGTGTGTGTGCGAAGCTGTTGAAGTTATCATGCCCGACTAAAATAAAATGTCTCTAGTGTTTTAATGTGGATGTTAGTATTTTTAACTGTTGTCAGCAAGTTAAGTCAACCTTGTGTAACGTGATGGTTGCATTTGGATATTATGTGGTTGGTGTAAACCGTGTATTTTGTTTTCGTTTAGAAGGATTATGCCTTGTTATCTTTTTAATGGCCTATGATTTCAATGTCTGGTTAAATAGCACCTAATCCGTTTAATTTGACAACAATCTTGAGCCTATTATTAGTTATGTTGTATGGTTAAATATTTTCTTATTGAAACTAAGCAAATTACAATAAACAACATACTTGTGTTCTCTAATGTATTAAGTTGGATACAGGCAATACGTCTGCCCAACGTACAATACACACTAAGTAAAATTCAAATGTAGACTAGAATGTATTTGTCGTCCCGAAAGGTAAAATTTATTTTATAATAAAAACAAAGTAAACGCGAAGTAATGGAGATAGAGCTTGAGCAAGGAATAATTACTATAAGGACAAATTGAAGTGAATGAATATTATATGAACGATAATCCCTAAATCAATTGAAAATAATATTGGTAAGTAAAACAAAGTAACCAAAATTCATAGACTAACTAGAGAACTTAACATAAATAATATTGTTAAGTAATAACTGAATTAAGTACCACAAAAATAAAGGGAAGAGTCTTTACTCCAAAATGTATGGGCTGTGAAACGGGCCCATTTTACCCCATATAAGGGACCAAAAATAAAGTCAGTTTGTATTACGTTTTTTTATTATCCGTTTTTGTTTATAAAAGTATGACTTAAAACTTAAACCTTTCCCAATCACTTAGTTTTGTAATACACAAAATTTAAACCTGTAAAAAAAAATCAAAAATTTTAGAATTAATGTTCCTCGTATGAATTATTAGTTTAAAGTATCAAACTAAATCTAAGTGAAATTTGATCAGTAACATTTATACATGTAGTTTCTAGCCATATCTCCAGAAAATAGTCTATATACAATTTATTTAATAAAACTCTAAAGCAAAAAAAAATATACAATTAATTTAATAAAAATTTAAAGTAAGGCTGGGAAATTTGAAAAAAGAAAATGTATAGGAGAAGGCAAACAAACAAAAAACATTGGAGGGATTGGTAGGAATCGAACCTATAACTTTCGTGCCTATAGTGTGCAGACAATCTTGAAATATTTAACCATTGGGACAGGGCTACGACCGCGTTAATAATCGAACAAACAATTTTACATATAACTTGTTATAAAGCATAAGCTGAAATAAAAGATGAAAAACTATTACTTATTTAACAAAACTATGATGATAGTAATAGTGGTCATCTTCTACGTACGTGAATTTGGTTTATAGTAAGATATTTGGGCCAAAAGTCATTATCCAAAATGATACTAATAGTAATCATCTTCTATATACATTGGGCCTGTCTTATGGTGTATAAGTCTGTTTTGGGCCTTTTTCACCTTTTTTTGGCGATTATTAATGTTGGGCCATTGAAGGTTTGGGACTTGTTTGGGATGACAAACTTATTAATGTATGTACTAATTAATTTAATCTTTTGTAAAGAAGAGGAATTTGAAAACTAAATTATTATCATTAAAGTGATTTAAAACGTACAATGGCCAGTTCAACAACTGAAACAATCATGTAAAACGTACAACAACAAGTTCAAATTCAGCAACAATAACTCAATAAAACGTACAAGGGGAGTGAAGAACTAAAAATCCATTCAAACCAACTAATAATCCATTTAAAACAAGTAGTTGTTCACCAATGGCTTAGAAGGTTGCCGACACATCGGAAGAGTCTCTAGAAGAATTGTCTAGGATACTATCATCTTCGGGATTGTAATCGAAGTTACTAGGTAGGACATCGTCTGGCAGTGGTCCACGAACCTGTGAACACAACAAGTTCAAAATTACATACATGTAAACCGATCAACTATCTTACCATAATTAAATTACAAGTATAAATGACATACGCGAATTTTTTCCTACGCCATTAGTTGGATCGTCATTAGCTTGGTCCTTCGACTTTGTTGCCACTTTCTTAGCCTTTGTCACATGTAAAAAAATGTTACCAAATAGTAAGCATAAGTTACACATAATTAGATCTAATGGTAGATTTACCTTCTTCGTTGGAGGTTTTTTGTAACAAATTTCAGCTAGAGTTTTGTAGCATCTAGCTTTGGGCCTTCCTCGACCTCTCTTTTTTGGAATGGGGTCTTAAATCATTATACCATCTTCACAAAGTGGTTGAGTAGGTACTTGAGCTTGAGCTTCTTGAGGAGGTGGTTGAGTAGGTACTTGAGCTTCTTGCGGAGGTGGCATCTGAACTGATGATGTAGTCGCCCTATCTTCTGAACTTGGTATAACCGTAGTAGCACCTTCTCTAGGGTAACTCATAGATACAGTTTGCTCAAGCTTCCTGGTCATACACTTGGTAACTTCAGACTTTAATCCAGCAAGCGATGCTAACACCATCTCCACCGTCTCGTTATTAACCATAGCCGCCTCCTCACATATTCCTTCAAACGCATTCATAAGCGTATTGTAGTGGGCAACTTCAATTGATTGACTTGGATCATGGTAGGACACCTTCACCCTTGTGTGCTTTCGTAGTATATCTTTACGCCATCGGTTAATAATGTACTTGTTTAGAACCTCCTTAACAAAATTCAGGTCAAGGATCCTTATTATGTTCTTACATATGATACCATGCGTTTTAAATTTACGGCAATCACATAATATCTCCTTGGTGTCGATGTTGAATTGCACAATAGAACCGACGACGATCAGTTAACACTTCCTCACTATCCACACACGGTCCTCAATAACGTATTGAATTTCATTGTCAGACATCCTGATTTCATCTCGAGGATAGTAGTACATCATCCTACAACATTCCGTCTGTACCTCTTGGAACTTTGTTTCAGTGTACAACTTTTGAAAAACTTTCTCCACATTGAACCCAGTGACTGTTCTTCTGAGGTACTTTGAGCATTTTGCATCTGCGTCGGTCTCATCCTGAACCCGCTTTTTCATTGCTCTGGCGTGCTGCTGGGTGAATTCAAACAAATGTGTTTGACGGTTAACAAATCCATCGAAAAAGCTGTTGATACTCTCCACTCTTTGTGTTGTCTTCATTCCTGCCCAAAAATATTCTTTCTTAAAAGCAGGCACCCACATATGTCGTTCCTTGTAAAGTGATTTCAACCAGTCGTTACGCCTATTGCATACTCTTCTACAAATGGTAACCACCGGTCTTCCTAGCCTATTGTATACTCACGGGAAAATTTGAGGACTAACTTTTTTTTTTCTAAGTTAGGGACCAAGGAGGTTCCCGTGATGGCGTCTAGACCAAGCCTAGACTAGCCTAACAATCAAACAACAGAAGACAAACGCACACAAGAAAGAGACAAACACCTACAACGAGGAACACTTTATTATTTTCGTGGTTTTACAAATTACAAGGAGTTTCTCTCTCTAGATTCTCTCTCTAGAGCACCCAAATTCGATGCCCAGCAAATGAATGCCTTGGCCTATTTATAGGCACTGACTACAGCCCAGTCAGATAGGAAAAACTACCCACTATGCCCACTACAGCCATGATCTAGTAACTGCCAACTACTTAGATGCTTACTTGGATGCATCTGGCCTTGTCCACGTACTCAAGGAGTTATCCACGTTTAGCATACTCTTGTAACCGCTTGGTAACCGTCAAGCCCCACTATGCCATGTCCCCGTATTTTTAGGAGGTTGCATCAGTGTGCTTGAGTGGCGCTCAACCGTCTGTACGTAACTGCCCACTCCCTTAGTGCTCCTATTTTCTAGGGGCCACTAAGTGGGAGGAGTAACTTCCATCTGACGTGGCATTATCCCCTTAGAATAACTACCCACGTCCATGGTTACACCCCACTACTCTGGAGTCCCTATTTTATAGGAACCGACTCCGGAGTGGTTAACCGCGTCTCCGTTTGACCACGTCAAAGGTCCGGTCAACTTAACCGTTGGTCAGCCCACCAACATCATGGTCCTATATTTTAGGTTCCATACTTAGCTACGTGCACCCTCAGCATAACCGTCCCGACAATTTAGGGAGAGTGGTGCATCGTGGGTGGTTACCTCAACCGCCCGCAATTCCCACTACTTAGCCAATCCCTAGATTTAAGGCAACCGCATGCAACCGTGATGACTAAGCATAACCGTCAAGGAGTCCCTACTATTTATAGTCCACTAAGGAAAGCTTTGGGTAGACAATCTACAAGCCATGGTCGTTCCTTAGCATCTAGCATGTTGCTACGTAAGTCCATGGTTTCGTCGAAGGCACCAAAGACATCGTTGACCCGGGCTGCGCTCGTTCCTCCATGCCGGAGCCACTACGGTTATTACCATAGAGGCCCTTAGCATGATCCCAAGAGCATTCCTTATTCAAACCACGCACCAACTAGCAAGCATGCACCGTACTAAGACCTCGGCCTTCGTTAGTCAGCCCGCACTCATCCTAGTCGGGACTACCGAGTCAGTTTGTCCTATCGAGTGTCCACCATAGCCATCCATGTGTGCTATGGTCCCCATAGGCCATCCTATGTCCAAGACCATGCCTACGGCCCCTATCCTTAAGGCCACCCTTGGGTCAGCCACTGACCCCTTGAGTGAGCACTCGCCCCCTATAGAGCTTTATATGGTATAAGTCTTAAAACCCTAGTGAACACCCAACTGACAGTAACACAATAATGGGCTTTCTAGCCCAATCCTTAAATCCAACCTTGACCCTAAGGCCATGTATGATCTATTAGTGTCCCAATAAGTCCCCTCAATAAGTATCAAAGGTTGTTATGGAGTTTTGCCCAACCAAACACTCCGGGAATCCTTTTTAGTGCGCGCGCGCGCATGCTAGTCTAAGGCCCATGGCCTAGCCAACTATAGCTTTGCTAGAACCATGACCTAAGCACTTGGAGGTCATCTACATTAACCTCACATGCCTTAGGCATGGTAGTGAGCTATTCTAGCCTCACTTGGCTCGTCCGTTCCGAACCGAGCATACACTTGCTCGTGTGGGCAAGTGAGAACCCGAAGGCCTTGCGCGCCTATTCGGGGTGGTCAACGGCCTTGCCTAGGTCGACCAAAACGACTGTGACAAACCTCCCCCACCAAAAGATCTTGACGTCCTCGTCAAAGATCAAGAAGGTAGATCGTTTCATGATCTATGCTTGCTCCAACGAAAGCCCTTTTCACCCTTAGCCTCTTTGGTTAGAGGTTACTAGTCACACCGTTAATTTCGACGATACCTTCTGGTATCATATTTGGACTATGAATTTCCCTTGCTCGGAGAATTTCCCTTGCTCGGAAATAGTTCCGTCTCACACAACTTACCTTATCAACACCCGGTTGGGCTACCCCGTAGCACCAACGTGTACTAGGCAATATAGTTCCTTTTAAATAACCCTCGTCCAATATTCCCTTTTTAAAAAGCCGGCACAGAACTCCTTGGACTTCCTTTTGTTTCTCTACGAAAGTAATCTTATAGGGTTGCTCCATATCCACGGAGCCTTTGTGAGACATTTCACATCTCTCCCAAAGGCTACCCCTTACTCGGGTCAACACCACTTTGGGCCAAAGTGACGGCACACTTTTGCCATACACTTGCTTGGAAGTGCTCATGTGCCCGGGGATCCACATGCAAGCTCTTTCACCAAGACTTCCGTTAGCCCTCAACTAACCTCAATTTAGTCGGCGGCAATCGTCATTGTTTCCCATCCGACTCACAATCATTCACAATGATTGATGGTCCGCAGACCGACTCATTATCTGAGCTTCACACCATGGTATTATTTTCGTTGAGTCCACTCAACGTTTCTCATCTTCCCATGAGAAACGGTGGCAGCAAGGTCCCACCTTACTCCTCCCATTGTGTGAACAAGTTCCGACCGCCCGTCAAGCATGACCCTTCTAGTCCTAGTAATGCTCATGGACATAAGGATACCTTTCGCTGATTAAACTTTCACTGACTATAACTCGAACACTCCATCGGATCGTGGCAATATTCCTTGACTAGCCCCCAAGTACCAAGTGACTGTAATCAAGACCATTCTCTTGACTTCCCAAGTCACCCATACACAGAGCATGTCTTAGGCAATACGCACCGCATCCATGATTGTAACACCCTAGAAATTCCTTTCCTTTAAAATACACTTTACTCTTTTTAAAATACGATTTAGGAATATCTAAGACATTATCGCCACCGTTAAAACGGCTAAGGCAATTATCAAAGACACACAGCGGAAGACTTAACTCAAAACCATTCAAAAACGAGTCAACTTAAAAGTCAACCAAACGAAAGTAAAGATTAAAACCAAAGTCAAACGAAGTCAAATAAAATCAACCTACAACTTGGAACCATTGAAGGCCCTTATCAAAACCAATTAAATTATGAAAACCTTTGCGTTAGTCTCATAAGCATAACATAATATAATATTTGAAAGAAATAAACCACATCTCAACTAATAGAAACTAGCATGATTCGCTCTTCACTCATGCCCCGTCATGAATATGCTTCAACGCCTGAAAAGATTATCTCCACTTGTCCCCACTACTCTCCATTAAAATGGATCATCGTAGGGCCAAGATAAAGACATAGCCAGACACAAACAACACACACAATCAGCAAATCTGAGTACATGAGCGTAATTAAACACACTAACATGGATTCTCCTATCATCACACAGACTTACCTCTTTGCACCTGTTTACAAGCACACACAACAAACAACAAGACTCTTTGACTGGACACTAAATAATTCATTTAGCGTTGATTACGCATCGAACGGGTTTCCAACTAAACCTACCTCAATAAATTGAGGCCCACTGACACGGGAGCTAACCGTGCCAGCATCACCTATGCCACACATTGGTGGCGGAATTCCAGCGCATAATAATAATAAAAAGGAATATACAACATCCTGTACTCCATTAGAAGTTATGATCAAATATAAAGTCACATAACTCCCCCCATATGTTCATACTCAAGGTATATACGTTCCAAGAGTTTTGGTGCGTAATCTTTTTCACTTTACGTTATTTACAGATTATTAAACTTGGTGATGACTCCCAAAGCATAATAACTCAATCAACAACAATTATTCAATCAAACAAACATACCAATTTAATTCTTGAATAATTAGTGACCACATATAATTTAATGTTGAACCCTTTTTAAAACTACCTCAGTGTCAAAGACACCTTAAACGCATAAAGCGCCAACAATCCTATCCCTCGGTGTTAAAAACACCTTAAGTGCACAAAGGCACCAACATAGTATTTAATCCTTGTGTACATAGACACTTATATAGCTCCTTCCTCATGCTTAATGCATCAATAAAAATTACATGAACTATAATAAAATTCCTTTTCAACATTCCAAACATAATAAAACAATTAGTTTAATTAAACATGCTCTCTAACATGCCATAAATAAATATGTAGTCCATATACTCATGCCAAAAATATAATTTCCAATCCATAGATCATCACAAATAAATTCATGCTTCATAATTCAATCACCAATACTAAAAAATTCACAATTTAATACATAAACCTTAGCATATGCTACTTGTAATTGATTGAAACCAAACCTAGCATGATTCTACATCATCAAATATGCTAAGTACGCGAACGTACCTCAATTAAGCCCATAAAGTGACCGAAAATACTACAACAATTCCCGAATCAAGTCTCCTACAATAAGGGACAATAATACTAAATTAATTACTCTTGTATACACAATTTCCAGCAACTTAAACTTACTTTAAACTATTTAGAATAATCTGAAAGTTATTTAAAAACCCCTAATTAAACTCCTTTTTAATAGGTTATCACACCCTTTTATTAAAATCACAATTATACTACTTTAAATAAAATTCCAGCATTTTAAACTAATCAAAAACCCCTTTAAAACTTCATCAAA
Source organism: Chenopodium album (assembly GCF_948465745.1). NCBI lineage: Eukaryota > Viridiplantae > Streptophyta > Magnoliopsida > Caryophyllales > Amaranthaceae > Chenopodium > Chenopodium album. Next base: position 11,920,807 of record NC_137856.1, read on the forward strand.
ATATATTTTCATACTTAAATTATCCATAGAAAAATTAAATTATCTCTTACCCTTTAAAATCAAGGATAAAACTTAAAAAAAAACTTCGTTAAAAATCAAAAACTGCCCGAAAATCATACTTAGAGGCTGAATTTGGCCACGAGAGGGTGTGCTCACTACCAAAGGTAATGAGTCTTTCTTAAAACGTTGTTTCCACATGGAAAACACTACTTTTTTGTCAAAATCGGATGATTTTAGAACCTGATCGGGATTAAAACGGGATTAATATTAACGAACGGGAATCTATAAATTAAAACACGAATTTATGTGTTCAAAATAATCTGGAATTAAGTTAAACTAATTAGTAGTTATAATCACCAAAATTTCCAAAATATCATTACTATAAAAGCCCTAAATCAATTGTTCATAAAAACCCTAAAAATCAAGTCTTTAATAATTTTAAAACCCTAACTTATAATTTTATGAAATCTGAAAATAAAACACTTTATTATTTAAAATTTACAATCTTTAATCATCAAAACATAATTATGATACTAATCAAACATACTTTGAATAATTAAAACCAAAACCCATAAATAAAATCATCAAAATAGCTAGAATGAAAAGAGGAGAGAAAAAGGAAGAAAATAAGACTAACCTTTTTGTGTGGGAAATTTTGGGGATCTAGTAGATATATATAGTGTAGGGTAATTAGTGTAGGTTTGGGCTTTATATAGTCATGGACTTTAAATGTTGAAATAGGTGGCCCAAAAGTGAAAATAGGGTGATTGGGTTCATAAGAAAGATGGGCTACATTTGGATTAAATACTTGTTGACCCAAATATAAATACTTGCTTTAGCTATAATCCAATAATTAAAATAGTTTGACCCAAAATATATTTTATAATTAAATAAATAATTTATAAAATACATTAAAAAACGGGGTATTACAATGATGGTGTAGCTCCGAGCAACATTTGTGGCCACACCACAATTAATCGATTCCACTAGTCAGTCGATTTTGAGCCAACAAGATACATCCTTATCTGATCAAAAGATCATTCACATAGCATGACTTTGAAGGTTCCCGAACTTTGTTCACCTCAAGGATATTACACTTACCTTGAGTGCACAAGCTATTCTACTTGTGCCCTTGGCCGCACATGGGGCCAGCCAAGGCATCGTTGACCTTCCGCGGTCATCAAAGGTTCCCCACCTTTGATTTGGGCTCTTTGTGCAAGGTTAACACATATCTGGCTACAAGAACGTCGTTCTCGGCAGACCATCACCTCTTATGCACAACCCCCTAGCAAGGCAATGGCATCGCGTGGCCATGCTCCATGGTCTATCCATGGTTTTTCTATATCAAAACCCTTTGCAAGGGCAATCCGCAATGTCTGGCCTTAGAGTCATTCCCTCTATGCCCTAGACTTCAAGTCTAGCATGGGTGCAACGCCCTGGTTGCAAGGATGCTCGCTGTCATCCACTCTTATACTAAGAGGTTCCCATGGTCCATCTCAGAACTTTGACATTCGGATTGACATGGTACTCAACGACCATATGCCCAACCACCTGGGACTTTGCGTTGCTTTCCTTAGCTTGCTCACTATTCCAAGCTAAGTTTGCAAAGTTTAACAACTCTGCTAACGGTTTTCATCGAAATGATCTTGCCTCATCATTAGCATCTATCCCTTCGACATCCCCACTTATACTTTAAGAATCGGGCGTAACCCCCAGCTTAACTGCCAACCTTTGTAGGATGTCCCCATTCTGGTTGGAATTCTCAAAGGTTTAAGTGTGATACGCAAGGAACTTTATTGCTACGAAGGACTTATTACTCAACTTCCACATTCTTTGTACTCGCCTTGTTTCAAGTCAGTTTCATGGGTGGAGTGGCACCTCGTGCACACTTCCGGCTTAAAATCAACACATCGATTAAGCTAGTGCATTATCGCATATATAACACACCGTGACTATGAAAACAGGCAATGTAGTGAACCGAAAGCAACATTTCTTTTCATTAAAACTTCAATTTACAATTTGCATATGTACATAAAGCAAACGGAATTCAAACGTAAATGAAAAGACAACATAACAAACAACAATAAACATAAATAGATAAAATCCTCACATAGGATATACCCTTAGCTTCATGGACCAAAATCAGTCTTGAACTTGGCATACTCGGGGGTGGTCGGGTTATACTCCGGTGAAGGAATCACCATATTTCCCTCATCGTCACTGAAGTGATACCCCTTCCAACTAGGAGAGCTCTCAGCCTTAGCCGGGGCATCATCTACGCTCTCATCCTCCGAGACCTCAAGGTTGATCACCTCCACAGCCTTGGTTGCTACCTTGATGAGCTTGGACGCTTGTGCCAATTTCTTAGACCTTTCCTTGGGGACAGCATCCACCTTGCTTTCTTGAGTTGGCGGATCTTCAATCCAACCACCTGCATGAGCAACAATGGCATTACAAGGAACAAAGTTAGTCACCGAAGCTACTTCCATCCTTGGAGAGGGGACTTGTGAGATGAAGTTGTTGCTAACATCCCACACACGGCTGCACCACTTTTTCATGACTTCCGCCTGGCGGTCGTCCGTGGAGAACATTTCTCTAGCCTTCACCTGATCCCACGAAGAAGACCATGGATCCTCAAGGCTAAACCCCAACTTCTCGCGGTTTTCTTTCACAAGGGCCTTCAACTGGCTAAGGGACAGCCATGGGTCACTCGAGTGAAGTACCTCACCTGCTAGATCACCCAAGTAGGTCATCACCTTGGTGTACAAGGGATCTTCATCTAGGAGGTCTTCGAGTTCCTTCGTGGGTTGAGGGGTGTGAGCCTTTGGAGGAGGCACGCAATCACTTGATTCCCCAGCAACAGCACGAAGGGGCTTGGCTGCAATCGGGCTTACTGACACGCCCTTAGGAATGTCCCTTGTGAAGGTCAGCTTTCTAGCCGTAGGGTTCGACACTGACCAAGCTTGCTTCACTGATCGAGAGGGAGGAGGTCTCAATTTGTTGCGTCGCTTAAATGGAACTTGCCTTTCCGGCAGGTCGGACCAAATTGTCACGGGAAAATTTGAGGACTAACTTTTTTTTCTAAGTTAGGGACCAAGGAGGTTCCCGTGATGGCGTCTAGACCAAGCCTAGACCAGCCTAACAATCAAACAACAGAAGACAAACGCACACAAGAAAGAGACAAACACCTACAACGAGGAACACTTTATTATTTTCGTGGCTTTACAAATTACAAGGAGTTTCTCTCTCTAGATTCTCTCTCTAGAGCTCCCAAATTTGATGCCCAGCAAATGAATGCCTTGGCCTATTTATAGGCACTGACTACAGCCCAGTCAAATAGGAAAAACTACCCACTATGCCCACTACACCCATGATCTAGTAACTGCCCACTACTTAGATGCTTACTTGGATGCATCTGGCCTTGTCCACGTACTCAAGGAGTTATCCACGTTCAGCATACTCTTGTAACCGCTTGGTAACCGTCAAGCCCCACTATGCCATGTCCCCGTATTTTTAGGATGCACTGACTACAACCCAGTCAGATAGGAAAAACTGCCCACTACACCCATGATCTAGTAACTGCCCACTACTTAGATGCTTACTTGGATGCATCTGGTCGTTCAGGCTCTTTTCCTTGTATTGTACTCTCATTCTCAAAGTAATAAAAAGTAATCTAGTGTTTGCCTTGTTGCCTTGTTGCTTTGTTTATCGTAGTGGGCTGGTCTAGGCTTGGTCTAGACGCCATCACGGGAACCTTTCACTATGAAGCTTTCATATACAATCGCCTTAAGCTTAGGTTTGATGATTGTCCATGGTGGTTAACACCTACAAAATTAACAAATGGTAAATCATACTTATTTGTCAAATATGTAGCATCAAAACACATGACGTCACCAAACTCTTCTTACGCAGTACGGCTCCTTGCATCAACCCACAATATATCTTTCAGTCGCCCCTCATTATCCAACCTTTGTGAATGATAAAAATTCTGATTTCCAACTTGCATTTTTGCAAAGTAAGCCATCATAGTAGCTGAATCACCCCCCACCATTTGTAACCTCCGCTCCTTGTAGACCTCATGTTGAAGGTCTTTCACGGTATATGCAACGTTCTCTTGTCCACCACCCTCAGTAACCATACAACCATGAATTTGAGGTACAGTAACCCCCTCTTCGTAATAATTCAAAAGCTTCCTCCTAACCCTGGATGTGAAATTCTTCATCCGGTACTCTTTAACCAGCTTTGCCTTACCTGGTGAAGTTAAGTGGGTATGTTCCAACTCGACTTTTTTTAAATTTCACTCACCATCTTTATCAACACTACCATAGATCATTGCTTGGCAACCAAATTTTTTCGACCTCCTTTTTCGACGACTAAGTTCATCCTCACATACTACTCCATCAACAACTCCACCAGACCCTGACACATCCATTGATTTTGCCCTCTTCTTTGCCTCTCTCTGAGCCCTCATGTCTGGTCCACCCCAACACTCACACCGCCAAGTTGTTGCTGTACACTCTCTAATCGGACCCCTAGAATACACCCTATGCGGTCTACATACCCCAAATCCTAATTGTTCTGCATATTCTTTGTAATAAGCTTCTATATCTTGCCATTTTTTAAACACCATTCCAACTTGAGGGGCCTCTACGTATGTGACTACACTGACATGATTACTAGCCACAATGGTTTCAATCATCTCAACTGATTTGATAGGGGACTTATGGGTTACATCATTTTGCCTTGGTGGAGTAAATTCCCTCTCTACATAAAGTACAATTTCATCTCCGATTTCACAATAATGCTGTCCATCATCTTCCAGACATGGCTCCTCCCTACATATGCACCTAACCCCACTCCCCTTATCTTGCAAACCTCTATCTACGCAGCCACCAACTACGGGCGAGACATTACAGTTATCCATGACTACAGTCTAAATGTCTTCAAAATTCTAACACAAACACAACATGCAAATTCGTGTTAGAGTTGACCAAAACAATACTTTATTATATAATGATTCGAATACCTCACACTAATATCTACATCATGAATCCATTCATTTCAATAATTCGTAATAAACATATTGTAATATACTCCATTAATATGAGTAAAAATACAAGTTACTCAGTAATCCTTAATTTCTAATGTAGGAATAATCCTTATATAAGAGTCGACTGTGACAACATTCCTACTCAATATTACTTCGCATCAAACCATAAATAAGACACAATTATAACATTTATATTCACTTTCATTATATTACTCATAGAAACAGTAAAGAAGAGGGCTTTAAAAAAAGTTCTACACATCCTCAATACCACAAGACTATAGCATAAATCCTTTTCAGTAGCCACCTACATGAACACAGATCGATATTTGGTAAGATCTCATCATCAACCTAGATGTACAATCTATGATAAGCATTAACGGTATGTAAATGCACTAAGTGGACTTGATAAACATTAATCAACTAATCAAATCAAATATTTAAGTGACTGAGTGAATAAAAATCTTATGTTCAATTAATAAGGATTATATAAAGCAAGTAAATTCATTATATAACTAAGTTGCGTACATTTTTGTGTCAGGGATGATCAACTAAGTTCTTGAAATCAGTCAAACTTAAAATGAGAAATGAACTTGCTTTGAATTCGACTTATACCCAACAAACCGATTGATGCGATACCAAATTCACTCACCTCAATCTTCTCGTTGCGAGATCACTCATGTGGAAGTATATGGACTAAGAACAATGTAGCAGAGAGGTAAGTGTGGATTTTTGAACTCCACATGATATGTGGATATAAACAAGACAAATCCATGGGATGAGGACTTCACGTTTGTTGACGGTGCACCACATATTATTGTAATGCCTCTTTGCTACCATTAACTAACAACGTTAACTGTCTTCCTTCCTACTCAGCAGCTGAGTAGGTGACACCATTCATAGCCCTCATTATGTGGACGAATGCTGTTAACTTTATTTACAAAAGTGGCATGTTGATTTACTTGTTATATTGATCAACAACATCAATGGGGGCGAGCTCAAATAAGTAATAAAAAAATTAGAAAAATGAGGCAGCAGTCAACAATTCCATCTATAAACTATCTATGTTTGGATTTTATAATTGATGAAAAATTAGTCATTATAACCAAACACTAAGGCCCCGTCTTCTTCACCTTAATTTTGCTGAACTAAAATTATTTTTACAGAACTGAAATTATTTTTGCTGAACTTAAATTAGTTTTACTGAAATGAAATTAATTTTACTGAACTGAAATTATTTTTGCTGGAACTGAAATTATTTTTACTGATTTTCAATTATAATTCTTCTTTAAGAAAACTGATTTTTACTAAACTGAAATTATTTTTACTGAACTGAAATTAATTTTACTGAACTGAAATTATTTTTACCGAACTGAAATTAATTTTACTAAACTGAACTTATTTTTATTGATCTGAAATTATTTTTACTTAATATTATTTTTTTAAGGTGAAGAGAACAGGGCCTAATATGATTTCAGTGATTGATTATTACAATATGACCTTAATTATTGCCATTTAGGCTCAATTTTGATAATTAATTTACTTAATGAAAAATTCCCAATTTTAATATGAACCCTAACTATTTGTAATTCTTAATTTGAAGACATGCCCGAAATTTTCAACGAAAACAAAGAAAGTGATAACCTTTTTGCGGAATGCATTATCAGCGGCTTTGACAAAGTAGACGAACATTCCCAAAAAAAATAAGAGGAAGCCCCAATTAATCAACTTGATAAACAAAATTTGTTTATCAAATGGCAAAATGGTAAAAACCAACATAAATACCTAGTCATCATGGCATTTTCGTAAATATATCAACAACAGTGGGACCCATGTTTAATAAAAAGTTGTTGATTTATTTACAATTTTGCCATTTGATAAACAAATTTTGTTTATCATATTGATAAACTTGAATTTTCTCAAAAAATAATAAAAGGTGGATGAAGAACACGATAACATCTGTGTTTCGAGCCCACCATATTATAGCCAAAGTTGGAAGATTGACTTCACATTTGCAAGTTGGACTTGACCTCACCAGAGTTTGAGTAGAAACTTATGGTGTAATACTGTAATCTCTATTTTTGTGGTTTAGAGAATCACAATATTTCATACTTCACAGCTGCACACTATGCAAGTATGTTGGGACAAATTTACCTAAATGCATAACAAATTATTTTTTTAAAAAAAAAATTATATTCCAATTTTGTGCTTATTTTAACTTAGAGTTTGTTCACATTTACTGAACTGAGCTGAAATGAATATTTTATGAAAGAAGGAAATTAGGAATTGAACTGAACTGATTGGAGCTGAACTGAATAGAACTGAACTAAAATTAAGCTGAAGTGACATGCCTTTAATCCTTTACACTTTTTAAATGATTAGAATTAAATTAGGTACACACCTCACTATATAATCATCTCTATTGTTTAATTTACAACCATATTCTACCGTATTCAATCTTGAATCCTATTTAATGAAGTATTCAATACTATACAAATTCATAAACAATAATAATGAAGTTAAAATTATGTACTGTACTAATTGAACAATCAAACAAAATACAAATTCCATATTATACGGCCAAGATTTTCGAAGGTCTCTATCACTCCCCGCATACGATTTCCAGGGGTCTCCAGTACCCCCCGGATAAGATTTCCGGGGGTACGTTTTTAGTACCCCCCGGATAATCTTTCTGGGGTAAATAGTACCGAAAAACGTAGTCGAGTACTTATAATGAAAAATTACAATAATTCAACAAAAAAATTAAACGAAAAAAACCTAAGACCGAATGGTTTATGAGTGGTGAATGACTTCTTCGTTTCTAGGGCTCAGATTGAAGAATTTTACAGGAAATGGTGAAATAAAAATGGTGAATAAAATGGAAAAATTTGGCTAGTAAAATGAATTGCAAAATAAAAAATGAACTAAAAGCCTGGTGAAATGGCAAAACAGTTTTTTTTTTTTTTTTTTTTTTTTTTTTTTTTTTTTTTTTACTACCTCCGTTAATTATTACTTGCAACTTTTGCCATTTTAGGATGCTTCCAATTACTTGCAACTTTCCATTTTCTTTCCTTTTTTGGTAAATTTTTTTAAATAAGATTACAAAAATACCCTTACTAATAATGTTAAAAACACACTTAGATAACTTAATTACAACTCTTTAAATTAATAATTTCACTTATTTAACATAACTATTCTCACCCAATTCCAATTACTAACGTGGGAAAATTAGGTCGTTGGACTAATCCTCCTAAGCCAAACAAAATTTATAAACACTCAACAAACCTAAATACAAGTATAGAGGTAAGTCAAGGGTCGAACCCAAAGGAACGGTAATGTCTAAGAGCTTCCAATTATGTGCCTAAGCTAGGTCGAAGACTAAAAGTAAAAAGAAGACACTAACAACTACTAAGACGAAGAAACCAAACAAATAAAGAGCTAGGGATTAGGATCCGCAAATAATAACAATGAACATAGCAAATTGGAATAGGAAAGTCGACTAAGTCAAGCAATATGATAGAAATCAATTATGCAACCAAAGAGCATATCAAGCTATTCTCCTAGAGGTCTAACCAGCGTCAACTACGATAAACTCTAGCTATAAAACATCACAAGACACCTCAATCGTGTAAATGCAAGCCACAAATCAATGGTCCGTATCAATGTGAACTTACAATGCAATCTAGTGTGAATAACTAGGGTGATCAAGCCTAAATCAAACACACACATGCACATAATCAATCAACCAATTTAATCACATCATCAACTCCATCAATTTCCCCAATCTACATCAAAATATTATATCATAAGCTTCACCAAATCCCTAACCAAACAACTACTCTGAAATCATCATCAAACCAATAAACAACTAAAGAAATCAACAATCAACAATCTAAGAAGAACAATTACACTAATAAAACATCAATCATCAATTCATCAAATTCCAATCAAAATCAAACAATCCAAACATTAATACTAAACAAAACAATAAATGAGATAGAGTTTAGAAATGCTCATTGATAATAGAGTAAATCTCCAATACAATTGTCACTATTGAATCTTCAATCTCTCAATCACCATTGAAATTCTTCACTTTCTCTCTCTAAAATCTACTCCTAAAACTAATCCCTAGATCTAGAGAGAGAAGCTCTCAAGTAAGCTAAGAATATGATCTAATTCTATTATGAAACTTGCTTACAAAAATTGGGTTCCAAAAGGTATATAAAGAGAGAGAAAATCGTCAAAATCCGATCGGAAAAGACCTACGCCGGTGCGGCCACACTACAAGAGATGTGCGCCCGCACCACCATGGTGTGCGCCCGCACACGCATGGTGTGCGGCCGCACATCCCTCTTGTGCGGCTGCACCATCCGCGCGTGCTGCCGCACTCAGCTGGGTTTCTTCGATTCTTCAACTCTTCAAGCACAAGGGGTGCACACATGATTTATGATGGTGATGAGCACTAGGAGTGGCAGTAGCTAAGGCTTAATATTGGTGGGCACACACTCCCTTTGAAGGGAGCACCGCAAGCGAGCACAAGAGAAGAGCCAAGAGTTGGAACTTCCACTTCTTTGCACCTTGAGCTTCTCGAATGCCATGAACTTGATCCAAAAGCTTCCTCCACCATAGTGGATCACCAAAATCAAGACCCGAACCTCGTTCAATACCTACAACCACGAAATAGAGCAAATAAAGGAGAAAAGTCTAGAAAACCAACGAAATACACAAAAGCTGCCAAATAAGAGAGGAAAGGTAAAACTAAGCAATAAAGCATAAAACTAAGCATTTATTAAGCATGAAAGCCATGAAAAGAGAATAGAAAGGACCTAAATGCTCATCAAATGTGTGCCATTTATGACACAAATCAATTACCCCTACTAATTCAATTAAAAATCCAACCTAACAAATCATTCCACCATCAGATTCATTTTCCAATAACTCATTCGAACACCACCTTCAATATCGATGTCGCCGCCATCATTTCTAACCACCACCTACAACATCGCCGCCTCTAATCACAGCTACAACGTCACCTCATCCACCAGTTGTTTAGATCTAATGGTTTGAGAGGTGGGTGGTTTGATTTCCGATGATTTCGGGTTGAGTGGGGATTTTTGGTTTCGAGATGAGTGGGGGGTTTAGGGGAGGTTTCAAAATGGGCTAGGGCTTTTGTGGTTCTAGGATGGGTACGGTGGTTTAATTTTTGGTGGTTTTGGTTGAGTGGGGGTTTGATTTCCGGTGGTTTCGAGTTCAGTAGGTGGTTTCGGGTTGACTGGGGGGTTTTTGGTTTCGGGTTGAGTGGGTGGTTTTTGTTTAGCGGGTGCGGTGGTGGTGAGGTTGGAATTAGGGGGTGTCGGCAGTGCTAGGTTTGGGTTTCTGGGGGTCTCGGCGATGGTGAGCTTTGATCTGGGGTTCGACGATGGTGGGTTTGGGTTTGTGAGGGTGTCGTGCCGATCTGGGTATAGGGGATGTCAGCGAAGGGTGGTGGTGGTGGTGGCGACGGCAGGTCTGGGTTTAGGAGTGAGTCAGTGGTGGTGGACTGGTGGGTGGCTTGGGTGGTTATTTAATCATTTTTAATTTTTTCTCTCTCGTGCTTGATCACATACCCTTATATCCCTTAATAACAATTATGAAATTTTGACTTGGGAACTGTGTCCCACCCCTAAAGTTGCAAGTAATAATTAACGGAGGTAGTAATTTATTTTTATTTTGGAAAAGAGTTTTAAATCTTTTTATTATTTTCATATCATTGATTAATTTCTACATTTAGATTATTTTGTATTGCATTTAGTATTTGCGATTTCCATATATTAATGATGATTTGTATAGATCAAAGTTCATTTTAATCGAGAATTTCTATTAGACAATATAGACATATGTTGCATCCGCGACCTTTAGGTGTGTGTATAAACAGGCTGCTACGTCTGTCAAATTAATTCTCTCTCATCCTTCCGAATCTTCTTCCTCCGACCATCTCCCAATTCATGATCTCCTCCTATTAATACATCACATCAACTTCAGATCTTGTTCAATCCTTCATCATCTCAGGTACATTTTCAATTTCACTTTTACAATCTTGCATTTGATTTGATTCTTTAACAATTCTGTAGCTCAATTTTGTTGTCAAACAATTTATTACTGATCAAACAATACGAAATAATGAATTCAAATTATGGAAAGAATGGTATGAACAACTTTGATTTCGATCTGGGTATTGGATCAAATCGTCCTAAATCACTAAATGATCAGAAAAACAAACCCAATTCATCTTATTCATATATGTCATCTGCAAATTCTTCGTTTACGCAATCGAAACCCGGAACCACAATGCCGTCATGGCAGCCTGGAAAGCCTTCATGGACTCATCAACCTGCGCCGAGTAACACTGGGGTTACTCGGTCCGAGTTGGGTGGTCCAAGTTCAATGGTAGGGGATATATTTGGGAAGAGTTGGAACACTCCAGCACCTGCTGCCACTGGTCAGAGTATTAACATTGGGGTTGTGAATAAGAATCCTAATTTGTTTGGAGATTTGGTGGGTGCTGCCTTGGGGCAGAACAAAAGTAGTAGTAATGTTCCTTTGAAGAGTGCTGCTCCTGTTAAGAGCTCGTTTTCGATGGGGGGTATGGCGGATTCGTTGCCAAAAACGAATAATGGTAGTGTGGGGAAGAATGGTGGTGGTGGTGCTGGTTTGGGTACTTCTTCCCAGGGCTTTGGAAGTTTTGGAGTTGCAACCAATAGTGGTAATAGTGTTTATGGGAATACTGGTGTGAACAAGAGCTCGGGTATTGGTGGTGCTTCGGTAAGGGGTGTAGGTGGTGGGGGTGGTGGGATTGGAATGGGAACGAACTCGAATAAAGACCCATTTGGCTCTTTGGTTGATTTTTCATCGAAGCCGATGGGTGGTGGTAGTCTTAATTTGTCTTCCAAAGCTACTGCTTCTACCTCTACAGATGATTTTGGTTTTGGGGATTTCCAAAATGCGTCGAAATCAAGTACTTCTACGTTCCCGTCTGAGAACAGCAACTCCTGGGGATCTAATTCAGGTTCAATTCCACAAATGGATAGCTTTGCCCCTCAGAAGAATCCTGCACCTGTACAATCTAGTGGTGGTAATTCGTTTGACATGTTTTTTTCACCATCAGTCACTTCCGGTTTTAGCGGTGGTGCTGCAGCACCAGATAGTGCTCCTGGTGGACAAGAGTTTTCAGGTGGGGATGATTGGGGTTTTGCATCAGATTATGATGGAGGACATGATGGGAGCAGTACTACTGAGATTGAAGGTCTTCCGCCACCTCCTGTTGGCGTTTCAGCTTCTACTGCAAAGTCCAAAGGTCTGGATAACTATAAACAGGGGCAGTTTGCTGATGCCATTAAGTGGCTTTCTTGGGCTGAAATTCTTCTAGAGAAAGCTGGTGAGGCTTCTGGTACTATGGAGGTCTTGACTTGTAGGGCTTCATGCTACAAGGAAGTTGGAGAGTACAAGAAGGCTGTTGCTGATTGTACCAAGGTATAATTTTCTCATTTAACTAGTTTTAGTTCATATATTTTGTATGTAATGTTTTTCTCAATATTACTTTCTTATATGTCTGAGAATGGCTTTAGTTATTTAGTTTCTCATCGCATTGTGAATTTTGGTCTGGAATCAGATTAATGGAAATTATCTTGTAGTGAATTAGTAAGTTTTATATAGGCATACCAATCTTATACTATGTATAAATGTAATAATGGCTACAGAACCCTGTACATGTTTGAATGATCAGGATAACTGTTTTGTATTTCCAATTTGGAATTAAAGTTAGAGCGAGAGATTGTTCTTAAGAATGGTTTTGTAAGACTTATGCTGACACTATGAAGCTTTTAATGGATCACCAGGTAGACCTCATCCAGAAAAGCTTAAAATTAACCCACAGCCTCTCACTCAGTGTGTCTGTGTGTGTTTTGAAAGGTATCCTTAAGAATAGATACATACTATGCAAATATTAGACTCTAAAGCTTGAGATATTATCAAAATCTATTTACAGTTAATCTGTGAAGTAGTGCTTGACTTCAAACTTATGAAAGATGTTAAAATTAAGTTTCAGGAAGGGGAGTTGTACACAATGTTTAGAGTGCACAGTTTCTATTACAACTAAGTTTGTTAGCCAATAAAATTCATTGTTGTTGTAGCTGCAATCATGATAATGGATAGGGAGTCAAAGAAGTGGCATCTCACTGGTTTTTGCAGCCATCACAATGTAAAAGTTAAATTTTACAAAAATTATGGTTCTTATTATCATACATTTCTTATTTCTAAGTGTGTTTGAACATTCTTCATATAATTTGAGTCCATAATGTGAATATCATGAAAATCAATTTATATTGTGGTTTTAATTACAAAGTACTCTGTACAATCAATGATGGCTAATTGACTTATACAGTAATTTTAATTCCATAATTGCTGTTTATGTGATTTTAAGAAGAAAAAAATTGAGGATTGACATGTTGTACGTAATGGGATGACCTTCATTTGATTCCTTAATTACAGTTTTCATACACATATGCAAAGCTATTGTGAGTCTGCTGATTGGTTGGAAAGCAGCAATGATAGAATTAGTGCAAATTTTGATCGCGCCATTTTTCTAAATTCAACGCCTTCAGAAAAATATTTCTCAATCCATTTTGTTCTTGTTAGTTTAGGAATTACCTTATTCAACATAAACCTGCAAAAAGCCAAGAGTTGTTAAATATTCACAAAAAAAGATTAGGGACTTTAAGTATAAAGGATATGGTTGAAGAATTCTTAAAGGATTCTTTATGAGAATTAGCCCCGTCTTAAAGAACAAAGACACAGATTTTTAAACCTTAGAATCTTTTCCCCAGTTGGAATGGAAGCAGCAATTATCTATTATTTTGAAACCTCAGGTTTTGGTAAAATAAGTGAATGATTTTCCTGAAAACCAGGACACTCTTATTCTGAATGCATTTGGAGTAGACTTCTCTAGGGTGGAAGTTTATTTTCAATTGTCCTCATGTCATAATGTTTCATGGAGAAAGATTGAATGCTGCCAGCGTTCCTTAGATAGCTTTAAAACTGAATAAATTTCATTGATGGAAGCTTCATCTTAATTTGTTTAGTTTTAAAGGTGGATTAAGAAACTGTGTCTACACATTGTGGTTTTTGGTTCTGATATTTGGTTGACTTAGTACTTAGGTAGGTGGCTTGTGGTTTGAAGCAAGTAGATCCAGTAGTACATTCCTATGTTTGATGGTATATCAAGTTATTAAAGGTTCCTTGGTCTAGGTTGGGGAAGCTTTCAAAGGATCAGCTGTTCAGAACTTGAGATAGAAGTTGATTTGCAAACCTGGTGAAAATGGAGGATTGGCTTTTGGTAGTTTGGCAGTATTGAGACATTATGGCTATAGCCTATTAGCCTATAGTAACTATTATAAATGTTGAAATTTTCCAATCATGAGTGGGTTGTACCATCCTCAGAGTGATTGATAGGATCTCTTGAAAGTGGACTAATTTTATAATTTGAACGGAAAAAAAAGATGAACAGAGTATTGTTTTCCCTGATATTTTGGTGTTTGTGTTATCTTTCACTTTAGATTTTAAAACTGGTTAACCTGAAATATTATGTTTTGTCTGCTTGATTGTTTTGGGGGTGTTAATAACTTGGATTTTGAATTAATTACTAAGCTAGTTATTCTATGTCAATTATTTATTTGGTCTTCTTGCTTGTCAATCTTGTTAAGGTAGTTGGCATATATTTGTTGCTTACATTATGCTTATTATATTGAGATGTTGTCTAAGAAGGAAAACAAGTGTAGAAATTGGAAAGAGAAGATGATTAGGGGAGATACCAACCTGCAAATGGAAAAATTGGTTTTTGAGGAATCACATGTTTAGATTATATCATTAGAACTTTTGTTGTAAATTTATGAGATATCTCTAAGGTTGAACAAATTTTTCTTGCATTGGATAACGGAAATAATCAGCCAACTTGGCTTTATAAATCCAAGAAACACACCTTATGACTCTGACTCCACATTGAAACCAAAATAAATAACTGCTGTAAGTAATTGTATAAAACACGAATTGACTGATGTAACTTCCATGATCAATTGTGTTAATCTAGTTGTTACCTTATTTTCATAGTATTCACATCATGCTAATCCAAAGAAGTTGCTGCTGCTTGCTTTGTTTATCTAACATTCTAACTTGTGAAGGGAAAACACAACTCCACTAAAAGCAGATGTTTGGATTTGAACTTGTGACGAAGTATTCCTTGATAAATTGAATTAAGCCCATAAGTGTTGCATACCTCTCTTATACAGATGATGATAACGGTAATCTCATAATTTCGTCCATGAGTAGCTTTCATCTGTAACCTTAACCACACGGGAATGTAGCAAATGTAGCAAGAATTATCAGATGGTCTTGCATCCTCCTCTTTAGCTATAATGCTATACAGCTTTTTTTTAGTCATGTCTTGTTACGGTGTTGCACTTTGGTAATTTGGGAGAATCTTGCACAGCCATACCACTTATTTATTCCACCTTAATTGGTGCTTTACTTCATGATAAACCATTTCAGAAGCTATATCAATGAGGTGTTTTGTTTTTTGCTATTGGTTGATTATCCTTGAGTCTAATTACTTGATAGACTTGAGACATAAACACTTATTTTTTAATATTAAAATTTCTCTGTATCCAACCTTTGAAAGACTTCTATGTTTTAATTCACTTGCTTTCCCCTTTTCTATTCTCATTTGGAGGATCAAATAAAGGCTGAAAGCGTTGTGCAAAGTGCAAACAACAAAGTTTTTTTTTTTTTTTTTTTTTTGGTTGGGGGGGGGGGGGGGGGTTGTTTATCATGTTTATCTTTTAAAACCAAAAGAAAATTCTTTTTGGTGCAAAGTTTCATCGCAGTTATTCTGGAATAGCAATATTATAACTCTGAGAATCATAGATCATAGCATCTTCTCCTGAAGTGTATCAGACATGGATAGTTTCCCTTTTTTTCTAGGATATAGGATAGTTATGGGGAACATATTGGGAGAAGTATTGCATTCTTGTAGTGACTAGCTACCTTGAAACTGATTGGGCTGTGTGGTAATGCTTGTATAGGTCTCATGCTTATCACATCTAGCTAGAACTCTTTGCTTTATATCCCTGACATTTTGTAGTCTCATGCTTATCATCTCTTGCATGAAGTTTAATATTAGTGATGGAGAGAATCACTTGATCTTGCATTATGATATGGCATCTCATCTGTAGCCTACTACTACGTATGCTAGAATAATTTCTCTTATTTTATCATGGAGGTTCTGTAAGAGCCTTAAAGGCATAAATTTTGTTGGCGGTCTTTGATGTTTTATGGATAATCTGGTATATTGATTGGTCAGACAATTGTCTTTCTGTGTTGTAAGTCTAGTTTGGCTTCTCTGTTGAAGAGAGATGTGTGTTTCTCTTTTGCCTTAAACATATGAGGTCCTTTGTAGTTTTAATTTGTGCTTTGGGTTTTTTTTTCTCCTTAGTGGTTTAATTTTGGTGGGTCCCCCTTTTTTTCAGTCTTTGATGAATTATTTTGTCATTTGAAAAAGAAATAACTATAGTTTCTTCAGGACCAAAATATCAGTCTTTTGTCTGACCAGCGGCTGCTACAATCTTGAGTACTTTATCTATTTTATGAGTCTTATAAGTTCCTTCCAGAAGAATAAGGGAGAAGGATTACTTACACTGTCAACAACAACAACAACAACAATAAAGTCTTAGTCCCAAATTGATTTTGGGTTTTGGCTAACATGAATTGTCACAAGGAACCGTCCGAAAAGGATAAAGAGCATAGAAAGATAATCGGTTGAATAAATTTTTGAAAAAAAAGTGTGTGAAGTGAGAAATAGAAAGAGTATACAAATAAGATTTAAGAGTTTAAAAGAGAGGTAAGAGGGTAAAAGCAATAGGAAAGACATGTTTGTAAAAAAAATTTAATGGTTTGAGAAAATTTTATTAAGGATTACTTACTCTGTCCCCTAAAAAATTTATTTCAACCAAAAATAGCATCCCTAATTCTCATTTTACCTTTATCTGTTTATTTTATTCACTTTTAATCAATCAAACCACATTATCTTCTTATATTATTCACTTTTATTCAACAAAACTCCACTGCAATTTTTTTTTTCTTTCTCATCTTAAATCAACCAAACCCTCGTATATTATTTTTTGTTCACCTTCTAAGAAACGGGTGCAAAAAGAAAATGTGACAATGATTTAGGGACGGGGCAAGTAGTTAAGTGGTAGCCCAAACATCACATGAAGGAAATCTTTTTTAGTTTTGAGCTTCTGTTGCAGTCGTTATTGCATTAAAGTTGTGATTTGCTCAGCATGTCAAGAGCAAATCTTCAAGTTGATCTAGCATTATGGCTGACTGGTTTCATTGCATTTTGATTTGGAATAATTTATTGAGAGCTTACTGGTTACCTCCACTGTTTTATGATACAGGTCCTGGATCGTGACGGAGAAAATGTTTCTGTGCTGGTACAACGTGCACTCCTTTACGAGAGCATGGAGAAATATAGGCTTGGAGCGGATGACCTTAGAACTGTTATGAAACTTGATCCATCAAACAGGGTTGCAAGAAGTACCATCCATCGTTTGAACAAATTGGCTGATTAGAGAAGTGTTACAGTCTGACAGATTTTATAGCTTACTCATTTCGTAGTAAGTTTTTATACCTTTATGTTCATAGGGTTGTGACTATAATGTGCTACCCACATTCTCCAAGGGTGTAACACATTAAAAATGTCACCCATCAATGCATAACTTGCTTTTATCGATTTCACGTGTATAATTCTGTGATTTGCAGTATTGTTCAGTTGTTTTTTCGATTTGTTGCAGCTTCATTTCTTTGTGGGTTTGTACTTCCTCATACTGTTCAGATGTAAACTGATAAGAGTAATTTTGCTTACTACATTTACATTCAGATTTATATTCTCTGTGGCTTTTGTTTAATCAATGGCGCGAGGTCCCCACACGAGATATGTTTATGATCTAGATTCAGCCTCCTAGTTTGATATGGCGCATAATAAGATCTTATATTTTCAATCAGATTCTTGTGCAGTTAGTGAAATGCATCCGACAATAAGTGTTGCCAAATTTGACAAATTGTTTAAGGATAGAATTCTTTTTAATTTAAGAACTGTTTATAATGACTTATGGGAGGTAATTAATTAAAAGGAAAAGTGGATAATTTTCAAGCCTTCTCCCCTAACCCACTTTTTGATGGAGTAAATTGTTCTAACTTCTAAGAGTAGCTTTTTACTTGCTTCCTGTTAAGATGAATTCAATGACTTACCCACTGATAGGTGACTTGGGTGTCTGGGTGCATTTATTCGGACAATATATTTCATTATTTCTGATTTAACAACTGTGTATTTGATAGGGTATCATTGTGAATACACTGTTTATGCTTTTGTAGCTTTATATTCCATACGTTTCTAACTGTTTGGCCCATAGTTATATGTTACTAAATTAAGTTTTGGTTGAATGAAATTGAAGCCTAAATTAATATTTTGTATTTGTGAGGGTGAAGTTGTCGCTATATTTGTGAGAGTGAAGTTGTGAATAGTGTAACATTGGATATTTTGTCTGTTTCATAACTTTTATTATGTTTTAACATATCTAATTATAACATGTTGAGAACCTAATAGTGGTTGGGTGGAATGGAATTAATAGAAAGAAAAGTGGTTCTCTCGCCCATTCCTAATAATCTCCTTCACTATCTTCAGTGGCGGAGTCACTATAGGTCCTGGTGGGGCACGTGCCCTACCAAATATAGGGAAAAAAAAAAAGGTAGTAAAAAATTCTTTAAATAGAACACAAAGTGTAGTGTTTAAACTTACTACAGCCTAGTGGTTAGAACATAACCTTATCTACCTAAAGTCATGGGTTCTAATCTCTTACCCAACATTCTTTTTTCTCTCTCTCTTTTTTCAGCTTAATGATTTTTTTTCCTTTTTTTTTTCCTTAATGTCATTTTTTTCCCTTTATTTCTTTTTTTTTTTCTCTCTCTGTTTATTATTTTGCTTAATGTATTTTTTTCCTCTTTTTTTCCCCTCAATGTCCTTATTTTTTCTTTTATTTTTTTACTTAATGTCCTTATTTTGTACTCCGTATCTTTTTTTTTTTTTTTTGTTTTTTTAATATTCTAGTAGTACGGTGCGTCGATGCTCTACCACTTTGCATTGTTGTCGTTTGAAGAAATTATTACCTATAATTGTATTTTTATCATTAAGTTACTCAAACCCTTGTATATGATGTCACTGTGACCCTACACATGGAACTTTTTTTTCTCGGATTATTTATTTAAAAGGGAATCTTACGCGTACTATGGAGAATTATTATTGGTGGCGTTTATTCTTATGCATATTTGCGATATTTTACTATAGTTATTTGCATATAAGTGATAAAAGTGTTGGATGATATGATGTTTAGTTGTATAATGTTCGAAGCTTTAGTAGATTTACTTTGATTTAGCGAGGGAACTGTTAAAAAATATCGAGTTCTAGATATAAATGTCTAATAAATTTTTAACTACTTATTTAGACGAATTAAATAAGTTAAACAAGTCAACATTACACAATTGTATACTTCGTAATTTTTAAGTACTTAATTGAGATGAATTGAATAAATTAAACAAGTTATCATACATTTATATACTCCATAATTTTTGTACTCCATATATATTAAAATTAATTTAACATTAATAAATTATAGAGTGTTTATATTCCAAATTGAATAAATTAAAGAAAAATAAAGAGACTAAAAGATGTTTTAAACATTGAAATAAATACAAATATTTAATCAATTTAGGGGATTCAAGAGACAAGTTTAAGGCTTTGAATTTAAATGGGAGAAAATATGTAAAAGAACATTTTCAGGGTTATAAATGTCCATGCACTATTCAAAAGAGTTTTCTTATACTTTTTATAAGGTAGGGGATTCACCCTTTGTTTTGATTTCTCAATTGCAAATCCAAATTATACAAACAAAACAATAAATTAGATACCTAATTTAATAAATTACGGCTAATTATAAGATAGAGTACGAGTACATAATTTAGGGTTATCAATTAAAATTGGATGTCTTCTATTTAGTGATTAGTTTACAAAACTGATTCTTTGTCATAAAATCCATGTAACATGTCTTTGATTAGTACCAAAATTGATACAACTGTTAAGAAAATATTATTAATTATTGTTATGAAGAATTAGGGTTCATATGCCAATTTGGCGGTTTTCTTAACTTTAATTGTTTTTCTAAAGATTATAATCATAAATTGAGCATATATGTTAGTTCAATTTAAAGTTAATTGATCTATATATATTACGCTTAATGTAGAAAATTATTATCTAGATTCGATACATATTTGGTGACTTAGCTTGACTATTATTAGTGAGCTTGGATTATGTCGAACCTATTACCATATGCTTTTCTCTAACCTAATTTTAATGTTTGTTGAAGTAAAATGCAATTAAACATGATATCTGAAGGAAGAGAAGGCTTAATGACGTCATATAAGAGGGTTTGGGCAATCTGGTGGGAATTTTTTATGCTTTAAAATTAGTTTTTGGTAAAATAAATTAAAGTAGAAAATATTGTAGGTGACAGTGGCTGACTACTTTCGCTCATTATTTAATTCTGGCTCGCCATCTAACTTTGATGATGCGGATGCACAACATCTCTTCAAAATGTGCTTTACTACACGAACCGTTTGGAGGGGTAGATGCCTCGGTATCCGCTCAGAATTTAATAGAGACCTTATATCCGACTTTTTATTAGTCAGGATGTGCCTTCTAGTACTCGCTTCTTAGGTACCTTCATCAGTACATATGCTTTGGAGTATGTGGTTATGTCAGAATTCCAGAATAATCTTTAGGGAATCTACTACTTCTCGGTCATTTGCTTCACAATTCGTGGAGGTTATGTACACACATATAGTCTTTGTCAACATGAACGCTTCTGCAAACACCCCCTATGCTGTGCGGGATGATGGTGGTGCCTCTCCTTCACCTGGTTTTAACATAGCTCTGCTTGGATTGGGTACCTAAGGGACAACTTTACTTTCTCTTCAAATAGATGGTTCTTGGTTCAAAGATTCTCAATAAGGTGGGATGGGATGGTGCTAAGATAAAAATGATCCGTTGGATGATCGGATAATTGGTGAAAGTAACTTCATAGTTTGTACCTCAGCTTTACATGTAGAGGCATTGGCATGCATGTATGGGTTACAGTGGGCTTTTCTCCAAGGGTTTCATCCCCTCACAGTTTTAACGATTCCTATAATTTTGTTTCCCTTCATTGGGGGATGGTGATGGTGACATAGCTTACCTTTGGATCATTCGCAATTGACTCTACCTTTCAATATTGTAGCATACCGAAGACGAATCGTCAGCGCGTTCATCGAGCTCATCATATAGCTAGAGAAGCTACGGTTAAAATTATTTGCTTTAGTATTAATATGTAACCACATTGTATCCTTTGTTTAAAAAAAAAAACAAATTGAGAAAATATGTCATGCATCCCATTTTTCTTCTAAAGTCATCCATATATATATAATTATCCCATACCATAATATAATTGTCCGTAGAAAAAAACCATAATTCCACTTCTCAACTCACAAATTAAATATTGCTCTAGGTTTTATCACTCAATGTCTGGTTCATAGAGGTGTGGACAAAACAAACTTATTTAAGTTAAGTATGACTTTAGGATAAACAATTAGGGATAGAGAGGGTAAGATCAAAAATATTTGTTTATTTGTAAAAAATGAACAAACTACCCTCGGTAAGTGTATTGTGAGGATGCTGATGATTAGAGTAATATTGTAATCTATACAATATACTAAAGTAACCACCAGAATTATCCCAAAAGTACACGTGTCACGTCCACATTAAAAGATTTCCCGCCAAAAACTTTGTGCCTTAAAAATAGTAGGGAAATTTGTAGGGGTTTATAGGTACTACGCAGCGGAAATAATCATGAATCATATTCATAAAGCACCTTAACCAAGGATCATTGCATAACACATAAAGAACACATAATTCTACCTTTGAAGCGTGATTCCACGTGCGATCGAGCAAGAACATGGGGAGATAAAGAACCTCAAGCGTGATTCCTCTACTTGGTCCACGGGCACAGATTAAGACCTCCACTAATGCTAGTTAGTTGCAATTGAACGCTTCAATTGACCTTCTACGGAGAGAAGAGACATACTAACCAAGAACCACCACGATAACCACCACACGCGCCACCAAGGGGTGGCCGGCCGTACGGACGTGAGGGGAGGATGAGGGCCGTGTGTTAGAGAGAGAATTAGGGTTTTGGGATTGGTTGCCTTGATGCCAAAATTCACTGTGTGTGAATTATGACTGCTTACAGCAAACTCTAGGCATGGATCTTATTTATAGATCTCATCTCTAAATAAGAGCCCATGTAAAAAGCCCAAAACCTAATTCCAATCAAACTATGCTAGCCCAATCCAATTCATGATTAGTTAATTGCTCATGAGGCCCATTAATGGGCCTCTAACTTGCTTAACCCATTACCCTTGTGTGTGACCAATATAGGATCCATTCTAAAGGGCTTTGGACTATTTGACTAGTCCAAAGATCATCTCTCATAGTCTAGCAACAGAGGATGACGCCCCAATAGAATGAACTTATTATCTCCATAATAGTGATCCTTGATATATCTAGTAATTGCATTTATCGAAGACACAATTCCTTCAATCTCCCACTTGTCTGAGACAAGTGCGCAATATTCAAATTCCTTGAGTCATTTTGTGTCGATTTGATAATATGATTGCATCTTATGTAATCAATATTAATCTACAAATCATTTCTTGAAATCTGAGTTAGAATTACAAAACAAATGGTTACTATGTAACACATTTGAGCACGGCCATGCATTTTCTGAATTCTCCCTCTTCAAGAGGCCAAAACAAGACACACTCTTAATTAAATAGGAAGACTCTATCCAATCTTGTGGCAACCAAAGCTCCTACTCAAGTTCTGAAATAACCAGGAAACACCCTTTATAATCTCCAGTTACGGGAAGACGTTTGAATGTACCATAGTTATATCATCCATTGAATGAGATCAATGTTCCACTCATGTCAAAGGAATCCACTAATATATCCGAAAGCTCTATACTTGAACTTCAAAGTTGGTCTATAGTTCGATCATGCATCATTCATGCATATCCATGTGATTGACCGAGCATCACTACGCTCCTATAGCCCATGAAACTGCGCTATCCAATCAATCTGAACATGCTAGTCCAATTTAAGAAATCATTTATGTCCAGTTTAATGATTCCGAACTAGAAACTTAAATAATATATGAATTTAGTTCACCTGTGGGGTTTCATTCAAAACGTCATTAACCTAGTGAGCCCATCAATTCATAATTATTTTGGACATTTTATTTAATCTTGAAACCACGATTAAATAAGATTGAAACTTTGTTTCAATTGATAAACATAATTCTGCAAGCTAATGTATTTAATTTTGTAATATGCTTTCTCAAAACATACACAACTAAAATTACATAACTTGCTTCAATCCAAAAACCTTAGTATGACTCTCATACCTTGGTCATGGAAGGGGTTCAGTAAGTAGAGTTCATGAGACATTCTCATAAACATGAACTTTACAATTTCTAAATTTTATAATCATTTTTATCTCCATACACTAAGAATTTTCCTTCGCCCTTTCGCAAGGAACTTAGGAATTTCTAATTTATATTCCAACGTTATATTGGATTTCAATTGAAATCTATCATCATTTGTTCTTTAAAACACGTGAATCAAATAGACGAGTATTGTCCATGGCATGCATGATGCATCCTTTGCGAATTGCATAAGGACCATCACTCAAAGTCTTAATTTCATCAACCTTTCTCAAGGTATTGAATCATTAAGCAACGTGCCATGTCAAATGGGATTGAAACTCTTTTCAATATAATGTTGAACCTTATAAGAATCTTATCAATATAAGCTTCTTAACCAAAACTCAAACATCTTTCGAGACCTATCTATATAGATCTTGAATCCCAAATGTACTCATCTTCTTCTTCAAGGTTTTCATACAAAATGCATTAGCCATCACTTGACCCTTCAAGCAATGAATAATTGCTCTTTATACTAGACCAAGAAGACTTCATAGCTCCCACTAAAGATCTTGTACATATAAGACCTTTTCTTCATTTTACGAGAACATCAAACGATTTAATGAACTCACAAAATTAAGAACATTAACTCCCTGATGCTAACTTCAATCACTAGTAGAAAATAGTAAATGGGAAGCCCCAAATGGGAAGCGGTTTTGGAATTCCGCTTCCAAAACTGTAAATGGCAAGCGGTTTTGGGTGAACCGCTTGCCAAATTGTAAATGGCAAGCGGTTTTAGGTGAACCGCTTGCCAAATTGTAAATGGCAAGCGGTTTGAACATTGAACCGCTTGCCATTTGCTTAAAAAACCCTAAAAAAAACCCATCCTTTTCAATTGCACGCTCTCTCTCCTCCCTCCATTCCCATTTCCCCGCAGCTATCCTTTCTCACGCTTCATTTCTCTCTCCTCTCTCCCCTCATTCTCACGCCATTCTCTCATTCACCTCCATTCTCACGCCCCTCCATATCCTTGATCTCCTTTCTCCATCTCCTTGTCTTTCTTCTCTCATCTCCTTCTTTCCTCTCTCCTCTTATCACCACCCACAACAACCACTGACGAGCCGCACAACGATCAACCCACCGAGCAGCCCACACCGAGCACCACCGAACAACAACACCTACGAGGCGACACCCACTGCACCGAGCACCACCTTCAATTTTCAGATCTAATTTAATTTTAGGTAAGAATTTAGATCTAGTTTAATTTTTTTTTCCAAATTTCATCTTTTTTAAACTGTTAGGTTATGTTTGATTGCTTTTAATTGGTTAGATTTATGGTTTATTCAATTTTTTGAGTTGAAATTTGGTTAGGGTTTGTGGACTCCAATTGAAGGCTGCAATTTTGTGGGCTCCTAGGTGCGGTGGAGGTGCGAAAGCCAGCGATGGTGGGCAGAGATGGTGGTTCAGGTGTTGCGCTGCGACCGGAGCTGCGTCGGCGGCTGGGTAGTGACGAGTTTGTGTCGTGTCGGAGTTGGGCTAAGTTGGGCAGTGACGAGGGTAGCAGGGGATTGCAATATGGTTATTAATTTTTTGTATTTTTTTTTTATTTGATGAAATTGTAATATTACAAAAATTAATTAATGAAAATATTAATGTTTTTACATATATTTTTGTTTGTGTATCAATTTAAGTTAAAAAAACCCAAAAAAAAAAAATTTATTTTCATTTTTTATAGGCATAATGGGCAGCGGATTTGGCGCCAAACCGCTGCCCTTTCTTTACAAATGGCAAGAGGTTCAGAACCGCTTGCCATTTAAAAGGCTATTGGCAAGCCCCCCAAGAGCATGCGGTTCAAAACCGCTTGCCATTAGGGGGTTTGAACCGCTTGCCATTTAGTTTTTTCTACTAGTGAATCCATAACTTTTGATTGTATCATATACAAATCTTATTTCATGAACAATTTCAAGAAAGTGTTTTGAAATCCATCTACCAAATCTCATAAGATATAATCACTAAATATCTTTAATAGATCTTTGCAACATGTAAAGGTTTCATCGTAATCATAGTCATACTATGAATTAGTTGAATCCTTTAACAAGTCTTTGCTTTAGTTAGAAAACATTTTTCTTTCTTGTCTGTTTTGCTTATATTAGGGTTCACCCAAATTAGGCAAATTATTCAAGTGTCATACACTTGCTTACAGACTTAGAATCTATTTCAGATTTCCTGGTTTTAAAACCACTTGGAGTTAGAACTTGTCAAATCATCTTTATTACTTGCATAATCATCATGTTCTAAAATAAATATTTTAGAACTCTTAGTCAATATGAAATCATATTTCTCTGACTAAGTTTTACATATGCTAGTCCTCATTGTGGGTTTTTATGCAACAATTGAAACTCATACAACAACTTTGTTTAGTTTTCAATGAGAAATGACAATAGAGGATGTGCATTTGGAATGTACTACCTTCGACACATGGTTATTAATCCCATTACACATAATGAGACCACGCGTTGCCATTTTTAACATGAGGTGAATCATGCTCATATTGTTGTTTTATTCGATAACTTCTCAAATTTCTTTGAGATGTTCGAAATCACTTTTCTTGAACTCTTTCAAGGCTCTCGAACTTTACAAGATTCTTATACTCCCACTTGCCTTTTTGGGGAGGCATATTTAGCATAGGGTGAACCAATCATGGTTTGAACCACGTTTGTTTGTTGCTTTTCTCGAACTCTTTTGAGATTTATACTACTCCCACTTGACCTTTTGGAACAATTTCCATAAGGGCACCTACTTGAGCAACAAACATTTTGTGCTAAGTAGTACCCCGTGCTCTATATAGGAATCGAACGTGCATCAAACGGTTTAATACATGTTTTATTCCTTGCTTTGTAGAAAGACTTAATAAGAACTTTTCTTATCCATATCACATATGAAGCCTTTGCTACATTTGATTTGACGTATGTAGTTTGTTTAGTTTTGTAGCTTATTTTAAAAGTATATCCCTTGAACAATGGTTGGAAGATAGGTAATTTACATCCATTATCAAAATATATCTCATATAGGTTGATAGCTCCCTTCATAAACACTTCACAAGGTTTTCTTTCGGAGTTTGTTGTAAAACGATTTCAAAACTCTTGGATGTTTATCAAGGTCTTAGCTTAAATTCTCATTATTACGATCATATCGCAATACTTTGAATGTGTTGCCAAGTACATGTCTTGACTTAAATTTTCACAATTACAATCATATTGTAGTGTAATCATTATTTTGTCAAGTTACTGAACTTCATACTGAAAATTTTGAACTTTTCAAAATCTTCACTCTTATGCTTCAACTAAGCACAATCGTATCACAAATAAATTTTCGTTGTCCGTCTCTAGCCTTTGAATCTTTGGTTTTCTTACATCGATATGTATTCGACCTCGAGTTCACATCATCATTTCTCTAAATGGTGACTTAGTCAAAATTTCAAATTAGAATGATAATTACATATATCAATGGATTCATAATCCAATGATATTGAAAGTTCATCCCTTTGGATCTTCCGCATGAAATTTTCATTTTCATTTGAATTAATTGACATATTAGTTTAATTATTTCTATCATATAGAATTTTAAACCTATTTAGCAATTCAAAACACATTATGACTCAAAGAAGCATAGAATAACATTTATTCCACGTTTTTGAATCTTCGATGCTTAGTCATTACTAACATTGAATGGTGTTTTGATAATGGCAAGAATGAATAGCATTTATTTAATTCTAGCCGATTATTAGTGGTGAAATACTGGTTCTACTTGTAAAGTTGCAACTTTTGCTTCCAAACTTGTAGATTCTACTTGTGAAGTAGCAACATTTGCTTCTAAACTTGTAGATTTATTTCTCCTTTAGCAATAACTTCTTCCTTTAGTTCAATCACATTGTGCAATGAGTGATCTAAACAAGACATCATATGTCCAAGAAGTAGCAATATGCTAAATCAATTTCTATAATATAATTCTGAAATTGGAACATTTCCATTCTTTTACCTTCCAACTATATGAGGTAGTATCTAATCAATTGGAATTGGACCATTTAATTTGAAACATTTGTTGTTCATAACAACTTTTAGCATATAAGTAGTTCTAGGTTTGAGAAGTAGCAACTTGTTTGCATTTCTTGGCCTATAACTTCTTATTGCAATCCTCATACTTTCTTAAACCTTTCCCATTTGAGCCACTTAGAACACTTCTCTTAGGTTCAAAATGATACCTTACTCAACTACTTTAAGCACTTTTCATGATTTTGCTAAGTCTATTCTATCATTATTTATATTTGAGTTTAATCAAGTATTAAACTTTATATAAAGTAGATGAAGAATACTGTCATTTGATCAACTTTTGATCATAGAGATTTCCAATCACTTTCTTATATTCAAGCATATTGAAGATAAGATATTTTATTGGACTTCTATACTTGTCTTTTAGAGGGTTTGTACCTCTTCATCTCATTATATTCCTTGAAACACTTTTCAAAATGAAGATGTGTTGGCATTTTACTCAAACATTTTGAATAAAACCAACCTTAGACATGTGACATGAATTTCTAAAACTTGTCTTTTAGAACAATCTTAGCAAAATTGGAATATAGGTTTATGGATTATCTTTTAAACTTTTTCAGAACGTTTCTCAACTTTATTTTCAATCGAGGAGATTATATATAATAATAAAATTAGAACGTCATGTTACTTATAAGTAAACGCAAAATTCAATTATGTTTATTAAATTTAAAGTACCATAAGCGATTATTAAATTGGTAACTTTAAAACACTCTATTCAATTTTAAATGATCCCTATTGAATAAAATGATTCCAAGATCCTTTATTCGTGCAATAATTGACCGGACTGAGGCCCTGCCATCAACCATTACATTTTCAAGGTGAATAAACTCTCTACTGATTACAACTCTTGTAACTCTTGGTTGAATAATTAACCATCACATGTTTAATTATTACCCTTAGCTTCAAGGTTCTAAACTGATCTTTAGGTAACCTTGTTGAGTATAACCAATTAAAAGTGTAGAACGTGATCTACCCCCACTTCCCCAAGATATATTATGACGTTCTGCTGAGGCCGACCCATCATAAACGATCGAAGGTTTCGTCGGGTTTTTAATTGGAAAAGCTGCCTCAATATTACTGGGATCTAGATTTATTATGTTGTGATTAAATAGTGAACTCTAGCGCATCATCACAAAACATCAATAAAATCTAACATGCATAAAATACTGAATGCATAAATAAGACATAGCATGGCCCCTAATCCTAAGAAAACTAATAAAGTAAATGGCTCCCACTTGAATCTTCATGGATCTCATCCACCTTGCTCCTTTGGGCCTTCACTTCATGGGCTTCTTGGATTATCTGCAACCTATAATTCTACTCTATTCTATCTACTACTTAAATAAAATAAAATAAAATTACAAAAATACTTTATCGGTTCGTAGACCGTACTAAGATTACAAAAATACATCACGATGCGCAGATCGTATTTAGCAATCTACTGGGCCATACTAGTCATTATATAGCAATAAATAACATCATATATTATAAAATTGCCACATAATAAATCACTCATGCTTTCCTAAACTATAACATCGAATGATCATAATTAAGGAAACATGGCATCTAAAAATCTCATATTTTAATTACCGCAATTAGATAATATCATATATTATTCATGATCATCAATAAAATATCATATATTCTAAATAAGTCATGAGATAGAATCAAATCTTATTTTAATCTTAAAAGATAAATCATATTTATCCTCAAAGATTATCCTAACAAAGTTAGGAAATTCTATCCTAATTACTAGTCAATCACAATATTTTAAATCAATTATATCTAAAAATAATTATGGGATAATCACATTATTTAAATCAATCTTTATCCTTTTGGAATATGCTCAGAATATTCTAACAAATCCTATCCAAAATTAACAACCTTAATTAAGGATAATTATCAAAAACCAACTTTTGAAATTTGATTTTATCCAAAATAAAATCATATTTTATTTTGAAATTATCTTTAAAACAAAATAATTTAATAAAAACCTGCTGCCACGTCAGCCAGGGAAATCCCCAGCCAACGCAGCAACAACTCCCGCATTGCACGACAGTCAGGGACACCGAAGACCCTAACCATCGCACAACCGTAGCTAGGAACAAAACCCAGCCACGACGCTGTTGTCTGAGTTTTTGTCCGCGCGTCGCAGCTAGGCCGGAGCTTAGCCACCTGCGTTTGAAGTCGTCCCTGTCATCTGAGGCCTGTTGCCGTCCGCCGCGGCTAGGCTGGAGCCCAACCATCAGCAGATCGCAGGCTGCAGCACGCTGCAGTGCAACGTTTGCACTTCGCTGCTGCCGCTTGTCCACCGCCCTCTATCGCGCACCCTTTCGACCACCTGGGCAGCCGCCGTGGCCACCTTACGGTGGTTCAACCACCCAGCCACGGCTGCCCCTCCCAAAAACTGATTCCTTCCCTTTTTTTTGAGATTTAATTTAATAAAACAACATTTGATGAATTAAATTAATTTAGGTCTTTTGAATTAAAACATAACACTTATGCCTAATTCAATTTTGAAATTAAATTCACAATCCAATTTCAATTCTAGGGTTCTTCATGAAATTAATTCAAATTTAATTTAACTTTTAAATCAAATAATTGATTATACAAAAATCATATTTTATGTATCAAATCAAACTAATTAAAATTATGAAGCATAAATATTCGAAAATAATCAAAATTAAGTACAAAAATCAAAATTTTAGGGCTTTATTTCAATCAAAATTTTCGAAAAACTAGGGCTTTTATCATATTTTGCTAGAACAAATTGAGCAATTAAATCATATTTAATCATATCCCAAAAATTAAATCTCCATTTAATGTAAAGATTGAACCATAATTAATTATTCTCCCTCCTAATTGAATTAAAATTGTGGATTATCAAAGAATTACTGGCAATATGCGTAAATGCAATAGGCTAACTGATACCACTGTAGGGGTTTATAGGTACTACGCAGCGGAAATAATCATGAATCATATTCATAAAGCACCTTAACCAAGGATCATTGCATAACACATAAAGAACACATAATTCTACCTTTGAAGCGTGATTCCACGTGCGATCGAGCAAGAACATGGGGAGATAAAGAACCTCAAGCGTGATTCCTCTACTTGGTCCACGGGCACAGATTAAGACCTCCACTAATGCTAGTTAGTTGCAATTGAACGCTTCAATTGACCTTCTACGGAGAGCAGAGACATACTAACCAAGAACCACCACGATAACCACCACACGCGCCACCAAGGGGTGGCCGGCCGTACGGACGTGAGGGGAGGATGAGGGCCGTGTGTTAGAGAGAGAATTAGGGTTTAGGGATTGGTTGCCTTGATGTCAAAATTCACTGTGTGTGAATTATGACTGCTTACAGCAAACCTTAGGCATGGATCTTATTTATAGATCTCATCTCTAAATAAGAGCCCATGTAAAAAGCCCAAAACCTAATTCCAATCTAACTATGCTAGCCCAATCCAATTCATGATTAGTTAATTGCTCATGAGGCCCATTAATGGGCCTCTAACTTGCTTAACCCATTACCCTTGTGTGTGACCAATATAGGATCCATTCTAAAGGGCTTTGGACTATTTGACTAGTCCAAAGATCATCTCTCATAGTCTAGCAACAGAGGATGACGCCCCAATAGAATGAACTTATTATCTCCATAATAGTGATCCTTGATATATCTAGTAATTGCATTTATCGAAGACACAATTCCTTCAAAATTCTCAATGGTACTCTTAAGGTTTTTTTTTTTTCCTCATTGGTAAATAGTAAAAAATTAAAATATCTTCAGTAATCAAATATTTGAATTACTAATTCAATGGTGACATTAATGAGATTTATTTACAAATATAAGCCTAACCATAGTTAAAAAAAAAAAGAAAAAGAAAAAAAAGGCAAAATGACTAATACACCCGTTAAAATCATATTTTACTTTTATTTTTTAAAAAATATTTTGGTTTTTTTAGAAAATAACACCATAAATTTTACAAAAAATAGATTATAACACCAACAAAAAAAAAACTTTGATTATAACACCACAAAAAAAACACAAAAAATGGATTTCACCACCACTTAACGATATTTTGGATGAAAACCATTAGTACGGCCCTCAAACGACACATGCCAATAACCTATTGGTTTACAATAAAAAAAAAAGACAAAAACAAAAAAAATAACCTTAAACCCTAACCTAGCCAAGCCCCACCACCGGCACGACCTGCCCTAGCCGCCAACAGTCCAAACCCAGCCGCCGGCACCCTTTGACCCCACCAAAACCGGCGACTCAACCCATTCCCCCTCCCCGAAAACCACCTCAGCCCCCATAACCACCTCACGCACAACACTAACCACCAAAGCAAAGCAGTCCCCGCAATTGCCTCGCCCACTACAACGACCCACACTACCACCTCACACACCACACCATCCCCCTTAACCACCTCGCTCATCGCACCGACCCACGCACATAACCACCTTGCGCACTCAAGAGAGCAATTCGGGTTCAATTACATGCAATTACGGTTTAAGTGTTTGTCGATTTCAATTGTTTTAGGGGTGAAGGTGGCTTTTGTGGTGGTGTTCGGGGAGGGGGAAAAGAGGTAGGATCTAGGGATGGCAATGGGGCGGCGCGGGGCGGATGTTGGCCTTCTCATCCCCATCCCCACATAAAATTTTCATCCCCATCCCCATCCTCGCGGCGGGTCTAAAATTCATCCTCATCCCCACCCCGGCAGGTACAACTCCAAAACCATCCCCGCCCCACCCCCCACTTGGATATCCATCCCACCAAATACGCGCCTAATCCCCACCCAAGACCCACCTTATCCTCGTTCTCAAATACACAATCCTAAATAATTAAAACGGATCATAACATTGAAAAAAAAAACATTCTTAATATTACACACATTTCTGTTTATAATATAAGTGTAGTATTAAGTACTATAATTAATATTTTATTTCACGTAATTATTTTATAAAATAGTATAAAAGTATATAGATATGGGTAAGAGGTGGGGATGAGGCGGGTACGAAGTGGGGCGGGCGGGATGGGGCGGGGATGGGGCGGGTACAACTTAAAATCCATCCCTGCCCCACCACCCACCAAACCGAGACCCATCCCCGCCCCACTGGGGCGGGGATGGGGCGGGTCTCCTACTTGACCCGCCCCACTGACATCCTTAGTAGGATAGGGTTTGTTAATTTGAAGAAAGGGAGAGGTAGCTGGGGTGGTTCAACCGGTGAAGTAGCAAGTTTCGGCAGCGGTGGAGGGAGTTGAACTGCCGGCGGTGGAGGATTAGGCTGCCGACAGTGGAGGAGTATGGCTGGGTTAGGGTTTAGGTTTTTTTTTTAAAAAAAAATTTATTTTTTGAACCGATATAGCATTGACACGTGTCCAAAAAGAGCCCCACTAACGGATTCCATCCAAGAATCTGTTAAGTGGTGTTAAAATCAAATTTTGTGTTTTTATGTGGTGTTATGATAAAAGTTTGAGATTTTATGGTGTTATAATCCAATTTTTGAAAAATTTGTGGAGTTTTTTTCTAAAAAAAACACAAATTTAATTTTTAGAAAAAAAACCACCACCCACTATTTCCTCTAATCCCAGCCACCTAACCCCTTCCACCACCCACACCCAGCCTCGATCTCCCTTCCTTTGGCGCCTGCCATGCCCAGAACCCCCAGCACCAACGTCACAAGAACCACCAACCTCCTTCCTACCCCCACAAAACCCTAAACGCTCTAAAAACCATCCATAACCCTCGAAAAGTTCCCATCGAAACCCTGGCGATGGCAGAGCCGGTTAGGGTTTTTCAAAGGTGGCCAAGTTGATGGTTTTAGGGGCTTTCGCGGGGGAGGGCGAGAGGTTTTCAGGAAGAAGTTGGATGGTCGGCGAAAGGGAGATGTGACAAGGAGGGGAGTTCGGTGAAAGCGAGAAGGGATATGCGACAGGGAGGGGAGTTCGGCGGAAGGAAGATGCTACAAGGGAAGGGGAGTTCGCTGCGACGTCGGCGCCGAAGAGGAGGGTCTGGGCGCGCCGATGCTGGGGCCAGTGAACGGCAGGGGTGGCTGGTTGTTAGTTTGGTGGGGTTTTTTATTAATTATTTTTAAAATTATTTAATTATTAAAGACATAAAAAAAAAATTAACCCTAGTTAAAGTTTTAACCAAAATAAATCATTAATGTTATGATTAATCAATTCTAATAATTAGTGATTACCAAGGATAATTAGTTGTGATTTTTGTTGTTTACCAGTGAGAAAAATAAAACCTTAAGAGTACCATTGAGAATTTCCCAAACAGTTATTAGATAAATTAAGTATTATTAAGAAAATAAATTAACTTTAATAATAGGAAAAATAACATTGGGAGTAGGTAAATATCTTTGTAAATTAAAAATAGTTGCATTGGAAGTATGTAAGTATTTTGATAAATAGGATAGTTGTGGTTAAAGATGTATATAGGGGGAATGTGGAAAGAAAAAAAATATATTTTTAATTAAGAAATAACTAAAATGCACTCTGTGACCATTAAAGAAGAAGGGCTAAAATGAAAAATGTAACCCTCTTTCAATCGAGTAGTTTAAAGAAGGAGGGCTAAAACAATAATAGAAGTCATAATCATTATATGAAATCTTAATATTTTCATTGGCCGAGTTATTAATTAAACTAGTATTTAGTCCGTGCAATGCATGAGTTAAACTTGTTCGTTAAATTTTTATCATAAACGACATATCTCACATACGAATTACCACATTGTCAACACCCAAAAAAAAAATTGCCCCCTACTCATCTCCCTCTCTCCATGATTAATCAAACAAACCTCTATGCATCGGACAAATTAAAATTTAGACAATGTCCTACATTATCAAATATTCAAAATTGGGGAAAAGAAAGGCAGAATTCCAACCTCATGAATTAAAATTCATACTAATTAATGAAATCATAAACTTTATCGAGAAAAATTCAATCATAAGCAGTAATTAATTGATCAACTTATTAAACCTTATATTTCCAATCAACAAAAGCCCAAACATTAGGGGAAAATTAACTTCAAAAATTTTAGAAAAGTAAGAGCAAACTTGTAAGTTTCAATCAAGCAATAGCCTTGGAAACAACTTTGTACACGCATCATTTAACAATTGCCCAGAATCTAAAAAAAGCATTTTAAGTCGAGGAATTGAAAAATTATTACAAGTGCATATTAGATATTATATGCACTCTAGGAATTTATTTAAAATTAATGAAAAAGGGAGAAGGAGTGGAATACAGGTTTATTCTATCTTCATTGATGGGCATGACCCCATGATACTAAACTCTAATGCCCATTGTTACTCAATTTATTTATAAATCTTAGATGAAGAAAGTTGTTAGATTTCGGGAAAACTCCTTAATCTGGAGTGTGTACCATTGATCATAATATATAGAGTTACAATCCTAGTCCTAATCTCGTTAGGAATCTAGTAAGATAAGTATACAAAATATATCAAAAATATATACAAAATATCCTAGCTCTGCGACAAATATTATCGTAAACTATAATATCTATCACACCCCCGCAGTCGTAGCGGGAGGAGGTCGTACGCTAAGACTGGACCTAAATTCCAGAAATAATTCTCGTGGTAGGCCTTTAGTGAAAATGTCCGCAAACTGATATCTAGTAGGAACATGTAAAACCCGTACTTCCCCCAAAGCAACCTTTTCTCGAACAAAATGAATATCCATCTCCACATGTTTGGTGCGTTGGTGTTGTACCGGGTTGCCAGAAAGGTAGATAGCACTGACATTATCACAATAAACTATAGTAGCCTGCCGTAGAGGACAATGTAACTCAAGTAATAAATTACGAAGCCAACACGCCTCAGAGACAACATTTGCGACGCCTCGATATTCTGCTTCTACACTCGATTTAGACAAAGTATGTTAACGCTTAGATGACCAGGACACGAGGTTGTCCCCAAGGAAACAACAATAGCCCGAAGTAGAACGCCGGGTATCGGGACAACCTCCCCAGTCAGCGTCAGTGTAAGTAATCAATCGATGAGAAACAGTAGGATATAGATGTAAGCCGTGATCAATGGTACCCTGAACATAACGCAGAATGCGTTTCAATGCCTCATAATGAGGTTCCCGGGGATCATGCATAAATAGACACACCTGTTGTACCGCATAAGAAATATCTGGCCTGGTAAATGTGAGATACTGAAGAGCACCTGCTAAACTGCGATACAAAGTAGGATCCCGAAAAGGCTGTCCTTCATCTGCACTAAGTTTGGACTTAGTGTCAACTGGAGTAGCTGCAGGCTTACAAGAGGCCATACCTGCCCGCTCTAAAATCCCCTGTGCATACTTTCCCTGTGAAAGTAACATATAAGAGGGTTTGCGGGTCACAGCAATCCCCAAAAAATAACTCAAAGGACCCAAGTCAGTCATAGGAAACTCAGTTTGCAACTGAGAAATAATTCCTGTACGCAACTTGTCAGATGAGGTAGCTAAAATAATATCATCAACATATAAGAGCAAATATGCCATATCATCACCCTGCCGGAAAGTAAAAAGAGAGTTGTCACTTTTGGAAATGACAAAACCCAATTTAACGAGAAAGTTTACAAAGCGTTGGTACCAAACTCTGGGAGCTTGTTTCAAACCATAGAGAGCCCTGCGGAGCCGACAAACATGAGTAGGAGCCCTCCGATCAACAAAACCCGGAGGTTGATGCATGTAAACAGTTTCCTGCAAATCACCATGTAAAAAGGCATTTTTGACATCTAGTTGATGTATCGACCACTTTTTAGCCAAAGCTAAACTGAGAACAGTGCGAATAGTGGCCGGTTTTACTACCGGACTGAAAGTCTCATCACAATCCACACCAATTTCCTGTGACCTGCCATCACATACAAGACGAGCTTTGTGCCTCTCAAGCTCACCATTAGATTTGTATTTATGTTTAAAAAGTCACATACAATTAACAACATTCACCCCCGTAGGCCTAGGTACCAACTCCCATGTCCCTGTTTTAATTAAAGCACTATATTCATCATTCATCGCCGCTTTCCAATTATGGTCATTTAAAGCTTGCTTATAGGACTTTGGAAGAGGTGTCTTTTGATGTGGGGGTCCCGAATTGTGAACGGTGAGGTTACAATATTTCGGGTTGGGTTTATAGATGCCCCGTTGACTACGGGTGACACGGGGTGAGGGAGGTGGTGGCCGGGTTGGTTGTAGCGGGGGAACACCACGCAAAGGTGGCGGTGAGTAGGGAGGTGGAGGTGCGACTGGGCTGCTGACCGTGTGGGGTGATGGCAGTGGGGTCCGCGGTGTGTGTGCAGCGTGGGCAGGGGTGGCGCAGCCATGCTGCGGTGTGAGTTGTGAGGGAGTACGGGTAGGTGTAGCAGTAGGGGAGTTGGGTGGATGAGTGACACTAACTGGGCTTGCTGCTGGGCCTTGTTGAGAATGGGCTTGGGGTGAATAATGGCGCAAGTAAAAGTGTGTCAGTATGGGTGAATTCTCATCAAATCCCAAGAACTCATAATCTTTTAGTGTATATTGCTCCAAGTTTTTAAAGGGGAAGGTCGACTCATCAAAAGTAACGTGGCGAGAAATAATGATTTTGCGGGTTGCAAGGTCAAGACATTTATAACCACGGTGATTAGTAGGGTATCCCAAAAAAACACAAGGAGTGGATCTAGGGGCAAGTTTATGAGGAGTTGTAGCAGATAGATTAGGGAAACATAGACAACCGAAAACCCGTAAGTGGTCATAAGAGGGGTTTTTATGAAACAAAGTCTGAGCCGGGGTCATTTGCTTAAGAGATTTAGGGGGTAAAATATTTACAAGATAAGTGGCCGTCTCTAGAGCATGTGACCAATAGGAAGGGGGAAATGAGACATGAAATAAGAGTGTGCGTTTGATATTATTTATGGTCCGAATCATACGTTCGGCTTTCCCGTTTTGAGAGGACGTGTGGGGACAAGAGAATCTAAAAACCATACCATTGTCAAGGCAAAATTTTTTGAATGGGTCATTATCAAATTCGCGACCGTGATCGCTTTGGAATGCTTTAACAGGACGTTCAAATTGAGTTTGCACATATTGTCTAAAGTGAAGAAAAGATTGGTAGGCTTGAGATTTATAAGCTAGGGGTATGGCCCACACATAATGAGTAAAATCATCAAGAAGCACTAAATAGTATTTATGACCATTAATACTTTTAATAGGAGATGTCCATAAATCAGCATGAATAATATCAAAAGCAGAAAAAGTATTATTATTTGAATCATAAAATGGAAGGCTAACATGTTTCCCTATCTGACATGAATTGCAAAAAGTGGAGTCATGCTCCTTATTACAAGTAATGAAATTATTGCTCATAAGAAAATTTAAAGAAGAAGCCCCGGGGTGTCCTAAACGATCATGCCATGGGGTGACTGCAGTGAGAGTGGTGGCTAGGCAAGTGCTTGGTGAGCTTGAGGTGACTGGATAGAGCTCTCCGGTGCTATTGCATCTCGTTATTACCCTCCCCGTGAGAAGATCCTTCACAGTAAAACCATTAGGGTCAAATTCTATGGACACCTTATTATCAGAAGTAAATTTACGGACAGAAATTAAATTCTTAATAATTTGAGGTGTAAGAAGAACATTTTTAAGGTTAAGGGAATTATTATTAGGGAGGGTGGTATGACCATAACCGGTAATTGGAATGCGGTGACCATTGCCTACTAAAATATGATTATTAGCGCTTAAATTAAAAAGGGGTAGAAGTGTACCTGCATTATTTGTCATATGAGACGTAGCTCCGGAGTCCATGTACCATCCGTTGTCCGGATTTTGGAGATACATGGAAGAGTAAGCACTATTGAACTCCGTGGGAGTCATTGGTGGACCATATTGGGGCTGACCGATGGTGAAGGCCTGCTGAGAGTATAAGCCACGTGGTGGAGCTGAATTGGGCCGACCCTGATAGGCCCCATTGGTTGGGAATGGAGCAGGTGGTATAGCCCAACCTTGAGGCTGCCAAGAGTATTGATGAGGATTGGGCCAAGGGGGCTGCTGGGCCCATGATTGCCCATTAAAAGAAGCCCCATTATTTGGCAATTGATTCTGCTGTTGTTGTTGGGAATTATTAGAGGACTTGGTGTTGTTGCTATTCCCACGACCCTTTCCTCGTCCCTTTCCTCCGCCGTCTTTTCCACCACTTGTGCGACCCCCACGACCACTGCCGCCTCTGCCACCAGAGCCGCGGCCAGGCTGAGATGAAGTCTGTGATTGTGATGGGTCCGAGTCTTGTTGTGCGACAAAGGATGATTGCTGCGATTGACCTTGGTCATTGGCTCGACGCGATTCTTCGAGAAGAAGACGAGACCTGACAGTATTGAAGGAGGGTAATGGGTCGGTTTGCTGAATCATAGTCGCCACCGTATCAAAATCGGTGTTTGTGAGGCCGGAAACTAGACGAATAACCATCTTTTGCTCCGAAACGGGTTGATCAATATTTGCTAATTGATCGGATAAGCTTTTAAGCTGTTGACAATAAGCAGTAATATTGGAGAAATTGCTAAGATGAAGCATATTAAATTGATTCTCAAGATAAACGACCCTCGTATTTTTATTATCCTGAAAAATCTCTTTAATTCGATTCCAAATTTCTTGAGCTGTCGATTTGCGAGACAAAATCGTTACAAGAAGGTCGGATGAGATTGTGCCATAAATCCACTGCTTTACAATTGCATCAAGACGCGTCCACAAAGAGTCCGAAACATCCGACGGACGAGACACACTAGAATCAATGTGATCTAACACATTGTAAGCACATGCATGGTTCTCAAATAACTCCACCCAATTGGAGTATTGGACTTTCTCAAAGTCAAGAACAAGAGGAATTGCGTTTAGATTTAAAACCTAAGCTCTGAGATCTAAAACCTAAGCTCTGATACCATGTTAGATTTCGGGAAAACTCCTTAATCTGGAGTGTGTACCATTGATCATAATATATAGAGTTACAATCCTAGTCCTAATCTCGTTAGGAATCTAGTAAGATAAGTATACAAAATATATCAAAAATATATACAAAATATCCTACCTCTGCGACAAATATTATCGTAAACTATAATATTTATCAAAAGTAAATAAAGGTAAATCAAATGTCAGATTGCAAAATTTGAATGGTGAAACTGAAGGGAAACGTTGTTTCGAAAGGATAAGTAACCAAATGAGTAAATTAAAGATTGAAAAAGTTTTTTATTTACAATAAATAAATAAATAAATAAATAAAGAAAGAAAAACAAAAAAGATGATGTGGTACTCTATATGTCTTCAAAATTTTCCTATAATTAATTATTAGTATTGATTTAATAGATATTAGAATAAATACAATCTTATCCATAAAATTCATATACCATACTATATGACATACACAAATATCACCATTATCAAGCTATTTGTGAGTTAAATTCCTACGTGAAAAAAGCTTGTTTGAAGTAGTTATGTTTGACATCTTCATCGGGGGTTCCTAGCTAAAATTTCATGTTTCCCTAAACTATATGTATCAATATAATCAAGTTCTCATTGAATATTAATCAATCTTGATTAAAAAAATTATATATATTCATTCACCAATAATATAATAATATAGTGACACACATAATATCGAAGACTATAAGAAGAAATAATGAAAGATCCAAAGAGCTGTATAAGGTGTTTCAAAATAGTATTACAAACTATTGCAAATTTGCAAGGATAAATAAACAAGCAACAACGAACAAAGTCATCTACCAAGGATTAATTTATTTATTATTTCTTTATCACGTAACAAGTACGCACGTGCATCAAATTTTGATCTGTAATAAATGTACGTATAAGCATATATAGGGACATAAAATTTCACATGATATTAATACAGTAATACTCCCTCTGTTTTAAAATACTTGCTCCACTTTCCTTTTCCGGCCGTTTTTAAATACTTGCTCCATTTCCTTTTTTGAAAAGCTTTTACAATTTTTAATTCATTTCTCACAATTGGTGGACCCAACATAATACTCTCTCTCTTCCTATTCTTCCACTACTTTTGTTTTTCATAATTTTTTATTTTCTCATCTACCCCATTATCTCCATATTTTAACTCTTTTTTCAATTTCTCCTTAAACTCTGCACATGGAGAAATGGAGCAAGTATTTAAAAACGGAGGGAGTATTGTTTAGCAAGCCATGTGTTATTATTAATCAAAAATTAGATTTTGATCATTTTACGCCGAATAAGGATGTCTATACAATTATACATTAATTAATATGTATGTATAGATATATAAAGGATTGTATACCTTATCATCTTTACCATCAGTGTTCCTATAGTGAATTATTGCCGTCTTCAAAGATCAAAAATGCTTATCATCTGGGCTTCTGTACGTCTACATCACATTAAAAATTTACAAGTCTAATTATTACACAGTACTAAAATAATTACATAAAATGGATTATTTAATTTTAATTAGTTTTATGTACAAACCTTGTCAACAACTCCTTTAGTCTTTCCATTTTTCCTTGTGGTTTGCGTGACAACCCACCCGTCCGGCAGACTAGTGGGCTTCTCTTTGCAACCACCACGACGACGAGGAGGCACATCAATTGGGGTTGCAATAGGAGGGGCATCTTGAATAGGAGCCTCTTGAATAGGAGTTGAAAGGAAAAGGTTTGTAGCAGGATCATCTACAAAGGTTGCTTCTTGTCTAACTTGCCAGCACAAATTTGCAAAAGGATTATTAATATGATTTGGTTGATAAGATGGTGTAATAGCATGGGTTGAAATCAGGCTGGCGTATGCAACGATCGTATTCATTTGAAAGGGTGCGACAACCTCAAAGGATGAGATGGGGTTTGAAATTGGTTGCATGGGCACAACTTGGATTGGGAGGGTTATTGGGTTTACAATAACGGTCCCATTTGGTTGGGACAAGGATGAGTCCATGGGTAGGAATGTGCTTACATAGGGTTCATTCAATTGAATTTGGGTGGGCTTAGGGGCTTCCTCAACCGGGGGGTTAGGTTTTGCAGTCGGCACATTTGATAAAGGTGGTGTAGTTTTTTGGGTTGCAGTCGGGATAATGGTTGAGCTTGAAACTCTTTGCACCATGATTTCGCGCTTGATACTATCTAAAGTTTCAAAATTGAAAAAAGAGTCAATTTCTGATGCTTCCTTTGTCGTAAAAGCACCATGATTTGCAGCATAAAAAGCAAGTTGAATATCTTGCGCAAAATCAACAATAAAGACGTCGTTTAAAATTATATCAGGATCATCAAAAGTAAATGGTTCAAAATCAGACATGCTTTCATGTTCATTAAAAAAAGAAATTTTACCATCACCATTATTATTATTATTATTATTATTATTATTATTATTATCATTATCATTATTATTATCCTTAACAATGTAATGAATAATGATGAATGTATTTTTCTTGGGAGGAGAGAATTTGATTAAATGTAGTGTGGTGTGTGAAAGAATATTTTGAGAAACGAACTAAATCAAAGATTAATTTTTGTAATATAATTTTATAGTGGTGTAAGGATGTAGGAGTAGAAAAATCTTATCAAAAAAATGGATTGAAAGTTAAAGGTTTTTTTTTATTGGAAGTTATTATTAATTTAAGTTGAATATATAGTTGAAAGGGTTATCTAGGTTCATCGGTTGACTACCACATCAAGCTATAAGAGCCTATTCCATTCACCTTATTTTCACTTAATTATTTAAGGTGTAATAAGTTTTGTTTAGAAAAAATAAGTTCTAATAAGAGTTACCCAAGTATATTACAACTAAAATAAGTTTTGATATAGATAAGGTCTAGTAAGTTCAGGTAAGTTTAGATAAATTTAAAATAAACCACACCCTTAACCTTACAACAGTACACTTTCCCTTGACTTAAAAAAATTTAACAAGTTCAAATAAATGTGTTATATATCTGCCTTTCAATTGTTGTAAAAAAAATAAATAAATAAAATTAAAAAATCTTTATGTATGTATCTAAACTACCAATTTTCTCTATAAATATAAAATGAAAAATCAGATCATTATATTACTACTCCTACATCCATTCTTAAACTACATCGTTTTTTCTTGAATTACTCATCCTCACAACAAATTAGAACTTGAGTTCAGCCTATGGTAAACATGCATTGCATGAATTATAAATTTTCATCAACCTCCTAGCAATAATATCAAATTGATATAGTAACATGTCAAAATAATATGGTAATTAACATAATAATATAATATATGGTAACTAACATAATTATATAATATATGGTAACATATCATACAATATGGTAACATATCACATAATATCAAATTAATGCATCAATGCCATAAATAAAGAATAATGACAATATGGTAACATATCATACAATATGGTAACATATCACATAATTAATATGGTAACATATCACATAATATCAAATTAATGCATCAATGCCATACATAAAGAATCATGACAATATGGTAACATATCATACAATATGGTAACATATCACATAATATCAAATTAATGCATCAATGCCATAAATAAAGAATCATAATTTTAATTTTGTATTGAAATCAATGAATAATAACAAGGAACTAAATCAAATTGCAGCATAATGCATGTATGTTCACATTAAGTTAGTTACATCACTACTGTTAATGAGGTGTTAAAGAGCTTACCACCACATTAAAAGTGATTATCTCAGCAATTGCGTCATATTAGCATTAATAGTTCTGTGTCATTAATTATGTACTAACGACTAGTAAGAATGTAAGAGCACTAACTACGTGTTTTGAAGAGAGAAAAAAAACAGTAAGAGGGTGATGGATCTTGTTTCTTTTAATTTTATATTAATTGGGGGGGGGGGGGAAGAAAAGTAGAGAAGGAATAGGAATTTGAGGGATCTTGTTTCTCTTATTAATAAATAATCAAACCGTTTAAAAAAAAAGTAGATAGATTTAAAGTGAAAACACAAGTTTACTACTATGAATCCATCCCCTGAATTCTTGTTCCTTCCCTCTCCTCCAGTATCATCATTATGAAAATAAATTGCAATAGTCCATTTAAATTATCAAAAATTTATTTTCCTTTATCAAACATGGTCATGAAGGGAAGAAAGATGTAGGGTTCAATTTTTCCATCTCTCAAATAAACCAATTCATTCCGCAAATCAATTGA
This sequence comes from Chenopodium album, assembly GCF_948465745.1. NCBI lineage: Eukaryota > Viridiplantae > Streptophyta > Magnoliopsida > Caryophyllales > Amaranthaceae > Chenopodium > Chenopodium album. Next base: position 11,964,797 of record NC_137856.1, read on the forward strand.
TCTTAAAAAAAAAATGAAAAATCACATTTTTGGCTTTAATTTCTTACCTCTAATTTATTTATATATGATATGTGTCTTCACAACCTCCTTCTACAAGACTGCATGTAAATCAAATTGTATAAGAACAATATAAAGTAAATTAAAGATACAATGACTACTTAAACAATATCTTATAATTGAAAAAGAATAAGATAAGACTCGTGCAATGTTTACTTCATCTTATTTTAATTCATTTCAGATTTGATTAGAAAATATAAGTTCAGATTAGATTTAAAAAAAAAATTATGACATACTTTATCGTTTTATGTGTGGTTTTTGTATCGCTAAATATCTGTAACTTTGTAATTATAACATTACAAAAAATTACGCACTAATAAATATACATTATTATGAATCTAACAAATTTTAACTAAAAATATTTTAGATTACCGTAGTAAAAATTTGATCGAATTAGACAATCAGATCTGATGAAATCAAACCAGATTATATCATATCAGAGTAGATCATGTCACATGAGAACATGTTAGTTTAGATCAATTCAAATAAGCAAAAATAAGTTAAACTAATTAAACTAGCCCTAAAGCTAAATTATGAGATAATAAAAAATTGAAAAAAAAACACAATCTTTACACCTCTCGAGATCACAAGCAAAATCACTCGCAATAAAACTTGTAAAATTGCGTCTTTTTTTAATATATAAATAATTAATAAATTACTTAAAAAGAACCTCTATGGATTTTGAATTGAAAAATGGAGGGATCAAATTTTCTTTCACCTAGATAAGCCAATTCTTCTCTTGGATAATCGAACTAAATGGAAAATCAAAATTTAGGCGTTTTTTTTCAATTCCTCTACCTACGAATTGTTTCCTTTCCTTCCCTCGTTAAATGAAAACTAAAGAATAAGAAAGTAAAGGACAGTGCGAGGATTTCTAAAATATTATCTCAATTTTGAAAAAGAAAATAACAATCTTGCTTAGCATCCTAAGAATTTTGAACTCCCGAGGTTTATTTATTGCATAATTTGCATGGATGAATTATTAGAGTACAAGAATTGCTCGTTATATAGCTTGTAATTTTATGCGTTTTATGATTTTTCTGTCCATTTTGGTAAAGATATTTTGATGTGGAAAAACCTCTAAAATTGAGCCGCGTGGATAAATATGATGGGCATCGAAATCAGGATTGCGACCTGAATGAAGTAGCAATAACAATGAGGTTGATTATTTCTATATCAACAATGATCGTTGAAATCCAGATTTGATGAAAGAATCATACTTCCACCATTTAGTACGTTTTAGTTGCAACGTTTAGAAAATGGCATGCACAATTTTATCCGGTGGGCAAAATATAGTCATATTTCATGTGGGATCTTGTTAAATTCATCTACATTTTAACAATATTAAAGTGATATATTATTATATCTTTTTTTGATAATTAGAGATATAATAAAGAGTTGAGATTATGCATTGACAAGCGTGAAAGTCAAGATGTTAAAACTAAAAGAGAACATATGAAGTATGGATGATGCAAGAACCATTTGGATTGCGAAAACAACTATAATAAGTTAAGTTCAACAAAAAATAATTTCAACAATATGAAGTCAAGTTTATTAATATTAATTAAGTTATATTCATCAAATACTAATTAGTGGATCTACCTAAGCATAAGTTTATTTTTAGGACAAATAAGTTCAACATAAGTTCATCACAGCAATAATAAGCTAAGCCAAATAAAGATAACTTAGTTGTTTAGTTATTGTACTTAATAATTAAATATATATATATATATTTCTCTTAATTTAGGTGAAAAAAAGAGCACAATAAAAACAAATAAGCAAAACTTTAATAAAAAAAAAAGGGACTAGCTGAATATGAGAAGGTGTTTAATAATTGATCGATAAGGTAGCTACTTATAGGAATGTTTGTTATAATTAGTTCTTTTAGACGATGAAATATATAATTTTTCAATACCTGAATTTGGGATGACATTTAGAGTACAATATCAATTAAATTTTAAATAAATTATGTCTATTCATCACCTTAAAATACATATACTACTATAAGCTGCTTGCCAAACAACTCTAATTATTACTTAAGGTGCGCTAAATTTAATTTTCATCACCTTATAATTTAAGGTTTGAAATATGCTAATTAACATAACATAAAGTCTATGAGCTGAGTCTATCCATTTCAATTCATTAGCACATTAATTTTTTCATGTAAAAAAAAAAATCCCTAAGACATCTTCCCACTAATTGGAGTTGCTTAGCTAGGAAAAAAAATGGTTGATAGTTTTCACATTCTTTTTATTTTTCATTTTTTTTGATAAAGGGTAAAAGGACAGAAATTAAAACAAACTACTACAAAAGCAAATGAGATGGACGGCCGCTTCTCCTGCAATTAGGTGCGCCCTGTTAATACGAGACCGATCTGCTTTGTAAATACTACACTGTTGGAAAGTGGACCCTAGCAGCTGAATTGTATTATACAGCAATGAAAGCTATATTAATTGAATTAATGCTTAGGTGAAAAAAATAAAACATACACTAATTTTATAGCATATTATAAAAAAAATAATAATAAAATAAAAAATAAATAAATAAATAAATAAATAAAATTCTCAGTAATAATAGAAGTTTCACGAACAAAATTGAGCAAAAACTGGTTGATTATATATTCATTATGTAAATTATTTTATATAATTAGACCATATTTTTTTTGCGCTAAAGCATGGAAAGCTAGATTCACAAAAAGAAAAGAAAAAAATTTAAAATACTAATGTGAAATATGTATAAAACTGATAATTGTAATTAGCTAGCTAGGTGTATAATTTTTAGAGTCTCAATCCTAGAGACCAAATGACTAAAACCTTAAAATCATACATTTCCTTTTCCATGCATCTAAGATCATGTAAAGAACATCATGAATTTGTCAACATCACTGCTATTTTTAGCTCTATGATATATATTACACATGCACGATGCAAAAAAAAAAAAAAAAAAAAAAAAAAAAAAAAAAAAAAAAAACTCACGATAAACACGCATATAAATTTTGGATTTGTTTCTCATGAAAACAAACTTAAATTACACATACATCATACATCACAGTTTCGATATTTTTTTTTTATCATGTTCAAAAACTTCTTAAATCTGCCAATACATATATAGTCTTACAAATAAAACCCTATTCTTGTAATCTCAAAGTTTAATTGCTTGGTAAAATATAATATACCTTGCCTGAAAAGAAATTAAAATTACAAAATATATGATTACGTAATGATAAAACTGCTGGTAAACAATACACCTTGCCTGAAAAGAAAGTTACAAACAATGATTACCTAATGATAACAATATAACAATAGTTAACAATAGTATAAGAAAAATATACAAAACAACTTTGAAACTAACCTTCTTCATCCAATCCTTGGTTTCTTCTTCTCCTCGATATCGAGATGATGAAGAACCTCTTCCTTGGATTGAAACTTCTTCCATTTAGGACTGCAATAAAACTGCACAATCATGTACAATCATCCAATCATATCATTATTACTTGGCATAGTTTTATACATAATCATAGAAATGAGATGAAACATCTTAATGAGATTTGATTAGTCAGGCACAAAATCATATTTTTAACTTTAGATAATTTATGATAAATTTCAGATAAAAGGTGTGATCCATATAAACAAACTATTTTTACCAGGCCAATTAATCAACAATTTAGCGTGATTATTTAATTTTATTATTACACTGATTATATATTTCTCGTAATAATATTGTTTCCATCTTGTTATTTCAAGCATAATAGATTTTGCCCTGAAGTTACACTTAATCTACAATGTTTGCATTGATTAGAAAAAAAAAAAAATTAATTAGCTAAAAAAAATGACAAATTACTGAATTGGATTAATAAAATTAATTACCACATTAGTAGGGTCTGCAAAACTTCGCTCAATGTACCAGTCTGGTGGCAGCCAATCAGGCCAGTCTTGTAGTGGATTGACAATAACTAGTGTTTCATTTTCTTCTGCGGGTGTCTGTTCTTCAACTTTACCTGTCAATTAAAATGCAGGGAAAAATATCAAGCCACTATAATTAATTATAGCTACATTAATAACAGTTATCATTATTATTTGGAGAAATTACTCTAATTATACAAGAATATATATTAATTGATTAATAAATAAACTATGTAATTACCATTAAGTTTCCTCTTGGTTCGCCTAGGCACCGATGGTACCGGTTTCATTGCTTCTTTAGCTAGGTATTGAATAACATCCTCCATGGAATGAAAACTTTTACCTTTTGGATTTGTGTAAGACTACCAAAAAAAATCGTGATTTAATTTAAGACAGTTATTGAAAGATTTAATTAAAGCAAATCAGAATAACAAAAGGAGTACAATAACTAATGGCTCCAAAATTAAATAAAAGCACTTTACGCGCCTTTTTTTAAATTAAACTAAATAAGTCTCGTTGTACATATCTAATCTATATATGGGTATGAATTTAACAGGTATTTATACTTGATCCATATTCTAGCACAAATTTGAGATTCATAGCTTGGTGATGGGGTTTGGCTAGCAAAAAAGGTTTTTAATCATTAGAATTCTAATCAAAATTACCAATTTTTAGTAAAAGCCTAAATTTTGAAATGTGATCAACATATATTCAGGGTTTTTAGACTAACAAAACATCATTTTCTAAGATTAATCAGAGATGATAAACTTGTTTAATGGCTTTGAAAGCTTAATTAAAATCAAGATACATTTCAACAATTAAAAAAATGTCTTCTTTACATACAAATACAATAATTTAATATCAACAATTATAAATTAATATAAATTTTTTTTTAAAAAAAAAGTCATTTTTAATGGTATATAGACACAAAGATTAGTTTTTTATGCATGAAAAAAATGAGAAATTAAACAAACGATTAAATCTAATACAAATTAAAGTAGACTACAATTTAAAACAAAGAGAAAAAAATTACCATTCGATTTTCTAAAGTGCTGATGTCGCGATGAATGCACCAATCATTTGGAAGCCAATTAGGCCACCTTTGATTGTTTTGATTATCAACCACGACATCATCCCATGAACATTTTGGTTCAGCCATTTTCTTTTCGTTGAAGTGAGTCTTTGTTTCTTACACTACTCAGTCACACTTTATGCTAGTGATTTCTATTTTGCTTTAGCATTTATGTATTAGTCACGTTGATTTTATGTCTAAGAGAGATGTCAAGCTCGTAATGGTAATTACCGCGAACCTCTTTATGTTTTCCAAGGAAATGAAGGGTAATATCGAATAAGGTGTATGATATGGCACATGAAATGTAAGACTTTGATGTATATGTCATATAAGGTAGAATATCATGTAAAAGATATGTGTTCATATACATTATTGGAGTACTTAATGAGATTGATTTGTTTGTGGAAAATACCATATATGATTCGGGTAGATCATTTCATTGGACTAGGTGGATTAAATATGTTGATATGTATTGCTGACTATATCAAATTTGCTCAAACCAGTGTGCAAATGAATCGACAAGATACTACTCCATTAGGGGTCGAATGTATTAATATAGCTATTAGGAAGAGAGAATGATGATTAAAAGTTGGAACCATGCATGGAGAAATTAAATTAGTAGAATGTTATTTAAAAAATTGTTTGAAAAAAGAAAAGTGTAATAAATATAGACACATTTATTAGTGGGACCATGTATTAATCTCTATCTAGTAGCAATTAAAGATGGACAACCTTATGAAAAAAGGAGGATTTGGTCCATAAACAAGGCCTAAAGAGGTCCAAAAAACCAATTAATGATACCTAGAAATTAGTAGGAATAATTATTCTAGTTTATGGAGTGGTGTCATCTCTCCTCTTTTTCCAATGTAAGACACTCACAAATGAAACTAAAATATTCACCAAATAATGATAGAATTTTTTTAAAAAATAATGTAGTAAGAAAAATTTAAACATCAAGTCATGTGTACATTGGTTTATAAGAATAGTACTATTATTTATATGGATAACCCCGTTTATAGAGGTAACCTTATTTTGTTTTTACGTACTAGTAACACGCAACTCATCATAAAAGTAACACAAATTGATTAAAAAAAAATAAAGTAATCTCATTTAATTTGTTCATTTGAGTAACCCCTTTTTTTTAAGAAAAAAAATTCTTAAAAGAATACTTCCATTTGTTTATATGTGTAACCTCATGTTTCCATTAGATTCAGTCTCATCTATAAAGTCAATACAGATAACCTCATTTGTCTTATTGTAGGCGTCGCTCGAAGTGCGCCTACGTTAAAGCATGGTGTGAATATGCTTGGCACTCATAGGAAATGGGAATTGACATAACGATTAGGGACAAGGAAAGTAGGGAGCCGCCAACAAGTTTTTAAGGAACTTGTAAACCGTTCACGGATCATAAAAGGCAACCACGAAAAAGGGACAACGAAAGGCAACAACGATTGACCCGTGACGGTTACACCCCATTCATAATCCATGAGATTACTAACTCCATATGGTTCGGAACCACGAAAGGAGGATCGGGGATGATGGTATGAAGTGAGTCATGGAGTCACATTCGCCCGTATTGGCCTCTACTCTATTTTTATATTGAAAAGTATTCCTGTGATCTCAAAGGCATACAAACAAAATATTCAATTTGCTCCAAACTATTATTATGCTAAATTGGTTGAATATTAATGCAACATATAATTCTATAATATCGTGACCACTTAATTAAACAACAAGATTAAAAAGGAACCTAAACCGGTTGTCCAAATTATCTTATTAGGCGTGATTTTCAATTACATATTCTCTTTAACATGCAATATGGTGATCATAAATAAATAATAGAACAAACATTAATATTGGAAGCAATTTAACAATAATAGCGTTAGTCAAATCAAATAATAATCCTCATCATGATATTAGCAATAAGAAATAATAATAAGAGTAATTAAGTGATTAATTACTCACTTTCCGCGATTTCTTGAAATTGCTACATCATGAATAAACTGTTAATAACTTCAATAAAAATAAATCAAATGTAAATTAAATTAAATAAAAGTAGAGTTGATTTGGTCCAAACCCTCAGTTAATTCTACCTTTCACGCCTTGGTTTAAGTATAGAACTTCGGGTATCGTATGGACTCCTTAGAGTGCTTAAGGGATGTATTATAAGAGAATAGGGTGGCTAGAATTTAGGCTAGAGCAAGAGAATGATTTTTGGTGTAGGGAGAGAGAATAATTTTTTGTGTAGAAGAGAGGAAGAGAGAATGATTTGGTGATCAAGCTTGTTGATGATTGAAAAAGGGGATATATGACATCTATTTATAGGGAAAAAAGAGGGGTCGAATCAAGAAAAGATAAGAATTCGAATCGGATAAAACTCTTGCGATAAACAGCAGTTTTTGCGATTTTTGTTTTTATCATATCTTTTGATCCAGAAATCGGAATAAGATGAAAAAGATATCGTTGGAAAGCTCTTGAAGTCCTCTTTCTAACCCAATTTGAATCAGATTAAAATATTTTTTATAATAAAAGATATAGCCGAAATAGTGGGACGGTGTCAGTTTTGGATAGAGTTTCGTATTTCTTTTATATCTTTTTCGTTATAGCTCGGAATTAATATTATAATATATCATTGGAAAGATAATTTCAAGAGCTATCCAACCATCTAAGAATCAGATAAAAACAGTGAGGAACGAAAATAATATCTGTCAATCTTTGAACGTCTTTCAATTCGAATAGAATTACTAGAGGAGTTTTATTCTATTTCAAACTCTTTAATCTTATCTTTTCAAAAATGATAATTAGGATCTTTTAGAAACTTATAGAAGCTTCCAATTAATCCTAATTGGATTAGGAATGAGATTAAATCCTTTGGACCCTCCACATGATCATTGGGTCGTAGGTAAGGTGGGCTTAGGTTCGGTTTGGACTCAGTTTAGTATTTTGGCCATAACTTATTCGTTACAACTCGGATTTGGGCTTATAATATATCGTTGGAAAGATATTTTAAATCCATATCCAAATATTTAATCATTGGACCCAGTTATGGACCAAAATAAACTGGTCTAAACGTTTTTATAAAAAGGACACGAAATGAATGATTTTAATGGACACGAAATGAATTATTTTGGGTTTAAAGGCACGAAATGAGGAAAATAAGTTATGGTTTGGGAAAATGAGCTATGAATTGGATTGGTTTATAAAATATAATGAATGGAACATGGATTTAAGCACTCCAAAGATTAAATACTCAACCCGACCAATAATGGCGGTGAAAGATTGTTCATCATCGGGTTTGGTTTTGGGGAGACATTTTTAGGTGTCTACACTTATGTTAATTATATATATGAAAAGTGACCACGCCATGTATATTGCAAATGAGGAAAAAAAAAATTTAACTTTTAATTAAACATTGAGAAGAATAACTAGGACGACATGGAGTTTATGAAAACTATTATAACGTTAAATTTGAAAATAACCAATGCCATGCTAAAAATAAATAAATAAAAAAATAAAAATCAATGCCAAAAGGCTTTTCTTTTGTACGAAGTAAAGAAAATTAAGATTAAAAAAAGGAAAAATTGATTTTAATAATCCCACCTTTAACCGGTTCGCCATTAATTAATAATCCCACCTTTGTAGGGGATCTTCTTCTATTGGTCCTTAACCTATTGGTAACCTGTTTTCATATGTTAAGATGCCATGTGTCGTTTTTAATTGGCTGAAAGATTAAACTTTACAAAAAAATAAAAATAAAATTAAAAATAAAATAAAAATAAACATAAAAAACAAAACCCATTAGCCACCCCCACCCACCGACCCACCGTGACCCACCCATAACCCCCGCATATGGCCGGTCGGAACCACCAAAAACCTACCGGATGCCACCCATAACCACCACAAATGGCCGGTCGAAACCACACATTACCGAAAACCACCTCGCCAACCAATAGCAACCCCAAAATCACCCCCGACCCGGATCCCACCCTTGAAACCACCACAGCCACCACCATAAAACCCAACCCAGCCGCCAAAACCCCCCTTCTAAAACCCCCTCTAACCGCCGAATACCACCGTAAAACTCCGAAACTCTTACCCAAATTCAACCTCAAGCCATCCCTTGAAGAAATTGATTCATTGATTTTTTTTTTTTTTTTATTTCATTGATATTAAGGGGTTCGATGGTTTTTCGTGGGTGTGAGGGTTGGAATTGGGGCGGTTTTTTCTAGGTAAAAGTGGGAATGTGTGTTCTGGCGGTGGGGATGGGGGTTCGGTGGTGGAGGAGGGGCTGCCGGAGATTGGGTTAGAACCTTAGGGTGTTTGTTGGGGCTGGCTGGGTTTTCAAAAAAAAATGTAGGTTTTCTTTTTTTTTTTTTACTAATTTTTTGACCAATTATTTAGTGACACATGTCACTCAAATTAAAAAAAAAAAGTTTACACAAAGTTCAGGTTACCGGTAATAAAGGACCAATAAAAGGAGATTGCATACAAAGGTGGGATTATTAAATAATAGTCTAAAGGTTGGATTATTAATGGCGAACCGGTTAAAGGTGGGATTATTAGAATCAATTTTTCCTTAAAAAAATGAGGATATGTACATATGTTCATTCATTTCCATATGAAAGTTTATTTCCGTATGGAGTTATTGAAGAGAGGTGATCAATTACCAATTAAAAATTATGAACAATGGATTTCACACCTACAATTGTATAACATCAAGTTCTTTTTCTAAAATATTTAATCAACTAGATTGCGTCCATGCGATGCACGGTTTGTTTGTAGTTTTTCAAATAAAAATTTTACTAATATATATTTATCAAATAAACTTTGTGATCTGATATTCGCTTGACTTGAATTTTTTTATCATAATTTAAAATGAATTATTAACTTTGTTTCTCATATTTAGATAAAATTTGTGATATAAAAGGATAATATTTTATTTTACAAAGTATTATATGTGGCTGGTCACACTGTGTGATCGGGATTACTTGGTCAGATGTTACTTAGTTGGTCAAGGGTTACTCCATTGATCAGGGGTTACTTAATCAGACGGTTAGGGGTTGCCGGGTGTGTCTCAGTCGGCCACACGATATGGCCAGCCACAAAAAAAAAAAAAAAAAAAACAAAAAAAGACAAAAAAAAAATTTATAATTAATATTAATTTTTTATCTAAAATAAATGCAATTCTTTTTTGGGAAATTCATTCTCAATGGTACTCTCCAGTTTTTATAAAATTCTCAGCGGTGAACAAAGTTCTATGAAATTCTCTTTGGTACTCACAAATTACCATTACTAATTCAATGGTGACAGTAATGATATTAATAAGCAATTATAAGCTAGTCCTAGCTAACTCATAATGACTAATATAACCCTATTCATTAAATAAAAAAAATTAAAAAATAAAAACCAGCCACCCCAACCCACTGTTGGCCCCCAACCCCTGCCAGTGGCAGCGTACAATCCTCTCCATCCCTTCCTTTATTGCCGACGACCCACTCCCTAAAGGATTTATGTCTTTGTCAAGTGCAATTACAAGATATATCAAGGATCACGTACTAGTATAGAGATAATTATTCATTCTTTTGGGTCATCATTGTCTGTTTCTAGATATGATAAATGATATTTGGGCTAGTCAAATAGTCCAAAAGCCCAATAGAATGGATCCTATGAGGTCACACACAAGGGTATTATATTGAACAAGTATGAAGCCCATTAATGGGCCTCATGAGGTAGTGACAAGCCATGTAAGGAGTAGGGCTAGTGTAGTTAGAATTGGGTTAGGAGTTTAGGCTAGGGTTGACAGATAAGTCACAATTAGGGTTTGTTCACATTTATTTAATTTCAGTCAGTTCAATTCAGTTCAGCTTCAATCAGTTCAGTTCAGTTCAATTCAGCTCCAATCAGTTCAGTTCAGCTCCAATCAGTTCAGTTCAGCTCTTAATTTTCCTCTCTCATAAAATATTCATTTCAGCTCAATTCAGTTCAATTCAATTCAGTTCAGCTCCAATCAGTCCAGTTCAGTTCAGCTCCAATAAGTTCAGTTCAGCTCAGTTCAGTAAATGTGAACAGGCCCTTAACCCATATATAGTGAATTGTGAAGCAAGCATCCAAAAATCCCTAACCTTATTCTCTCTTACTCACACGCCTCTCTCTCCCCTCCTCCATGTCCGCACTGTATGGACTGTTCGTTCCTCTCCTCTCCTTAGAAGGTTGATTGAAAGGTTTTGATCACAACTAAATAGCATTAGTGGATGTTCAATTTGTGCTCGTGGACCAAGTAGAGGAATCACGTTTGGGGTTCTAAATCTCCTTATTTTTCTTGCTCGATCACTCATGGAGCACACTTCAAAGGTATAATTATGTGTTCTTTATGTTATATGCTTGTAGATGTTGCTTAGATGCTTATGAATATGTTTCATGAAAACTCTACACTCTTTCCCTTCTCCTAGTGACGGCTTTCTCCTTCCTCATAGATTCCCTCATATTTCCAACCTAATTTCATCTCTTTCCCCGATTCCCTCTCCTTCCATTCCTAAAATTAGCCGCCGCAAACCAAACTCCACCAATTCCCTCTCCTTTCCAAATTTTCGCGATTCCCTCTCCTTCCCCCAATTCCCATCCGAGCCGCACTAAACTGAACTCCGCTGCCGCTCATGGTAATGCCAAGATTATTTAATTTCTCCTTATTCTTCTCCTGGGTATTTGGATAATAAAATTAGGGGGATAAATTCTTCATATATAATGCTATGCTTCTGGGTTCAATCCGCATTAATCAAGGTTCTTAAGGTTTTATGGGTGGTGAGGTCATTGCCAGTGCCTGACAAGATAAAGTTGTATCACCTAATCAAAAGAATTACCTAAGTCCTCTAACTATAGCAGATAGGGAAGTAAGGTCGAATCCACAGGGCAACAAGTCTTTCTATTCCTAATTAATTATTATAATCTAAACTATTAAGTAACAAATTGTTGTTAAGGGAATTAAACTAAGGAGAAAAATTAAACTAAAGAAAATTAAGTTAGGGAGAAATCAATATATAAGTTAAAGCCTAGGGTATAGGTTCACTAATAAATAATATTTCACTAATAAATAATATTTCAGGGTAAAATACAACAATACAATAATAGATTATCGCTTTCAAAAATAATAATAATAATGATAATGATAATAAAAATAATAATAATAATAATAATAATAATAATGATGATGATAATAATAATATTTAATAATAATAATATTAATAATAATATTAATAATAATAAGGAAAAATTACTCCCATTAATCTAAACTTTGCCTCGTCCGCCGAAATTAATCTCAACTTTCGTTCATTATCTATCACTCCCAACTTTAGGGGGTATTAATTTCTATTGCACCCAACAGGTCATCCAACCGGATCTAGTAGGTGACCTAGACACGTGTCAACACGTGATAGGTCCTAAAAAAAAATTTAAAAAAAAGAAAAAAAAAAGCAAAAATAAAAAATAAAATAAAAAAAAACTACCAAACCCAGCCACCACCACCCCCATTCCCTGAAAACACTCCATCACCACCCTCACATCGCCGAAAATTCGTGCCCACCCCCGAAAACCCCTCCCCGCTGCCGGAAACCGTCGCCCAGCCACCCCTTCCCTTCCCCCACCCCCAAAAACCCCTCCCCAGCAGCCTAGTCGCGTTCGAAAACCCCTCCTCCCCCTCGAAAACCCCTCCCTAGCAGCGTAGCCACCCTCGAAAACTCCTCGCTAGCATCCCAGCCACGAAATCGGCAACACAAACCACGAAATCGGCGAAGCCCAGCCACGAAATTGGCTACACCTAGCCACGAAATCGGCCACAAACGTCCGAAATCGGCCGGTTTAGGGTATTTAATTCAGCCCCAACATCAGCCATTTTCGACCATTTGTGAACAATATCGGCCATTTTTGGCCAACGGTGGTGGTCGTTTGATGTGCGTCGGTGGTGTTCGTGTGGTGGTGGGGGTGCTGCTGGGTTGTTCTTAATTTTTTTTTTTATTATTATTTTTTTTTTACATTTTTCTTTAATTTTTTTTTAATTTTCTTTATTTTTCTCAACCAATTACATATTGACACGTGTGCAAAAAAAATCAAAAAGGTTTACCTGCTTTACCGGTTGCAAGTCATTTAGACGCAATAGAAATTAATACCCCCTAAAGTTGGAAGTGATAGATAATAAACGAAAGTTGGGATTAATTTCGGCGGACGAGGCAAAGTTCAGATTAATGGGAGCAATTTTTCCTAATGATGATGATGATGATGATGATGATAATAATAATAATAATAATAATAATAATAATAATAGGTGTGGGGGCCCAGATTGTATCTCGGCTTCCCACTAATTTATTATAGGTTGTATGACTTTTGTTTTTGAGATATAATAATAATAATAATAATAATAATAATAATAATAATAATAATAAATAAATAACCCCTTTATATTATTTATGGATTTTCACAAACCTAGAAATAAAACTACTCACACATAATTAAATCTAGCTAATCTAAGCAAAACAAATAAACAAGACATGATTCTACTAAACAATTAAATTACTGAAAATAAAACGGGAAGAAATTGTTACCAAAGTAAACGGAAATAATGAGTTGCATAAACCAAAAATATTCAGAGAACAAGAGTCATTATCAAAAGCTTTAAACTAAAATCTGAGAATTTAACTAATGAAAAGACAAAAAAAATCTCATTTAGAAAAGCTTATATATACTTAAGCTGAAAAATCCTATTTAAAAGCAATTTAAAAATCGCTAAACGTTCTCCAGAAACACGTGTCAGGTCGGGTGCCATCTCGCCTGGTCGGGCCCGCCTTTTAGCTGGGATAGCTTCCGCTCACGCTCTGTTGGTGTAGACAGCCATTTGTGTTTCCTAAAAACCAAACCCAGTGATGAATGCCTTTCACGTTGTACTGTTATCGAATTAGGTGAAAGTGGTTGAAAGTCAAGTGTTGCGGTTTAGTTTTAATTAAAGTTCTCTTCTCTCTGTTTTTGAAAATGACTTTATTTATTTGAAAATAGCCAAACCAGTTTAGTTTGGTCCATAATTAAGGTCCAATAATAGTGTAGATGGATGGGGCTCGAAAAGACCTTTCCAACGATATATTATAAGCCCAATTCCGATGAATATTGAGGAAGTTATGGCCAAAATACTAAACTGGGCCTGGTTAATTATTTAAATATGGCCCAATGATCTAGAGGAGGGCCCAATGTTAATTATTATTCCTAAAATTATTAGGATTAATTATAGTTTTCTAGAAGTTTCTAGAAAGTTCTTTTTAATTCTAATATTATTAGATTTAATAATTAATTATTTTAAAATAGAATTTTATTTGGAGTAAAATATCGTTTTATTATCTTAAAAATACATATTTTATCTTCTGTACGGATTCCGTAGATCAAGTTGATTAAAGATCGGATTCTGCGTGAAGAAAACGCGCTAATACAGGTTGTCGCCAAACGACAAGTCTGTCGCCACACGACAGAACCTGTCGCCTCGCGACAGACATTGTCGCGTCGCGACAGAGTCGATTCCTGGCGACAGCGTGTAGTTTTATTCCTTATCAAATTCTATGATTTTCCGGACTATTTTCATTATAAATAGGGTCCGAATCCTTGTTTTCAGAATCATCAATTCTCATTAACTCTTCCTTAATTCTCTCTTTTCTCTCTTGAGCAATATATGCTTTCTTTCTCTCTCTCTTTCTAAACTAGTTTTTTTTAAACACAATATTCCGCATTCGCAAGACTTAGAGTCTCTTAGCCAAGTTCGAAGTTGCCTTCGCCCTAGACGTGTAAGGTTTGATATTTTCTGAGGGTTTGGTCCAAAACTAGTCAAAACTTTGTTTAATTTGATTTCAATTTAATTCTTTAATTATTCTTTATTTATTTTCATTGAAGTTTACTAACTCGTGTATTTTGTTATTAGAAAGAGGTACGAGGCTTCAAAGTAAGTAGATTAGCTTACTTCCTATTTCTTTCACAATGTAGATCGCATGCTTATTATTGTTTTATGCTTCCTAGTGTCATGTTAGGATGCTTTTAATGTTTAATTCCTAGTATCATGTTAGGATGTTATTTTATGCTTTCTAGTATCATGTTTAGGGTGCCTTTATCCTTTCTAATATCATGTTAGTACCATGTTAGGTTTAAAGCTTTGATCTTTATTGTTTAGTGACATGCTAGGATTTGTTATTAATCTTGTTAGTATCATGCCTAGGATCTTGCTATTATTATTAAGCTTTATTATGCCTTATCGTGCTATTATCGTTATTATTGTTTATTATTATGTTGCTTGATATATTTATTATTGTTATTGCTTGATCACGCCTTTTACGATTGTTAAAGGGAATTTGTACTTGAAATCACGCTTAATAAGATAATTATTAATTTGGTTTAGGCTAATGTGATTTTAACTCAAGTGATCGCCAATAATAGTATTATTTGTGCATTAATATTCAACCAACATAGATTAAGTAGGGTAGGTTCAATATGATGTTTGTATGTTATTCGAAAAGCGCACATGAATACGAGCAGAACAAAGTAGAGGCCTATTTTATAGGGCGGGTCCTTTCTTTTGTAGATTGGATTCGTACCCTCATCCCCGGACCCTATTTGGTTCAAGACCTTATGGAGTAGTTGATGGTCCTTTTGGATTGTCTTTTGGGTTTACAAGTTCCTAAAACTTGTTGGCGACTCTTTTTGCTCTTTGTCTTTCCCTTTGGAACGCCACCGTACTTTAGTGTATGATCACAGTGGGGTTCAAGTTTGGGGTTATCATAATGCTTGAAATATTCCCTACAGTTTTTGGCGACTCCACTGGGGAGGATTTCTATTTATATTCCTGAAATTTATTTAATTTTGGCAATTATTTAGAATGAGCGGATGAGACTCGAAAAATTCTAAGTATTTCATGTGCGTGATTTGATTAACATTATTGTCATATGCATTAAAAGGTCCTCATGGGAGCACCCCATGAGTCAATCCATAGGAATTTTACACGTAGGAAATTTGAGAAATATCTTTCATGACTAGAATCGAAAAGATGATGCGAAATCTGGAAAATTCGAAGAACACAGAAACTTGCCAAGGCATGTAGGAACTAGCGTCTAGAAAACAGGGCTTATCGCCCGTAAAAAGTTTATGTCGCCTGGCGACAGTTCTATCGCTTGGCGACAGGAGCTTTTTTGCGGCAACAGTCCCTGTAGTCTGGCGCCAAGTTCTTCCAATACCGAGCCAGGGGTCTGCCTTCTTGCTTTGACCACTTCTAGCGTTGTTGGCTTGATTTTGCTTATTGATTGAGTCCTTTTCTCACTTTTCTGAACCCATATGTGTTCTACATATGGAAATAACCCTCTGGGGGTTCCTGCTTCACCTGCCCAATGGAATATCCCACTATCATGTGCAAAGTTCAGATTTGGGTACGTGCAAAGTTTGTGAATCCACCAAACCATGGAGTCGAGTTCGATTTCATCACGAACTCGCGGAATCCTGTCCATTCGCTCCAACCCTCTCGGTAGGCTTGTGTGCAATGCATATGGATTCTTAACCATGGACCTTTTTGACTTAACCCATATCCTCGAACTTTAGATAACTAGAGCCATGGTAAGGTTGCTCATCATATTGTGACTATGTGAACTACTTGTGCCCTTGTTTGTATATATTATATATGTGTTAACTGTTTGTTTGACTTGTGATTAAGACTAAATAAAATTGACTAATGACTAAAAGGACTTTGTCTAATTAATTAATTAATTTTGAATTAATTAAAGGTTAATAAATTAATCAATTCGACTTAGTACGACTTTAGGCATGTCCATTTAGAGTAAAATTACTGGAAACAGTCCAGATTAACGTTCCAGCAATGGCACAGAAATTTGGACTGTGGCGCTACAGTTTAGTGTCTGTCGCCTGGCGACAATTTTGTCGTCTGGCGACAGGCTCTAAACAGTGGCGACAGTCCAGTTTTCTTACTCGAGTCATCACGACGAGTCTAATTCACAGTCTACTAATCAGTTTATCAATTTATTAATGGTTCAAACCATGTTAAGTCTTTAATTGAGTTTAGGCACTTAAAGTCCAATGGTCATACACTAAGAGTCAAAGCATGTCACTCACATACACATAAAGCACACACATAACATGTTTGTCACATTATGACCATGTCTAGAGAGTCTTGAATGCGTGTTTTCCGTCATTTTTTTTAGGGGGGTAAGTCGGATATTAATCCTCCAATTTTAAAATTTCCCTTAAAATATATACCCCATTTTTTTGCCTATTCTTTTTTAATTTTTGAACCATAAAGTCAAGTCAATTAGAGTCCAGTATTAAAACAAATATGGTTTAACTTACAGCGCGTGGTCAAGAAAGGAAGGGCGTTTAATCAAGGACAACACTTTTGTTCAAGTCTTACTTTTTGACAGACCAATCGGTAGGAAAAGGAAAGCTAAGAAGGCAATGGCTAGTCAAGAAGAACTTAATGAATTCAAGGGACAGGTAGCCAACTTGGCTGAGATGTTACAAAACCTATCACTGCAAATAAGTAATCCTGAAAAACAGAAGCAAATGGACCTAATCCAGGAAAGCTTGGGCAAACTGTCCAGCGACTTTAGATTCCAAGAGATTAGCTCCCAAGGGGTCTCGGTGGATAAGGACCTTCTCCCACAAAAGTTCAATCCCAATGACATCCCTAAATTTAAGGCTATGGACAACCCTTATTTTCATTTAAGAGGTTTTGAAACTGTAATGAACATTAAGGGGATAGATAGAAAAGCATTTCACTCTGTATTTTCACTATCCTTAGAAGATGTATGTCAACAGTGGTACTTTTCACTTGATAAAGAAAAGACCTCTAGTTGGGAGTCTATTGTAAGCGCTTTCATTGAAAGGTATAAATGCAATATACAAGTTGAAACCGATCATAGAGAGCTAGAAATGCTAAAACAAAAAGAAAATGAGGGTTTCACCTCCTTCTTTAATAATAAATGGAGGGAAACTACTGCAAAAATGGTTGAAGTACCTAGTGAGAAAGAATCTGTCAGGATGTTCATTAAGAACCTCCAAGAAAAATATTCTAAGCACCTTAGGTACCAAAGCAATTTAAACACCTTCAAGGCTGTCTATGATATTGGAATTAATATTGAAGATGACCTCGCTAAACAAAAAGCTGCTAATAATAGTAACTCAAGTAGTGGCTGGAAAAATAAGATGAACGACAATCCTTCTTCATCCAAATCTACCCACTCAAATAATGTTAGCACCTTTAATCTAAACGAAGTTTTGGCAATGAATAATAATCAAGGACAAAAGAAACCATTTAGGAAGAATTATACTCCTATTGGTATGAGTTATGACACCGCATTTGATCGTTTACACGCAAAAGGTCTTATAACTCCTATTGGACCATTTGGGGACCCACCTGTCGAGAGGAGAACGGCTAGCTGGAACCCAAATGCACATTGCAAATATCACCAAGGTAGGGGTCATCCTACGGAAAATTGTTGGAGGCTAAAGGAAGCCATTCAAGACTTGATCGATAGTAATAAGCTCCCATTGCCCCCTGCAAGCAAGAAACCAAGTATCAATACCGCACCGCTATCAGATTCCTTGGCTATTTCCGACGAAGAAAATCAAGTGGATCCATCTAGCCTCATAAAGCCTATCGAGACCATTGAAGAAGAAATTTTCGAAGATGCTCTCGAATTCCATGGCCAGGAACCTGCAACCAAGCAAGAAGCATTGGCGTTGACATCAATATTGACAGAATTGGAAAAATTGATCTCACAAACCTTTGAGGCTATAAGAGAGAAAAATGAGTTACTTAAAAATAGACCTCCACCCAAACAAAAGAAACCTTTTTCTCTCCAAGTAATTGACACTCCCAGAAAGAATAATAGAAAATATACTCCAATTGGGACGTCGTATGCAAACATGTTCAAAATGCTCTCCGAGAATGGTAAAATTCAACCTCTCGAACCAAGACCATTTGAATCACTAAAAAGAATGGACAAATAATATTGTCCATATCATCAATTAGGGGGACATACAATAGAGCACTGCTTCAAGTTCAAGGACTTGGTTCAACGTTTGATTGATGAAAAGAAATTAGTTCAACTTCCACAAGACGCCACGATTAACGGAGTATGGGACAGTGATGATGAGGATGTTTACCTTAAAGATATTGAAGAGACTCCTCTATCAACAATATACCCAGTAAGTGACATTTGGGACGAGGAGGATTCGCCCATAGATGTCCTCATTAGGTCCGAGAGAGTACAACCTCCCATTTCAACACAACCTATACCTTCTATCCAGCAAATTCCCGTACCTATTGTAGAAGACAACGATGTCGTCAAACAGTTAAAAAAGACTAAAGTAGAAATGAACGTATGAAAACTCTTAGCCACATCTCGAGAACATAGAGTTGCAGTCATGGATGCTTTGGCTAAAGTAGGCATAGATTCGGACACTACTCCTGAGGGACTTGCTAACTTCCTCACGAGTGACCTTCCAAGTCCAATCAATTTAGTCACCTTTTCGGATAAAGATCTACCACCGGAAGGTGACAAACACAATAAAGCTCTAAACCTCACAGTCATATGCAAAAGGATGAACGTTCCTATGACTCTTGTGGACAATGGTTCAGCAATTAATGTGTGCCCACTTAGAACCGCAAGAATGTTGGGAATAAGAGATGAGGATTTATCCCCATCAACCCAAGGCATAAGAGCTTATGATAACTCACGCCGTCAAGCACTAGGGACAATTACCATGAATATAACGGTGGGTGCAATTGAGCATGCCACCACATTGCAAGTAGTGGATATCAATGCATCCTTTAACTTGCTATTGGGACGCCCTTGGCTTCATGATTTAAAGGTCGTCCCTTCATCTCTTCATCAACAAGTAAAGGCCATAGTTAGAGGAATTCCAATTACCATGGATGCTTCATCTATGAGGATCAAAACAGTAGAAAATCCACTAATTAATGTGGAACATGATGAAAATGATGAGGATTGGTGGGGCTTTAGCGAAGAGGTCTCCTTAATAGAGGAAGACGAAAGGACCCCTCTTCATTACGACCTCCACTCAAACATGACGACGAATGCTATCCTAAGAAAGCAAGGCCATTTTCCTGGAATGACTCTAGGAAAGAAGAAAGGAATAGCTAAACATATGGGACTACCTGGCCTCCCTAAATTGGATACTTTCGGACTTGGTTTTGAACCAACTCGCGAAGACCTTAAGTGGGCCCAGGAAAAATCAAGAGCACGAAGGAATGTCCGCTCACAAAAAAGGGAGATACCCATGGATCAATATCCTCTCACTTTAAATAGACAATTTATAAGAGAAGGAGAGGATTACCCTTGTCATGAATTTCCTGAACCCTTCGTTGTAAACGGCATAAGACAACCTGGGTTCGAGATCTTTTTGGATTGTTACTTCCTAGACGAGATCCCAGCTCCAATTTATAAGGAGAAGGCACCTCCTTGCTTTGACTTTCATGTCATGGGACTCCTCTTTGGAAGAGAAAAGAATGAATCAAGATACGCGGAGGATGATTCTTCACTTATCCAAACGGTTCTCCAAAGTGAAGGCTTTGATCCCTCGGAATTTATCACTCCAATAGAAGATCAAGAGCGTGGATGGCGCAAGACGGTAAAGATAACCACTACAAATGGAAAGAAGATTTCAGTAACTACAGGACAAGGACCAATGTTCGAAGAATCATCTGAGTCAGAGTCTGAGTTAGAGTCTTCCTTTATCGAGTCTTCTAAGCCTTTAGTTGTAGCACCCTTGCCTTCTATTTCTACTCCTAGGATAGTTAGCAATCAAGTCCCAACGGACATTTCTTTATTTGATGTAATGATTTCTGAATTCAATAACATGTCTTCTTCCTCGTATTCTTCTTGTTTTTCTTTATCTAAAGATGCAAGCATTGCTTAACTAATGATGAAAATGATAAAGAAATAATTAAAGCAATGGAAACACTTGAAAATAAGACACCAATAATTGAGGATACAGAAACGGTTGATATCTCAAAAGATCCAACCATTAAAAGAGAAGTTAAAATCGGACTGACACTAAGTAAAGAAGAAAGAACCGATTTAATTAATCTACTTAAAGAATTTATTGATGTATTCGCTTGGTCATACGAAGATATGCCAGGCATTAATAGAGAGATATCTCAACACACAATACCATTAATTCCAGGAATGAAACCTGTAAAACAAAAGTTACGTCGAATGAAACCCGACGTAGCTCTTAAGATAAAAGAAGAAGTACAAAAACAAATAACTGCAGGTTTTATCAGGGTATCCAAATACCCCGAATGGGTCGCCAATGTCGTCCCGGTTCCGAAAAAATATGGTAGAGTTTGAATGTGTGTCGACTATCGAGATCTAAATAAGGCAAGTCCAAAGGACGACTTCCCTTTACCACACATCGATATTTTGGTAGATAACACAGCAAATCATGCACTTCTCTCATTTATGGATGGGTACGCAGGATACAATCAAATCCTCATGGCCGAAGAAGACATGGAAAAGACAACATTCATAACACCTTGGGGTACTTATTGCTACACGGTAATGCCATTCGGGTTGAAAAACGCGGGTGCTACTTACCAACGAGCAGCAACTGCCCTACTTCATGATATGATGCATAAAGAAGTGGAAGTCTATGTGGATGACATGATTGTAAAATAAAAGACCGCCAAGGACACCCAATAGCCTTAAAAAAGTTCTTTGAAAGGCTAAGAAAATACAACATGAGATTGAATCCCTCCAAATGTGCTTTCGGAGTTACCTTAGGAAAACTCTTGGGATATGTCATAAGCTCTAGAGGAATAGAGATAGACCCCACCAAAATCAAAGCAATCATGTCCATGCCACCGCCCAAAACCGAAAAGCAAATTCGAGGATTCATTGGCCGGTTGCAATACATAAGTAGGTTTATATCCAAGCTAACCATGATATGCGAACCAATATTCAAGAAGCTTAAGAAAAATGTACCAATTATATGGGATGATGAGTGTCAAAAAGCCTTTGAAAAGATCAAATCCTATCTCTCGAATCCTCCTGTATTAGCTCTAGTACTCCCTGGAATACCCCTAAGATTATACTTAACCGTCACAAAGGAAACAATGGGAGCTATGCTTGCACAAGAGGTAGAAAGTAAAGAAAATGCTATTTACTACCAAAGTAAGAAAATGCTCGAGTATGAGACGCGCTACACACCATTGGAAAAGCTGTGCCTCGCATTGGTGTGGGCCACAACTAAATTAAGACATTACATGCTCGTGCATACCGTTTACGTAGTCTCACGAATGGACCCCCTTAAATACCTATTCGAAAGATCTACACTTAACGGGCGTATCTCAAGGTGGATAGTGAATTTGGCCCAATTTGATATAAGGTTTATGCCTCAAAAGGCAATTAAAGGATCAGTGGTCTCGGATTTTCTAGCAGATTTCCCAATAGAAGATTCGACACCCTTAGAAGAGAATGAGTTCCCAGATGAAAGTTTAATGATGACGGAAGACGATACATGGACCCTATATTTCGATGGAGCCTCAAATCAAAAGGGATGCGGCGTAGGAGTCTTACTAGTATCACCTAAAGAAGAACATGTTCCTATATCCATTAAATTAGATTTCGACGTCACCAACAACGCAACCGAATATGAAGCATGTGTGGTAGGCCTCGAAACCGCTTTAGCCTTAGGCGTAAAGAAACTCCGGATATTTGGAGATTCTTCCTTAATCATTAATCAAATCTCCAAAAGATGGAAGGTTAGGAGTGAAAGCTTAGCTCCCTACCAAACATATTTGGAAACTCTCACCGATCAGCTGGAAAAAGTGGAATACACTTACCTACCTAGAGAGGAAAATCAATTCGCCGATGCCTTGGCAAGACTAGCCTCAATGGTTAGAATTCCTAAGGAAATTGAGCAAATGCCTTTAACCATAGAAAAAAGGCATAAACCAGCATATTTTCAATCCATAGAAGATGATGAAGTGATTCAAGAAGAAGAACATGAAGAAGAACCATGGTTCATAGATAAATTAAATTACGTCACCAAAGGAGAATATCCTCCTCATGCTGACAAAAGAGCGAAAAGAGCACTAAGACTTTTAGCTTCCCAGTTTGTACTCATAGGAAATGAACTACACAAAAGGGTGCCTAAGGGTCGAGCTCTATTATGTGTAGGCAAAAAGGATGCTCAAAGAGCTATGAGAGTAGTCCACGAAGGTATATGTGGAACACATGTTAATGGCAAAATGCTAGTCCAAAAGATAATGCGAGAAGGATATTACTGGACTACCATGAATAAAGATTGTCATCAATATGTAAAAAGATGCCCAAAATGTCAAATTTACGCAAATTTACAACATATCCCACCATCTCTCCTCTACACCTACACTTCACCATGGCCTTTCTCTACATGGGGAATAGACATAATTGGAAAGATCACACCTCCCGGAACAGGAGGTCACGAATACATCTTAGTTGCAATAGATTACTTCACAAAATGGGTGGAAGCACAATCATATGCCAAACTCACTGCCAAACATGTAGCACTCTTTATCGAAAGAAACATAATTTTTCGATACGGAGTCCCACATGAAATGATAAGTGACAATGGAACTCACTTTCAAGCCGAATGTGAAGAATTGCTACAAAAGTATGGTATTCAACATCACCATTCTTCCCCTTATAGACCTCAAGAAAATGGAGCAGTTGAGGCCGCTAATAAAAATTTAAAAACAATCATTGAGAAAATGACTGAAAATTATAAGGATTGGCCGACAAACTTCACTTCGCACTGTGGGGTTATCGCACGTCAATCCGAACATCAACAGGAAATACGCCATTCAACTTAGTATATGGAATGGATGCCGTACAACCTGTAGAGTTAGAAATACCTTCGCTACGCATCGCGTTAGAAAGTAAACTCGATGAAGTCGAATGGACTAGAGCACGGTATGAAGAGCTAATCCTACTCGATGAAAAGCGACTAGAGGCTCTACATCACACTCAATGTTATCAAACCCGCATGGCTAGACATTTCAATAAAAAGGTCAAGACTAGAAATATCAAGGTTGGGGACTTGGTATTAAAAGCATTAAGAAAAAATGTTTTGGACCCTAGAGGCAAATTCAGGCCTAATTGGTCCGGACCATATATTGTCAAAACGATCCTGTCAGGAGGCGCGGCTAAATTAACTGATATGGATGGTAATGAATTTTCGAACATGACAAACCTTGACTAACTTAAGAAATACTACCCATAAGTACTTGAGTGAAATACTCAAGAGAGCTACGTTTGGCCTGATTCCTTAAACAAAGGATACGTAGGCAACCCAGATAGGGTGCGGCCACTTTAATCTCTTCAAATTCTGTATCCCCGAAGTAACAAATACATGTCTGCAAAATTTCAAGACTGGGGCCAGAAGATAGCCTCTGTCGCCAGACGACAATTTTGTCGCCAGGCGACAGAGCCAAATTGACAGTGACAACTAATTGGATAGCAGCGCCAAGTTTCTGCGAGTGTCTGGGCGAGTTTCGTATATTCTGGAAATTTATTCGACTTCTGTACTCGAATTAATTCTCCGAAAAATAAATATTGTAATTGTTTCTCATTGCTTTAATTAAAAGTTAATTGAAATAAAAGCTGAAATTTTATTATTTGATAAAGAAATTACATTATTGATAAAATAAAAGCTGAAAAAAAAAATTAATTAACTAAAACAAATTAACTTTGTCTAATAAATCAAAAGTAAAGCAATGCTCTATTCTTTTTTCTCTTTCTTGATTCTCTTCCAATTTTTGTCTTCGTTCTCTTCCTCTTGATCCATAACCTTTGCTAGGAGACAACCATTAGAAGACCTACACTCTATTTTAGTATAGATAGTTTCCCCCTCCGCTAAAACCCCATGTTTCTTCTCTACCCGAACTTCCTTCTTCGTAGAATCAACTTTTCTTTTCCCTTGATCTTTCTTAGAACTTTTCTTCCTTGGCATAATAGGAGTTTTGAATTCGATCCTTTCCCCTAGGCGTTCCTTAGCAGGGACCTTTTTGTCACCTAGACGATCCTTCACATTGGTCTTCTCAATCTTGACTTGAGATTTCTGGAATCTTCCATCAAGCCATTGTTTCACTTTGCTTGACAGACAAGGTGGATCCTTGTGGGTAATCACCTCCCATAAGGGCCTACCACTCCAATATCTGTCAAAACGCTCAATCTCTTGTGACACAGGAAATTCATAAGGACGGCGGAGATCTCCTGTAGGAATGGTTTGTGCGAGACCATATTGTCTCATAACTCTACAAGGAAAATAAAAGGTTAATCTTGACAAGCTCGGGAGACGACAGTATGCTTGGTTACTACAACCAACCATCGCCTCAATCTTCCACCAAGGAACGATCAGGCTTATGGTAAAATCACCGGCAGCAAACACCTTGCTCCACTCACGGCGACCTATCTTCAAAAATCGTTTCTTTCGCCGGACTATGCAATTTGGGACATATGTGTGTATATCGTCAGGAGGATTAATAAGCTTTAACCTCTCCATGAGCCATATCTGCAAAATATGTATTTGATTAGTATTACAGTGTAAAAATATTTTTTAGTTCTTTGTAAATTAAAAATAGTATTATTTTATACCTGTAATAAAATTGGAGAACCTCGAAAGGGTGCTCTTGGATTCTTTCTTAATGCATCCAACCATAGCATAGTCTCTCCAACAATTAGCGGCATTGGATTTCTCCCAGACTCAACTTGTTCTATAACAGATATAATCATTGATTGGCCTTCATTATCCTTACCACTAACTAAAAGTAATTGGTTAAACATGCAAAAAAGAAAAGCCCTTCTCTTATGGACACGAAAATCAGGATTAGGATTGTCATAAAAATAATGTGCAAATTCTGTCAAATCAACTACATTCCCATGCACTATATGTTTTAAAGCCGTACCCCTTAGATCAAAAAAGCATTCAAAATCTTTATAATAATATTCATTAATTCTAGGCATTACCGCAAGATCTGTGGAATAATAACCTATAATGGCTCTAAATTCTTCCGGTAAAGGGCATATTTCATCATGGAAAAATCTAAAACAGTGAGTATCAATATCCCAATAGTCTATGGCAGAATGAATAAAATTAATGTCAAGACTCACCCCCTTGATTCCAAACATACCCCCCATATGAGAAGTATCTAATGCTTTTTTATCTTTAGCAGTTAAAAGACGACACCACTCATTCATGTACCCACAGAAAGTTCTTTTAGCTAAAGGCATGATTCCTAGTTAATTAGTTAATTAATAAACAGGTTAAATTATGCAGTAAACGGATGATTCGGGGGCTATTTATAACCTTTTTTCACGACAGACTTCAATTTCTGTAGGAAATAGGAAAGCGAGTCTGACGCCAAGCGACAAAACTGTCGCGCGGCGACAAAGGCTGTCGCATGGCGACAGACCCTGTCGCGTGGCGACAGGATGAATTACGTGGCGCCAGTTTATTTCTTTGCAGCGACACCTATTACGCGTGGGAAACCGTGTTTTTACATGCTAGAATTCGACTTTGACTTGACTAATTATTTTTTCTTTTCCTATTCATACACCCTTATGATTATTATCATTATCATTATCATTATCATTATTATTATTATTATATTATAAGCTTAAATTAATTTTAGGCTTATTTTTGGTAATTATACTTTTTCTTCCTTCATTTTTTTCATTTCTTTTTTTGGGGGAGGGAGTCGGTACCCTCCACTAATATTAAAAATGACGGAAATTTTGCGCAAAAATTACACTTTCTCACACACTCACATGCACAATACACTTGTTATAAAATAATAAGTCAGGTAAATAAAATGATAATAAATAATAAAAAAAAAGAAGTGCATATATATACAAGTGTCTAGTACATAAGTCATATGAATAAAATAGACAAAGTCCTACAAAAGTCAAAAGTAAATAAACACAGGTAGAACTATGGCGCCGGAGGTCGCAAGTCGCGAGGGATGCCAAATGTATCAAAAAATGTCCTACTCCGTGGAGTATGTCCATCATCGTCCCCTGAACCACCAGGCGGCGCGAACTGCAACTCAGGGCCAGGCCACCTAACCTCACCCTGAAATCCGACAGAAAGAGGCTGGGGCTGCAAAGGCTGCTGCGACGACGAACCAAACTCATATGTCCCACCACCCATCCCACCTCGAACGGTCGGCCCGGTCGGAACATCCTCAGGTGATGACGCCGAGTCCTCTACAGCTGCGGCCTCAGAACGACCACCCCGGCCACCGGAAGTAGTCCGGCGACGCCTCGAATCGGACCTAGTAGTCTCTCTCCTAGGCTCGGGTCTCGATCGAGTGCGTGGAGAAGGAATAGGCTGCCCCTGCAAAAGTAAATCAAAGTTAGCAAATGCAAACGAAAAAATAAAGTCAAGAATGATAAAAGCAAAAAGTAATACCTCCTCAGCATCATTGCTACGACAAGTAGCGCGGCTCCGCAACCTCACAAGCTGGCTGCGAAAAGCGTCTATGCACCTAGCCATAGCCGTCACCACCTCGCGAGAAAACTGTCAAAATAACTAAGTCAGTAACAATTACGAAGCGAACATGAAGATAATATGTAAGAAATCACTTATTCGAGACTGGTGACGAGGAATAGACCGCTCCACAAACTGCTCCCTCTCTAGAGCTGGCGGAATAAGCTCCTCGATCGGCCCATACATACCCTGGTAGCGTATGGACATCCGCGGAGGAATGAACTCCCTAGGGCCAGCCTGTTAAGAATAAAAAGTTAGAAAAATACTTGGGGGGCTACCTAAAGAAAGATAAACCGAATGAACGAAAACATACCGCTGCCTCCTCTAAAAGGACAGGAGCCGGCGCTAGCAACGGTAGCAGGTCCTCCTCATAACTCTGCTCGAGGAGAACGTAAGACCTCCAAGGAGTACCCCGGGTAGGCCCACCAGCACGATCCCGCTGCAAGGCATCGTGGAACATATGCCGAGGTGGAGGAGCAGGAACAACGAAAGTA
This sequence comes from Chenopodium album, assembly GCF_948465745.1. Lineage (NCBI taxonomy): Eukaryota > Viridiplantae > Streptophyta > Magnoliopsida > Caryophyllales > Amaranthaceae > Chenopodium > Chenopodium album. Next base: position 11,992,900 of record NC_137856.1, read on the forward strand.
TCTGAGGAATGCTGGATGGCTACCCTCTCCCCTAGGTAGACCACCGCGTCGTACGTCCCCAGAAAGTAACGACGCTCGGCTGTGTACTGCGCCGCCAGCGCAGAGATAGGGAAAGCAGCCCAAGGTCGATAGACCGGGCTAGGCTCCTGCAAAAATCACTAAATAAGACACTAACACCAAAAGATGATAAAAGAAAAAGTATGAATTGTAGAGACCTACCGTGAGGATCATCTCTCGAAGGCGCAGCAACTCCGGCGGACCTCTGCGGCCTCCCCAACTGGCAGCAACGGGGAGCACGCGAGGAGAAGGCCTCGCAGGTGCGAGAGAGGGAAAATACTCGTAGAACCAGATCTGTACGAAAAGATGAAAATCAGTAAAGATTGTGCTTCTAAATTTAGAATTAAAACCTAAAAAAGGAAAGGAGATGTACCTCTACGACCCTCCAGAAACTGGAAAGGGCTACCTCTCCAGACAGGGCCTTGTGACGACAGGAACGCCACAAGCCCAGTAGAAAGTCCGCATAGGCCATGATGGCCCAGTCATACGTCCCGACCAAGTGAAGGTCGCGAACAGCGGACAGGTAGTAAAGTAGTACTCTACTACCTCGATTAGGGGAAAACATCCCTGCACAAAGATGCGCACCCGCTGCTCTCGGGTGGTCGCATCATCCTCAAAAGCTGCAGCCAGCGTGCAGCGACGAATACATCGGGAACTCAGCTGTCCCGACTGAGCCTCAGCCTGGGCCCGAACAACGATCAGCCCCAACAACTACAGAACCTCCGGCGAATAGACGGTGACACCAGCATCGAAAGGCAGAGGAGTAGACTGGAACTCTAGCCCCGTAATGAGGCTGAAGTCAGCTAGAGTGACTGTCATCTCACCCTAGGGAAAATGAAAGGTGTTGGTGGTGTCCCAAAAGAACTCCACCAAAGCTCAGACGACGAGGTTACCCCCATCATATGAAAACATGGCCCGGGTGGCCTGCAGCAGGGGAGTCAATCCACATGACTCCCAAAGACGACGAAGTCCTTCGTCGCGGCTGATGAAGTTGTCGTATAAAGAAATGATGGTGGAATTACCCGAGCCGTGGCTACGGGTCCTCCCACTCGCAAGACCTCGTCGGATTCGCTCCGACAGATGATGAACCGGCGCGTGAAACAGGGTGCGCTCATCCCAGTCCGGCATGAGACCCAGCCTGGAAGTAGAAGGCACGTCCTCGCCCTCGCTGGTGGGCTCGTCCTCTCGACGCGTGTCTCTCGACCGAGAACTGGAACCACGTCGTCTAGCCATGCTAAAGTATGTAAAAGTAATTAATTTTAAGGCTCTACAGTATCTAAGGTTCGCCTAGGCCGCATGATACTATGTTCGCAAAACAGAGTACGTAGTACTAAAACAGAGCAAAAATTTCAAACGAGCATGGAAGCATTTTTCAAGCAAATAAACAATTTCTTGCAAACATATGATGAATATTGTGACAAATTGTACAAGTAAAAGCAGTAAAAAATGCAAAGAACGACCCACATTGTTCTTCACGACCTTAAGAGGTCCAACAATGGTGAATCGTCCGTTTCTTCACCAAATTGAGTCAAACAAGTCTCAAAATACTCCCAAGGTAATATAAAAGCATAATTAAACAAATTCAAGGCATAAAATTCAACGAACAAAGCAAATTAAGCAAGAACGTTTTCGAATTTTTCGAAAAACCGCGAACAAGAATGCATAATTCGTCAAAAACCGAGTAGAGTTTGAGCAAAACTTACATAGATCGGGAAAATAGATGAGAAAAGCTTCGATTTGCAACAAGTTTGAGCGAATTTGGTTAAGAAATGAGCGAGAACGAGTAAAGTGAAGTTTTCGTGAGTTTTGAGAAGCAGAGCAGCGAAATAGAAATGAAGAAGAAGACAGGTTTAAAACCCCGATTCTGTCGCCAAACGACAGAATTGTCGCGAGGCGACAGACTCTGTCGCGCGGCGACAGAAGCAAAAGCTCGCGACAGACATTTCTGGCCAGCGCAGGAGCGGCGACAGAATACTGAGCCCCTCCTTATGGTTTTGTGGGCCTATTTTAGTAATTTGGGTTCCTTGGTACGCCAGTTAGCCCTTTTAAGCAAATTGACATGATTCAGTCAGCTTGATCGCGAATGCATTAAGTGATCGACTTGATAAAAGATCGTCTCACTTAGCTTAAAGCGCCTAAGTATTGGCTCATAATAATGCACCGAAATATTGGTTCACCGAAATAATGGTTTACAAAGGCAAAAGCACCAAAGTATTGGCACAAATATAAAAACAATGATAAATAACAGTATATTAAGGATCAATAAGCAAAATGATTCTTTGGCAATGTCCCAACATAGAGAGGAGTTGTCTAGTGGCGAAGCACGGCCGTGGCGAGGTAGTGTCACAAAATTTGAAGATGGCGAAGCAAGGTCAACTTCGACGGTCCCTCAAGGTAAAGAAGGGATTGTCTATAGCGGCGATGCACTGCCGTGGCGACGTACGGCCACAACCTAGAAGATGACGACATACAGTTATTTTCGACGATGTTCCCGAAATACTGTGGAGGATTGTCACCAAGAATATTGAAGACGACGACATATGGTTATCTTCAGCGATGGAGTTCACGAGGCACTGTGGAGGTTGTCACAAACAACGAAAGCAACAGCAAAATAGTTACTTTCAGAGACGTGTGCTCGACGGTGCAAGATACGCGTTTCTTAACTCTTTTATCTGTTTTAACTAATGATTAGTTTGCAGGTATCGGCGTTATAAGAATGATTTGGAATCGCAGAACGTTTTGAATCATTCTCCGTCCCTATCGATACTTTGACTTTTGTTTTCGAAACATAAGTTTCTCCAAACTCAGTCAAAGTGGGGGCTTCTGTAGACACCCATTTGTGTCTCCCCAAAACCAAACCCAGTGATGAATGCCTTTCACGTTGTACTGTTATCGAATTAGGTGAAAGTGGTTGAAAGTCAAGTGTTGCGGTTTAGTTTTAATTAAAGTTCTCTTCTCTCTGTTTTTGAAAATGACTTTATTTATTTGAAAATAGCCAAACCAATTTAGTTTGGTCCATAATTAAGGTCCAATAATAGTGTAGATGGATGGGGCTCGAAAAGACCTTTCCAACGATATATTATAAGCCCAATTCCGATGAATATTGAGGAAGTTATGGCCAAAATACAAAACTGGGCCTGGTTAATTATTTAAATACGGCCCAATGATCTAGAGGAGGGCCCAATGTTAATTATTATTCCTAAAATTATTAGGATTAATTATAGTTTTCTAGAAGTTTCTAGAAAGTTCTTTTTAATTCTAATATTATTAGATTTAATAATTAATTATTTTAAAATAGAATTTTATTTGGAGTAAAATATCGTTTTATTATCTTAAAAATACATATTTTATCTTCTGTACGGATTCCGTAGATCAAGTTGATTAAAGATCGGATTCCGCGTGAAGAAAACGCGCTAATACAGGTTGTCGCCAAACGACAAGTCTGTCGCCACACGACAGACTCTGTCGCCACGCGACAGAACCTGTCGCCTCGCGACAGAGTCGATTCCTGGCGACAGCGTGTAGTTTTATTCCTTATCAAATTCTATGATTTTCCGGACTATTTTCATTATAAATAGGGTCCGAATCCTTGTTTTCAGAATCATCAATTCTCATTAACTCTTCCTTAATTCTCTCTTTTCTCTCTTGAGCAATATATGCTTTCTTTCTCTCTCTCTTTCTAAACTAGTTTTTTTTAAACACAATATTCCGCATTCGCAAGACTTAGAGTCTCTTAGCCAAGTTCGAAGTTGCCTTCACCCTAGACGTGTAAGGTTTGATATTTTCTGAGGGTTTGGTCCAAAACTAGTCAAAACTTTGTTTAATTTGATTTCAATTTAATTCTTTAATTATTCTTTATTTATTTTCATTGAAGTTTACTAACTCGTGTATTTTGTTATTAGAAAGAGGTACGAGGCTTCAAAGTAAGTAGATTAGCTTACTTCCTATTTCTTTCACAATGTAGATCGCATGCTTATTATTGTTTTATGCTTCCTAGTGTCATGTTAGGATGCTTTTAATGTTTAATTCCTAGTATCATGTTAGGATGTTATTTTATGCTTTCTAGTATCATGTTTAGGGTGCCTTTATCCTTTCTAATATCATGTTAGTACCATGTTAGGTTTAAAGCTTTGATCTTTATTGTTTAGTGACATGCTAGGATTTGTTATTAATCTTGTTAGTATCATGCCTAGGATCTTGCTATTATTATTAAGCTTTATTATGCCTTATCGTGCTATTATCGTTATTATTGTTTATTATTATGTTGCTTGATATATTTATTATTGTTATTGCTTGATCACGCCTTTTACGATTGTTAAAGGGAATTTGTACTTGAAATCACGCTTAATAAGATAATTATTAATTTGGTTTAGGCTAATGTGATTTTAACTCAAGTGATCGCCAATAATAGTATTATTTGTGCATTAATATTCAACCAACATAGGTTAAACAGGGTAGGTTCAATATGATGTTTGTATGTTATTCGAAAAGCGCACATGAATACGAGCAGAACAAAGTAGAGGCCTATTTTATAGGGCGGGTCCTTTCTTTTGTAGATTGGATTCGTACCCTCATCCCCGGACCCTATTTGGTTCAAGACCTTATGGAGTAGTTGATGGTCCTTTTGGATTGTCTTTTGGGTTTACAAGTTCCTAAAACTTGTTGGCGACTCTTTTTGCTCTTTGTCTTTCCCTTTGGAACGCCACCGTACTTTAGTGTATGATCACAGTGGGGTTCAAGTTTGGGGTTATCGTAATGCTTGAAATATTCCCTACAGTTGGGCATGCCTCTTGGCAAAAAGCACTTCTCTTTCTTCTACCTCGCCCGGTCGGACGCGCCTCAGGGCGAGGGCCTACCCGGTCCGGCGAGCTCTTCGGGCAACCAAGGATCTTCGATTGGGCCATATAGTTGGCCTAATATGGATTCCCTCTTTGGGGCCTTGAATACTTGGTCTATTGCCTCGAACTCTTCTTCGCCGAGCCCTTAACGCATATTAGTAATAAAATTGGCTCTAAATTAAAGAGCCAAAAATACTCCTAATTAAATATGACCAAGGGACGGGGGCCGGTAAAGCACTATATAAAATGGACATAGCAGCCCGGGGTCGTGGGTAGGTAAGGGTTGGGCTGGTTGGGGGAGGGCCGGGGGAAGAAGTGGGCGGGTTTTTTTTTTCAAATAGGGGTATTTTAGACATTTTTTTTTACCTCCGTTTAAATTATAATGGTTAATGTTAATTAAAATACTTAACTAATGTTACCGCTGAATTAGTTTTACAAATTATAGATTGCCGAAATAATTTGATATTTTAGTATTTACCATTGAGAAAAAAAGAAAAGTGGAGAGTACCATTGAGAATTTCCCAAAATATTAAGATTATTTATCTTGTATTTATTAAAAAAAAATCTACAACTGAAACAAGCAAAATATAGAACAATAAGAACTACTCTAAATAAATATTTTTTTCCTTTGCTTTAAATAAATAAGAAAAGCAAGATAACTGATAAAAAATCAAAAACAACAAGTAGAGTCATTGTAAATTAGTGATATTTTACCCTGTAAATTTATTAATCAATTCAACTGAAGTTTATTGGTCTAAAGGGAAAATTATCACTGAAAAACTTATTTTTATATATTAAGATCAGAAAATTTTCTAATTCCCTTGAATCTTCATCGTTAATCTATAAAATGGATTGTTTGTTTTCAACTAAAAACGGATTCCAACTCAATTTAAAATTGTCAACAAACTACAAAAATAGAGATAATCTATATTAACGTGTCTCATCTATTATATTTGAATAACGTAAATAGATTTTTTGTTTGAATGGGGACGTAAATAAATATTTAAATGTGTACAAAACCTATAAACAAATACAAGCTTAGCGTAATTTATAAAAATATTCTCATTTGAATATCTGAGCGTTGCTTTGGCAAAGAATAGAGATTTTTTTTTTATTATTTTTATTTTAGACAATTATCATTTCAAATGAGAATATTTATTATTTTTATTTTAGACAATTATTATTTCAAGTAGTTGACACGTTAATTTTTTTTTTTTTATTTTTTACTATTTACGTTGTAACTTTGACCATAGATTTTTAATAAGGTGAAATAAATTTAATTACTTCATCCGTTACATATTAGTTGCAAGTTTGGAATATTTTAAGAGCGGCGGGGGGGGGGGGGGGGAGTATGAAATATGTTGTTAAATAGGTATTAATGCAAAATTTTGTAATATATATCAACCTTGTATATTTAACTACAAATTAATTGGTTGTGTTCACCTTTTGGGGTTTGGTTGGCTAATTTTATTTCTTGTTACTCTTCGTCTGGTTCGGAAAACAAGGCTATGGCTTTATTTGCTATTCTTTGGGCTATTTGGCTTTTTAGGAACCAACTGATGAGGTTCAGGCAAGCAGTCTGGTCACTTGGTACAATTGAGAGTCTGGCTAAGGACTGGTATTATCGGTGTATTCAGCTCAGGAGCTGAAGAACTCTTTAATTTGTTCTCGTTCGGCTGCTGGTCCGGGTTTGTCGGCTGTCCCGTGGCTTTGCTTGCAGGGGTTACCTAATATTTTTCCCACATTGTGCTTGACTGTGGATGGGGCTTGGGATAGTTCTACATATAGAGCAGGGGCAGGCTGGGTTATCCGTGACCTTTGCTCGTTGGAGGTCCTGGGTGGTGGGAGTCCGGCTTTTATGGCGAGTTTTGCTTTACATTCTGAGTTACAGGCCTGTTTATGGGGGTTCAGTATGCAGTGCGCAAGGGTTTCTTGAAAATCCGGATTCATACGGATTGCGCTGTTGTCCTTTCTTTTCTCTCGTATCGAGGGTCTTTAGACATTTCGGTTTGGTGGCTCATTCAAGACTTGCGAGACGCCGTTCGTTCCCTGTTGGCGTGTCAGATTTGGAAAGTTTCTCGGGATTGGGTTTCACCAATTCACTGGTTGGCTTGGTGTGCTCGTCGTAGGCAATTGTTGAAATTTCAATATTAGCTTTCTTTCCTAGTTCTTTTGTAAAAATAAAAAAATAAAAAAAATAAATAAATAAAAATTGAAAAACTTCAAATTAATTCATTGACATGTACTCCCTCCGTCCCATAATTACAGGCAAATATATTATTTTGGGTGTCCCAAAATGATCCTCCTATTATTAAAAATAACACCCAATTATTACTTACTTTTTACCTTTTTCCATACAAATTACACACTTACCTAAAAAATCATTACTTACTTTTTCACTTTTTCATACAATATACACATATACCTAAAAAATCATTACCTATCTTTTAACTTTTCCATACAATATTCTCTACTTTTTATCAACATTCTTCACTCTTTAGCTTTTCCATACAATATTCTTCTACTTTTTCCATCATCCTTAAAAACCGCACTTTTTAGAATCATTTGCCTGTAATTATGGGACGGAGGGAGTATATCAAGTTTTACCGTATCAATGATTCTGGACGGATAGAGTATATTATAGACAAGGATATCTTGTTGACGACTTGACGTTAAAAAACGCAGCCAAGTTGAGCAATAACACAACAACTTGGACAGTACTAGTGTGACTTGCACATCCTTTTACCCAATAAATCAATTCCATACTAATTTATATATTCCCTCATTTGTTTTATTTACTCTTATCATTAATTATTGCCTTCTCTAGGCTGTAGTAGTCACTTCTTTATCTTCGGTTATCAGCAGTCTCTGTTTTCTCTATAAATAAACAAACCTCTGCACCTTTTATCCCTCTCTTTCTCTTCATATCTACTTCAGCAAACCCAACCTTAGAAAAAAGTAGTTGAATGTTGAAGATTAGGTGTTGAACATAATGTGTGGTGGCGCTATTATCTCCGACCTTATCGCCGCCAAGCGCGGCCGTAATCTTACCACTCACGATCTCTGGTCCGAGCTCGATGCCGACCTTCTTACCTCTTTTCCTCCTAAATCCAACTCATCGTGCTCTTCTCAACCAGCTCTTACCCCTCAACAAGGTAAGGCTTTTTTTTTTTTTTGTTTTTCTTTTTCATCGAGTTTATATTGTTTTTTAGTTTAACTTTTGTTTTGTAACATAAAATTAAAATATCAAAAAACAAAAGTATGAAAGAAATTAGAGGATTATAATGAGCTATAGTAGTTAATAAAGATAGTTTGTATTGCACCCAAAAAAAAAAAAAAAAATAAATAAATAAATAGTTTGTGAGTTTCATTACTCCGTATGTGTTAATGGATGTTATTTTATGTCTTATGTTATACGGATTTAATAACCTATCCTATTTCTATTTCGTTTGTATTGGTTGTTAGATTAATTTTGTGTTACAAAATGCAAACATTTTTATTATTGTATAAACTATAAAGCATTATACAGCCTAAGTGCAATGTTATTAGCTTCATATAATCATTTTTTTTCCACTAACCCGGGTCGGGAAGATTTGTGAGAGCTTTTAGCCCGGTAGGAACCTTTTCCTTACCAAAAAAAAAAAAAAAAAAAAAAAAAAAAAAAAAATACATATATATATATATATATATATATATATATATATATATATATATATATATATATATATATATATATATATATATATATATTTGTAAAATGTTATCACGTATAAATTTGAGAATTTTATGAAAAAATCACATAATTGGATTGATTAATGATCCAGTATAATTTTTAGAATTTGTAAGAAAAGTACACCTAGATTGGTGTTATTACTTACGTAGTTTTAATGTTACTTCTTTTTAGTATTTAATTTTTTAGCTCGTATATGTAGTACTTCAAATAATTTTCTATTTAAATACCCTTAAAGTAATTCGTTCTAGGTGCAAATTGCACAAGAATTAAGTTGAATAAACATTTTTTATGTGAATTTTTTTTTTTTTTTTTTTTTTGCGAAATAAATACTCCCTTTGTTCTAAAACAATAGCTCTTTTGGCCAAATTTTAGTTCCAAAATATTTATCCTATTTTTGCATTAAATAGCCTCCTATTTGCAATAATATTTGTGTAAAATTTCCTTCCTCATTTAAATATTTATCCTATTTTTGCATTAAATAGCCTCCCATTCTACTATACTACTTTCTCCCTCTACTTTTTTGAAAACCTGATATAAATTTATTTTTTCAATATACTTTTATTAGTTTTTCCTACATTTATACTTCTAAATTAAATTTCTTAATACCCATGAAAACTCCCAAAAAAGTCGTCGTTTTAGGGATGGAGGAATTACATTATTTCAACATCATGTCGACACAACTTTGGACAACCGAGATAAATTGAATAATAATTGATAAACAGTAAATGCCATTGAGTTGATAAGATAAATAAAATACATTATCATTATTTGTTTTTTGTTTACAACAAACAAAAAGAGAGCACCTTAATATGTTTGATTCTTGTTCATGCATTGATGCATGAACTTCAATTCATGTCAGAAGATAGCAGAATTAAGGAATCAACAAAATATTTGATCAACTAATACTCCGTATTACTTATATAAATAAAATGAAGTCATATTATAGAAATGGACAAATTTAATTTATTAATAAGGATCTAATATGATATAAGATGTTGTCATGTTGGTAATAGTTTTGTCTTGAATTCGTTAGGTTCGCCGTATGCCGATGGGGTGAACGCTCATCAAGAGGATGTCAACCGAGTGGAGCGAGTTGCAAACCCGAGTCAAATTCGGCGAACTCGGAAGAATATATACCGAGGTATAAGGCGGCGTCCGTGGGGTAAATGGGCGGCCGAGATCCGAGACCCACGGCAAGGCGTTCGGGTCTGGCTCGGCACCTTCAACTCCCCTGAAGATGCTGCCCGTGCCTATGATGTCGCGGCGAAGAAGATTCGCGGCGACAAGGCCAAGCTCAACTTCCCAGACACCCCACCACCACCACCGTCTCCATCGCCGACGGCACCGTTGGAGGAGATCTTCCTACCTGCTGCAAAGAGGCATTGCAGGTCGGATTTCACCGAGTCGTCAACCCTTAGCATTGAGTCGGCTCAGCTGAGTAGTGAGTCGACTCAGATGCCGGTGATGAGTATGGGATTCTACGGAGATGGGGTGGACCATCTTACTTCAGAAGAGGGTTTTGTGAATGGGTTGAATAATAATGAGCTGAGTCAGCAAATATTAGACCTTGAATCTTTACTTGGTCTGGACCACGGGGCTGAACTCGCTGAGTCGGACTCAGCGAGATTGCCCTGGGTCATGGATGAGTTTCCTATGATAAATGGTTATGATCAATTTAACTATAAGTTTGTTTTTTAATTTAGATGCTACTTTACTTTTATTAATGTGACGTATAGACGGGTTAATGTAATGTTTAAGACCTTTTACTTTGATACTTTCTACATGGTACATAAAGTTAGTATAGTATCTTGAGATAGTTGCTACTTTGCCCAAATTAAACTACTCGTAATACACTTTTGTTCAAAATTAATTATCACGTTAGTAATCAAAATTATACTAATAATGGCATCTTATATACTGGACCATTCACGGGAGTGTATAAAATATGAACTCTGAATTGAAAGTTAGCGTTAGTGCTAAATAAAAATAGTGAAATATGCATGTTTCAGTAATTCTGTTTGGAGTAATTGCATGCATGTGTAAAGATATGTACTCCGTATTACGGTGTTGCTTAAAAAAAAATAGGGTGCAGTTATCAAATTGTGTTTGATTTTGTTTTGAGTTAATTGAAGCAAGCGGCTTTTGTCATTTCGTACACCTGTCCTCACTCCTCACACTATGATGGTTGGCTGGCTAACATAGTTCACAAGTCTTATCTTTATTTATTTATTTTTTTTTTAGAAAAAAACTTTGAAAATTTTTGAGCTTATCATGCTTTTGATTTTACAAAATAAAAACTAAAAATACTCCGTAAAATGCGAAGCACTATTTTGTCAACTAAAATTTGAGTTATTAATTTTTTTTTCAATTGTTGTATTAGTTTTTGCATGTACAATGAATCCATCCTTTGATGACAGATGACTTGACTTTGTTTTCGTAGGAATATCGAAGAGATTGGTTGGAGTCTATAGGCGGACAATCTCTTTACTCCCTCCGTGTTTTTTTTAAGTGATACATATTGACCGGCACGTAGTTTTAGGCAATTTAATTGACTTAAATAAAATAAGAGGTAAGTAAGGTAGTGGAGTATTAAAAAATTATTAAAGAAAGATAGTGGGGTTAATAGTTTATTGAAAAGTAATATATGTGAGAGGAAAGATATAATAAAAAAGTAGTAATGGGTTTGGATGGGGACCATGAGAGGAGAGAGATATAATATTTTAATGTATTGATTTACCAAAAAAGGAAATGTATCACTTAAAAAAACACGGGCGGAAATGGAAAATGTATCACTTAAAAAAAAACACGAAGGGAGTATTATAAGTTTCTTAATTTTTTTTTTTTTTTTTTGGTGGAATAATACAAGTCGTACATGGTACATCTATAACTCTACGTACTCCAGGATCCGCCGACCCATATCGATTATATGTACAAAATTATTTTTTTTTTTTTTGGTGAAGTATTGTACAAAATTATAAAATAAAGGAAATTTTGTGTAGAACTACCCAAAAGATAGGGTCATTTGTGAACAACTATCCATTTTTTTTATTTGTTTAGAACTACCCACAAGTTTGAAAAAGTTTGAGTAGCACTACCCATGAACATTTTCCGTCCAATTAAGACGTTATTGTAGCCCACTTTTTTCACTTTTGCCACCCAATTAACTCTCCGAGTTTGTTTAAAGGTTTTAATTCACCTTAATTAACCTAATTAGGGTTTTAATTAGAATTCATTTTAGGGTTCATGAGTTTTAAATTCTTTGGGAATTTTGATTTCTAAGGTTTGGGGTTTTAATTGAATTGGGGTTTTGGCTTATTTTAGCATTAATTGGCCATTGTAATTGAGAAAAGTGAAAAATTGGGTCAATATAACATTTTAATTGGACGGAAAACATTAGTGGATAGTGCTACCCAAACGTTTCCAAACTTGTGGGTAGTTCTAAACAAATAAAAAAAATTTGGGTAGTTGTTCACAAATAACCCTATCTTTAGGGTAGTTTTACACAAAATTTCCTAAAATAAAGATAAAGTTGATATTTGTTCACTAAAGTCCCAACTTACAATGTTACAAGATTACAACTATTGGAAATGCTCTCGCTCCATAATTATTTCGATGCAGTGCGAAATCAACATCACTACGATCATAAAGTACAAGAAATAACGTACAAGAAATAAACATTAGTTAAGATCACGAAATAATATATACTTCCTCTGTTTCCTTTTAGTTGACACGTTTCTTTAGTCACGTTTGCCAATGCACTTATTCAATCATCAATATCTTTAATAATCGATAAGCAAAAATTATGAAAAGTTGATACTTTGAAAGTACATAACGTGACGAATCTAACAAGATCCCACATGACTATATTTTTGATTACGTATAGAGCACAAAATACGGTCAAAGGGAGGTAGATGAATAGTGCTAAAGTCAAAACGTGTCAACTAAAAAGAAACGGAGGTAGTACGTGATAGTACTTAATTGACAATTGACATACAACTGAATTTACACAATTTGCGCAATTGCTCAATTTTATATTCGGCTATTTCACCAAATGCCACTGACAAATTTAAAAATTCACCAAATGCCATCAGACTTTTCAGAATTCACCAAATGCCACCGAGTTTTTAAAAAATTCACCCAGTGCCATTAATGACTTACGACAGTTAACTCTGTTAGTCATTAAGGCTAATTATGCCATGTGGTGGCTTATGATTGGTTCACTTTATTATTATTTTATTTATCAAAAAAATTAAAATAAGAAGTTTTCAAAAAAAATAAATAAATAAATAAAAAAATTAAAATCAGAAAATAAAAAAAAAAACAACTAAACCCCACCCACTCTTCCCACCGCACCACCGCCCCTACGCCAGCCCAACCCCTTTCCCCCACCCCCACCGGCGACAACATCCTCTTTGTTGTCAGCGGCCACCCTTCCCCCTCCCCCTACCATCTCCATCCACTTCCCCCCATTAAACCACCATCCTCGACACCCTAAAACCCCAAAATTGAAATCTCCAAAAACGAAACCCTAAATTTCGTATTTAAGGTTTTTCGATTTTGGGGTTTAAGCGAGGTGGTTCAGGGTTTGGAGATGGGGGGGAGGGGCGGTTTTGGTTTTCCAGCGGGGAGGGATCATGGACGCCAGTAGTGGAGAGTGGAGGAGTTTTCGAATTCGGGATTTAAGGTGTCAAAACCCTAGATTTCGATTTTGGGGATTTTAATTTAGGGTTCCGGCGTGGTGGTTGAAAGGGTAGAGCTCGGAGGGGATGAACTTATTTGAGTTCTCCGGCGTGGGGAGGGGAGGGGGGTTTGGTCGTCGGCGGTGGGGAGGGGAGGGATTTTCGAGGGAGAAAGAGGGTTTGCGAATCGCGGGAATGGTGGCTGGATTGTGTCGTCGGTGCGGGCTGGCTAGCCTGGGTGGCCGGCGCGGTTCTTCAGGGATGGCCGCCGCCGCGGTGGGGACTGGCTGGAGGCGGGGATATGGTGGTGGCAGTGAAAGACGGTGGTTGGGGCTGAGTCATGGTGGGTGGTTTTTTTTTAAGTCTTTTATTAAGTAATTAATTTACTAATTTAATAAGCAACCAATCATAAGCCACCACGTGGCATAATTAGCCTTAATGACTAACGAAGTTAACTGCCGTTAGTCATTAATGGCACTGGGTGAATTTTTTAAAAACTCGGTGGCATTTGGTGAATTCTGAAAAGTCCGATGGCATTTGGTGAATTATTAAATTTGTCAGTGGCATTTGGTAAAATAGCCGTTTTATATTAATAGAACTTCCTTTAATCAGGTTGTTATAAAGGGGACAAAATTGGTGACCCAACATATAAAAAAAAATAAGGAAAATAAAAATCATGTATATAAGTATATTAGCTTATGGAAAGATGCATGAACCAAATGATTGAAATTTTTGTAGTGGAGCTTTCAACATCAGCTTTCAACATCAGCAACTAGTCCATATATTACGATAATTCGTCATGTATTAGTAGTTTACTCAATCATTCATATTATGGATTATTTTGTTAAAAAAAAAATTTCTTGATTATTTTTCTTCACATCTTTTATACTGTAATTGAAAGAGATCAAATTTTTGGGCAAATAGTCGTTGATTGTTAGATTCTTAATAAGCATATGTCAATAAACAAAAAATTATTAAAGATGTTAACGTTTTCAATCCTATTGTTGTAGACTTGTAGTTGGTGAAAGATCTAATACATTGTAGTCATGCTGTTTTGATTACATTTGAAAGATTAACAATGGAATTCGATCAATGTCTGTTTTTAATGTACTCCCTCCGTCCCAAAAAGAACGACCCATTTGGCCAAAACTTTGTCCCAAAAAGAATGACTCATTTGCATTAAAACACCCACCAATTTGCTACAATATTGGGAAGAAGTAGGGGTACACTTGGTGTACCAAAGAATATTGTACACAAGTCTCCTATTGGTTGATAAGGAATTTTTTTATTTTATGGACCATACAACTTTTCATTTAAATTTCAAAGTCATTTTCTGAAAAATTTGAAATTTGAATTTCAAATAAAACCCCAACCCTTCAAATACCCATTTTAAATAGTATATAATCCCATAAAAAAAAGGCCCTAATATTTTTTCTCTCTCCATCATTGATAGAGAGCAAATATAATTGAAGGCCAAGATTTTTGTACTACGTTTATCTTATATGTGAACAGATTTCCGAATTCTTATTTGTTGAACAAGATTTCTGTATTTCTTATATGAAGACCAAGGTTTGCCGTTGCAGTGTTGTCCCATCTTTGATGTTGCCGGTGTTTTTCTACTGTCGTGCCGACGTGTGGTGACCCATTGCCGTTGTTTATAATTAATACGATTAATTTGATGTTAATAATTTTTTGGAAATTTTGACTTTTGCTGCCTCACAAACACCTCGATTTCACTTTTGCTACCTCGGAAAAATTTTATTTTATTTTGCTACCTAACACTTGCCCTTTTTTTAAATTTTGCTACCTCTGAACGGAATCCGTTAAGGAATCCGTTAAGTGGGTCCATAACGACACGTGTCGTGTTATTATTGGCCCAAAAAAATTAAAAAAAAAATAAAAATAAAAATAAAATTAAAAAAAAAAGGAAAAACCTAAACTACCCAGCCACCACCCCCTTCCCCCCACCTCACCGCACCCCTCCCCGAAGCCACCAGCCGCGTCGCACCACCACCCCTTACCCACCGGAACCCTTCCCTTCCCTTTCCCGCAACCGCCTCGCCCCCAAAAACCACCAAACCCAAATACGCACCACCACCCCCTACCCAAAAACGACCACGAATTTGGCCTTAAAAGGCCGAAATCGGCCGATCAAGGCCACTGAGCCCCAAAATCGGCCATTTGTGGCCAAATTCGGGCCATTTCGGGATCTAGGGTTTTTGGGTTTGGTGGTTTTTGGGGCGAGGCGGTTGCGGGAAAGGGAGGGGAAGGGTACCGGTGGGTAGGGGGTGGTGGTGCGACATGGCTGGTGGTTTCGGGGAGGGGTGCGGTGAGGTGGGGGGAAGGGGGTGGTGGCGCGGGGGTGGTGGCTGGTAGTTTAGGTTTTTTTTATTTATTTTTTAAAATTTTTTTTTAAATTTTTTTTTTATTTTTTTTTATTTTTTTGGGCCAATAATAACGCGACACGTGTCGTTATGGATTCACTTAACGGATTCCTTAATGGATTCCGTTAAGTGGTAGCAAAACTTAAAAAAAGAGTAACTGTCAGGTAGCAAAATAAAATAAAATTTTTCCGAGGTAGCAAAAGTGAAATCGATGTGTTTGTGAGGTAGCAAAAGTCAAATTTCCCTAATTTTTTATAAAAATATGAACTTGTTAAATTATAATATTGTTGAACTTGTATAAATTTCGTTGAATTTGTTCATATTTCTTTGACTTTATTGTTGAAATTTGGTTGAATTTGTTGCCGGAATTGTAATTGGACAAACCACTCCGTTCAGGAAAAATAATTTCAAAATCAAAACAACCTAAGGTGAGAGATAAATAAATTAATTGAAACTGATAGTAGTAAGCTGTACTTTAATCTCTCAATCATAGTAAGGTGATCTATGTTTTCTTCTTTTTAAAAAAAAAAATAATTTGTAACTTACCCATATTTCTATATTCCCCTCCTAAAAAACGTTGTAAATTCTATAATGAATTCATACATATCACATGTACGATGTACCCCGCCCCACTTAAACTTAACTCAATTATCTAATGAATATAAACCATGTTTATGGATATGATTCTATAAATACATGAATAACTACATAAAACAATCATTTTAGTGAATGTTTGATACTTTAAATACATTAATGATTACAAACAATACTTTAGGTTAGAGTTAATCAAACATATATAGCAAGTTACACTAACTAAGGGTATGTTTCGATTTACAAAAAATAACTGAACTGAATTGAACAGAGGTGAAATGAATTGTTTATGAGAGAAGAAAATTAGAAACTGAACTGAACTGAACTAAACTGAAATTAAATGTAAATGGCAAGATACACTAACTATAGTAATGTTTTTTGTTTTTAAAATTAAAGTTCTATTTCAAAATTTACTACAAACACATATAATGTAAAAATAATTACAATTTGACCTCCCTACCAATAAATAACCGTTACTATTTCATATTATAATAGATTTAAAATTAACTCAGTTCAGTTTAGCGCAGTGTAGCTCTAATCAGTTCAGTACTATTCAATTCTGTTTAGTTCAGCTCAAATTAATTCAGTCAAGTTTTGTTATGCTCCTATATAATTTCCTTCTCTCATAAAATATTCATTTCAGCTCTATTCAGTTCAGCTCATCTCCAATTAGTTTAGTTCAGTTCCAATCACTTCAGTTCAGTCCAGTTCAGTAAATATAAACAGGCCCTTAGACACAATTTTTTAAGACATGGAAATAGACAAATATTATCGATCATGTAGTCAAATTCGATAATATGTAGAAGAAATCATTATAGAATTTATAAACGAAAGTGATACACTTAGAAACTTTTCCATTTGGAAAGTTGTACATCTAAAAAAACACAAGAATTCTATGTAGATTTTTGTTAATACATATTATTAAGTTATATAACCATAACAAAGTTCAATACCATTATAATCTAACTACAACAAATTTAAATACCTTTATCATCCTATTATATTTAACACCCTAAACCCTTAATCCTAAACCCTTACTACAATAATTTGCACTAATAAAAGATCATATTATATTTAACGATATCATACAGGATTTTAACGGTGTAATGAAATTCATTTGACATCCGCACACATGGTGTCATACATAAAAATATATATTTCATTCACAATACGTGTTATACCCAGTACATGGTTGGTTTATAGAATTATTGTTTGCTACGTGATCCAAGATCGAATCCAATCCAAATTAAAGCTATATTCATAGTTTTTTCATGACCATTTACTTTAGGCCTAAGCGCTATAAAAATTGAAGCCTTGAAAACAAATTCCCAAGGCATGTAATTTGAACGAGACAAATGTGATAGTTCATATTAATTTACATTTATTTTTTTTATATAAAAATAAATTAATATATCATACTCGTATTTGCGGAATCATTTTAACCTTTAAGTTTGTTTCCTTAAAAGTAGGGTGTTGTATAAGTTTACATTATATGTAGAGACTGTTCCTCATTGGCCAATTAATTGCCACAAATTTCATCTCCTTCAAATAATGTAATTATGATACTACAAAAAACATAAAAACCCTATTAAAAATAAATACTTCGATTATTCATTTTTTTTTTAACGAAAACCTAGGGAGGTATATTAATTACAAGCAGTAGACAAATTGTCCACGAGTACATACAGAGTAATATTGCAACAATGGACTCCGTTCTAGTAATATTGCAACAATGGACTTTTTGCACGATTCATCACTCTTGTTTGACCATATAATATGATTTATACGTTAAACAAAATATAGTCATGTGAGATCTTGTTAGATTCGTCTCATAAAATACTTTCACAGTATCAATTTTTTATAATTTTTACTCTTACACAATCATACGTATTTAGCATATAAAATGTGCTTTGGGATGCGTAATTTCCTCCTTGTTGCAATATTAACAGAACGGAGGGAGTATTCATTTCAGCTCTATTCTCAGTTCAGTTCAATTCAGCTCCTAATTTCTTTATCTTATAAATTAATATTCATTTCAGCTCTATTCTCAGTTCAGTTCAGCTCAGCTCCTAACAGTTCAATATAATTCAGTTCAGTTCACCTCCAATCAGTTCATTCAAGTTCACTTCAGTAAATGTGAACATGCCCTTATTAAATGTGAAATAAGTAAAAATAAGATGAACAGAAAAGACCATTTTAAGACTTGATTATAACTTATTGAAACTTGTTAGACCTTATTTAGCTTAATGAAACATATTAAGGCTTATTTAACTTATTTAGGGTGAGTTTTATTCACCTGATTTTTACTTATCTGAATTTATTTGATCTTATCTGAACTTATCTTAACTTATTTGAACTTATTTGATATTATCTGAACTTATTAGCCCTTATTAAAACTTATTATAGTTATAAATTAAACTTGGGTAACCCTGATTAACTCTTATCACAACTTATCTGAACTTATTTTTCCAAAACTTGCTTATCTTATTTGAATTTTTTTTAACTTATCAACCCTTATATGAACTTATTAACCCTGAAATAAGTAGAAATAAGGTAAACAGAACAAGGCCTTAATTAACCTAATTATAAATTATATGAACTGATTCGAACTCATCTGAACTTATTAGACTTGAAGCTTATTTTTATAAAGTGAAGAAAACAAACCCTTTAGTGAATGACGGTATGCAATTGAAATAGTTTTAAATTTGACCGCCTATTAAAATATCCCACTTTGATTAATGTAGTTAATTCATGAAAAATGAATTCAGGATCGTAACACTTTTATTAGTATCAAATCATATTCCAATCCTAAACTTTTAACCTAATTCTACATTATTTTGCATTAACGAAAGATCATATTATATTTTACGGTATCATATTCTGTTTAAAGGCATCATGAAATTCATTTGACATCCACACATGTCATACAAAATAATATATATTTCATTTATGAACATGTTGATACCCCCTGCTTGGTTGGTTTACAGAATTGTTGTTGCTACTATACCTCACCCAAGTTTGAATCTAATCCAAAGCTATTTTGAAAACAAATTCCCAAGTCATCTAATTTGGGAAAGACAAATGTACATAATTATGATAATATAACATTTACATTTTTTAAAAAAAATTTAATGTATCAAACTCGTATTTGCAAAATCATAAATAATATTCGTATACAATATATATTTAGTTACAAACGAACAAGTGTTTTGATACTTCCTATCTTTTGTACCCATATCTTACAAACCAATTTGATACAAGACATCATATGCAAATACGAGTTTTAAAATAACCAGAACGTTGAAAACAATATATACCAGAACAATCTAAAAAAAATAACCAAAACACTTCTTCCCCTAATTAACCAGTACACGTCAAATCAAAACAACTCTAGCTAGTGATCAACACCAATCCTGCAAGCCACTCTGATGATAAAAAATGAAACCAAATAAAAAACCCCAAATTTAAGAATGTGATAATCAATCGGTGCGGTGGATCAAACCTCAATCAACCCAAACCTTTTTATTCAGGCAACTTGAGCACCAATTATTCAACACCTAATAAGCAATTGCATGCTTAACAAGAATCCAAAAAAAAAAAACCTTTATATTCAGCCAACTTGATTATTTTCAACCAAAAAAAAAAAATTATTGTTGATGAATCAAACTGATTAATGAAAGTTTCAATTTAATCAAATATAAATTTATTGACAAGGATTAATTACCCACAAATCCTTGCTTGAAGGATGTACTTATTCACAAACACTTTCTTCCCACTTTGTATAATTGAAATTCAAATAGCTATGTTCATTGTAAATATTTTTGGGGAAGAAGATAAATATGCCTAAGAATTAATAATATTGTCTAGGAAATGAATTTTGTATTATACATTAATTGCCTACCTACAGTTTGGCGCCCAAGTGAAAAGAATCCCACCAATTCCCCTCCTAGGCGGTGAATGGCGAAATTTTTTCCCGCCGACGCTTCCCTCCTCTATTTTCACTTTCCCTCTTAAACTAGTTGAGTTGCAATGATTATATTGGTGGTGTACAAAAGAATATTGTACACTAAGTGTACCCCTAGCCTTTTACTACAATATTTGTGCAAAATTAGCTTCCCTATATCAAAATTTGATTTTCCATGTTATTTTATTACTTTCGCTCTCTATTTTTTTACAAACCCCATGTAAATTTATCTTTCCAATATACTTTTACTTCTTTTTACTTAACTTCCTTAATACCCGCGTAATCAACCCAAATGGGTCGTTCTTTTTGGGACAGAGAGAGTAGTACTTCATCTGTTTTATATTAGTTATACTTATGTTTACACTTAGTTTTATACTTCGTAATACATTGTGGCCTTTGTGGGTAATAGATGGAAACTAATAAATTACTGCACAAATGGAGTTAAAAAGAGATATATTTGATGTTTGTGGGAGAGTCCGAGAGTGCAACAATAAACAATTAATTCATATGGTATTAATAAAAGAGCTAAACAATATTTTTTTTTCCAAAAAAAAAAAAAAAAAAAAAGCTAAACAACAATAAATTAGTGTAGATGTGTTTGTGAAAAAGATGTAAATTGTAAATACTAGAGCGAAATTAGCACGGTATATTTGAGCATGGATATTTAGAAAGAAAAACAATCGGAGATGTGAAAGTTATTATAAATTTTTTTTTTTTTAAAAAAGTGGAAATTTAATGGAAAAAAAAGGGCTTTTAAAAGTTGTGGTTAACTTACTCTTTTATTTTTCTAAAGAGAAAATGGTGCAATATTTGTGAAACTTCCTAAAAAGGCAAGTGGTGCAATAATAAAAGAACGGAGGAAGTAAAAGATATGAAGTATTTTTTTGGACAAATTGTAAATTGTAAATTGTAAGTATTCAATTATGGACAAACTGTCCATCGATTAATAAAGGCACTATTCTTTTTCCCTCTGATAAAAACTACACATAAAGATAAAATAAAATAAAATAAATATAAATATAACAAATAGATCAATAAATAAAAGGTCTACCATTTAATCAGAGAGATACAGCAATGGGTATGAAGTTGGATAAAGGGATAAAATACCAATTATTACATACTAACCTCATACAAATGTCGGTGCAACCAAGTTCCTAGTTTAGGTTTTCAACTATGTAAAATAACAGAAGCTATTACGACTCTACAATGAAATTCTAATGTAGCGGAGATTTACAAGCTGAGAAAAACGGGTATTGCATATGAGGATGGCATGTACAATTCAGTTTACATGCTGGATGCTTGAGGCATTAGTATGGCCGAATCACTTGTACCAAAATTTCGTAGTTGAATGGAACAGAAGTATCAACACCTTGCCTTCGCAAACCAATACAGAAAATTCAACTACATGGAGCAACCTGGAATAACAAGCTGGCTTAATAAAAGGCGAACTTGAAGTCCCTTTTCAATCTCAATGTAGCTTCTAATTTGTTTAAACTTCAGCTTCGCAGTGGTTACTCATCTTCTGGCTTTAGTCTTAGGTGAGCTCACAATTTTGGTCCATTTGAGGTGAATCCAGATGGATTGATTTATCCTAATTAGCAGCTATGTTAGTTGATGTTTATGCTGTAACACCATTACACAAAAAAGAGCATAAGCCACATGCTAATGAAGGGTATGGATTTTAAATAAAAAAATAAAAAAATAAATAAAAAGAAAAAAAAAATCAAGTGGATACCTGAAATATGTATAGTATACACATGATCACAAGCCATACCGCCTTAGAACTTTACTCAAAGTTGGCATCACATTGTAGGCCTGGTAGGACCTTCTCAGATCAATAATAGAACCCACCTACATCACAATAGCAGCTACATATTAAAACTTGTGGAAATATCCAAAAATGTACTGATGCATGAAAAATTGCAAACTATGAACACTACTAATTAATACAGGAATATGAAAATTTCCAAACAAAATGGCTACAATGGAGAAGATGTACGAGAGGAGAGAGATTTCAGATGCTATATTTCTTGAAAAATGATAGCCTTCATCTTCCTGTACCAGATTAATAATTTTTCACAATTTAGTCCTATAAAACAATATAGGCCAATTGTGTGATTTTCTTCTGCATGATTTACAGGTGTTCAACAAGCAACACAGAGATCATGATGCTGTTTAGGAGTCTTAGGAGATTAATGCATTTGTACATCCTAATCTCATAACAAGCACATCCATCTGAAGTAAAAGGAAATGATATGTATCAAACTTACAATGATAAGAACTGATGTGAATCCAATAGCATAACTCTCATTGATGCGTCTCAAATGATGATCAAGGATACTTGAGCCAGTGGCTAAGATACTCAACAACATGCCTCCTACAAAATTCAAAATAAGAGATAATACATGCGAAAAGAGAGGATTACTAAACAAGAAAACTAATAACTTACCCCAAAAACGTGTTGATGCTTGAATCTTAGTCAAATATTCAATAGTTGCCTTCCCTGGTTTTATGTTTGGAATTCTAGCACCAATCTTGTTCAAGTACTCAGCAATTTCCTTTGGCATGTTGGCCTGGAGGATTTTCAGTAAAAATGTTTACAGATGCTGCTAATTAAACATATGCACACTCTTTCTCACAGCCAGCAATTAGTAATATGTAGGAAATGACAAAATGCACAAGCACGTCCTTCCATCATACATCGACCTTAACAATTCATTTTGGTTTGTTTCTAATGGTTCTTTACACTTCCAATTTATTCTATTTTTGGCAAACCCCTTTCACTACATTACCCCCCTCTTACCCCAAGTATTTTATCATATCATCTTTTCTTACACTCACCCACTTATTTTTACATTCTATCTCACTTTAACCATATTTTTCGTACACCTACCTATCCACTCAAATAAATTCTTAAAATTTGTGCAAATTATTAAATTTAGCTCAAATGGAAATGGCCTAATGCAATAACAGGAACATGTTTGATAGAAATTTTGGAACATGAGTAGCGAGAAAGCATAAAATCACAAGTCCAGAAATTAAAAATAAGTTGGTAAACTTACAATATCAAATATATTGAAAACGAAAACAAAGAACGCATAAATTGTGTAATAAACCCAGGGTGCTGCACCAATTGATGTTTCAGGGTTCAAAATCTCTTTCACATGTTCCCAGAATCGTGAGCCGATCAGACTGCAAATAACACTTAATGTTAAAGAACTAATCTGAATACAATAGATCTTACAAGAACTGATGAAAAAAAGGAGCCAGTAAGGCACTTATAGTTCTTATACATATACAATAAATATATGATGTGGTTAAAGACAATTAACCTAATGATACTAAATTTCCTTTCCCCTCTCCCTCTATTTATACTAGGGTTAAAGACAACTAACCTAATGATACTAAACTTCCCAAAGTGCCCCTCCTAAAACTAATCTATTACACATACTGTATGTGGATGAACATACGGCTCACATTGATATGTGTGTATTTTTATTTTTCAAAGAAAACTTGGGGAGCCCTTCTTTCAAGTCAGATACATACATACGTTAACAAACACATTACAATGAACTAGATATATAAAAACAGGGCAGAGATTATGACCTTGCAAGTATACTAGGAAATGCCAAGAGATATGATGTGGTGAGAACAGGCTGCATTCCAGATGGATTTATATTGAACGGAATGTATGGCTCCACCTCGGTAACAGGAGATGCATCTCTGTGCAAGAAATAAGATTGATTGTAAAGCTTCAAATAAAAACATGCATATAGTATAGACAGTTAGACACCATTCATTTCTGCTTCACACTTTACCTATATTTGAACATTTCTTTACAGAGAAACTACTAACTTTATGTCAAATTACATCCTTATTTAGTCAAAATATGCTCAAATCCGTTTTTCCTAAAATGACTATTACAGTGAATAAAAGTAATACAGCTACGATGGTTTCATAGAGGATATAATCTGAGGAGCAATATTAAGTCCACATATTTGCTTGAACTTTATTTTATCATGGGGGCAAATGCAGTTATTGCCTTCTACCTTTTCTTTTTCCCCCTTTTCACTTGGAAATAAGCTGATTGTATATGGTATTTGTCTTACAAACTATTGGAGAAACCACCAAATCAAATCCCTATAACAGAAACAGAAGTTACCTGGCTGTGGAAGCAAGCTTGAAACCATAGTACTGCAGCTTGACTTTCCTACAGCCTTGAGTCACAACAACTGCCCACATGGTCACAGCCGTAAATATACCTAGTAAAGCAAGTGCATAAGGCGACCAATTTAAAGCGCTTCCTGCAAAACAGCAAAGAAAAGAGCTTCAGTTTCACAACATACACTTCATATTATGCCTACATTGCCAAACTCGTCGCATTAATATAATTAGTTGATTAGGCAGCATAATCCTTCTTCATGAACAGTGTGAGTCAAGCAAATTATGTCAAGAGAGAGTAGACTTTTGCATCAGAATATAAAATTTTCTATAGTTTTTCTTACCTGAAAACTGAGACAGCATCTTGTATAGTGTACTGGTGTAGCTGGTCAATATTCCAACACAGATAACCAGAGAAGATCCTTGACCTGAATATAGTCATAAGTCGAAACTGAATAACTGTTTGGGTGAATCTTGAATCAACTCAATCACTAATTTCTTATCATAAAATTTCAATTGATGGGAACCAAATGGTCAAAGCATAACTAAATAGTAAACTTCTAGAGGACGTCTCTGACTGAGCATAATCAAAATAATGTGCCTTCTTATGAGCCCATTAAAATTCATTTGATCACCTAGCACTTTGGATCAGCCTCTCATGGCAAGTCAAGCTTTGTAACATTTGTGACTTGGATTGAAAACTATAAATGGGCTTCATAACAATTTTCAATTGCTTTTAAGAGCGACACAGGTTTTCCAAGCTCTTAAAGTATGGGTTTACATGTTGGCCTTGTTGGGCCATTAATCATCTTAATTAGTTAAATTATGTGTATGGCCTGAATCCTAAAGCCTTGGATTTTTTTATTAGGCCAAGGGTTCAGTCGATAAATTAGGGGCTGTTTGGTTGACAAAAGAAAATGGGGGAAGTGAAAATTCATGGGATTTTGTAATTTGAGTAGTTGTTTGGTTGACACTAAAAATCAAAAATGGGGAAAATTAGAAATCATGGGAATTTCTACTTCCCATTGTCACAGCCAAACAACTTAGAGAAATTCCTAGGAATTTCATTTGGGAAATAGTTTCCCATGAAATATAACTTCCTATGGGAATTTATTTGCCTTATCAACCAAACAAGGCCTTAGTTTATTTTCTATAGCTTTTAGGATACCTAAGTCTAGTAAGTGCCAATGCTTTATTATTTAAGCCCCTTCTTAAATAACCACCAGGGTCCACCACAGATGAGCACAATTGCTGCAAAAAACTTGACACTCATTCTCAATTTTGATAAAGAATTCTAGAAAACTGCTAATCGATTGTAACTACAGCAACTACTCATTCTCAACCTTGCTTTTCTTAAAGGTTAGGAAATGGAAATTAGGAATTCAAAGATGGTACACAAGAGACATACATCAAAGTTGTGCAAAAAAAAATGCTAAATGAATAGGTCAAGATCAAATAAATTTTAAATTGACGAATAATTGACTAAAAGCATACCAAAACCAGCTTCTGAAATCTTATCACATATCCATGTCATTGTCATAGCACCGCAGACCAGCAAGAGAGATGTTATCATCACATGCTTAACCCTGGAAAGATTATGAATAAGAATAAGCCATTTTAATGTGACACTCATTGTTATAGACCATAAACATATAAACCAAAACTCGTGTAATTCTCATTTATGCCTCACCAACCAGCTTACGTACAAACTTCAGCCTTAGAAGGGTTAAGGGCATCAAAAAAAAATTAGCCTTTTTTAGACTAAACTAAAATGCAAAAGGGCAATGATACCCAAAAAAGAATAAATTTTCCTATGCAAATGAAGTTTAATTCTCAACGGTGACCCCCAACTTTTGCTACGCACCAATGGTGACCTTTTTTTTTTTTTTTTTTTTTTATATATATCATACAAAATGACCTTAGTTAAAAATTTCATATCACTCATGACCTTATTTCACTAAATATTAACTATGGTTAGATTTCTATTTTAAAAAACAAAAAAGAAAAATTAAAAAAAAAGTAACCCCTACCACCAAAAACCAGCCACCATCTCCCTTCCAGAACCACTACCCCAGGTTCCATCGATCGCCGCGGACACTACCTAGATTCCCCCGACCGCCGGTGACACTGCGCCAACTCCACCTTCACCTTGACTACGCCAAGCAAGATTCCCAAATCCCCGCCCACAACCCTCCCTCTCGTCTTTCTCACCGTCACCACCACTAGGTCGCCGAACTCAAAACCCCGACTACCCCCAGACCGCCGAACCCAAACACGAATTGGATTTTGTAGATCGAACTAGGAGCGACCGCTTCAATGGAATGAGCGCCCGCTCTGAAGGGTCTGATTCATTGGCTGAATTGGAGCATTAGGCATGGCTTCTTGTGGTTGCTTTGCTGTGGACCGAGTACGATGGTGGCTGTTGTGGTCGAATTGGAGGTGTTGGTGGTTAAATCGGCGGCTGACGGTGGTTGTCTCGTGGGAAGCGGTGCTGGTTGGTTGCGGGCTGCTGTGCGAGGGAGTTGTTGCGCTGGGATGAGCGGTGATAGGTTAAAGGTGGAGGTAGGGAGGTGGCTGGAATTGCTAGCATTAGGAAGCAGGGGAAGGTAGGTGGTGGTTGTTGGGAATTGATGTTGATTGTATTGGTGAATTGTTGTTGTTTTGTTGCTATTATTGTTTTGATGAATTGTGAAAGCAAGGGATTGCGAGTGATTTGCGTGGTTGGTTTGGGTGGTGGTTGCAACACTAAGGTAAGGTGGAGATGGTGGCTCCAGTGAGGGTGGAGGTAGTGCTAAGACTGCTAACTGCATCTGGTGGGGTGGGGATGAGGAAGCAGGTGGTGGCTGGGTTGGTGGTTTTTATTTTTTAGGTTTCTTTTAAAGCCAACCATAGTTAGTTTTTTGTTTTTTTAAATCAATAACACTCATTAATGTCAGATGTGAGATAAATTTCTTAATTAGGGTCATTTTGTATAATAAA
The DNA here is from genome assembly GCF_948465745.1 of Chenopodium album. Taxonomy (NCBI): domain Eukaryota; kingdom Viridiplantae; phylum Streptophyta; class Magnoliopsida; order Caryophyllales; family Amaranthaceae; genus Chenopodium; species Chenopodium album. The sequence continues at coordinate 12,020,286 of NC_137856.1, forward strand.
AAAAAAAAAAAAAAAAAAAAGGTCACCATTGGTGCGTAGTAGAAGTTGGGGGTCACCGTTGAAAATTTCCATATTTTTCAACAAATTATTTAGAAAAAGGGACATTCAAGTACTAGCGCAATACAATATTCAATTTTAACATACAAGGTACCATTGTGTACAATCTTATGACTTTTATTATTCTAATAAGTTTAACTCTTCAATAAATGCTAATGACCAATATCTAGAAACGAAATTTATATGGAAGTGTAAGGATCAATATTGAGTACCTATGACTGGCAGCATAGATGGAATACTGAAGTGAATGACAGGCAACTATCACAGCTTCCAATATGGCAAAGCCAAGAGAGGTCCACCATCTGTGATTTAATTAGGATAATCACAAAAGCTTTAGCAGTTAATTATGACTATATCTTAACAATAAAATATCAACCAAAGTCATATTAAGGACTAACTGTGCACACACACATATAACCCTTGATCTTCTCATGGCCATCTAAGCCTTCTTTGCGCAGCTTAACCAAGGCAGGAACAACATAACAAAGTATCTGCATAGAGTACGCAAGCCTCACATCATTATGAATATGAAACAAAAATAGATGGCAAACTAACAATATTAAGAATTGCAGCCACAGAAGAAAAAAAAAATGGAAAGCAAGAGCTAATGAACCACTCGATCATTCCTATTGAAGCAAAAATAATGAGTTCAGGAAGTAGACCATCAGGTTAAAATACACATCATTACAAGCATGTATAAGAATGAAAGAATATACAAAAAGGTCCAGGACAGATGATCAAAAGTTAATCAGGACTGAAACAAAAACATAAGTGGAAGAGGTTCACATTTACATCATAAACAACTGCTCCACCAATAGAATATCCAACAACTCAAAAAGTGTTTAGCTACTAAAAAGAAAATATCAGTTGGTGAAACTTGTCAAACACAAATGTAGCAGCCCTCTAACCAATCATGAGCAAGTAAAGCACCCATAGAGTAGTAATTTAAATAAGTTACCTCTACTTACCTCCTTTTCATCTTTATACATTTCACGGCTAATTTATCATAATTAGTACTTCATTCTTTAATATTGCAACATAAGGAAAAAAAGAAACAAAGAGAAGCAGATTTACAAACTTGTCCACGTGGTTGCAAGTACTAACTAAAAGCAAAAAGTATTGATAAGTAATGGTATTATTGTGTATTAGCAATGTGAAAAGGGATGTTTGATTTCCTAAAATGGATATGTTGCAGATATTTGTGGAACATTAGAAGAGGTAAAAATTGCAATGTTCAAGGAACATAACAAATAGGTTTTGTGCATTATTAGCTTATTTTCAATAATATAATATGTAATGTTTATTTGTTTATTTTTTGGCTAAATTGATTTACTCCCTCCATTACAGTATAAATACCCCATTGAGATGGGCACATAGTTTTAGGCAAATTGTTTAAATTAATTAAAAAAATATGTAAGTGGATATATTTATTAATTAAACATTCTGATAAAGTTAAAGTGAGAGAGAGAGAAATAATAGAATATGTAGGTGAGGGCCGTTAGGGAATAGATAGATAATACATAATGGTGAAAGAGTTCTTATGGGAACTGGTCAACTGGCACATTTCTTAACTTTGATTTTATCATTTTATTTAATTATTGTTAATTCTTTAATTTTTCATCGCCAACACCACTTACCATCAGCAACTACAATAACTTCTTACCTCCAACCACACCAAAGCAGCCCCTATTCAGATCTTGCCACCACCTACAATCAAAAAATGACAGCAACACCTTATTCTGCACTACAATAGCAACGTCAACAATGCAAAGGCAGCAGCATCATCCCATCATCATCACGTTATCTCAGCACTGAAACACAAGGTCGTTTTTGCTCCGAGTTTCATCTCCTTTTCCAGAGACTTCACACCGTGTGGGGAATTCAAGTGCCCCACCAGGGGAGAGATGGGGTGATTCACCCTGCTTAGGGTAGGGTTTGGGAAAAAAAAACCAAACCATGATTAATTTGGGTGTTATGAGTTCAAATATGGGGTTTAATTAGGCTAATCGATTGATTAATGGCATAAGTACTATTTGCTTGTATTTTTGTTGATCTCTTGAGAGCTTGTTATATTAAATTATTAATTACCTAGTCATATTAGATAAGAGACCAAGGTTGACTTCATTTATTGGGTTGCTTGATTTCTCATGAGTAGGAGTTAAGTGTGGATTTATGGATTGACATTGAGCCAATTACTTCTTTCTATATTTGAGGGCATGAGAGTGTCCTAATTATGTAAATCAAGTAGTTATGTTTCTACGGCTATTTTAAAGCCAATCATCTCAATTAGTTGCTTATCCACCTTTACCCTTTATTCTATCCCTTCATGGGCCAATTTATGAATTGGCTATGCTTAGCCCTTTTCTTTAATCCTGTCTACCTAGTCTTTGTCACATTTGTTAGCTTAGTTTACTCGATTCCATTCACTTTCTAATGGGTAAAATGACCGCTCCAACTTGTCTAATCTCTTTAAGGTGATACAAGTAGCTAACTAACTAACACCGAGAATAAACATATCATCCAGCAATGTCCTGATGACCAAGAATATACTATATAATCTGTGTGTGTTTCCTCTCCCTGATTGTTTTAGTTTTGTCCGTGAAAATCCCCCAATCCCCCATTGCAGTTGACTCTCTCTCCTAAATTACCCTCCGCTTTATTTTCCTAATCTGTCTTCCTCTCTCTGATTATTTTAGTTATGTCCATAGAAACAAAACTCGGTCATTCCGTTATGGAACGAGCGTTTTGTAACGGGTTTCAGAGAGACAGAATCGAAAAACCCATTTTATAACGACGAGTCAAAAATCGTACCCAACGCAGCGCATCTCCCGTCCCATAATGGTGGAACGGCGTTTTGGAACCGTTATAGGCATTTAACGGCCGTTAAATTTCAAAAATTCATACTACTCTTTTTATGCTTTTGTGATTTCATGGCTTCAAGCTTTTGGAGTTTCATAAATGGCGGAGAAGGAGGTTGAGGATGGGTGACGAGGTTTTCTTGGTCTCTAATTAGTAGAGTCCACTTGGTCTCTGCCCACCAAACTTTTTTGGCGGTATTCGACCAACCTTTTTGGCGGTATTCATTTGGTATTGTTTTTAATTTTTAAAGTCATACCACCAACAACCAAGACAAGCCTAGTTGGTACTCTTCTTTGATACCAATGAACAACTGATAGGTATTTCTTTTGATACCAACGAACGTTTATATAATACTATATATATTAATATTGATTAATGTCCACTTATTTCTCAATTAATGATTTTTAACGGTACTAATTATCACAACTCTACTACTTATATATCGAAATAAACTATTTTAACAGTTTGACAGCCCACCATGCTTCGCAATAACAATTCTTTGACTAGAAAGTTTTGATCAATACCTGAACTTAGTCGACAATGGAACCTTCAGTTCTTAGCTTCCGGCTTTACTAAGGTAGCTAACCCCAACACTAGCTTCCTTAGATCAAGCACAGCACAAATCTATTTCGTTTCCTACCTTAGACCGTAATCTCTAATCAAACAATTCTTACTGTGTTTATGATGGAACTTCTTAAGCAAAAAGATAACCCATTTTATATATAAGGTTTAAGGGGATAACGTTCCCTTCTTGAACGAAACTTTTATTTAACTTGAAAAGATTACAATACTCATATACTACAACAAACAAACTGAAAGCTTAAACAAACATAAGCTGAACTAGTGTTTTCTCTACTTTAAGAGAGATGGAGAACCAATTTGTCTCTTAAGGAGAGTATTTTCTCTAAAGGACTCTCTAATGTTTTCAGAGGAATTCTCTAGCTAACCCTTCCAACTCTGCCTTGCCTTCACTTGTTGCTCTACCATCCTTTATTCTCATTAATGAAACGGAAAAAAGCAATGGAGCGGGTTTCACCCTCGAGTTGGGCCTTAATGCAAGGCTTGATCATTTCAGTAAAACAACGATCACGAGATGGTTTAATTAACGGTTGCCATCGAGCAGTCTAAGTTTGAAGTAACAATCATGATATGTCAACTCAACCCTAATATACAAAATACAATACTAGATAAAATAAGATATAATGATTTCAGAGCATGGTACGAGTAGTAGTAACAAGATCCAGTCGATTCTTTGATGTTTGAGACCTATGGGGAGAACGAGTAGAGTTTCCTAAAAACTCTAAAGATGCATCATTACGCATCAATGCAGATACTCTTAATCTGGATGCTTAAAGCTTAAGATTATGGAATGGTACATGCCTTTTATGAATTCCCTACTCCTTATGACTCGTTCTTTCCAAAGCTTACAAAGTTTTAGCAGTACGCATTCAATAAGGTTTGAGAGGCAGTGTGCGAATATTGAAGTTGTAGGAGGAAAAGTCAGTCCACCACATTATTTGATAATGTTTGGGAAAATGGGATTTAGTTGCTGTTAAAAATCCTACTAAAGCAAGAGCGTTGGGATTTTTCTACATGTCACAATATCTCAATGATTTTATAAAGATAACTAAAAATCCTCCTGTTATATTTCATGTTGGTAATACAACAATTGTGGCACCAAACGAGATGAAATTAAATTTAGTAGATAGCATAACAATACTGAGTCAATCTACAAATATTTAGAAGATGTTGAAAGTGCTATCATTTGAAGGCCACGAGTATGTGTTTGAAGTGTTCATGACAAGGGATGAATCATACACAACCAAATGTGTTATAGACCTTGGCATAGAAGAAGAGAATCCTACGTATGTTCATTACGAAGACAGCAAAGATAGTGAAGGTGGCCTACAAGAGATGATGATTGACGAGATAATGGATTCCTGACCCCACGAAAATATACATGTAGCCACGTTTTTATCTTTTGTAAAATATATTTGTAAAAAAGCGGTGGTTCTTATGAACTTGCTGAGTCATGAGTGCATAAAGATCCTTTAAGAGCAAAAGTGAAGGCATAGTTGGAAGAGTTAGCTAGAGAATTCCTCTGAAAGCACTAAAGAGTCCTCCAGAGAAAATTACTCACCTTAAGAGACAGATTGGTTCTTCATCTCTCTTCATCTTTCTTAAAGTAGAGAAAACTCTAGTTCAGCTTATGTTTGTTTAAGCTATCAGTTTGTTTGTTGTAGTATATGAGAAGTTAAATAAAAGTTTCGTTTGAGAAGGGAATGTTATTCCCTTAAACCTTATATATCAAATGGGTAATCTTTCTGTTTAAGAAGACATAGTAAGAATTGTTTGATTAGAGATTACGGTCTCAGGTAAGAAACGAAACAGATATGTGATGTGCTTGATCTAAGGAAGACAAGGTTGGGGTTACCTACTTTGGTAAAGCCGGAAGCTTAAAACGTCAGAGGTTTCATTGTCGACTAAGTTTAGGTATTGGTCAAAACTCTCTAGTTAAAAAATTATTATTGCGAAGCATGGTGGCTGTTAAACTGTTAAAATAATTTATTTCGGTATATAAGTAGTAGAGTTGTGATAACTAGTACCGTTAAAAGTCATTAATCGAGAAACAAGTGGACATTAATCGATACTAATATATATATATATAGCATTATATAAAGGTTCGTTGGTATCAAAGAAGAGTACCAACTAGGCTTGTCTTGGTTGTTAGTGGTACACCAACGACATTAAAAACAATACCAAACGAAAACTGCCAAAAAGGTTGGTCAAATACAGCCAAAAAAGGTTGGTGGATAGAGACCTAGTGGACTCTACTAAATAGAGACCAAAAAAACCTCACTTAGACACTTACATTTTGGGAAAGATTGTGTATTTGCCCAAGAAAAGTGTCAAAATGTCACATCAAATGTCTCAAAATTGGAGTGACATCTAACCATAGGCACTTGCAGCGAAATGTAGAATTGGAGTGACATCTGACAAGAAGTATGACTAATTCCAAAGTTTTAAATGGCCTATTGACTAAGAAAAATGTCAATATTGATTCTCCTCCTCTTCTTCTTCTTCTTCGCCCAGAACGCCTTAATCCCATTAGTGGGGTCGACTACATGAACCAACATGAGGACTTCCTAGGAGGTCACCCATCCTAGTATACTCTCAATCATTGTGGCTCACGCCAAGAGATGTGACAAAGTTTTGCACTAGTTGTCAGTGGCCTACCAAAACCCTCCTCCTTTATCCAGGCTTGGGACTGCAGCGGAAAACCCACTGGCGGAGTTCAAGCAACAAAATAAATGAAGCTAAAAAGGTCTGTCTTTGACTAGAGCTTTAATCCATTGTTTATATAACCACCAATCTGATGATAAATTTCATAAGTGGAACATTTGTAGAATCAAAAATATGTTCACAAAAAGCATATGATGTTCTAATCTTGTAGTACACCATGCATGTCTCACCTAATATATAGGCAAACTCATCATGAATATGGAGGTGATAGAGTTTCTATTTCTATATCATTAGAATGTCCCAAACTGCGAGGATCAGGATTAGATAATATTGATAGTCTTTCTCTTTTTTTGATAAATCTATTGAAAAAGATTGGATTTGTCTTAACAAAGTATGTTAGTAATAAGGATCGGCATTTAGCAAGGTATGTAATGCATCATCATACATCAATATGCTTTAACAGGTACTAGTTTTGATCAAGTGACAGACTTCAGCATATTCTTTATTGCTAAAACAAAAATTGGAACTTAGAATTTTTGTTTGCATTGTCTACTTATCACCTTATCTACACCAACTAGAAGATGGAAGTTCCCTATTTTAATCAACTTCAACAATCCTAGTATTTTACAGTCATTGTGAACTTTCATCATATATCACTAATATCAGTAATATTACCATGTAAGCATATTAAAACATTAAGCAGCAGAAAACTGGTAAGAAGAACTGCAAACCAGGGAAAAAGCATGTGTTCATGCATAGTTCAGGATAACCAACCTGCATAAGAATAGATGCTGCTATCTGCGGGCTAATTCCCAACTGGAAAAGAGACATCTTAAGTTCTGGACCATAATCACCAAGGTCATCTGGAAGAAAACACAGTTAGTCACCACAAATTCTTTTATGATCTGATTTTGCAAGTCTGGAGAAATTATAATTCATTCATCAACAGCAAAACTATAGTCATTTGCCAGCAATACTTCTCAAAAGCAAAGCCAGGAGTAAGTTAGGAGAAACAAAAACCAAATTTTATCTCAAAATCAGCAGTGCTGACTGCTGAGTATGGAGTCCACATCAGAACTTTCATATTCTATCAATTAAGAGACAGCATAGAATTTCTTACTAAAGATCTCAATTGCTACTTCATAACTACAATGTAAACAATGTATTCACTGTGTTTTGCAATGAAGACTCTTAGAGTCATAGGCATTCTTAGTTTCGAAAAAGAACAAATTACAGTTACGAAAACAGAGTTAAAGCATTAGAGATTGTTACTAAGATGGTAGTTAAGACCTTTTATCAGATACTTGGAGAAATTATTCAGTGAAAGCCATAGCATATCAGAATTTACAGAATATACAAAGAAAGTGTTAACCAATTCACATACCAGCAGCTCCGGAAACAAAGCTCAGGTAGGCTTGAGGTATCAGTCGTCTATCAAAACCAGGCACAGGGATAAAATATCCAACACGGCTAATAACTAGCAAAGCAGCAGTAACAAACAACCTACGCCGAATCTCACTCTTAAAAAACGATTCAGCTGCTTCATTGATGACTGATCCAAACCGTAAAAAGTTCAGAAACCTATTCTTAAATGTTTTCTTTTCGGGAGGTAAACCCTCCCCATCATTATCGATATAATTCAATGGAGTTGAAAATTCTGCATCATCTAACTCTGACAATGGTAATTCTTGTGAAAAAGGATGTGTAGACATAGCCTCTACATACTGAAACCTTCGAGAAGATCTCAACAACAAGTTTCTATTCAGCTTAGAGATACAAGGAACACTCAAAGAGATAGCATGTCTTTGGACATGTCTTTGAACGCGTAGTAAGCAAACATGATTAGTAGTATGGGAGGTAATTCGCCGTAATTTAAGACTAGGAACAGTGTAAACACCTGTACAATGGAGACAGAATTGAGATCAGTTGCATACTAAGTCTTTATCTTTATCATATAAATAATAATTAAAAAAATCTAAGGGTTTTAGTGTCCAAATTATGGATTAACAATAATGCCTTTCTTCCCTATTTTAACCAAGTTAGGCAATAGTTAAGACTTAAGAGGAATAAAAACTTTATTGACTTCATTTCTCTATAGCATAAATGACGATACACGGAGATTTACATGTAGACATGCTATAATCTACTTCCTCAGTTGCAACACAGCACACACTTCATCACAATATTTAAGAAAAGTGGACCTCACATGAGATAATACACTTAAAATGAGGTTAAGAGGAAATTAGGAGTACAATCAAGTGGGCCATGAGCTTTCAATAAAGGTAATAAAACAATCATAAAACCTTCATTTTATAGTGTGTTGCAACTATAATGACATTTCCATTTTAGAGAAGTGTTGCAACTATAAAGAATGGAGGAAGTATACTTTAATACTCTCTCCGCTCACAATTATCTGCAACATTTGCCATAAATGGGTGCTCTCTAAGATGTGCAACAATTTTTTATCTTTCCTCTTTCAGTAAATTTTTAAATGTAAAAAGACCATCTTACCAAACTTAAACATATGGGACCACTTTCTCTCTCCTATTTCCCACTCACTTTAACCCACTAACAAACTTAAACATATGGGACCACTTTCTCTCTCCAGTTTCCCTTCTTTTTACAACTTAATTAAACCCACCTAAACTTAATTAAACTACATTAAAAGTTTTGCCTAGGAGTCCGCAAAAAGGACGTTTGGTGCAGATAATTGTGGGCGGAGAGAGTTTGAATCCAAAACCCTTTGGATTGTATATAAATGCATGTTTTAAGAAATGGGGTTTTATATTGATTACTAATATTAATCTGTTAAATAAAAATAAAATAAATAAAAAAAAAATTATCATTGCAATACACAAATTGGGCATTTGACATATTCCCATATCATGTGCTTGTATTTTACACATATTCCACACACTTATATTTTTTGGAACAATATTGCAAATGTTATATTGCCTTATGTTAATTAAAAGTACAAAGAATATTACAATGGAAAAATGGAAATTAAAAATCCAACCTTTGCACTATCTTCTCTAAAAAATTCAACCTTCATTTAATCCCACAAAATCCGACCTTCATTTAATCCCACAAAAATCCAACCTTTATACCCCACCTTCACCAACAAATCCATGTTGATGACTGGTTTTTGTAAATTATATGCCACGCGTCAGTATTAATAGGTCAATTACTTTTTTAATTATTAAAAAACAAAAAAAATTTAAAAACAAAAAAATTCAGAATACCCAACCCCATGGAACCTTCCCCTCTCCACCGAAAAACCCACACCACCCCTCCCGCCGGCCAGCCACCCCTGCACTGCAGCAACACACACTAAGCTCCTTGCTCGCCTAAACAATTGCACGCACAACCCACAACACCAAACAACCACCAGCCTAAACTGTGGGAGCACCCATCTCCACCTCATCACCAAACAACCACCATCACCACCAACCTAAACTTCGAATTACGCTTCAATTAGAATATAGGGATGGTGAGTTCACGAGGGTGGTGGTTCAAGGGGGAGGGGGAGGGGGAAGGGAAAGGGCTGACGGGACGGGAGGAGAGGTGGCTGAACGGAGAGAGGATTAGAGTGGGTCGGGGCTAGGGGTGTGATTTTCGGTGAATGGACGGTGAATTGGTGGTGAATCAAACAAGGTTGTAATAGGGGTGAATTCGTATTGCATGGACTGTCGGAGGTGTGTGCTGGTCGCGGCGGAGCGGCAAAGGAGAATTGTTGCGGTTGCTGCCGGTATGTCAGTGTGTGTAAGCTGGTCGCAGTGGAGCTGGCAGAGGAGAATTTTTGCGGTTGCTGCCGGTATGTCAGTGTGTGTAAGCTGGTCGCAGTGGAGCTGGCAGAGGAGAATTTTTGCGGTTGCTGCCGGTATGTCAGTGTGTAAGCTGGTTGTTGTTGATAAGTTTTGGAGGCATGGAGGCAAGCAGGGGGCTCGAGGTGCTGATGCGGCTGTGATGGAAGTAGGTGACAGATTGATGACAGTGGCAGCAATTGGCTTTTGTTGTGGTGGGTTGTTGTGTGGTGGCGGAATTGGTGGCGAGGCTAGCTGCTGATTGTTTCCGTTTTTGAGGAGCAAGGAGAGAGAAAGAGGAGTGAGAAGGAAAATTGAGAGAATTGAAAAAAAAAAAAAAAAATATGTTGGTGAAGGTGGGGTATAAAGGTTGGATTTTTGTAGGATTAAACGAAGGTTGGATTTTTAGAGAAGAAAGTGCAAAGGATTTTTAATTTCCATTTTTCCTATTAAAATTATCTATTTTACAAAATTCTATAACATTATTTTGAAATAGATAATCTAGAATACGCAAAATCAATCATAAGAATCATAAGATTGTCATTCTTTTTTTTTTTATACATTAGTCTCTATTATATAAGCCAATTCTTAAAGTGGTTTTTATTCACCAACAATGCCTAAAACGTCCTTACTTTGTTGTACTCACATACTTTTTAATATTTTAACATTTCAAAGTTAGGAAAAAACGAGTTGCCATACATGTTTTTTCGAATGTGAAACACGTATCATGTATTCACATACATCTAGAACTAGTATTCTTACAGCAAGCAAGCAAATAAATATAAGACATACAAAAATAATAAAATAAAAAATAAAATAAACTTCAATAAGCTATTTATTCATCTTCTAACACTTGATTGTAAGGCATGCTTCTATATATATATCATGCTACAAATCTTATGCAATTTGATTCCATAATCATGCACTATCAAATTCCTGCAAATTTTATAGTTCGCCAATCAGCCTCATTGATTACCATCATGGATTGTCTTTCAATTACAAAGGTATGTTTTCATTAAGTATTGGAAGCATATCTTGAAACAATACTATAGTACATATCGAACCATTATTCGGGATCAATGGTCATAGTGTTGTGACAAAGCTACATTATAAAACTGAGAAACACTCACAATAGCGGCATATAAGTAGAGATGGCCATAGGATTTAGTGAGCGTGTGAGCAGTCGGCTATTTGCATGGGAAAGAATAAGCCAACACACTTTACTCAAGATTTTCCTTCATTCAATATAGAGAAGTTAGGATATTTTCATAACTAGTGGGCCAGGGAAATTCATCTACTACCTCCATTACATATTATTTGCAGCTTTGGAAGGCCGCACGGAATCCTACGCAAAATTTATTTGCGAGTGTAAAATGGAGATAGAAAAAAATGGATGCATGTGAAGAGAAAAAAGATACACATAAATGACAACCTAAAAAGGAAAGAAAACATTTGTTTCAAATAATATGTAGCATCCATTTTTGTCAAAAGTTGCAAATAATATGAAATAGAGGGACTACTTCCTATCAAAGGGGTTTTAACGTTTGAATATATTATGTACTACCTCCATTTTGCAACTGTAACGATGCAAAACAAGGAAAACTAAAAATGGGGATTGTATAGGTGGGTACTTTTGTATTAAGGAGGAGAGAGAGATTGAGAGTAAGAGATTTATTCAACAAAATTGGGTCCACAAAGTGGAGTTAAGGATGATAAATAATGATTAAAAAGTTGTCATAAAAAATTAAAGTAAAAGTGAGTAGAACTAATGGTTGAAAACGGAAAGTGAGTAAGACTTAGGAAAACGGAGGTACTACAGGATAAAAGCAGAGTAAAAGAGAGTTAAGTCTCTCATTGCAATTCGATCATACGTTTGCATATCATTAGAGAAACTCAAATTGTGGTTCCACTTTCAACCAGCTAGAAGATTCACACATCAAAAGATAATTCATGTTTTGTGCATCAGATTCAAGCTAATTATATACATGACATCCTTTATTAATATGATATTTCCCTGAATTGATTTCATTAAACCTAACATTAATCCCCTAAATTCTTTATATGCAACAAAGAGTTTTTGAGCACTCCTAGCCAATCTTACGGGTTTTTGCCTCTCAAGATTGCTTTTCTTTTATTACGGCTTTCGTTCTAGTTACTATGTCTTCCATTAAGTTAGTAGGTCAATAGGTGAACATAGATAGGTTGCTTCGTAAGGAGTTAACCAAGCCATCGTAAGGAGTTAACCAAGCCAGTTCTTTTTCAGGCCTCAAAGCTGGTGAGATAAATAAAAAAGATCAGGAGCAGGATGTATATAATCGCTTATTAGAAGCTTAAGGAAAGAGCAAATCAAATGAATGGGAAAGGTAAGATAACGGATTAGATCTTGTCGACCAAGCTAGCAAACTAGATTTTCTCTCTTGAATGGAAGAACAGCAAGAGGTAGGGCTAACAGTGATTTCCGTACAGATATGACTTCCGATCGATAGGCAGCTAGGATTTAGAAGTTCTAGTTGCTGAAGTGGGTCTGTAACGGGGATTTTGCCTTAAACTCTCTATCATACCCCGATTCGCATATTGATTCGAGAATGATTATCATATATGATTTAATTAGAATTTGTGTTTTATCATGATTTCTATATGCCATTCAACCAATGACTTTCTCAATAATTACTCGTAATGGGAATATAATATGGACATGTCAATTTAAAAAAAAAAAAAAAAAAAAACTACTTCCTTTGCCCTTTTTTTTACACATTTTTTTTTAACAAGTTTGTCAACGCACGAGATTAATGCTTAATATCTCTAACTATCAACAAGTGAAAAAATTTTGCTATTAAAAAATATACATTGAGACAATTTAAACAAGATCTCACATGACTGTTTTTTATCATAACTATAAAACAAACTAAAGTTTGTGAATAGTGTTAAAAGTCAAAATATGTCCGCTAAAAATGAATAAAGGATGTTTTACTTAAGTCATTTACCCCTATGTATCAATCCAAAAGCAAATGATACATTGAAAAAAAAAAAACAAAAAAAAAAAAAAAAAAAAAAAAAAAGAAGATTTTCTAATACTTCTAAATAATTCATTTCTTTGACAATACCTTAAGCATTAAGTGAGAAAAGTTTGGAGAAAGTTTAAGCATTAAACGAGACGTTAGTCTGAAATAAATTAAAACAACACTAATTCTTTTCCTTTTTGCATTTGGTATCATATTTTTCTAGGTAACTCCACGAGTAAACAAAAGCAAATACTCTATTACTTTTACCTTTTGGCAAATTTTTGAAAGAACAAAAAAGGCAAAGCGGATTGCATACCTCTTCAAAACGGTAATATTATAATACTTTATACTCTCCTGCTTTTCTTTTTGGGTGTTTCAAAATTACATTTGTACTTTCGCTTTTTAGTAAGTGAATTTTTACCAAATATCCCTAAATTATCCCTAAATAGTTGTGATGTGGCGTTACTTTAATTATTTTTCTATTTTGCAATTAATGGTTGCTTAGAAACCATAATTTTCTCACTCATATTTGAACATTCTGAATCCATTTGTAGCACTATAATTGAATATGATTAGTCCTTTTATTTTTCATAAACACATGTGATTGGTCCTTTTTCTTTTCAAAGAATTGATGACATGTGCTTTATTTAATATCATTCTATCTTTGTTTTATTCAAAGACAGTAATAAATGTATTGTAATTCCCATTGTACTTTTTTATCATGGGTTTTAAGGTTACTTTATGTTCCTTAATTCCCATGTAAATTTAGAAATAGGAATATAATTAAGAGACGGAGGGAAGAATATATTTGAATATACTTCACAAATTTGAATGCGAGATTCAATTAGCTCATAATTTTAAGTTAATAGAAATTCAAAAAGGTAAAAAAAAATAAATAAATAAATAAACAATCATAATACTAATAATAATTAAATTTAATTTAAAAGCAAAAATAAAAATAGCTCTATTTATCAAATAGAGACATGATTGATACAACAACATCATTGTGACACTTTATGTTTCACGGTAACCTTGATTCTTTGTTGTAAAACTAGGACTAAGTCTCCTCAGTTTTACCACAATTTCAGTTCAAGTTGATGGTTCACAGGTTCATGGCTGCGAATAATAATTTTAAGGGTAGCAGTGCACATTGCTTAATTACCATATTCTACGCTCAAAAGTAAGAACCACTAGCTTGTCTACATGTTATACAATAGGCTCTTTCCAAACCGATCACTAAATGTTTCAACTGACACAAAACCAAGCATTTAAGTTTAAGTTGATCGTTCATGGCAGGATTGGCAGCGAATAATAATTTTAAGAGGAGCAGGGCACATTGCTTACTTACCATATTCTACACTCGGCTTGTCTACATGTTATACGATAGGCTTTTTCCAAACAGTTCACTAAATGTTTCAACTGACACAAAACCATGCATTTCAGTACAAGTTGATGGCTCATGGCAGCGAATAATAATTTTAAAGGTGGCAGAGCACATTGCTTACTTACCATATTCTACGCCCACTAGCTTGTCTACATGTTATACAACAGGCTCTTTCCAAACAGTTCACTAAATGTCACAATTGACACAAAACCATGAAGTCTTTGCAAGAAAGTCATAGAGCTATCCTATGAACAATCATAAATACCAGCAAATACATAAACAGCTCAATTGTGGGCGGTTGGGCGCACATATCAAGTTTAATCAGCTCATAATGTTGCTAATATCTGTCAACCCATCTGATTCCTTTTTAAGTAGCAAATTGGTAGCAATATATTACTTTCTTTTTTCCATATAGAAAAGAATAATTCAAGAGGATGTGATTCACAGAAAATGTGGATTTCATAGGTCTTCGAATAAATTTTATGTTACAGAACATGGAAGAACTTCAAGAACTTCGAATAAATTCCTCTGAAATTGGTTTTTCTACTAAACAAATCAACATTCTATAGTGTCATCATTTATACTTCCTCCATATCAATATAATCACACCATTCTAAAATGGCAAATAATTTAAGAAAGAGAAAAGAGACAACACGAAATTGAGGAACAATACAGTCTTTGTCATAATATACCCTACTAAATAATGAAATGATGCAACATTTTTGACAAAGGAATGCGGCGCAATTATATTGAAACGAAGTAAGTATTTAATCAACTAGCAATCTCAGCATTTCAATATTTCAATACAAAATCAAAAATTAAAGTAATTAAGTATTCCATACAACAAATAAATAATACCGTTGGTAGCGTCAGGCACGTCCCTGAGGCAGGACAGGAGGGGCGGCAGCCCTGGGCCTAGGGAAAAGAGCTCTGATTTCATAGTTGAAACCTAAAATTAAAGTGTTGTACAATACATTAGCAACCAAATTTGATTCATAATTTTAGGGTTATATAGTTCAATTATCTCATAATTTTAGGGATATTTGATATGATGATAACAAATACAAACAACTTACCTCAGAATTGAAGCTGCTTCAATGGGGGATACAAGTACTAGATTCAACGGAGAACGTCAACTGCGCTTCAATGGAGAACGTTGAATGCGCTTCAATGGATATCTGAGACTCTGAGAGAGAGCAATTCAATGGGTTGGACGCCTTGAACACCTACGACCCGCCACAGCCATTAAGAGTAGTTCTCAGCCCTGCACCGTGTTGTAAATAGCACGGGGGCATTTTGGGGTTTTCACGTTTAATGAGTGCATTTTAATACTTCATACGTACAGAAGTACGAATATAAAACACAACATACCCGTTTGAATGCGAATTTCCGTTTCATCATCTCCAACATTGCTTAATTTTTCCCGCTTGTGATTTGTTAGTGCAGAGTCTTGTTTTTCACCATTCTTCACCATTTTCGAACACGGGAGGAGGCTTATTGATCAGGGTAGCTTTTGCATTTCCAATGAAGGGACGAGGTAAGCTTCAATTGGTAGTAGTTATACTTTAGGGTTTTATTTTGCGATTTTGCGACATGGGTTAAATAGTAGATTGAATTATTAGCGAATTTTTGTTTAAGGGCTTCAGTTGATATTAATCACTAATGTAATTGGTAATGCAATTCTGAATTAAGAAGTAATTTTGAAATTAGGGTTTGCGGTTTTGCGAAATTGGTTACTGAATTAATCAAATAATCGCATGATTGTGATATTTAGTGTGTGAACTAAATTATTAGTTTGAAATTAATGGTGATTTGATTTTTTGATGTTGTTTGAGTAGCCGCATGTAGAGAATTGTCTGAGTATTAGCTGTTGTGAAGGTGTAATGTAGAGCTGTATGTGTGGCCATTTTTTTGAAGTCCTGTTGTTAATTTTGTGCAGTTTGGTAATAGATATTCATGCATGCAGTTTCGTAGATGATTTTTATTTGGTGAATTGTGAAGTGTGTAGTTGCAAATTGAATATTTGATGGGTATTTTAGTGAGTATTTGTTGATTTTGTGCAGTTTGGTAATAGATATGCATGCAGTTTCGTAGTTGATTGTTATTTGGTTGAATTGTGAAGTGTGTAGTTGCAAATTGAATATTTGATGGGTTTTTGACTGAATATTTGATTGAATATTTGATTGAATAATTCATGAATTTGCATAGTGAATTGAAAGGTTTAATTTGATTGAGTATTCATGAACTGTGATTGTTGAGGGGCATTATATGAAGTGGGTTAGTCCTTTGATATTCAGGTCTAGGGAAGGCCATGAAGGATAGTGGTAAAGGTGGTAAAGGGAAAGGAGGGAAAGGTCGTAGTAAAGGAAGAGAAGGTACGAGAGTAGGGGGTTGCAGCAGGAAAAAAGTGATTGAGTATCAGGGAGAATCATGTGATGAAGCATACTATGAAGCATCGTCAAGTGGGTCGATGGCAGAATCTGATTATGAGTATGAACCTGAACCAGAAGTTGATCCAGTTATGCAATATAGTGCTGTGTGTAGTGATGATGTTAGTCAATGTTACAACAGTGGTGATGAGGTAAGAGTTAAATTTGTAGTAGGAATTGTAATCTAAGGTAAGGCATGATAACATGTATGTGGAATGATGTATATGTGTTGATATGCAGGTTAGGAAGGCACAACGCAAAGCTAGAAGGAAAAGGAAGATAGATCCGAAGGTGTTTGTGGTGAGTTGGTTTGTCTATAAGAATGCAGGCATCCTATTTCCTATAGTTGTGGGGGTATTTATGTTTTTTCTGGTGCAGGACAATTCCAAAACCTTAGGAGGAATGGTGAAGGAGGCTGGGATTGTCATTACTTCTTTTAAGAGCAAGAAAAAGGTATTAAATCCAATCCCTTGGTGTGTTTTGAGAATAGTATCAAAATGCTAGATATTGCATTACTTTGTTATCAAAATGGCGCCATTGCCAGGGACTGGTGTCGTGATTGTGTATTGTTGTTGAGTCTATTCCATCTATTTCAAAAACACAAAAAGATTTTATTTCTTTCTTTTAGGCTACACTTGTAGCCGTGTTACTAACAATTTCTTTTGAGGTTTTGCATGCAAAGTAGGACTCGAGATAGGCCCTTAGTTCCTTTGGATCCGGAAATTGAAAGAACTCTTTCACGAAGAAAGATAGCCAATCGATCTTTGAGCCTAAGTTCCTCAAGTGAAGAAGAGTTTTAGGAAGAAGAGCAAGAGCAAGGCATGGGAGAGATTCCAAGAGTAGCTTTGAAGGAGTTGGGAATTCCCGGTGCTTATAGGTTTGAGAGTGGCATTGCTCCACCTACAACACCGGCGAACGATTTTGAGATAAGACCGGCCATGATCACTTTGATAGAATGGAGGCAATTTAGTGGAGCCAAGAGTGAGAGCCCGTTGAATCACCTAAAGGAATTTGAGAAGTATTGTAATACCATTAAGGTGAACGACATTTCTCAAGAGTTCATTCGGCTAAAGTTGTTTCCCTTTTCTCTTTTTGGTCGTGCTTTGGAGTGGTTGGATAAAGAGGTTAAGCCAAATTCGCTTAGAACATGGGATGATGTCACTAGAGCTTTCTTGTCTCGCTTTTACCCTCAAAAGAAGACGGCGGAGGCTAGGGCATTGATCCAAGGATTTAAGCAAAAACCTAATGAGAATCTCTATGAAGCATGAGAGAGATACAAGGAGTACCAAAGAGAGTGTCCACATCATGGGATTCCTACCTATCAAGTGATACAAATTTCCTATGGAGGTTTGAGTGCTCAAGGCAAGTCATGCCTAGATGGAGGAGCCGGTGGTCCTATATTGAATAGGACGGAAGAAGAGGTAGTTGACATAATTGAGGATGTTGTGACATACTATTGAGATTGGCAAGAAGGAGAGAGAGAGTCTACGAGTAAGAGTGGCTCAACAGTTTATTCCGTGGATCATCTCAACGCAATTAACAACTTGTCATCCCAAATTTCAAATCTAGAGAAAGAGATGACATTGATCAAAGCGAAGCTTGAGAGTGATTCTTCGAATTCTTTGAGTCTTCTCTCCCAACCCAAAGGGAGAGGTACAATTTCTAACTCTTCTCCTTCTACTTCCAATAATATGCCAAGTGGATGTCTATGTTGTGATTCTTGTGGATCTTATAATCGTGTTCTTCCATGTGTTCACAAGCTTTTGTTGATGGATGTGATGATGTTGAAAACAATGAATGTGAACATGTGAACTTTGTGTCTAATGCTAATGGTTGTCAAACGTTTGATGGACCTAAGAATTTTGGCAATAGGAATTCTCACCCTCAAGGTGGTTTCGATAGTTATAACAATGAAGGCTATAGGAACCAAGGAAACCAAGGTTTCCGAGGGAACTATAACAACCAAGGTTATAGTAATCAAAACTCAAGCTGTTTAGGGTAATTACCCCAAAAACTTGGCCCAATCTCATAGCGACACGTGGCCCAATAAGAAGGCGACACATGTCCCTATGAGAGGGCAACACGTGTCCTCCTGATAGGGTGACACGTGTCAGCTACCCTAAGCATATATTGGAACATCAGCAAGAGAAAAGGCCTTTATTACATCAGGCCCAAATCCCGAGAAAAACCCTTCAAAGCCGCAAAACGGCGCCCCCCTATGACACGTGGCGGTCTCTGATTGCGCAGCCAATCATGTCACGGAATTCTAGGGTACAAACCCTAGAGGGGCACATGTTCCCACCCCTATAAATACCCCAATCATTTATGATGGGAGGGGTGGATTGTGACATAACATTAAAAGAGCACTAAAAGAGATCCAACTTCTCTCTACTTTCTCTCTCTAGCTTTTTCGATTATCGACCTCTAACTTGATCGTCGAAGGCGAATATTCCAATAAAGGAATATTCGTTGTTTTGCAGGTGTCCGCGTCTCGTTGCCGGAAGAGCGTGACCAGTATCCAAGGAGTTCACAAAATACCCCGAAACACAAGCCATGGGTATGGAAATCAAGGTCAATCTCAAGGCTTTGGTAACCATTACCATAATGGTGGCAATAGTCAAGGCCGAGGGAATTGGAACAATAACCAAAGTCGGGGAAATTTTCAAAACATCAACCAAAGGGGACCCCCTCCCGGTTTTGCTCCAAAGCCCCAAGCCAATGGTGAAAATTCTTATTCCCAACCATCATCATTTAAGTCAAATTTGGAAGAGTTGATTGATAATCAAACCAAAATCATTAACACCTATATGGCGGTGAGTGGCAAGAAATTTAATGAGATGATGACTCATAACAAAATGCTTGAGACACAAATAACCCAACTTACAAACACTCTTAAGGATTATACTAGTCCTTCCTCTTTGCCTTCTCAAGGAGTGGAACCCAAGAAACCCGTGTATTCCGTCACCACTAGGAGTGGGAGAGTTCTTAATGAGGGTGTTTCTAGGTCCATTGAGGAGGATGAGGAGAGAAGTGTTTTGAGAGAGGAAGATGAGAAGGGTGTGTCCAAAAGTGTTAGTTGTGAGGAGGAGCAAGAGAAAAAGAAGGATGATGAGAAAGAGCGTGAGGAAGTGAGAATACCCGATCTAACATATCCACAAAAGTTCTTGAGGCACAAAATGGATGAGCAATTTGGTAAGTTTCTTGAGATGCTCAAGGAAGTTCATTTTTCTATTCCCTTCACCGATGCTATCCCCCAAATGCCTAGGTACTCTAAGTTCCTCAAGGAGATTCTAGATGGGAAGAGAGAGTGCAATGAGGTTGACTCGGTTGAAGTTGGAAAGTGCTTTAGTGCCCTAATTCATAAGGAGTTGCCCAAAAAGATAGAAGATCCGGGGAATTTCTCTGTTCCATGCAAAATCAAAGAAATGATGTTTGAAAATGCTCTTTGCGATCTTGGTGCTAGTGTAAGTATCATGCCTTATTCGGTTTTCAAGAAACTCAAGCCAGGTGAGCTTCTTCCATCCAATATAACCCTTCAATTGGCTGATCGATCTATTAAGTTTCCTAAGGGGAGAGTTGAGGATGTTCCTCTCAAGATAGGAGAGTTCACTATTCCCATTGATTTTATTGTGCTAGAAATTGAGGAAGATGAACATATTCCTATCATTCTAGGAAGACCTTTCTTAGCCACTTCGGGAGCTTTGATAGATGTGAAAGGAGGCCGCATTACCTTGAGAGTTGGTAAGAAGGAGGAAAGCTTTAAGTTGAAACCAATGCATGAGTCTTTGTCTCTTGTGCAAGGAATTATGTGTGCTAATTCCCCTCGTTCTATTGATAATGTGTGTATGATTGACTCTTCAACTAACGATGTTCTTGAGAATTTTGATGATGTTCTTTCAAGTTTTGATAGCATGAAGGTTAGTGAAGAGAAAATGATGATTCCCAAGCTTGTAGACGAGGAGGAAGTTGAGATTCCTATTTCGTTTGAGCTCTTTACTCAAGATGAAGGGGATGTTTCTATGATTATGGATGTTGAGCATCCATCTACATTGAGCAACAAGCCAAAGAAGAAGGCTCGTGATCCTAAGAAGTTGAGAAAGATAAAGAAGTTAAGAAAAGAAAAATTCGCAATTGAGAAGTCTTTGAAGGAAGTTTCGCCAAGCAACAATGAAAGGTTGCTAAAGATTGAAGAGGATTTTGCTCTTTTCGCTACCTTGAAGAAGGTGGTGTTCTTTGACCCTCCGTGATTTGGAGGAAGGGTCGAGCTTAGGACCTTAAGCAAGCGCTTCCCGAGAGGAAACCCGAAGTTTCTAACTTTTCTTTTTTATTTTGAATTTTTCTTATTTTTCCCTCTTTTATTTCCTTTTCTTTTCTTTTACTTTTCTACTTGATTGGATTTGTAGGATGTATTTTCGGGATTGGATTTCACCAAGTGAGCATGAAGAATGAGAAGGTGTTTTGCGGTATTTGACATGATTATGTTCGATTTTATCGAAATTTGAGTTAAAAGGGGAAAAAATTTTAGTGAAGTAAGTTAGGGATTTTATGTTTTAAAGTTGAAGGAAGTTTGTGCTTGGTGGGTTCTTATGGTGGGTTCAAGAATTTCTAGCTTTAAACTCACTAAAATTAGATTTTGCTACTGCCTATGTTGGTGTTTATCACCATCATAATTCATGTACCCACCATAGAACGCATTAAGAACTTAGAAAATTAAAAAAAAAAAAGAGAAGAAGAGGTGGCTTCCAGGTGCGGGCGCGCACGCACCCAGTGCGGCTGCGCATCATGCTGGTGCGGGCGCACTAGCCCAGCTGTAGCCCCCTTTCTCCTTTTCCTTTCCTTCCTTCTTTCTTTTCCTCATTTCCCCTTACTTCCTTTTACTTGCATCGACCCCCATCACCCTCATCCCCCATAACCACCCTCAAACACTACTAAAATTCGGCCGTTTTGCGATCGTTTTTCTACGACCGTCATGGAAACGGTCGCAAAATATGATATTTGTGACCGTTTTTTACACGGTCGCAAATTTGCGACCGTTTTTGGGTTATAAAATGGTCGCAAAGGTATTTAAATATATTTTAAAAATAAAATACATATAAAAAATAATTCAAAATTAAATTAATTTGGTTGCGACCGTTAGTAGTGGTCGCAAAATGTGACAATGCGCAAAATTACGACCGCTAATGCCGGTCGCAAAAGTGTTTTTTATTTATTTTAAAAAAAAAGGTATAAAAGAGCTCCACTCTTAACCCTAATCTATTGATAGCCGCTCAACCTCACAATCTCACGTTCCTCCTCTTTCTTCTCTCTCATTTCTCTTTCTACTTTTTCCTTTCTCACAATCTCAAGTTCCTCCTCCTTCTCTTTCTTTCCTCCTTCTCTTTCCTTACTCCTTCCTCTTTCATCCATCTCACGACACTCCTTTTTTCTCTCTTTTTTTTTCCTTCATTCTTTTCAGATCTTGAGTTTTGGTGTTATGGAAAAGGGTTTATCTTCAACAAACAAGTTATGGAAAAGGTTTTATCTTCAACAAACAACTTATGGGTTTCATGCTCAAATTCGCCCATAAAAATTCCAGATCTGGAGTTTTGATAGTCGAATTTGACCATGTAAACCCAAAGAGGAAGAAATATTGGGAAAGGTATGTTGGTTTTTCTGAAATTTTTGTTTGTTTTTGTTTATTTTCTATTTTGTGGTTTTGTTTCGTTTTTAATCGATTTTTGTAATTTTTGTTGTAGTTTGTATTCGAATTTCTTTGATTTGGGTTTGATTCTGATTTTTTGTTAATTTTGTTCGAATTTTCATGAATTTTGTACATATATTATTCGAATTTCTTTGATTTGGGTTTGATTATATTTTTTGTTAATTTTGTTCGATTTTCATGAATTTTGTTCATATATTGTTCGAATTTCGTTGATATTTTGTTTGATTTTCAATTTCATTCATGTTCGAATTTTGTTGATTTTGAGTTTGATTTTAGTTTTCGTATACTTTGTAAATTTTTTCATATTTTGTTGATTTTTTTTCGTTAATTTTGTTTGCTTATCATTAAATTTTTGGAGTTTGATAATTCTGTGGCGTTTGGTGGTGGTGGAGTTAGTTTGGGTGGGTGGGAATGGTGGTGGGGCTGTGTGAAAAGTACAGGCATGGGGCTATTTTTTTTTGTTTTTTTAATACATTTAGCGACCGCCTAAAGCCGTCGCTAAATTCAATATTTGCGACCGGCAGATACGGCAGTCACAATTCTGAACATTTGCGACCGTTTTTTATTTGGTCGTTGAAAATAATAAAAACGGTCGCAATAAATCTGCGACCGCTTACCGGTCGCAATAAATCTGCGACCGCTTACCGGTCGCAAAAATCATTTTTGCGACTAAGTGAATAACGACTTACCTATTACGACCGTCAACGGTCGCAATTCGTTTTAGCGATCGTTTTTGCTATTATCTGCGACCGTCTCTGATGGTCGCAATTTGGCCGAATTTTAGTAGTGAAACCCTCCTCTTCATCATCAATTTTCATCAATTTTCCACAAATCTTCACTCCAAATTCATCAAAATCATCTACATTTTCATCTAAATCATCAAAAACATACTCTTTCACCAAATTAAACCCTTAATCTCTCTCCTCCATGTTTGGGAAAAATTTGGGGTTTTTGAATTTGCTTGAAATTGGTGGCTCAAATTGGTTCAATCTTGCTTCATATATGGTATAATCATCTTCTCTAGCTTCAATTTGTTTAATTATATCATATATATGCATGTCTTGAATTTTTCATGAGCATGAATAGTAGTAGTATGGGTTTTGTTGATTTTGATGATTGATTTTGATTTTAGGATGATTATTTGAGTTGTTTGTTGCTTGATTTCACCTTACATTGTGTTGTTTGTTAATTTTGTAGCAATTTTGAGCAATTTGGTTGAATATTGTGGAATTTGAAATTTGGTAGTGTTGGTAGTAAGGAGAAATTGTTGTTTTTGGTGGTGTTCTTGAATATTGGGTTGAATGTGGAGAATTTCTTGATTGTTTAGTGTTGTGTGGTTATTTGGATTGAATTTCAGTATTGGTGGAAGTTGTATTTCTTGGATTGGTGAATCTTGTGGATTGGTGTTGGTATTCTTGTGATTGTTTTTGGTGATCAAAGCTTGCTTCAACATGTCAAACCTAATCAAAAAGTTTACCAAGAAACGAAAAAACCAACATTTCCATCGAAGAGCCTACCCCTAGCACTTCTACCTCACAAAAACGACCACCCACTCCACTTCCAAAAAGAAAAATCCTCGATCCAAAACAAAAGACCCGCTACCACAAACTAAAAGACCAACGATCCCTTAAACCCACAAGGCATTATTTCCAGCATGACATGACAAAGTTGGGAATTGACGAAGATGTAAGGGAGTTGTTGTTGAATCTAAGAATGGGTTCCTTCATTGCCGACGCCTACCGCACCTACCAGGAGCCTACATTGGAATTTATGGCTACGGTTGAACTTGTGCCCGTAGAAGGGCAATATAGGGTGCAATTCCAGATTTTCAACGAATTCTTTGACCACTCCTTGGAAGAATTCAATGTTGCTCTAGACTTTGATCCACATGGGGACATTTTGGATCTAGAGCCCTACATCTTGCCGGAGTATGATCAAGATCAATGGTGGGAAGATATCTCCGGGTTTGGTGAGTTCATCACCAAAGATGCCAAGATTAGTAGTGTGTACCAACCTTGTCTTCGGGTGGTACACCATCTTTTGGGATATGCGGTGTTCCCTAAGCAAGATTTGGGGAAAATGAGCAAGCTAGAGCTCAAGATTCTTTTGTTGGCCACACATGGAGATTATCGTGGCCGGTTGAACTAGGGATATGTCTTCGCCACATATTGTGTTGCCTTGAGAAACCGGAGCACCAGGGAGATACTATGTGAGGGTATGGTCACTAGGCTTTTCACGCACCTCAACCTTGATCACTATTTGCCTTATTGCAAGGCGGTTGGAGATGCCTCCTCTTGATACCTCGACATGAGACAATTGGGGCAAGTTCAGTTTATCTCCAAACAATATGAAGAGGGGAGGTATGAGTGGCTACGGGACAACAAGCATTGGTGCTTTCTTCCCAACCCTTCCTTGACTTCTCTCCACCGGATTGACACCGCCAATGCGGGCATGTTCCCAAGAGCTACCGACGACCCTATTTTGACTCTGACGAGGAGGAGGAAGAAGAAGAAGAAGAAGAAGAACAAAATCAACAACAACAACATCAACTTCAACAACAAAAACAACAAGTTCCACAACAACAGCAACAACAAGGGCAACAATCTTCCTTTGCTAATGCCGATTTGGGGGCACTTAGCAACCAAATGAGCGGATTGCAAATCCGCTTGGAGGGGATGTACGACCAAGACTTCGAGGCCATCTACATCCAAATGAGAGGTATATCCGAGATGCAACAAGGTATGTTTATACAACAACAACAATTGTATGATGCGGAAGTTAACCGCGGGAACATTGTTCCCCCGGTTAACTATCCTTACTTTCCGCCCCAACAAGGTCCTCTACCTTCGTATGTGCATCCGTATAGGCAAGGGCCTCTAGAGCCCGATTCCGAGCGTCGATCCTACCCGGACGAGCAAGGTAACTATGATTACCGTGCTCCTGGTGGGTGTGACTATAGGGGTGATCCTAACTACCCCTATGTACACCCTAACCATCCACTCGAGCTTGCTTTTCCCGAGAACTTCACTCCTCTTGCCCCTTGGCAACAAGATAACTTCAAGGGGCATTATGGGTGGCCTGAGGGTTCACCGGAGGTTGGGCTCCACATTCACCCCCAACCTTCAATGACCACATGGGCAACAATGACCCCAATTGGGCTAGGCCGAGTGGTAGTGGTGGTGGTGATCATTAGTTCCCTCGCTTTTTGTGCTTTTTGCCTCCATCCCTTATGTTTTATGTACTTGTTTTATATTGTTGGGATGTTGAGATGTTCATTATTTAGCTTGGGGGAACTTCTTTTATGACTCGGTTGCCAATACTTGTTGTTGTTGCATGCCTTGTTTGCTTGTATGATTTTTATTGCCTCTTGTTTGATTGGTTTTCTTTTCTTGGTCTCTTGTCCTCTTGTTGCTTGATTGCTAGCCCTGTGTGCTTGATTTGCCGTTGTTGTGATGCTTTGATTATGATGATGTTGTTGTGCTCTCACTCCCTTGAATCCAAATCCCTAAAATCCAAAACCCTTTGATCCAAATCCCATGAATCCAAATCTTGTAGTTTAGTTTCTTTAGTTAGATATTTGTTTAGTTGTTTTCTTAGTTTTTCTTTCCTTTATTTCTTTTATTCTTAGTTAGTTTAGTTCTAACTTTACTTAGTTGTTTATAGTCTTTGTTAGCTTAGTTTACTTTTATTTTGCAGCTTCTTTCTTTTGTTTTGAAGTTACTAACCATTTTCTTTGTTTATAGCTTCTTTTATTTTTTTTTCTTTTCTCACATGGCTTTTTGATGATGCTTATGATCTTGGAATGCAATGAAGGTGGTTCTTTCTATCTCTTTTGTTTATTATGCTAAGCATGGATAGCCCGGTGAGATCTTTCTAATTTTTCTTTTTATTTTCTTTGGTTGCATAGATTAGGATTAGTTTAGGGAAGTTGAATGGTTCAAGGATGATTGCTTGTTAACACGTAACGTGTTTGGGATCGATGACAATGTTGACTTGTTTGTCGATTGGGATATATGTGTTTAAATTGCTTTCTAGTTCTTTTCTCATTTTTCACCTTTTCCTTTTAATCTATGACTTTCCTTTTCTTTTCTTTTCTTTTCTTTTTCTTTTTCTTTTTCTTTTTCTTTCCTTTTTTTTTTCTTTTTTTTATTTTTCCTTTGTTCTTATTTTGGTTTGTGGTTTGATTTTGAGGGTTATTTTTCCTTTTTGTTTTCCTTATGAGTTGGACTTTGTACATTGGACTTTGTCTTTTGCATAACTTTCTTCCTAGGTTGTAAAGGTATGCACGGTTTGAGACTATGTTTGGTTGACTCTAGGGTAGGTGTATGCTAGGGTAGTTGGTTTGAACTAGGAGGATCATGAAGCCGGATTCTACTTGTTTGTGGCATGCTTGGTAGTTGCTCCCTATAGTCGATTTGGCACAACAAGTGAGTTTTTGCTACATCCGTGTGAGGTTCATCGTTTTTCAAGCCTTCAACCTATTTTGTATGAGTGGCGTGGATCCTTGACTTTGGAAACCTAATCTATAAAGCTTGATGTATATTTCTTAAACCTGAGATCGAGCTATCTAGGGAGGACAAAGGCACCTTTTTCGGGGTGGTATTTTTTTCTATTTTTAGGATAGTTTGCTTCATATTTGTTTTTGGGTTTACATTTGCCTTCTTGCAACCATTTGAGCCTATTTCCTTCTTTTTCAAGCCACACTTTAGATCTTTGGCCTTTTGTTTCATTTTCTTTCTTTTCTCATTTTTGTGAAGCAATTGATCATTCTTGAAGAGTTGTGGTGATATAGTTGAGATATATGGTTCCATTGATGCAAGATTGTGATTTTGATCTACTTTGTGAATAATGGCAAATGTATATGAGTAAAAGCCGTCCTACATTATAAAAGGCATGGAAAAATAAGTGCAATATTGAAAGTGCCGTCCGAATTCAGAAAAAGGCAAGGACAAAACATGTTAAATATTAAAAAAAAAACCATAAAAATTGAAAAAGTGAAAATTCAAAAATATTTTGATGTATTCTTTTCTCCTTCTACGCATTGAGGACAATGCTTCATTTAAGCTTGGGGGAGAAGCGTTTACGCTTTTTGTATATATTTCTTGTGAGTATAGCTTTGAATAAGCTAGGGGGTGTTGTTTTTGTTTGGTGACTTCTTGATCGTGTTGTTAAGGATTGATCACCCTTTTGCTTCACTTTTTAGGAAAACCGCCAAATTTTAAATTTTAGCCTACCTTCACCCTTTATGCCTTACGTTACCACCTTGGGGAAGGACCTTTCGACCTAGAAAGTTGAGTCATTATTCGGGGGAGGGAATCATGGGTCATTGCCTAAGGAAAGGGGATGCATAGTCAAGATTGTCGAGTAGCCTAAATAAATCTCTTTTTCCGGTTCCTTCGAGGAATCACTGGGATGCTCACTAAGGGGAGATTTGAGACTAGTGGGGAGAACGCGGTAAGATCGTTAGGGATGAACGTGGATTGTGATGTCTAGTTCCTATGCCTAGCATACCCTATGTTTCAATCAACCTTAGATATTTTGAAAAGTGCATACCATGACTACTTGAGAAAGATTTTCATTCATTTACGTTGTTGTCTCTTTGTAAGTCCATTTTGCAAAGTTTTTGTTTCTTTTTTTCCTTTTCTTTTCTTTTTATGGTTTTGCCTCTTTAATGTTGGTGGAGAGTTGTGGGTAAACTTTTAGGATACCCTTACGAGACTTCACTCGTCCTCATAAGCGACTTTGGGGTTTAAAGGGCTTGTTGTAGCTAAAAACAACCGTGATTCCTACGACAGTGAGTCTTAGTGTATATTCCCGTCTTGAGTTTTTCTTTTTCTTTTTGAATAAGTTTTTCATCCTTATTCTTTCTTGCTTTGTTTTGCTCGAGGACGAGCAAAAGTTTAGCTTGGGGGAATTTGATGAGTGTCATTTATGGCACTCATTTGATCTCTTTTAGGATGATTTTCATTCTATTTTATAGCTCTTTTCCTTAGTTTTTCTTAATTTTGTTCTTTATTTCGTTAGTTTGTGCTTTTCGTAGTTAGTTTCCTTGTTTTGTGCATTTCTTTGTTTATTTGTTCTTTTTCCCTTTTATTTGTTTGTTTTCGTTTGTTTTTAGGTTATGATCGTGTTTCCAAAGATTCCCGAGCCTTCCTCTTACATTTATCATCAAATTGGATGCCTCATGTTCGCCTTTTGGAGCTTCAAGTTTAAAGGAACGCAAGGAGCAAGTCAAGAGATCGGTGCACGTATGCGGTGGGGGCATCATCTTTGCCACAAACCCACCAAAATATCCATTTCAAGAATGCCTACCTTAGTGTTCGTCATCATCACCAAGACGAGCGCATGAGGTTGAGCTAGGACGAAGAAGGGGAGATGAGTGCTGCTGCCAGGTGCGGGCGCGCACGAGCAGGGTGCGGCCGCGCACCTGGTTGGTGCGACCGCACCTGCCTGGGTCCCTATTTCCGTACCCTTTTTCGTGCGCCCGCACCTCCTGGGGCCTCTTTTTGGACAATCTAACCAACTCTTCTTTTGTATATATCCTATATATAGTATTTTCTTCTATTTTTAGAGAGAGAATCAATTGAGAAATAATTTGAGAACTTTTGAGATCATATTTTAGAGAGAGAAACTCTAGGTTTTTAGAGAGAGAAATTCATGGTTAATTGTTGATGATTCAAGATTTCTTCATTTCCATTTGAACTTTGATCAAGTATTGTAGCGATTACTCTTCTTTGATTCAATCTATAGTTTGATTTTAGTTGATGTCATTTGTTTTCATATGCTTGGTTAATTGTTTTAATTTGATTGATATTTGATTGATTTTTGTATTGATTTTAGATTGCTTAATATGATTATGATAAGTGTGTTGATTAGTTTTGTAATCTTAATTACCATGATTAGTGAGTAGATTACTTGCTAGGGCAATGGTGAAGCATGTATGAGTAATGGATTAGTGCTAATTGGGGATAATTGATGGAGTTGATAGTGTGATTAAATTTGGTTGATGATCATGTGCATGTGTGTGATTGATTGAAGATTGGCCAACTTTGATTGTGGCACTAGATTGCATTGTAAGTTCACATTTATATGGACCATTGATTTGTGGCTTGCATTTACACGATTGAGGTGTCTTGTGTTGTTTCCTAGCTAGAGTTTATCGTAGTTGACGCTAGTTAGATCTCTAGGAGAATAGCTTGATATGCTCTATTGGTTGCATGATTGATCTTCCCTTACATAGTTTGACTTAGCCAGTTAGACCTCCCAATTAGTCAATTCCATTATGAATGCATGTGGATCCTAGCCCTAGTGCTTATTACATTTGATTTCTTAAAGTTTATTTGCCGCGTTTGTCCTAGTTTAGAATTCACAACCCTACTTATAGACTTCGGAATAGCTTGACTATAGACGATAGATAATAGCCCACCATTCCTTTGGGTTCAATCCTTGACTTACCATATACTAGTATAGGGTTGGTTAAGTGTTTATAAATTTTGTTTGACCTTGGGAAGGGGTTGGCCCCAACGACCTAGCTTCGACCCTCGTCACTAGAAGAGGAACCTGTAGTCCATATCCTGAGTGGATTGATAGGATGTATCCATTCCCAAGAGGATTCAAAGTTCCTGAATTTTCCCCTCTTTTTTCTAGAGATAATATTATATCTGCTGACACTTGGTTGGATTCAATTGCTAGTGTAGAGAGGCGGCATATAACGAATTTCTTAAGCTTAGATAGTTTTCCAGTTCTCATACTAGTACTGTACTATCTTGGATCACTCACTTACCACCTAATTCAATTCAAAGTTAGCAAGATATGCAAACTTTTTTTCTTCGCCATTTCACTAGAGTTGAGGCAGAGGTCACTATAGGTGATTTGTCCAAGATAGTGCAGGAAAAAGGGGAATTTGTAGAAGATTACATTCACAAATTTAAGAATTCTAAGATTAGATGTCACTTATATATACTCGAATAAGAGTTTGTGCCTATTGTCCAAAAGGGTTTATCCTTTCCTTTTTGGAAAAAGTTCAAAGGACAATACTTCCTTGATTTCGTTGCATTGTCTAGCGCTATGAAGGCTTAATAAAGGTGATTAGAAGAAGAATCTAGGTCTAAACATAAGAATTATGGTAGCATGACTGAAGAATGTGATCAGGAAGATGATATGTATGAAGCAGCGATAGCTGAGTTTACACAGGGTCCTTAGTTTAAGTGTCCACCTCTAACTACTAGAAGTTTACTTATAAGAAAGATTTAAATTTTGATCAAAAGAGGAAATATACCATTGACTTGAAATCTTTGATTGGCTTTTAAGTCATAAAAAGATTAAGTTATCAGGGAGACATAAGACTAGAAGTCCTAATAAGGTTAAGGAAAGAATTATGGTAAATGCCATGATGCTTTTACTCATAAAACTAGCGATTGCATAATATTTAGAAATAAGATTCAAGATGAAATAGATAAAAAGCACATAAATTTCCCTCTTGTAGGGTCTAAAGTCTATGAAATGAATTGTTTTATGGTAAGTGCTAACATGGATTTTATGTAGGATAACATACAAAAACTGAAAGAAAATATAGTTGCAGTCAGATTGTATAAAAGGTTGGCCAAAGAAGGAGTAATTGTGTTACCACAATGCTAGGATGATGACTATGAAGACATGATGATATGCAGATGGAACTTTAGTTTTGTTTTTGCTACCAATATAATGAGTGTTTGGCTTTCAAGGGGTTTTTGAACAAGAAGATTAAAATAAATGCAGTATGAATTAAATTGCCAGGAATTCAAATTTTGATGAATTTGAAAGTGTAAAGTCCTTGGTTTAAAAGGGCCTTAGGCAACGAGACAATGAGTTCCCTAATAACACGCCATCCCCTTACTATATGCTCTGGTCATATTGACACTATATGGTCTGGGTTTGAACCAAATCACTAGTGGGTGAAGCCTATTACAGGTAGAAATGGCTCAGGTCAAAACCAGAGCATAAAGTGACTTAAGGCTCTAGTTCAAACTTTGAACAAGAGCATAAAACCTCTTTATGACCTGGTTCAGGGCTAAAAAACCGGAGCATTAAGTGGTTATGTGCCCAGTGTTTTTGCCTAAATCGGAGCATATAGTGTTCCAAATTAATATATTTTTTTTTCCCAAAACAATGTTAAGATTGAAACATAAACAAAAGTACCAATACTATTCCTATTTGATAAACAGAATAGTTGCATTGTATAGATCAAACAAATAAAAATAGTAACTAATCTCAAATTTACAATTCCTATCTACAAAATTATTTTCCTACTACCAACAAAAATATTCATATATATTATCCAACATTCACTAAATGCATTACTACCTGATATGTACGTCACATAATCTTTGCTATAAAATATCTTATTTTCCATAAATAACCGTATTAAATAACCAAATCATATACTCGATATGTATGCAATCCTTTTTTGTATAATGTTAAGTTGTCTTAAGCACCATTTAGACCAAACATTCTAGCATCTAACATACTATTAACGCCGCTTTTTGTAATTAGAGATTTATATTTTTTGGAACACTTTTCAAAATATATAATACCTCCGTTTTTATTTAGTTGACACGTTTTGACTTTAGCACTATTCACACACCTCCCTTTGACCGTGTTTTGTGCTTTATACGTAATGAAAAATATAGTCATGTGGGATCTTGTTAGATTCGTCATGTTATACACTTTCAAAATATCAACTTTTCATAATTTTTGCTTATCGATAATTACAAATATTAATGATTGAATAAGTGCATTGGCAAACGTGACTAAAGAAACGTGTCAACTAAAAAGAAACGGAGGAAGTATTTCTATAATGATTAGTAATTATTAAATAAAAAGATGTTAACATTGTCTTAATAATGATCAGTAACTATCAAACAACATAAAATATTATGATCATACATATATGATAGCGTTATGAGAAAGAGAATTATATTCCATGAATTAATAATATTAATAAATATTATAATAGGCTTACAAAGATTTATATGAAAATCGTACATATAGTAAAAAATTACAAAAAATATGTCAAATAAAGATTAATAATATGATATCTTAACATACTAAAGATAATAAGATATGATATTAACAATGATACCAAGAAACATATGATATCTTTTTTGATATTTTTATCTTTATATACTAAATATAACAAGATATGATATTATTAACAATGATATCAAGATGTGCATGATATCTTTTTTGATATCTTAATATACTAAAGATAACAAGATATGGTATCAATAAAACAGCGTTATGAGAAAGAGAATTATATTTAATTTCATGAATTAATAATAGTAATAAAATATTTTAATAGGCTCACAAATATTTATATGAAAATCGTAAGGATACTAAAGGATTGTAAAGGAAAAAAAATAAAATAAACAAATCAAGATAAATAACATGACATCTTAATATACCAAAGATGACAAAGTATGATATCAACACTGATACCAAGAAATATATGAGATCTTTATTTTTTGATATCTTTATATACTAAAGATAAAAAGATGTGATAACAACGATAATACCAAGAAGTATATGGTATTCTTTTTGATATCTTAATTTACTAAAGATAACAAGATATGATATCAACAATGATACCAAGAAATATATGATATGATTTTTGATATCTTAATATGTTAAAGATAATAAGATATGACATCAACAATGATACCAAGGAATATATAGTATATGATATTTTTTTTGATATCTTAATATACTAAAGATATTATATCAACAATGATACCAAGAAATATATTATATCTCTAATATTAATATATATAGGACACACATGAATAAAAAAATCATACTCATTTGTTTGTAAACATAAACCTTCTAAAAACCAGCCTCCAAAACTTCACCATAGTACTTAAAATGACTATCCAAATTGAGAACGTTAAGCACCTTCAAGTAGTAGTGGTAATAGTTCCACTACCAGCTCAAGGCCATCTAAACCAACTCCTCCACCTCTCCAACCTTATAACCTCCTATGGAATCCCAGTCCATTATGCTGGTTCCACCTCACACAATCGACAAGCAAAGCTCCGACTCCATGGGTGGAACTCGGAAACCTTAACAAAAATTCATTTCAACGATTTCGAACTCCCTCCTTTTGACTCACCTCCTCCAAAAATCGATGACCCTTTCCCACATCACGTGCAACCCCTTTTGGAGGCTGTGATGCATCTTCGACAACCCATGTTTCAACTTATGGAACAACTCTCAATGAAGTATAACAGAGTTGTAATCATTTATGACAATACGATGAGCTATATTGTCCAAGATATTAAGCTCATTCCTAATGGTGAAGCGTATGCCTTCCTTCCCATTTGTGCTTTTACCTATTTTGCTATGCTGTGGGAAAGCATGCCCGAGGAAGCTAAACCCTTTCAGGTAGATCCAAATTATATTCCGGATTGTATTCCTTCTGAAGAGGGTTGCACTCCTAAAAAGATGTTAGAATTTCTTGAGAATTTCAATAAATCATCGGGGTTCGAAGTAGGGTGGCTCTACAACAGCTCAAGAGTAATAGACGGAAAATATGTCGAATTGTTGGGGAAGATGATATCCTCAAAAAAGGGCAATGATGTTAAGAATTTTGCATTAGGACCATTAAATCCAGTTAATATTCAAAGCACTAGCAAAAATAGACATCAATCCCTTGAATGGCTAGATGAACAAGAGAAGGATTCAGTTTTATACGTGTCTTTTGGGACGATGACATCACTGACAAATGATCAAATTGAAGAGTTGGCATTGGGGTTGGAAAGATGTGGTGAGAAATTTGTTTGGGTGCTTCGACAGGCAGATCCAAATGATGTTTTTGCAGAAGCACAAAAAGTGAAAATGCTTCAACTTCCTGATAATTTTGAGCAAAGAGTGAAAGATAGAGGTATAGTAGTAAAAGATTGGGCGCCTCAGCTTGAAATATTGGCTCATCCATCAGTAGGAGGGTTCATGAGTCATTGTGGTTGAAAATCATGTATAGAAAGTATTACTATGGGTGTGCCAATCGCAGCGTGCCCTATGCATTCTGATCAACCAAAGAACGCGTTTTATATTAGTAATGTGCTCAAAATTGGTGTAATAGTGCGAGATTGGGAGCTCCGTGGAGAGATTGTAAAGTCAATTACAATTGAGCATGCTGTAAATAGAACTGTTCAACGGGCCGGACCCGGGCTGGACAGGGCCTTAGTTAAATGGGCCGGGCTGGGCTAGGGTCAAGGCTGATTTGAAATGGGCCGGTTTGGGTCTTGGATTATTGGGCCAGGGCTTTTAATGGGCCCTCTGTCCATTGAACAGCTCTAGTGACATGTAACTTGAGAAAGTGAAAATTAGTTTATAGTGACCCCAAAGAAATGTACAAAGTCAGCAGTGGAAATTCCTCGGTATAATCTTGCAAGTTTTGATAATCATAGGGAAATTCAAGAATAAATTGAGATCTTACAAAAACTAGATTGTTGAATTAACACGATGAATGTTCATAATTGAAAGAGCCAAAGAGGAGAGAGAAAGTATCTTTAAAGAGTTTGGGCAACCGATTGAAGACGATAATCGGCAATGGTTAAGCGACGGCAGTAAAAATTAACTTAGGAAGAGGGGGAAATTTGGAGAATATTTTTAGGGTTTATAATTTGGGGGAAATTTTCTTGCATTTTCAGATGAAGTGAAGTCACGTACAAGGTACAAAGGAGGAAATTTCTTTGGAAATTTGTTTTTGATTTTAATACTAGTAATTATAGACCCTATAAGAGTAAAAAAAAAATAGACCCTATAAGAGTCCAGCCAAAAAATTATAAACCCTATAAGAGCCCAGCCCAGCCCTGCAAGGATCCATGGTTAGCTGACCCTATAAGGACCCGGCCTGTTTAATTATTGGACGGGCCTGGCCCGCTTATAATTGGGCTGGGTCAGGGCTTTTGATGGACCCTCTGTCCATTGAACAGCTCTAGCTGTAAAGACATTAATGGCATCACAAGAAGGAAAGGAAATGAAGAATAGGGCTAAAGAATTGGGTGAAGCTGTGAGAGGAACAATTACTAAATGTGGTGTTTCTAGTTTAGAAAGGGATGCTTTTATAGCTCATATCACTAGATAAAATATTGTTATTTAATCAAATTTGATTCATTTTGTATGATAACATTTGAATAATTGTCGAGTTTGCATTATGGTTAGCAGTTTCGAGTACAAAGTAACCATAAATGCTTCTACTAGTACATCTAGTTGTTAAAAAGATTTTCGCTTGATTTCATGAATTCCAAATCTTAATTAATCAATTTTAGAGTTGAAAAATAAAATGTCACTTTTATTTGTAAGGTTGGTTGATTTCAAATCGGGGTAATATCAATTTAAATTATAAATTACTTACTGTATTTTAAAAATTACTTATATATAATCATTAAAGTGTGCGTGCATGAGTTCATCTTGATTTATTCTAATACTAACTACCCATATGTTTGTTTTTTTTCATTTATTAAGATGACTTTTAAATAAGACCGTCCTGGAGTATAGATTACAATTTGGATCAGATTTAGGACCTAAATTGGACTTGACTGAAGGAATTGTTATGTTTGATTTTGTATAATATATGATGCTCATATTTAGAATTTTTGTGTTTGTAGATGATTTATTTTTTATTATTACTAGTTGTAACGCGCGCGGTTCCCCAAGTTATATCGGTATTGCTTTGAAGATGATAGGTTGGAAAGTTTGTTTTTGTTGGGGCAGTGAAGATACTATGTGTACTATGGCTTTTACTTGTGGTGTGTATCATATACATAGAAGGTAAGAAACAAAGTTGTAAAAAAAGTTCAAACAAATGAGGTAATTATGATAATTATTTGGAAGGTTGTTGGAGAGAATTGTATAGCAATCTTGAAAATGTAGGTGACTTGAACTTGGATGATACTAATTATGCAGAAGCTAGTTTGTTTGGTGCTTTGATATTTTAGCTTAAGTAAATGGTTGGAATTTATGAAAATCTTGGACTATTTATAATGCAGTAGAGTTATGTGCATGTTGAGCTTTGAAGCTTAATGATTTTGTAAACAAAGCAGTTAACCACCTCTTTTGTCAAAACACGTATAAAGTTTACAAAGAAAATCTTATATAAGAAGGTTTAAAAATTTAAAGCATTAGCTTCCTAGAGCATAAACCTGGTATATGAAGGATGGTACATCAGTACATTTTTATTGAAAGGGTGAAAGACGGATTGAGAAAGTGTGAGGTGGAAACTTATTCCAAATTTGCTAATTCAGGATCACAATGAGGATTTCTGTCATCACAAATTGGAAAAGGTATCAGCAAAAATTGTTAGGCATAGGTTAATAATGGTTGGTTAGCTGAGTTGATTTCATATCATTAACTCCTTGAGAGCCAAAATAGAATTCGTTTCATATTAGAAGGTAACAAAAACAAAATAGAAAATTCAGGTATGTAAACTTGACAAACTGAGGCTTCACCAACAATATTCTCTTAACTAATGCTGTTAGTTGCAATTTGTAGAGATGCAATTGTATACATTTCTATATTCACCAAAAATAAACCAGTTTGAATCTTATTTTGGACAATGGTGAGACTCATGGGGGATATGGTGTTGGGATATTTTAACCTTAGAGTCATAAGGATAATTTTCTTGGTTTATAGTTGTAGACACCCAAATATGTCTCCCAAAAAACCAAACCTAGTGATGAATACCTCTCACGTCATT
Source organism: Chenopodium album (assembly GCF_948465745.1). Lineage (NCBI taxonomy): Eukaryota > Viridiplantae > Streptophyta > Magnoliopsida > Caryophyllales > Amaranthaceae > Chenopodium > Chenopodium album. The sequence goes on from NC_137856.1 coordinate 12,057,498, forward strand.
TGATTATCAAACGAAGTGAAAGTGTGAAAAGTAATGTAGTTGTTTTTATTAAAATTTCTTCTTTCTGTTTTTGAAAATGTACTCTATTTATGAAAATAGCCGGTCCAATTTTAGTTTGGTCCATGGTATGGGTCCAGTAATAGAGTAGCTAGATGGGGCTTGAAAAGAACTTTCCAGCGATATATTATAAGCCCAATTCCGATGAATAATGAGGAAGTTATGGCTACAATTGGTCCTGGCATAGCTAAAACAAGTGAGGCCCAAAACGTGCGGCCCAAATAAAAATGAACACTTAGTTAAAAAAATATGAACATGAAAAACGAAATGAACATTTAATAACAAAAAATGAACACGTAAAAAAAAAGAACATTTAATACTAAAAAGTTTACATGTTATAAGGAAATGATCATTTATTAAAAATGAATCTGATTATCATATAATCATAAATTTGCTAAACCACAACCATAAAAATGAACATTTAGTTAGAAAAATGAACACATAAAAAAAAAAAGAATATTCAGTAATTAAAAATGAACACGTAAAAAAATGAATATTCAGTAATAAAAAGTGAACATGTAAAAAAAATAAAAAATAAATAAATAAATGAACATTTAGTATATTAGAAATGAACCTTTTGAAGGAGTTATGTCTTCGTCGTGTGCAATTACTAGATATATAATTGGATCAAATTATGGAGATAATTAAGTCCGGACATTTGGGTCGTCGTTTTGCCATAGCTAGAGGTACTTACGATCTTTGGACTAGTAAAATAGGCCAAAGCCCAATTGGACGGATCCTATAAGGTCACACAAAGGGGCTAGATCGAGCATTAGAGGAAGAAGCCCATCATGGGCCTCATCACTCTAGGTGGCCGGCCATATGGGGCTTTGAGAGGCTATCGGGCTTCGTGCCCTAGTCTAATTATAATAAGATTATAAATAGACTAGGTGCCTAGGTTTGCAAAAAAGAAGTTTACTGATCATTTTAGATCAAACCCTAATTAGCAAACACGAAACCAACCCCCTCTCATACTCCATCTCTCACGTCACTCTCCTCCTCCCGGCGCACGGTGGTGTCTCGTGGTGGTGGTGGTTCGTGCGGTGGTTGGTTGTCCGAAAAGGTGGTGATCGTGGTTTTCCTCAATCACTCGACCAATCTAGTATTGGTGGACGGCTCGTTCGAATCTCGTGGACTAAGTAGAGGAGCAACACTTGGGGCTCTATTCTCTCCCTGATTTGCCTGTCGAATAGCTTCGTGGAATTCACGCTTCAAAGGTATGATTATGTGTCTTGTGTGTTATGCATGTGATCCTTGGATTAGGTACTTTATTGAATATGATTCATATATGTTATTTCCGCTGCGTAGTACCTATAAACTCCTACAGTGGTATCAGTTAGCCTCTTGCATTAACGCGCTAGATCATAATAATACGATTATTTGATGTCCACGTTAATTTTATAATCAATTAAGAGGGAGAAATTAATTTAATTATGGTTCGATTATTACGTTTAATGTGATTAAACTTTTGGAATCGATTAATTGTGATTTAATTATGCTCATATAGCCATAAAGAGGACCGAATTATGCCCTAGTATGTTCGAAAATTTCGAAACCCCTAACCCTAATTTCGAAAATTCCAAGCCCTAAAATATGATTTTTATGCTTGATTTTGTTTTAATTCGAATTGTTTTATGTTTCATAATTTTAATTGGATTGATTTATGCATAAAAATGTTTTATGTATGATCATAGATTTAATTTTAAATGTTAGAATTAAATTGGGATTAATTTTATGATGAACCCTAATTTTAAAGTTGAATGTGATTTAATTTTAATCTTATGGACTAATTAATTTAATAAGGATAAATGTTATTTTAATTAAATTGAAAACTATAAAAAAAAAATTTCTTTTAAGGTCTGCAACCGCGGCTGGGTGGCGCAGCCACGGCGGCTGCCGACCAGGTGGCGGTCCAAGAGGGAGGGGAGGGAGGGCGGTGGTCCATGGTGGCTGTGGGCAGCAGCGTGCGACCGTTGCACGGCTGCTGCCGCGGCTGCCAGCTCGGGGATGCTGCTGCCTTGCGCGGCAGTGGCTGCTGCAAGGCTGCCAGCCACCGTGGCTAGCCTCGGCTGGCCACGCACGGTGGCCTGCAGCCCCAGCAGTAGCAGCTGCCACGCTGCTGCTCTTGCGGCAGTGGCTGCTGTCACGGCAGCCAGCCACCGTGGCTAGCTTCGGCTAGCCAACTACGGTGGCCGGCGTTGGTGGTTGCGGTATTTTCTCAAAAAAAAAAAAAATTTATTTCTGTTATAAAAAAAATTATTCCAGGATAATTACGAATTATTTTGGGATAAAATCGGTTTTATTTTGGATAAGTTGAAATATTTTCAAAATATGATCTTTTATTTTAAAAGATAAAATTGGTTTTATTTGGATAAGATCTTTTATTTTAGGATAAAATCAAATATTCAAAAGTTGTTATATTTGATATTATCCATATTTAGTTTGTTATTTTAGTAATTATCCTAAATTAAAGTGGTTAATTATGGATAAGATTGATTAGGATATTCTGAGCATATTCTAAAAGGATAATAATTGATTTAAATAATTAGATTAGGATGTAATTGATTTTAAAATTATTTGATTGGCTAGTAATTAGGATAGAATCTCCTAAATTAGTTAGGATAATCATGGAAGATTAAATATGATTTATCTTTCTAGATTAAAATATGATTTGATTTTATCTCATGACTAAATTAAATATATGATATTTTATGAACCGTCATGCATAATATATGATATTATCTAATTATGATTAAAATATAAGATATTTTAGGAAATGCGTTGACTTTATTATGAACATTCGATGTTGTAGTTTAGACAAGCATGTTGAGTGATTTATTATATGGCACTTTTCTAATATATGATATTATGTTGCTATATATAGACTAGTATGGCCCATAGATTCTTAAATACGATCTGCGTATTGTGATGTATTTTTGTAATCTAAATACGGTCTGCGTACCGTTGAGTATTTTTTATAACTTTTGTTTAATGTAAATAGAATAGTTATTTAAATGGTGTTAGCCCAAAAGAAGCCCATGAAGTGTAGGCCCAAAGGAGCAAGGTGGATGAAGATCCATGATGATTCAAGTGGGAGAATTTTCATTTTTAGTTTTCTTAGGACTAAGGGGCCATACTACGTCATGTTTATTTTATTGCATTAGTAGATTATGCATGTTTAGGTTTATTTATGTTGTTTGATGATGCGCTAGAGTTCACTAAATAATCATAACATAATGAATCTAGATCCCAGTAATATTGATGCAGCTTTTCCAATTGAAAACCCGACGAAAACCTTGATCGTTTATGATGGGTCGGCCTCAGCAGAGCGTCATAATATATCTTGGGGAAGTGGGGGTAGATCACGTTCTACACTTTTAATTGGTTAGATTCAACAAGGTTACCTAAAGATCAGTTTAGAACCTTGAAGCTAAGGGTAATAATTAAACATGTGATGGTTAATTATTCAACCAAGAATTACAAGAGTTGTAATCAGTAAAGAGTTTACTCACCTTGAAAATGTAATGGTTGATGGCAGGGCCTCAGTCCGGTTAATTATTGCACAAATAAAGGATCTTGGAATCATTTTATTCAATAGGGATCATTTAAAATTGAATAAATGCTTTAAAGTTACCAAATGAATGTTTTATGGTACTTTAATCTTATTAAACATAATTATTAAACTTTGCCTTATTTTGACATAAATGGGTAGCCGTAATAACAATGACAGCAACATTTACAACTTGCGACCATTCCTTGAGAAGGATAGGTTGACAGGGGAAAACTTTTCCAACTGGGAAAGAATGCTAAGGCTTGTTCTGAAATCTGAAGGTAAGGAGGATGTCATTGATAACCCATTACCAGGACCTCTGTCAGAAAATCCAACTGCGGCAGAGATCAAGAAGCATAAGGAAGCTCATGATAGAGCTATTCCTATCACTTGCTTAATGATTGCTACCATGGAACCTAGTCTTCAAAAACGTTTTGAGGACCAGGATGCCTACTCAATCATGGAAGAGCTCAAAGTTTTGTTTAAGAAACAAGCTAGAGTTGAAAGGTATGAGCTTCATCGTGAGATTATGGATTGTAGAATGGAGAAGGGTGCCACAGTTCATGATCATGTTTTCAAAATGATCGACCTAATTCAAAGTATGGAGAAACTGGGGTACCCAATAAGTGATGATTTGGCAACAGACATCATTCTCCACTCACTTCCAGAGAGTTTCAACCAGTTTATCATGAACTTTAACATGACTGCGAATGCAAAGACTATGAATCAATTGCATGCAATGCTGGTTAGTGTTGAGAAACAAATCCCTAAGGAACCTAAGAAGGAAGTTCTTATGATTCAAAAGGGAAAGGGGTTCAAGAAGAAGGGGCAAAAGGCTAGTGCCAAGAGCAAGGGCAAACAAGTTGCCAAGGCTCCTGAAAAGCCTAAGGCGAATCCAAAACCCAAGGTTGCAAGTGAGAGTGAATGCTTTTACTGCAAGAAGAAAGGGCATTGGAAACGCAATTGCTAGAAATACCTTGATTTCCTCAAGAAGAAGAATGGAGCATCAACCTCAGGTATTATGTTATAAACATTTTAAATTTCACTAAGGTATGTGATACCAAGTTGCAGAGCTTAACATTATGATGTTATGCAGGAACTGCAAACAAGTGAAGCTAGCATGGAGATGGAGCTTGAAGGTGCACTAGGAGTATTTAAGTGGCCAGAGATAGCTTCATAGTTTTATTTTCTGATTATTTTATCATGACATTTAGAACTAATTCCAGTTTTTGATGAGACAATATTTCGGTTTTCTTGTTTTGAATACTGATTTGGTTTTACTTGGCTTGGACAAATGTTGATCCATGATCAAGGTAATAAATTGTTTTCATTTTGCTAGATATGAGTTAATTTTATTTATGACATTGATATAAGTAGATCAAAAAAGTAAATTTAGATGATTCAAAGTAAACTTACTTATAAATAAAGTAAGGTTAGGTCACATAAACCATTTGCACATCCAAAGTTATGGATGGACTCTTACTATTATATGATTATGAATCACTTAAGAATAGAAGTCATGCTTGATAAGTTAAAATGACCAAGTTACCTTTTAGTTGAAAGGGTAAAAGAGCTTAAATGACCTTTTGGAACACAAACATATGATGTGTGTGTACCATAAGTTCAAGATATATCAAAAAGATTAAACTATTTCATTGCTCTTATTAACGATTTAAGTAACTATGTCAATGATTACTTAATGAAATAAAAGCTGGAATCATTGAAATGTTCAAAATTCCAAAATGAAATGTAAAATCAAGTTTGCGATAAACAATTTAGCAACACAATATGATTGTTGTAATAAATATTCATCTAAAGGAATTGTTGAATTTGTTCACAATCCAGGAACATTACAATTAAAATGTATGTATAAAACAGGAATCAAACTTTGCTTGCCATGGTTCGATCCAAGATTTAATGATTTACAAATATCGTTTTGAGGATATGCATTAGAACAACAACAATTGCGAATATACTAAACAGAAACTTAACCAAAGCAGTAGAAAGATGTCATAAGAGTTATGGATTGGAAATGTTACAAAGTTATCTTTTCTAACAGGATTCAAGGGTTATGAAATCTATGTAAACTGTTTACAAAGATGACATAATAGTCCCTAAATCAGAGGTATTATTCCTACAATCGCGTAGAAACAAAATGTTTGTTGCTCGCGATAGTGTCTTTATAGAAAGAAATGTCTTCCTACAAAGCCAAGTGGGAGTAAAGTTAGATCTCGATGAGATTCGAGACGAGCAACAAATGGATGTAGATAACACTACATTAGAGACGAATGCGCATGAAAATCAGCTAATTTGATAAAACATGTGTCGAAGCAAGCTAATTCAACTAGCGAGACTTCTATCGTCCTACTAGAATGAAAGACTTCAAAGGGTTGAAGAGAATAATTCTATTGTCGTTCATACCTATCGTAGGTTACTTAGGATTAAAACAAACAGTTTATTGGAATTCTAGTAAAAGGTGGATTCTAAAATTTTCCTATTGGAATTGTTGGAATCCATACCTACAAGCAAGCTTTGCACAAGTGCCAACTCAGGAAATGGCTTAAAGCCAAGAAATCCAGAATGGACTCCATGTCTGTAAAGATGTGCTAGTCCATGACAGTCTTACAAATAGGGTCAAACCTATTAGTCATGTAAGCCTATTTGGATTATTTCTAGTTTTGGAAATCAAAATCACCTTCATGAAATGTTCTTGATGGATGGCAATGTATATGATACAACCTAAGATTTTTGAAATCCAGAAAGTTCCTAGAAAGTTTTGCAAACTTCAGAAATTCATTTGTGGATTGAAGTAAGCATCAGGGAGTTGGAACATTCATTAGGAAATCAAACGGTTTGATTACCTTAGAAGAATGGAAAAGAAATCTTGTAGAGACAAGAAGTTTAGTGGGAGCAATTGGTCTTCTTAGTCTAGTATGTAGTTGACATACATTTCATATGAAATGATATATCAATGCTTGAATAAGTCAAGCAATGGTTAGAAGGATTGTTTATATATGGGAGACTTAGGAGATGTTGAGTACATATTGGGAATCAAAATCCACAAAGTGAATCTTGAAGGATGACTGGATCTAATCAAGAAACTTATGTTGATAAGGTTCTTGACAAGTTCAAGATGCAAGGTTCTAAGAGAGGATCTCTTCCCATGTCTCATTGTTTTACACTCAGTAAAACTCAGTGCCTTAAAAGCTAGTAGATTTGAGTTGTGAAGGTAATGTACCTTATGCTTTTGCAAAAGGGGCCATTACATGTACCATGAAATGTACAAAGCAAGTTGTTACATATGACTTGTGCATGTGTAGCAAGTTTCAAGCAAATACAGAATAAGCATACGGAAAGTTACCAAGAACAAATCCTTGAGTACTTGAGAAGCGCTAAAGGAATTTTTCTAGTTTATAGTGTTAAAAGGTAAACAAGTTGTCAAAAGGTTTTACGAATGCAAGTTTTTCCAAACAAGCAAGATGATTCTAGAAGTTGATCTAGATGCACAATTTTGTTAGTATGGAGAAGTACAGTGAGCTTGAAGAGTTCAAAGCAGAGCACTATTGCGTGCTCAATGTCAGAATATGTGTATTAAGCTATAGTCGGATAGTTTTAGAGGAAGTTCGGATTAAAATGTCATATGACTAAAGGGTCACCTTTGCCCAAGGACAAAGGAGCCAGGGTCACATCACGAATCCAAACAAATGGATATGAGATATCGCCTCAGTTATGAGATCATTGACCAGCGGGAGGTCATGTTCTGCAAATTTTTATTATGAGTGAGAAATCACTAAACCCCTTCCATAGACAAAGGTATGAAAGTCATATTAAAGTCTTGGATTGAAGCAAATTATGTAAATTTAAGTTGTGTATGTTTGTGAAAACATATTACATAAGAAAATACATCAATTTGCAGAATTATGTTTAAAATAGAAATTGTTATTTCTCTTATTTAATTATGGTTTGAAATTAAATAAAATGTCCAAAATAATTATGAATTGATGGGCTCACTAGGTTGATGACCTTTTGAATGAAACCCCACAGGTGAACAAAATTCATATATTATTTAAGTTCCTAGTTCAAAATCATTAAAATGGACATAAATGATTTAAATGAATGGACTAGCATGTAAGATTGATTGGATAGGGCAGTTTCATGGGCTATAGGGGCATAGTGATGCTCGGTCAATCACTTGGATATGCATGAATGATGGATGATCGAACTATTGACCTACTTTGAAGTTCAAGTATAGAGCTTCCGTATATATTAGTGGATTCCTTTGACATGAGTGGAACATTGATTTCATTCAATGGATGTTATGGCTGTGGTACACTCAAACGTCTGCCCGTAACTGGAGATTATAAAGGGTGTTTCCCGGCCATTTCAGAAGTTGAGTGGGAGGCTTGTTGCCACAAGATTGGATAGAGTCTACCTATTAAATTAGGAAATGTGTCATGGCCGCTTGAAGAGGGAGAATTCAGAAAATACGTGGCCGCGTTCAAATGCATTACTCAGTAATCATTTGGTTTTGTAATTCTAACTCAGATTTCAAGAAACGATTTGTAGATTAATATGATCTCGACATGTGATGCAATCATATTATCAAATCGACATATACATCGACTTAAGGAATTTGAATATTGCACCCTTGTCTCAGACAAGTGGGAGATTGAAGGAGTTATGTCTTCGTCGTGTGCAATTACTAGATATATAATTGGATCAAATTATGGAGATAATTAAGTCAGGACATTTGGGTCGTCGTTTTGCCATAGCTAGAGGTACTTACGATCTTTGGACTAGTAAAATAGGCCAAAGCCCAATTGGACGGATCCTATAAGGTCACACAAAGGGGCTAGATCGAGCATTAGAGGAAGAGGCCCATCATGGGCCTCATCACTCTAGGTGGCCGGCCATATGGGGCTTTGAGAGGCTATCGGGCAACGTGCCCTAGTCTAATTATAATAAGATTATAAATAGACTAGGTGCCTAGGTTTGCAAAAAAGAAGTTTACTGATCATTTTAGATCAAACCCTAATTAGCAAACACGAAACCAACCCCCTCTCATACTCCATCTCTCACGTCACTCTCCTCCTCCCGGCGCACGGTGGTGTCTCGTGGTGGTGGTGGTTCGTGCGGTGGTCGGTTGTCCGAAAAGGTGGTGATCGCGGTTTTCCTCAATCACTCGACCAATCTAGTATTGGTGGACGGCTCGTTCGAATCTCGTGGACTAAGTAGAGGAGCAACACTTGGGGCTCTATTCTCTCCCTGATTTGCCTGTCGAATAGCTTCATGGAATTCACGCATCAAAGGTATGATTATGTGTCTTGTGTGTTATGCATGTGATCCTTGGATTAGGTAATTTATTGAATATGATTCATATATGTTATTTCCGCTGCGTAGTACCTATAAACTCCTACACCTTTATCATACAACCATAAAATTGGGCTCATATACATCGGAAATTCTCCAGCTTAAAGGCAAATTCGTTGTACATATCATACACTTCGTTCTTCATCACTTCTTACTTGTTTCTTCACTAATTCAGAGTCTTTGTCTTCCACAAATACAATTAATCTTTACTCACTAAAGTATAACAAATAATCAAAATTCATAATCATCACAACATATGTTCATAATAATTATTTAGAATGTTCATAATATATAATCATCAATACATTAGTTAAAAATATAAATAATTATCACTATATATGTCATATGTGTTCGTAATCAATAACAGATATGTTCATAATGAATAACGAAACATATATATGCATAATAAATTGTTCAGATTTTCAACACTAAATGTTTAGATAATTTAACTTTCAACGTATTATATTTTACTTTCAACATAATAAAAATAAACATTTAGTATTAAAAAATAAACACTTATAAAATAAACATGTAACAAAAAGTTATGAACATTTAGGATATTAAAATGAACATGATTTTCATAAAGGTTTAAATTCATTGTATATAATTATTAATGAAAAATAAAGATAAAATAAATGGTTGAAATATGTTCATTTTTATGTATTTAATATTCATTTTTGGTGTACTAAATGCTCATTTTGTAAAAGATGTTCATTTTTAAATTCCTACGTGTTCTTTTTTTTTTTACAGAAATTATATTCAAGATCGATTGTAATTATTGAAACTCTAAAAAATTGAATATACACCTTAAATCTAATCTTCTTGATTCATCATAGAGAAATTAATTATTGATTTGTAACATAATTAAAAATCAAAAGAAAAAAAAATCAAAAGAAAAAGAGAGATAGAGAGAGAGAGAGAGAGAGAGAGAGAGAGAGAGAGGGGGGGGGGGAGAGAGAGAAAATAACTACAAATTAAATAATACAATTGATATTCACTAACAATTAAGCAATTTAATTGATATTCATCACAAACTCATAATAATTTCAAACAATCAAACAATAAATCATCATGCATGATCAACGAAATCATACAAAATACAATTACAAATTGATAAAATCTAACCTCCATTGTTTTCTTTGACCTTTAACTTTCTCTCTCCTCCATTTTTTTTCTTTCCTCTTTGATAAAGTCAAATGATTGAATCTGAAACTCATAGATTTAGAACGAAAGAAGTATACCCATCAAAACACACATTAGTAACTCAAAAATTTATAAAAAGAAGAAGAAAACTTTAAAGATTGAAGGGAAATGAGGTAAAGAGGAGAGAGAAAATGTTAAATTGAGAAGAAAACTGAAGAGAGAGAAAAATAATAGAGCTAAGGAAGAAGAAGAAAGAGAATTAAGATATAAGGAAGAAAAAAAATGTATGTTCATTTTAACGTACTATATGTTCACATTTAATGGTGTTGCAGCTAGGGTGGCTGCACTAGAATGCAGCGAAGATTTAAAATACTAAATTGGGCCCAAAATGATTTTTATATGCGGCCCAATGATCTAGAGGAGGGCCTATTAATTATTAATCCTAAAGTTATAAGGATTGACTTTAGTCTTCTAGAATAATCTAGAAGGTTCTTTTAAATTCTAATGGAATTAGGATTGATAATTATATTTTAAAGAGTTTTATTTGGAATAAAATAAGTGTTTTATGATAAATCTGATCTTAAAACTGCTTAACACGGATTCTAACTACGTAATTATATTAGGAAAAGGATTCCGTACAAGCGCATTTTTATCTTTTAACCAGCGCCAGATGACAGGTTCTGTCGCACAGCGACAGCTTTGCGACAGAACTAATTTTATTCCGATTTAAATTCTAACTCTTTTTTATCGATTTCTGGACTATTTTTTCTATAAATAGCAGTTATATATATCTCCCTTTTTTCAAATCATCAACAAGCTTGATCCACAACCATCAAGTCTTTCTCTTCTCTTTTAAGCAATATAGCTTATTCTTTCTCCCTCATGCTTTCTAGCTAGCCTTTCACATACACCATACCGTACTCATTAGTTCTAGACACACCTTGCCAAGTTCGAAGTTGCCCTCACCCTAGACGTGAAAAGTTGATACTTTCTGAGGGTTTGGTCCCAAATCCCTATTTCAATTTCAAAACTCAAGCCCCTATCTGACCTAGGGCAGCCGGGGCAACCGCCCAGGGCCCACGGATGGGGAGGGCCCATTTTTCAGCTTTTAAGTTCAGTAAAATTACCGATATATTAAATTTAGAGATACATTTGTCATCATGTTTGTTTGTGTAGCTTAGTGGTTAGGGTAAATATTTAAGGTAAAAGTTTGTTTCTTGATCTGCAGTTAGATTACCATTAGCCACATTTTGCTCCTTTTTTTTTCCTTCCTTAAACTAGTATATATTGATGTATACAACTATATATAAACCACTTTTTAAAAGCTATATATAAACCACTTTATGTAACCATCTTTTTTTTTTTTAAGGAACTTTTTATTTCTTTGTTTATTTATAATTGTAGCCTAAATTCTTGTTATTTTTCATTTTATTTTTTTTGTAAAATTATAATTACAGCTTAAATTCTTGTTTCCAATATCTTTGCTATTATAATAAATTATGTCAAAAAATAAAATAAAATATAATAGTTATAGATTATGAACAAGAGCAATTTCATTCGCAAGAGAGAATCGATCATAACGTTATGTCCTTATCATACCATATAGTTGTAGAAGTACATTATATTTTACCATTGTTGCCATTGTCGCCATAGTATATAGTCTAATTATTATAAGGGTTTTTTTTAAACAGTATTCAAAACTAGATTATTTATTGAAAATGTTTTTTTTTTTTTTTTTTTTTTTTTTTTTGAAGAAAGGTTATTTGTTCAAATTAAAGTAATCATGAAAAAAAAAATTCTCCAATATTAAAAAAAAAAATTACATAAGTAAGACCCAATTTATTTTTTCGCCCTTGGGCCCCCAAAACCTCATAAACGGCCCTGTCTAAACTCTTTACTTCTTTAATTTATTTATTTGATTTATTATTTTCTTTAAGTTTACTAACGCGTGTATTTTGTTATTAGAAAGAGGTATGAGGCATCAAAGTAAGTCATTAGCTTACATCCTATTCTTTAGAGAGCATGCTTAGATTTAATTAATTCTTAGTATCATGTTAGGATGTTTTTAATGCTTCCTTGTATCTAGTTTAGGCTGCTTCCTATTCTTTCTAATATCATGTTAATATAATGTAGGGCTAAAACTTTGATTATATTTATTGTTTAGTGACATGCTAGGGTTTGTTATCAATCTTGTTAGTATCATGCTTAGTATGTTGCTATTATTATTATGATTTGATGAGATTGAGATTGTTATTATTATTATTATTATTATTATTATTATTATTATTATTATTATTATTATTATTATTATTATTATTATTGTAGTTGTTGTTGTTGTTGTTGTTGTTGTTATTATTATGTTGCTTAATATATATTATTGTTATTGCTTGATCACGCCTTTTATGCAGGTTTAAAGGGAATTTATACTTAAAATCACGCTTAATAAGATAATTAATAATTTGGTTTAGGCTAATATGATTTTAATTCAAGTGATCGCCAATAATAGTTTTATTTGTGCATTAATATTCAACCAACATAGATTAAATAGGTTTAGGGTTAACCTAATGATTGTATTTTAGTCAGAAAGCGCACATGCATATGAGAAGAATGAAGTTTAGGCCTATTTTAGTGCGGGTTCAATCTCTTTTAGGTTGGATTCGTACCTTCATCCCCGAATATCCAGTCATAGTTCCAGACCATTATGGAGTTAGCGATCTCATGGATCGTGAAGGGGTGTTACCTTCACCCTGTGAACGGTTTACAAGTTCCTAAAACTTGTTTGCGACTCTTTTACTCTAGCTTTCTTCCCTTTGGACGCCATTATGCTAAAGTGCATGATCACAGTGGGGTTCAAGTCTGGGATGCTTGAAATATTCCCTGCAAGTTTTGGCTACTCCACTGGGGAGGATTTCTATTTTAATTCCTAAAATTTATTTTGGCAATAATTTAGAATGAGTGGATGATACTAAAAAAGTTCTAAGTATTTCATGTGCGTAATTTTGATTATCATTGTGGCATGTACACTAAAGATCCGCATTGGAAAGATCATTTGTAATGCGGCTAAAACATAGGATTCTTACACGTAGGAAATTTGGGAAATATCTTTCACAACTAGAATCGATATAATGCTGCAAAAAACTGGAAAATTCTAAGAACATAAAGCTGCTGAGGCATGTGTTCTAGTATTATTTGCTCGGTTTCACTTCCTGATTGAGTTTTTCCTTCTTTTCTGAACCCATATGTGTTCTACATATGGTTATAACCCTCTGGGGATTCACGCTCCATCTACCCAATCGAACGATCTTAGCAACGACAAGTACATCCGAGTTTGTGAATTCACCAAACCATGGAAGCAGGTTTAACTTGCGGGGTCCCATCCATACGCGCCAACCCTTCCAAAGGTAAGCCTTCTGCACGATGCATCCGAACTCATAACCATGGACCCTCTTTGACTAACCCTATCCTTGAACTTTAAAGAACTGGAGCCATGGTTAGTGTAGGGAATATTTCAAGCATTATGATCCCAAACTTGAACCCCACTGTGATCATACACTAAAGTACGGTGGCGTTCCAAAGGGAAGAAAAAGAGAGCAAAAGAGTCGCCAACAAGTTTTAGGAACTTGTAAACCCAAAAGACAATCCAAAAGGACCATCAACTCCATAAGGTCTTGAACCAAACAGGGTCCGGGGATGAGGGTACGAATCCAATCTACAAAAGAAAGGACCCGCCCTATAAAATAGGCCTCTACTTTGTTCTGCTCGTATTCATGTGCGCTTTTTGAATAACATACAAACATTATATTAAACCTACCCTGTTTATCTATGTTGGTTGAATATTAATGGACAAATAATACTATTATTGGCGATCACTTGAATTAAAATCACATTAGCCTAAACCAAATTATCAATTATCTTATTAAGCGTGATTTCAAGTACAAATTCCCTTTAGCAATCATAAAAGGTGTGATCAAGCAATAACAATAAAATATATCAAGCAACATAAGGATAAAGAATAATGATAATCATAATAACAATAATTATAATCATGATAAGGTATAATAAAGCTTAATAATAATAGCAAGATCCTAGGCATGATACTAACAAGATTAATAACCAATCCTAGCATGTCACTAAACAATAAAGATCAAAGCTTTAAACCTAACATGGTACTAACATGCTAACATGATATTAGAAAAGATTAAAGGCACCCTAAACATGACACTAGAAAGCATAAAATAACATCCTAACATGATACTAGGAATTAAATACATCATAACATGATACTAGGAATCATGGAAAAATGATAAACTTGCTTTCTACATTGAAAGAAGGTAATAAGATTACATACTTTGAAGCCTCGTACCTCTTTCTAATAACAAAATACACAAGTTAGTAAACTTCAATGAAAATCAATAAAGAATAATTAAAGAATTAAATTGAAATCAAATTAAATAAAGTTTTGACTAGTTTTGGACCAAACCCTCAGAAAATATCAAACCTTGCACGTCTAGGGCGAAGGCAACTTCGAACTTGGCTAAGAGATTCAAGATCTTGTGAATGCGGAATATTGTATTTCGAAAAAGCTAGTTTAGAAAGAGGGAGAGAAAGAATAAGCTATATTGCTTAGAGGGAGAATAAAGAGAGTTAAGGATGAGAGTTGATTGATGAAAGTTGATGATGAAAACAGAGATTCGGACCCTATTTATAAGGAAAATAGTCCGGAAAATCATAGAATTTGATAAGGAATAAAACTACACGCTGTCGCCAGGAATCGACTCTGTCGCGACGCGACAGGGTCTGTCGCGTGGCCACAGACTTGTCGTTTGGCGACAACCTGTATTAGCGCGTTTTCTTCACGCGGAATCCGATCTTTAATCAACTTGATCTACGGAATCCGTACAGAAGATAAAATACATATTTTTAAGATAATAAAATAATATTTTACTCCAAATAAAAGTCTATTTTAAAATAAATAATTATTAAATCTAATAATATTAGAATTAATAAGAACCTTCTAGAAACTTGTAGAAAACTATAATTAATCTTAATGATTTTAGGAATAATAATTAATATTGGGCCCTCCTCTAGATCATTGGGCCGTATGTAAATAGTTAACCGGGCCTAGTTTAGTATTTTGGCCATAACTTCCTCAATATTCATCGGAATTGGGCTTATAATATATCGTTGGAAAGGTCTTTTCGAGCCCCATCCAACTACACCATTATTGGACCCTTATCATGGACCAAACTAAACTGGATTGGACGTTTTCATAATATAGAGTGGGTTTTCGAAAACAGAAAGAAGGGAATTTTTAATAAAACTAAACCGCAACACTTGACTTTCAACCATTTTCACCTCATTCGATTATGGTTCGACGTGAAAGGCATTCATCACTGGGTTTGGTTTTGGGGAGACACAAATGGTTGTCTACAGAAGCCCCCACTTTGACTGAGTTTGGAGAAACTTAAGTTTCGAAAACGAAAGTCAAAGTATCGATAGGGACGGAGAATGATTCAAAACATTCTGCGATTCCAAATCATTCTTATAACGCCGATACCTGTAAAACAATCATTAGTTAAACAGATAAAAGAGTTATGAAACGCGTCTCTTGCACCGTCGCGCACACGTCTTTGGAGTAACCGTTTTGTTGCATTTCATTTTGACGACCTTCTACAAGCTAGAGAACGCCATCTTGCTGTTGTTGATGTTCACTCGTCTCTAAACTATAGAGCTTGATAGAATGAGATGTCCACGCGTCTCTGAACAAAAGAGCTTTGATGATATGTCCACGCGTCTCTGAACAAAAGAGCTTTGATGATATGTCCACGCGTCTCTGAACAAAAGAGCTTGATGATATGTCCACGCGTCTCTGAACAAAAGAGCTTGATACTTGAATGTTTTTTGCGATCGTTCGGTTGGCTGCGAACAGGAACTTTGCTGAATGGTTGTATCCTGTAAAAATCAAAAGAATTGCCAAAAGACTTTGCTGGTGTTTTTCTTAGGGTTGACCTAAGGCTTGATGTGTTTCTTAGGGTTGACCTAAGGTGAATGATTGACTTGAGGTTGACTCAATGTGACTGACTGACTTGAGGTTGACCCAAGGTGAATTGACACGACATGACTCAATGTACATGACTCGTGTATGATGTGCGACTCGAAAATGCAAAAAAGCAAAAATTTTCCGTCATTTTTGTGGAGGGTACCGACTTTCTCCCGAAAAAGAAAGACGCGAAAAAGAATCGAAGTGTTTGATGGTGCATGTTGAATGAGCTTAGTCAAGTATATGCATTTGATACTATCCCTCAAGGTGCAAGGATTAATTCCTCCTAAACTATCTTAGTTGACTTGGTTATGAAAGTATTTAGGTAACTTAGGCACGGAGGCTAAGTACTTCATACTTTGATACAATGATGATTATAAGTGATGAGTGATGAATGATTTTGATAAGGCATGCTTCGACGTTATGCTAAGAATTCATGACAAAGGGTTCCTAATTGGAAGTCTATTTGGTCATGTATCTGTGATGTGTGTGAAAGTGACACTAAAGTTAGGCTGCAAGGGCTAACGGTATGGAAAATTATTATTTGACAAGAGTCAAATAATGATGACTCTTAGGCTAGGTAGGCTAATGATGTAAGGATCAAGCCCCCAAGTCTAGCTCTAAGTAAATAGGGATGAGCATTGGAGATCCCTTGATATGATGATCATGGTGTAAGTGTGTGAATGTGAAAATGAATGCATTTTTATTATGGCCGCACCTCAATGTGAGGTTGCCTACGTATCCGTTAGGAATCAGGCCAAACGTAGCTCTAGCCGAACCTCGCACAAGTGTATGTATACCTCAAAAAGGTCTTTTTAAGGGTTGTAACGTGGTTACACTAAAGGTTAGAGAAGAAGGGGATAAAGGCTCAAGACCCTAGATAAGCCCCCAAGGTGTGCAACCTTGTTTTTGAATCTTTTTATTTTTATGCTTGAGTTTTTTCTCTTTTGAGCTTTCTTTATTTTTTTTATTTTTTGCTCTTCTCTTTTTTTTTTGCTTTTGCATTTTTTTTTATAAGTGTGGGCAATATCGATCATGCGGTCTATCACTCACTTGGCATTCATGTTTCTCAGGCACGGTACCGAGCACTCAATAAGAAACGCAATCTGAGACATGTTCTTATCAAAGATATTTTTATATCCAAGACATTAGAACACTTGCCCTTTTGTACACTTTTATTTTTTATTTTATTTTATTTTATTTTTTTTTGAGATCATTCAAGCTTTTGTATTTAGAACTTGCATAAGTTGCACACCATCCCATCCCAAGGTTAGTAGATGTGGGTTGAAAAATGAAAGGTCTATCGTTAGACAAGGCTCAAAGTGGTTTATCAAGAAAAGGATTATATATTTAAAGTGTAAAAGGTAAAAGTGATAAGATATGGCTACAAGAGGTGCCTCTAATCATGGGTATACCTTGTGCTTAATTCGGCGTTGATTTTTTTTTGAATAATGCAATGCAATGATCATATGTGATGGAAGAAACGCTCATTTTATTAAAGGGGAACAAAATAAAAATCCTATGTAATAAATCTAAGGTAGACAAAGGGTGCCTATGCTAGACTTATTGGGGAAAGGTTTTTTTTTAAAAAAAAAAAAAAGAAACAGAAAAAAAAGAGGTCACGAAATCTTGTCGTTGAAGCTCGCCTCTCATCACTCAAACTTCTCGTTGACTAGAGGTATAAGAAGCTTGTTATTGTCAATCAAATATTGGATGGCCTCCTTTAGCTTCCAACAGCTCTCAATAGTATGACCCCTGCCCTGGTGATACTTGCAATATGCATTGGGATTCCAGCTAGCCGTCCTCCTTTCGACAGGTGGATCCCCAAACGGTCCAATGGGAGTTATAAGACCTTTTGCATGTAAACGATCAAATGCGGTGTCATAACTTATACCAATGGGTGTGATGTTTCTCATTTGTCCTCGTTTGTTCATGGCAAGGATCTCATCCAAGTCAAATGTGATAACGTTACTTGAATGGGTAGTTTTGGAAGAAGAAGGATTGTCATTCTTCTTTCCTTTCCAGCCACTATTATTATTGGTACTATTTTTGGCCTTCCTGTTGCTAAGAGGAGTATGAATGTGATTTGAATTAATGAGGTTTTCCATGGTCCGTTTTGCCCGTGGCTTAGGAGCATTGAATTCTTCATTGAATCCTTGGTGAGAATTTTGTTCGATAACCATTATCCGACTTGTTAATCCTTCTACCACATTCAAGAGCATGGCAATGGCCTCTTGTAGTTTTCGAACGTCTTCTTTTAGACTTGACAAATTTTCCTCGATATTATCTAGGAAAGCCCCTTCGTCTTCCTCAATCATGGCTACTTCATCAATAGAAGTTATACAAGTCATATCGATCATAGGCTCACCTACAGGTGTGATAAGGAGTGAAGGATCGAAGGATGTTTGATCTTCTGTGATGGCTAGAATCTCGAAAGTTTTATTTTCATCAATCAGGTCCTGAATAGCTTCTTTGAGTTTCCAACACTCCTTAGTGTCGTGACCCTTTCCTTGATGATATTTGCAGTGTTTACTAGGATTCCACTTAGGTGGCCTGGCTTCGGGAACTGGGTCTTTGATAGGTCCTATGGGCATGACCAGTCCTTTGTGGTGTAGTTTTTCGAAAGCTGTTTCATAACTCATACCGAGTGGAGTGAACACTCTTTTTGACCTTTGGATTCGCTGCTTAGAGGTGTTCGTAGCATGTACTTCGTTAATGGGAGAGGAAGAAGAGGGATGGTCGTTCTTCTTTCCTCTCGCACTATTATCTTTCAAAAGGTCATCTTCAATGTCAATACCTATATTATACACAGCCTGTAAAGTATTCAAGTTGTGTTGATATTTTAAGTGCTTTGCATATTTTTCTTGAAGGTTCTTGATGAACATCCTGACAGACTTTTTTTCACTAGGTACTTCAACCATTTTTGCAGTGGTTTCCCTCCATTTATTAAAGAAGGAAGTGAAAACTTCATTTTCTTTTTGCTTTAGAATTTTAAGCTCTCTATGATCAGTTTCAATTTGAATATTGCATTTATATCTTTCAATGAAAGCACTTACAATAGACTCCCAACTAGAGGTCTTTTCTTTATCAAGTGAAAAGTACCACTGTTGACATACAGCTTCTAAATACAAAGAAAATACAGAATGAAAAGCTTTCTTGTCTATCCCCTTAATATTCATTATAGTTTCAAATGCTCTTAAATGAAAGTAGGGGTTATCCAGAGGCTTAAATTTAGGGATGTCGTTGGGATTGAACTTCTGCGGGAGAAGGTCCTTATCCACCGAGACCCCTTGTGAGCTAATCCCTTGGAATCTAAAGTTGTTGCACAGCTTGCCCAAGCTTTCCTGGAGTAGGTCCATTTGTTTTTGTCTCGCAGGGTCACTTATTTGCAGAGATAAGTTTTGCAATGTTTCAGTCAAGTTGGCTACCTGTCCCTTGACTTCATTAAGCTCTTCTTGACTAGCCATTGTCTTCTTAACTTTCCTTTTCCTACTAACCGGTTTGTCAAAAAGTGCTACTTGAATGAAAGTGTTGTCCTTGATTAAACGCCCTTCTCTCCTTGACCAAGTACTGTAGAAAGGGAAATTAGGGATAAGTTTTATACCAATTATTTTGACTCAAGCTTTATTCAACATGCAATAGATGGGAAAAGATTATGAAAAAACGAAGGGAATGATATGTGTGGAGAAAGAATGTAGTGAGTGGGAAGATGATGGAGATGGAGGAATATGGAAGAATTAAGAATAGAATGGACCCCCAACTCAAATGACGGAAGAACGACTCATGCATGAACCTAAGACATGGTCATGGTGACATGTACAAAGTGTGTGCTAAGACTAATGAGTGTGGGTGACATGTTAGGACTTGTGTCATGACCATGTGGCTAGACTATGTGACTAGACTTAAGCAAAGACTAAATTAAGACTTCACGTATATGCATTAAACTGAACAGGCTGTGGTATTTTAGTCATAACTTTTAATCTGTGACTCTGATTGGGACGAAACCAACGCCAAATTAAAGATAAAACTCGGGGCTACAGATCCATAGGTTATATGACTCGTGGTTCTTCCTTGAACTCCGGCTATGACCAAAACAAGTTGACGCATGTGCAGTATACAGGAATAAAAATCCGGGTTGACTAAAAGGAATTATGACTCGATTTTAGGCTTGTTCATTAAAAGTCCTTTTCATTTGTCAATTTATTTAGTCTTAATCACAAGTCAAACAAACGGTTAACACATATATAATATGTACAAGCAAGGACGCACAAGTAGTTCACATAGTCACAATATGATGAGTTTGCAACCTAACCATGGCTCTAGTTCTCTAAAGTTCAAGGATATGGGTTAAGTAAAAAAGGTCCATGGTTATGAATCCATATGCATTGCACACAAGCCTACCGTGAGGGTTGGAGCGAATGGACGGGACCCCGCGAGTTCGTGATGAAATCGAACTTGATTCCATGGTTTGGTGGATTCACAAACTTTGCACGTACCCAAATTTGAACTTTGCACATGATAGTGGGATATTCCATTGGGCAGGTGAAGCAGGAACCCCCAGAGGGTTATATCCATATGTAGAACACATATGGGTTCAGAAAAGTGAGAAAAGGACTCAATAAATAAGTAAAATCAAGCCAACAATGCTAGAAATGGTCAAAGCAAGAAGGCAGACCCCTGGCTCGGTATTAGAAGAACTTGGCGCCAGACTACAGGGACTGTCGCCGCAAAAAAGCCTCTGTCGCCAGGCGACAGAAACTTTTTACGGGCGACAAGCTCTGTTTTCTAGACGCTAGTTCCTACATGCCTTGGCAAGTTTCTGTGTTCTTCGAATTTTCCAGATTTCGCATCATCTTTCCGATTCTAGTCATGAAAGATATTTCTCAAATTTCCTACGTGTAAAATTCCTAGGTATTAACTCATGGGGCTCTCCCATGAGGACCTTTTAATGCATATGACAATAATGTTAATCAAATCACGCACATGAAATACTTAGAATTTTTCGAGTTTCATCCGCTCATTTTAAATAATTGCCAAAATAAATTTCAGGAATATAAATAGAAATCCTCCCCAGTGGACTCGCCAAAAACTGTAGGGAATATTTCAAGCATTATGATCCCAAACTTGAACCCCACTGTGATCATACACTAAAGTACGGTGGCGTTCCAAAGGGAAGAAAAAGAGAGCAAAAGAGTCGCCAATAAGTTTTAGGAACTTGTAAACCCAAAAGACAATCCAAAAGGACCATCAACTCCATAAGGTCTTGAACCAAACAGGGTCCGGGGATGAGGGTACGAATCCAATCTACAAAAGAAAGGACCCGCCCTATAAAATAGGCCTCTACTTTGTTCTGCTCGTATTCATGTGCGCTTTTTGAATAACATACAAACATTATATTAAACCTACCCTGTTTATCTATGTTGGTTGAATATTAATGGACAAATAATACTATTATTGGCGATCACTTGAATTAAAATCACATTAGCCTAAACCAAATTATCAATTATCTTATTAAGCGTGATTTCAAGTACAAATTCCCTTCAACAATCATAAAAGGTGTGATCAAGCAATAACAATAAAATATATCAAGCAACATAAGGATAAAGAATAATGATAATCATAATAACAATAATTATAATCATGATAAGGTATAATAAAGCTTAATAATAATAGCAAGATCCTAGGCATGATACTAACAAGATTAATAACCAATCCTAGCATGTCACTAAACAATAAAGATCAAAGCTTTAAACCTAACATGGTACTAACATGCTAACATGATATTAGAAAAGATTAAAGGCACCCTAAACATGACACTAGAAAGCATAAAATAACATCCTAACATGATACTAGGAATTAAATACATCCTAACATGATACTAGGAATCATGGAACAATGATAAACTTGCTTTCTACATTGAAAGAAGGTAATAAGATTACATACTTTGAAGCCTCGTACCTCTTTCTAATAACAAAATACACAAGTTAGTAAACTTCAATGAAAATCAATAAAGAATAATTAAAGAATTAAATTGAAATCAAATTAAATAAAGTTTTGACTAGTTTTGGACCAAACCCTCAGAAAATATCAAACCTTGCACGTCTAGGGCGAAGGCAACTTCGAACTTGGCTAAGAGATTCAAGATCTTGTGAATGCGGAATATTGTATTTGGAAAAAGCTAGTTTAGAAAGAGGGAGAGAAAGAATAAGCTATATTGCTTAGAGGGAGAATAAAGAGAGTTAAGGATGAGAGTTGATTGATGAAAGTTGATGATGAAAACAGAGATTCGGACCCTATTTATAAGGAAAATAGTCCGGAAAATCATAGAATTTGATAAGGAATAAAACTACACGCTGTCGCCAGGAATCGACTCTGTCGCGACGCGACAGGGTCTGTCGCGTGGCCACAGACTTGTCGTTTGGCGACAACCTGTATTAGCGCGTTTTCTTCACGCGGAATCCGATCTTTAATCAACTTGATCTACGGAATCCGTACAGAAGATAAAATACATATTTTTAAGATAATAAAATAATATTTTACTCCAAATAAAAGTCTATTTTAAAATAAATAATTATTAAGTCTAATAATATTAGAATTAATAAGAACCTTCTAGAAACTTGTAGAAAACTATAATTAATCTTAATGATTTTAGGAATAATAATTAATATTGGGCCCTCCTCTAGATCATTGGGCCGTATGTAAATAGTTAACCGGGCCTAGTTTAGTATTTTGGCCATAACTTCCTCAATATTCATCGGAATTGGGCTTATAATATATCGTTGGAAAGGTCTTTTCGAGCCCCATCCAACTACACCATTATTGGACCCTTATCATGGACCAAACTAAACTGGATTGGACGTTTTCGTAATATAGAGTGGGTTTTCGAAAACAGAAAGAAGGGAATTTTTAATAAAACTAAACCGCAACACTTGACTTTCAACCACTTTCACCTCGTTCGATTATGGTTCGACGTGAAAGGCATTCATCACTGGGTTTGGTTTTGGGGAGACACAAATGGGTGTCTACAGTTAGGTTTCAAACTCATTGCATCACATTGTGCTTACTTGACTACTTGTGCATTCTTTGCTTGTGCAACACCTATGTGTGTTTACACTAATCGTTTGTTTGACTTGTGAATGAATCTAAATAAACTAATTAATGACTAAAGGACTTTGCTTAACTAATTCATTTATTAATTCGAGTAATTAAAGTCTAAATAAATTGATAAACCTGACTTAGTACAACTTTAGGCTTGTCCCTTTAGAGTAAAATACTGGAAACAATTCCAGACCAATGTTCTAGCAATGGCGCAAATGTTTGGACTGTGGCGCGACACGCTAGTCTCTAGCGTGCGGCGACAATGTTGTCGTTTGGTGCTGGGCTCTAGCGTGTGGCGACAGTCCTGTTGCTTCGGCGACAGTCCAATTTCTGCTCGAGTCTCCACGACGAGTCTAATTAATCAGTTTAACTAGTTTATATTTAATGGCAGAAGTCATGTCTAGTCCTTAATTGAGTCTAATCATGGGCTAGTCACACGGTCATGACACAGGTCTTAACATGTCACCTACACTCACTAGTCTTAGCGCACACTTTGTGTATATGTCACCATGACCATGTCTTAGCTAGGTTTATACATGAGTCGATTTTTCCGTCATTTAAGTTGGGGGTATGTTCTATTCCTGATTCTCCCATATCTCTCTATCAACATCATTTTCCTATTCTCTTCATGCTTTCTCCGAGCATATAATTGTACTATTTCTTCCATGATCTCTTCCCATTTATTGCATGTTATTGAATAGAGTTTGAGTCAAATTTAACAAAAAAAAACTTACCCCTAACTTCCCTTTCCGCAACACTTGATCAAGGAAAGAAGAGCGTTTAGCCAATATAACACTTTTGTTGAAGTATTACTCTTTGATAGAAGAAAAAGGGTCGTAATAATGGCCAGTGAAGAAGTTTTCTTAAGTAACACTAGGGAAAATTCGTCAAGTCTAAAAGAGGACGTTCATGAACTATGAAATACTGTTGTCATGCTTATGGGTGCGATAGAAGGACTAGCAAACCGCATAATGGTTATCGAACAAAGTTCCCATTGTCAACTTCGAAAGGATAAAAAGGAGGATCACCATTTTTCCTTTTCCTCCCGTTAAGGATTTAATGAAAAACTCAAAGCTCCTAAGCCGTGGACAAAACAGACCATTCATGAATACACACCAATAGGAATGACATATAGCGAAGCTTTCAACTACCTCCAGGTTAAGGTCTCATTCACCCTATTGGCCCAATTCCAGATTCAGTTTTGAGAGACGGTCTTCCAATTGGGACCCAAAATCCTATTGCCAATATCATAGAGGCCATGGTCACACCATCGAAGATTGTTTCGCCCTCAAGGATTACGTTAAAGACCTCATTGATTCAAATCTCCTTCATGTTCCTCCGAGCAACAAGAAGGCTAAGATTAGTAACAATAACAATAGTGGCTGGAAAGTAAATAAGAATGACCATCCTTCTTCTTCCGAAAACACCTACTTTAGTAACAATGTTGGTGCCTTTGACCTTAATGAAGTCTTAGCCATGGATAGTCAAAGACTTAGAAAGCAACTAAAAAAGAATTTCATTCCTATCGGGATTAGCTATGATGCTGCTTTTGATTGTCTCCATGCCAAGGGACTCATTACTCCCATTGGACCTATTCAAGATCCCCCACCTAAGAAGAGATTGCCTAGTTGGGACCCAAATAAACATTGCAAGTACCATCAAGGTAGAGGTCATACTACTGAGACCTGTTGGAAGCTAAAAGAAGTCAGCCAGTATCTAATTGATAATAATAAGCTTCCCATACCTCTAAATGGCAAGAAGACTGGGTGATGATAAAGCAAAACAAGAGGCGGACTTCAACGACAAGATTTCATGACCTATTTGTTTTTCTTATTTCTTTGATTCCACTTTCCCCAATAAGTCTAGCATATTGTTGACACCTAATTTTGGCCTCTTGTCCCGAAAAGGAAGTGCGATGATGTTACAAAAAATTGTTCTTCATGCTAGATTAAAGTTGAAGTCTTTATGGACTACGAAAAGCATTCTGAGGTAAGTTAAAACTCATATTTGAGACCAAGTTATCTTAGAGCCTTGTCTGAGTACTAATTAGGCCTAAAACGTGTTCATACATGTTTTAACTTGATTAATAACGGACCCAAAAGCGTTAAATGCAATGATTGGATCCAATGGAACCTACATGATTGAAAACCGAGCCAAACAGATAAACCAACAATCAAATTCCCGTGCATGGCTTAAACAAATGGATATCCCTTTTGAAGAGCTTTCCAACGGTATATTATAAGCCCAATTCCGAGCCAAAACGAAGAAGTTAATATCAAAACACTAAATCGGGCCCAAAACTGACACCCTTGCACTACAACGGCCATACCTTTTGATCCATAACAGATTTTAACCTAATTCTAACAGCATTGGAAAGTAGCCATCCAGAGCTTACCAATGATATCTTACACGCCTAAAACCGACATAAAATGGGGGCTCAAAAGCCTAAAATATAGCCAAACTACTTTAGTTTGATGACGTCTTCAAGAATTTCCTAAACTAACTAGTTTTGCGCAAATCTTGAGATCACAGTTTTATAAATGAATAACAATAACCGTCGGTTATTTTTATCATTGATATAAACCAATTTTGAAACTTACGCATGAAAAAAAAAACATGAGTCGCAAGACCGAATTCATGCTCAAAATTTCATTTATAATGCATAATTGTTGTCCTAAAAACCTCAATTTACAATAAAATTAACAAGTATAGTCTATGCGAGCAAAACAAAAGAGAAATAAAGTTCAAGCAGAAAGTCAAAATTAGAACAAAATAAAAAAAAAAAAAAAATAACACATACATGCTTGACATGCTCATACAAGATCAACACTTTATCACTTCACATGAAATTTGTTGCAATATATTGCTTAAACATGTCACAACGACAAACAAATAAATTCATGGGAACAAGCCGAATCAAAAAATCCAAAATTCGAAATTTAGGCTTTAATGATTCGAAAATCTCCCAAAATTCAGCCAAGAGCAAACATTTAGGAAAAAACGTACATTGGGTTATGGAAAATATGAATAAGGGATGAGATCTACTTCCTTTAGCTTTGAAAAACAAGAAAATTTGAGCTCTTTAGAGAGATAAAGAAGTAATAATCGTGAAGGAAGGAGAGAGAGATAGCGAAATGAAAAATCGCGCCCAGCGATTTTCTTTTTGCTGATTTAAATGCCGCGCGCATCAGACCAGCGCAACTCAGAATGATGCGCGCGCCTGGCCAGCGCGACCTACTGATTTGCGCGCAGACACTGATCACCAAAATGACCGGTGTCCAGATTTTGATCCGTTTGATCATTTTTCAACGGTTTTTGCTCGTTATTAGACGTAATGGCGAGAAAATTATCAAAATCTTTTAAATTGCTTTGCAATTGTAGTTTATTTTCTTCTTTGATAGTTTTTTGCATTATTTTGCATGCACACCGTGCTTTGTGCCTTCCCCAAGCATACGTTTTGAACGTTTTTTGTAAGCGTGCCTTAAGATGTTCCGTGGTGGTGCTTTACGTAAAAGCACCCATAGACAAGTTTGTCATTTTACTATACAGACGTTATAAGTGTCCGGGTTTTCTTCTTTTTCAAGTCTGAAGCAAAAGAAAGGCGTTTTCATGCAGCGTAAAAATGCAAATGGCGTAGCATACATCGTAAAATTGTACGGCGTAGGTGTTGCATAAAATTTCACCTCAGCCCAAGCTTTGCGAGATCTACCTCTCAGAACTAAAAGGTAGACTATTACTGTAGGCGTTAGCTCACGAGTTGACAGGCGCGCCGAACCTTCAGGAACAGGCACTTCTTGAATGGAAGCAAATACGGTAGTTAGTGAGCTTACTAACTTACCGGACATTTAGGGTGTCCGTCCACCCCCTGTATAAAGAGTGACGAGACAATGTCGCACCCATGTTATCACGTGCCCCCAAACCTGAGACACATGTACTCATCTTGTGGAAAAACTGCCGAGAGCGTTACTGACTTTCTTCCCTCTCAGTGGATTTGGATATATGCCTCTAGTCCTAAGACATGTATTTCTATCTTGTGGACATCCTGTTCGATTATCGGACCCGGCTCGAATGCCCGACCCTTTTTGGTTCCAATATCGAAAACCCCTTTTCATTCTTTTTACTTTGTTAAAGCCAGGCTAAAGTTTCAATGACATATCGAGGGACTTTAGACGAACGATGACACGATTGAGAAGAAATCATCCCCTTTTATTCTTTTTTAAAACCAATCTCTTCTCATGACTTGACATCACCCAGAATACCTTTACTTGTAAAAGTGTTCTACAAATTGCAAAGGATCAATCTAGATTCTTTAGCGCGTTAAGACTAGAGAAAACTTTTTCTAGCCTTAATAGCTACTTGTTTCAAACACTTAGCGAACCAAGGACTGTTTCGACATCCTTCAAACATTACTGAAAGATTCTCTATCTTTAGTGAACTTCGCAAAATGAGTCTCGGATTTATTTCCTTGACTAATTTGATCATCGTCTATTCTAGACTCGGTCAAAGTGGGGGCTAACTGTAGACACCTACTTTTGGCCTCTTGTCCCGAAAAGGAAGTGCGATGTTACAAAAAACTGTTCTTCATGCTTGATCAAAGTTGAAGTGTTTATGGACTACGAAAAGCATTCTGAAGTAAGTTAAAACTCATATTTGAGATCACGTTATCTTAGAGACTTGTCCGATTACTAATTAGGCCTAAAACGTGTTCATACATGTTTAAACTTGATTAATAATGGACCCAAATGCGTTAAATGCAATGATTGGATCCAATGGAACCTACATTGTTGAAAACTGAGCTAAACAGATAAACCAACCATCAAATTCCCATGCAAGGCTTAAACAGATAGATACCAATTTCAAAGAGCTTTCCAACGCTATATTATAAGCCCAATTCCGAGCCAAAACGAAAAAGTGATTATCAAAACACTAAACCGGGCCCAAAATCGACACCCTTGCACTCCTACGACCATAAATTTTGATCCATAATAGATTTTAATCTAATTTTAATTGAATTAATAAGTAGACATAAAGATGTTTCCAATGATATCTAACACGCCTAAATCTGACTTCGCAATCAAAAGTTATGGAAGTTTTAAAAACGCGTTTTCGTATAAGGCAAACCGCAAACCAGCGCAACTCAATCAGTTGCGCGCGACTGGCGCGCGTGACTCATTGAGATGCGCGCGACACCTTGCGTGGCTCTAAAACCCTAAACTGATATTCTTACGCCTATAAAAGGGGGTTTTCGCACAGCTCTAAGAACACAGAACATCAGAATTAAAAACCCTAAATTTTTAAAATCCCTAATCTCTCAAACCCTCTTACTATCATACTACTTTATCCTCTTTCTTCCCAACTACTCTTCAACCCTAATCCATCCATTGAAGCCCTTGGAGGTACAAAGAAGAAAGAAGGTCCATAAACATCTAATACGGAGATCTAAGCATACATAGAAGAACGGTTAGTTTCCTGAGCACTTAGATAAATCACTTTTTTTTTTTTTTATTGTTTAAACAACTTTAATTGATTAATTAGTGTTTCTTGATCACCTTAAACAAACTTTTAACTAATTAATTCACATAGTACTCTTTCGTTAATCAAGACTAGAATTTGAATAATTAATTGATTGTTTTATCACTTAAGACAAGGCGAATATTGTTTATTTCTTGTTCTTTTCACGAATTTGATTAAATAAGAATAACGACTTTTGCAATGTAATTCCTATATGATTAATGTGTGTAAATAAAATCAACTTACTTAGTTTTTAGGTATCATGTTGCATATATTGTTTGGTGAAATTGCGGAAAAGGAAGAGCTAGTAGAGGTCGCTCTAGGGCTAGGATCGTGATTCCCCTCTAAAGGGAATGTGATCTTGGTACCCTCGCTCCCGAACTCATTTCTGGTTTATGTAGACCAATTTGGGCATGGGTAAACTTATGATTCGTGCTAAATATCCCTTGAACTCTACTTGGGAAAAAGGCATGAACGAGGTTTATGGGTTTTTCTAAAACTCATTTGCGACTCCTACTTGTTCCTTACAAAAAAGGCGTGTATGATAGAATCATTTCTAATTCAAGGTCTCCCAAACAGTCAGGAATTCAAATCCTAATACACCCTAACAAGTGTAAAGTCCTAGGCTTTAAAGGGCCGTGGGCATCTAAGGAGAAGGATCCCCCACGATGGGAACATCCTCCTTACAGTGGCGACTCCGTTGGGGACTTAGAGGTTACATGATTAGTTTGTAGTTATGATCCAAGGTTTCCAACACTAGGTTTCCTATGGGTTGTAACGAGAACTAACTTGGATAATCTCTAGTTAGAGAGAGAGACTTGAATGCATAATATCTTCCTATTGCACAAAAGTAAAACCAAACAAGCAACATTGCATCATGCATAAGTATAACAAACTAACATTGGGGATTGGCTCATTGACTAGGGGTTGCCAACACTAGGCTTCTATCCCGAAATCAATAACAATCATCCCACCCATATCGCCAACAAAATGTTGGGAGAGCGATGTCATGAGTCAACTCGTTGAGTGATTCATTTGTGCGTCGTTTCTTAAGATATGGTACCTTAGACACCCAAGCCTTTTTGACCTCGGAATAGCATTGTATGCTTAGACGGTTCCTTTTATGTGCTTATGTGACTACATGAATGTGTGCTTCGTGTCTAATCTAACTTATTCCAACTTGTTACCTAGAGATATAACAAAAAAAAATTTCGCAAAAAAAAATGTGGTTTGACAAAAAAAAAAAAAAAAAATCTGGGCATCGATTTAAAAAAAAAGGGGGGTCGAACCTACCAGGTGGCATGCGCAACTGTTAAAGTTGCGCGCGCCCTCCACGCGCAAGTTCAGAAGTTACGCGCGACATCTCCGCGCAATACTGTGTCTTGCACACGCACACTGTTCAACGTTAACTTTGACTCGTTACGAGCAATATCATACGGAGAAAACGATACTACCGCTTCAAGGTTAATTGTTAAGTAGGTGCTAAAAGTATCTCTTTGGCTAAAAAGGTTGTCTAACTTTTACTTTGATTGTCTTTTTTATTTTTCTTAATTTTCGAAAAATCCAAAAACATGTTTTTTTTTTTTTTTTTTTTTTTTTTTTTTATTTTTTTTTATATTGTTCTCCTTGCATTTACGCAGAAAAAAAAATAAAAAAAAATAATAAAAAAAAAACCCATATGGAAGATGTTACTCTAGAAGTTGCACCTTTTACCTTAGCGCAAGACGAAAAATTGCGCACGATACTATTTTTTTATTATAATGATTCGTTTACGTACTTTATAATCAAACTAATGGCATTACTTTTTATGAAGTTCGCATCCCTTAATAGGACGTCATCAATATGTTTACGTGTCTATTCTCGTGTTCATCAATTTTTTAATTATAATTGGTCAACCTTGATTTAAGAGTATAATTTATTTACCTCTTCTATGGTTTAAGAAGAGAATCCCGAGAACTTTACTGGGGATGATTTTCTCACACAAGAAAAGAGAAAAATAGAACGAAAAATAAATTAAATATCGTTCTTAAAAAAATTATAAAAAAAAAAGAAAGAGAGTATGATACAAAAAAAATAAATATATTACTCTAAAAAATAAGAAAAAAAAAGAGAAATAATGAATGATAAAACCGAGAAAATGATTTAATTATTCTTGGATTTTACATTCGGAGACCATCATTCTTTTTGAACAAATAGTAAAATATTATCTTTTAAAGATAAGCAATATGAGAATCATAATAAAAAAAAAATGATATTGATCTCTATTGTAATCTAAAAGATCAACAAATACGATCATTTTAAGGAGTTTTTTCGGGTCGATTAATATTTCTAAAAATTTGATGCGCACTTTCAATCCAACTTTCTTCTCTATCTTTCTCTTCTACCTTTTTCGAAAACAATTTATTTAAAGTAAAATCCTTAGATGATTACCTTGTTGAAGTCAACACAAATCATGACATTCCATTAATGATTGTTCGTGAATTTTTGACATTCTTCATCAACAAACTTGCTTAAAGTGAATTAGTATTACAAGCATAAAAAAGAAAAGGTAAAACAATCATTTTGACTTTGGTTTATTGTTTGAATGCTTGGCAGAAAAGGTTTAAGTGAACGCGCTCAATTTCTTGTGACACACGTTACTAGGTCATATTCCACATTCGCATACTAGTCCAATCATGGGTGACAAAGCAGCATTGGAGAAACTTAGACAGGAACTCCAAAACCTAAAGGCCCTACGAGAAGAAGAAGCCCAATTAAAAGCTCATGATAAAAAAAAAAAACAAAAGCAGAGAAAGAAAAAGAAAACATTTTGCAAGAAAAAAAAAGAGCCGAAAGACTAGAGGCCTTGGAGAAACTTATCGTTCGAGCTAGCTCAAGGACTAAGTACTCCAATTATGAGCTTACACCACAACCTAGTGGCAAGACTCTTCCAAAAAAGTTCTTGACTATGGATTTACCAACCTTTAAGATTATGGACAATCCTAGTGAGCTTTATTGGAATCATAGCATTAAAAGGGGTGGAGCAAAGTCTATATACATGTTCTCTTCCTCTTTCATTGGACCCAACTGCTAGATCATGGTTTTATATCCTCGATGCAAAACAAACTTCCACTTGGAGTGACGTTGTATAAGAGTTTTTTAACCCAATATGGAGATAGCATCGAGCTCACCAATACCTTGCGCGATCTTGAATTGCTTAAGCAAGGGGGAGAAGAAGGCTTCATTGACCTCTTTTCCAGGTGGCGATCAAAGGTTGCTCTTCTTTCACAAAGACCTCCGGATCATGAACTTGTCCCAAAGTTCATAGACAATATGTCTCCACCATACAAGTGCCATTTACAATACCTTGGGAACAATAAAGGGACTTGATAAATGAAACCATGAATCATATAGATGGACTAGATTTTTAGAGAGGATTTCACCTACGTCAAAAAAAGCTCGAAGACGCAATCTTAAGAAGCTGTCAACATATCAAGATGTAGCATCCTAGGTCTTGTTTTGTTTCTTTCCTTTGTTTTTTATGATAGTTTAAGAGATTCATGATGTCAAATCTACTTATTTTGTACTCTCATTAATCAATGAATAAAAAAATATATTTTCAAGTACGTCTATCTTGTTCATTTTTCAATCTTTTTATTGTTATTGGCTCACATAAAATAAAACGCATACATACAAATAGGCAATATGAAAAAGGCATAAATACTCAACACTTCAAGAATCTTGATAAGCTTTGGCTTACTAGATCTATCGAACGAAAAGAGCCCCATCTTTTGCCCACAAAGAAAGGATGATGATTTCACTAACATAGGAGGCAACATGAAACTCCACAAAAATAATCCCATGTTCTTAACCTTAGAGGAAATCCATCTTCTTGGCATCCCTTTTGAGCCTCGTCAGCTAAGCCTTAGTTATTGATCAACCTACATTATTCCATACCTTGGGATGGGAATGGTGCAAAGAGATATAAATGAAAAATTGGGGGAACGAAACATAAGAGGGGGACACAAAATTAGTCTAAGGAATGATCCAATGCAAAAGAAATCGTTCTAAACCCAAAATAAAACTTGTCCAAAAAGAGAAGAAGAAAAAAAAAAGAAAGAAAGAAAAAAAAAAGAGAGAGAGAGAGAGACGACAAGGAAAAGGCACCTAATGTAGGAAGTTGCCACATAAAGTAGAAAAGGTTTTATTCTGAGAAGCACCAAAAGTAAGAGATTTTGGGAGTATACTTGAGTCTGTCCATTCTTCATAACCCCAAGCTTAGCCACGTTACAACCTTGGAAAGGCCCTCCTTGAGGTAGACCATAACCATGTACCAAAATTATCATTCCAAGAAAATATGGCCAACCGTAGGCCTTTTGCACATATGGACCTACTATTGAGTAGTCATGCCCATATATAAAATGCATGAAGTGTTGAGTTATGATTACAAAATCATATAAAAAAATCAAATGATTTGGATGATTTGATAGCCATTGGCTTGATGACACCATTTTAGTAAAGCAATCGAATTAAATTAAATTCGATGTTTTCCATATTTTTGCCAAAGAAAAATGAGATGACTATCACTCTAAAAAAAACAATCATCTTATTTTCTTTTAATAATAGGGCTATTTATTACCAAGGTAATTCAAGTTCTATATACATTGCCTATAAAGAAAAAGAGTTAATACAATAAATTGATTTGATATATCGACAGCCTCGACGTCAACTCTAGATGTCTTCTATAACTCTTGAGAATTGGTCTTCTCACTTATATGTCCGCCTGCGTGGGATATCTCCATCTTCTCTAAGCGAGGAACATTGATTGAACATGATCACTACATGAAAAAATGATTGTTATCGCTATCATACATATACCTCACTGCCAAGTCATCACGATGATTCAAATATTAAGTCAATAATCCTTGCTTTTCGTAAAAACATGTCTAATTTCTCTTTCTTTATTCTTCAATGGGAAAGTTGGATTCCCCTTCATATTTATACAAATCCGTCTTTTTGTTCATTTCTTTTTTAGGGGGTATGTCGGGATGATCCCTCCCATTTGGCAACTAAAATACTTGAAAATGTTTTCGCTCTTTGCCTCAAACTGGGGGCTAAAAAGTCTGGAAATCCCCACTTCATTCTATTTACAGATTTGAACACGCTATTTATGCTGCGAAATCAATTTCATGAAAAGCTTATTATGAACCATCTTAATAACTTTAAAATGACTAAGAGAAGAATACCACAACCTATTATTTGACCAAGATAATTAATTATGTTATTTGATCATACAATTCATGATAAACATATGCAATATTCAACAATAAAAAAAAAACAAACCTTGGGGCTTCAAAAAAAAAACATGAGAAATGTCCCCTAGCATATGTATACATGAACTGCAAAAGCCACCTAAGGTTACACTTGGGGGCTACAAAAATATAGGTCTTACCTCGATCCTCGTTTTGAAATAAGATCATATTTTGGAGAGTGATTAGAACGATTTTATAAATTATTCTAACACTCCACCAAACCTAAGTTTGATAAACATTCATTTTCAAACCACGGTACTTTTTAATTGGAAGAACTTCACTCTCAATTATCAAAGTATGACAATGATGACAAACACTAAAAAGGGAGAGATGAAAAAATTGGATATACAAAAGTTTGCCCACATTTTCATATCTTTGTTGAAATAAGTTGCAAATTACAACTTACCTTCATCAATCTTGGACAAAAAAGTCATACTCAATTACGAGCTAGACTTTTCTTTCCATTTTGGGTCCAGTTTTGAAAATGATATGATTATAATTTTTGCCTACTAGAAAAAGTTGCTTTTCAAAACAAACTATTGGACCCTTTTCAAATTTTGAATACTAATTCGAAACAACATGTTTCTAATAAAAATAGTATTCAAAATTTCTTTTCTGAATTTTTGTTTTCTCAAATAAATAAATTTTCAGATTCTCAATAACCGTTTGGATAATACATGTATATACATAAATATTTCCAAAAGGAATGAATCGAGATTCGACTTCTTCTTAACTCGAACTTGTTCTCGCTTAGTTCTCCTGCGAATATTGGCTAAGGGATGGTAAACGAACCACCTACAAGACCAAAATCAAAGATTTATAAGAACAAAGAAAAAAATTTGATGTTCTAAATCAACTTTGAGAATAAAATCACCGCAATGATCTTTACAAACGTTTAAACATTAGGTAAGATTACTAAAGCTTAAACACAATTGTTTTTGGTTTGTAAACAAGCAAAGAACTAACTTGCTTTCTTGAACATGACTTTAACTTAAATGATAAAGCCATGCCATTGTCCTAAATATCTAAAAAAAACAAAAATAGGATACATACATATATAGGTCCATCCCAATATCATGATTATATGAATGTCCTAAACAATAGCAAGTCATTATAACTATCCCAAAGTAGGGGCTCCAAGACTTCTAAAATAGCAAGAATGCGCATAACCCGACACAAGGGGGCTTTAATATCAGAAAAAAAAATTGAGATATTCATGCCATTCGAGCTACTTTCGAGAATCGCCTAAACTACAAATGGTTTACGTAGAACTCGAGCCTTACAATTTTCAAATGCAATGATTTAATAATCATTTTGTTCCTTTAAAAACTAAGTTTACAATTGCACTTGTCCATGAAACAAGTTACATATTCTAGCCATTTTCAAGTTCAACTTCAAGAACTAATCTTAATTGTTGTTTCAATACCTCAATTTACTCTAGAGATTAGAGAGTATGACTAGTAAAGAGCAAAGAAACAAAATCATGATACATAAAAAATACTTGCTCATACGAAAGTTTAGTACTCAATCATTCATCATGAAAATTGTATCAAGACATATAATTAACATAAGACAAACAATTTCATGAGTTAGAATGTAAACAAAAGACTCCTAAAATCTAAGTTAAGGAGTCTTCATTCTAAATTATTCTCCATTGGAATTTCGTAAGGAGGATAACATCTACTTTCTCGAGCTTCAAAACAGTGACAAAATTGAACTCAAAAGAAAGAATTCAAAGGTAGCAAGAATAGAAGAAAAATTTGAACAACATTTCAATTTTTCCTCTTACTTGTTCTAATGAATGACAAATATTACTAGACTTAGCAAATTTCTTTGTTAAAACTATGAATGGTAAAAAAACGATTTAAACACATTTGTTTATTCGTTTCTAAGATCATAGTTATTATAAGAATAAGACAAAACACAGGATTTCTAGACCCATTTCAAGCAACATGAAAGGGTCCAATTATTAAAAACAAACAAGTCATCGAAGTCACCAACATTAGGGGCTACAATATTCGATAACATAAAATGGGGGCTCAAAAGCCTGAAATATAGCCAAACTACTCTAGTTCGATGATGTCTTCAAGAATTTCCTAAACTAACTAGTTTTGTGCAAATCTTGAGATCACAGTTTTATGAATGAATAATAATAACCGTCGGCTATTTTTATCATTCATAAAACCAATTTTGAAACTTACGCATGAAAAAATAAACATGAGTCGCAAGAACGAATTCAAGCTCAAAATTTCATTTATAATGCATAATTGTTGTTCTAAAAACTTCAATTTACATTAAAATTAAAAAGTATAGTCTATGTGAGCAAAACAAAAGAGAGATAAAGTTCAAGCACAAAGTCAAAATTAGAACAAAAAAAAAAACACATATATGCTTCACATGCTCATACAGGATCAATACTTTATCACTTCACATGAAATTTGTTGCAATATATTGCTTAAACATGTCACAACGACAAACAAACAAATTCATGGAAACAAGCCGAATCCAAAAAACCCAAATTCAAAATTTGGGGTTTAATGATTCGAAAATCTCCCAAAATTCAGCCAAGAGCAAACATTTAGGAAAGCACTTACATTGGGTTATGGAAAATATGAATAAGGGACGAGATCTACTTACTTTAGCTTCGAAAAACAAGAAAATTTGAGATCTTTAGAGAGACAAAAGAAGCAAAAATCGTGAAAGAATGAGAGAAAGAGAGAGACAGCGAAATGAAAAATCGCGCCCAGCAATTTTCTTTTTGCTGATTTAAATGCCGTGCGCAACTGAAATAGTTGCGGGTGACAGACCAGCGCAACTCAGAATGATGCGCGCGCCTGGCCAGCGCGACCTACTGAGTTGCGCGAAGACACTAGTCACCAAAATGACCGGTGTCCAGATTTTGATTCGTTTGATCATTTTTCAACGGTTTTTGCTCGTTATTAGACGTAATGGCGCGCAAATTATCAAAATCTTTTAAATTGCTTTGCATTTGTAGTTTATTTTCTGCTTTGATAGTTTTTTCAATCATTTTGCATGCACACCGTGCTTTGTGCCTTCCCCAAGCATAGTTTTGAACGTTTTTCGTAAGCGTGCCTTAAGACGTTCCGTGGTGGTGCTTTACGTAAAAGCACCCATAGACAGGTTTGTCATTTTACTGTACTGACGTTATAAGTGTGTGGGGTTTCTTCTTTTCATGTCCGAAGCAAAAGGAAGGCGTTTTCATGCAGCGTAAAAATGCAAATGGCGTAGCATATAGCGTAAAATTGTATGGTACGGCGTAGGTGTTGCATAAAATTTCACCTCAGCCCAAGCTTTGCGAGATCTACCTCTCGGAACTAAAAGGTAGACTATTACTGTAGGCGTTAGCTCACGAGTCGACAGGCACGCTGAACCTTCAGTTACAGGCACTTCTTGAATGGAAGCAAATACGGTAGTGTAGGGAATATTTCAAGCACTATAACCCCAAGCTTGAACCCCACTGTGATCATACACTAAATTATGGTGGCGTTCCAAAGGGAAGAAATCTAGAGTAAAAGAGTCGCCAACAAGTTTTAGAAACTTGTAAACCTAAAATGATCCAGGAGATCGTCAACTCCATAAGGTTGGGAACCAAATAGGGTTCGGGGATGAAGATACGAATCCAATCTACAAAAGAAAGGACCCGCCCTATAAAATAGGCCTCTACTTTGTTCTGCTCGTATTCATGTGCGCTTTTTGACTAACATGCAAACATTAGATTAACCCTAAACCTGTTTATCTATGTTGGTTGAATATTAATGCACAAACAAATCTATTATTGGCGATCACTTGAATTAAAATCACATTAGCCTAAAATCAAATTATTAATTATCTTATTAAGCGTGATTTCAAGTACAAATTCCCTTTAATAAGCATAAAAGGGGTGATCAAGCAATAACAATACATATAATCAAGCAACATAATAATAATAATAATCATAATAATTATAATAATAATGATAATCATAATATAATCATAATCATGTTAAATAATAAAGCTTAATAATAATAGCAAGATCCTAGGCATGATACTAACAAGATCAATAACAAATCCTAGCATGTCACTAAACAATAAAGATCAAAGCTTTAAACCTAACATGATACTAACATGATATTAGAAAGGATAAAAGACAACCTAAACATGATTCTAGAAAGCAATAAATAACATCCTAACATGATACTAGGAATTAATCTATAACTATTAAAAGTGAGAAGTTGGCAAGTTGAAAATCTCTTAGTAATAGTGTGATGACCATTTTGCCCCTGAAAAAGTACAATTACAATGTTGCCCTTATTTTTGCTGCTTGTGATCTATTGGCTCCTACTCTTTTCTCTGCCAAAATGCTAGCTGGTGTTCTGTTTTGCCTCTTTCCCTCTTTTTCACCTTTTGCTTTCCACATTCATCACTTTCTCCAAGATTACAATCAAAATTCAATCTTTGACCTAGGGTTACCATCTGAATTTGATCCCCATTTTCTCTCTCTTTCTCTCTCATTGAACAACAATGGAGTTGGGTAGATTCATAAACGAGCTTCGATGTGTTACAGTGAAGGAAGTTCCCGACAAGGTGAAGCCTATGCTATCTCGACATTATTCGCAGCACTGAAGCGACTTCTGGGTTTCCACTCCTTCGTGAGGTAAGATTTTCTTTCTTATCAATCATCCCGTATCAATTTCACAATCTAGGTTTTGTTGAAATTTTTATATTTTTTTCTTGAATGATCTAGCAAATTATGGCTCTGGGGTTTGTAAATTTTGCGTTATTTTGATTATTTGCAGAAACAAACAGATTACAAGATGCCTCACTCTCGATCTCTCCCAAATCGACGAGGACTCTGTTCATATGTCTCCTGCTAATGATTCGGCACAGTAAGGTTAATTTATACCTTTAATTTCAATAATTTAAATTGATTTTTTAGAATTTTGGATGAAAATTGAATAGTTATTTGGGTTTTGTAAAAATTCTGTCATTTCCCCTCTAATTTATCTTCAGAGATCTCCCGTTGACCATGACAAATTTTGTTTTTCATTTATTAACTTTTATGGGTGAAAATTGCTTTGCACTTCTTTAGTTTTGTTTTTTAATTTTATTTATTTATTTTTTATTTAATTTGGGGGAAATTTGATGTATGAACTATGAATGTATGATTTTAAAGGGTTTTTTTGGGTAATTGATTTTCAGAGCGCGGGAATTGTTCTATTACTTGACAGGGGATCAGGTTGATTATGGTGAAGAAGACAGCAAATCATGTGGACATTCGCAATTTTGAAGAATTTATGAGCAATGTTCTTCAATGGGGTTTTTTTGTTCTTTGTGCCCATTCTTCTCAATCTAGATTTTCTCACTAGATTGTGCCCGATCTTCTCTGGTAAGTTCTCTGATGTTACCTAAATTAACGAAATGTTGTTCTAATTAATTTTGAATTCGTTTTAGTTTTCGTTTTTCAGCAATAATATTGTTGTTTCTTTCAATTTTCGTTTTTGGGTACTGAATTGTATTTGATTCTTTTTTCCCCTTATTTATCCTACCTCAATCCCTAATATCTTTCGGACCAAGAGAGAATTGAGAAAGATAATTGGACCAAAGTAGTACACAAGACAAATATTTTAGGACGAAAGAAGTATTTCGTAAAAAACAAGTTCAGTTTAGTTGTTTATTCTAATTGAAAACTTTTCACCTAGCATAAAAAGTATTCTAATTGCTGAATCATAGGATTACAAAAAGTGAGGAAAAATTGACCTTTGACTCTGCATTTTAAATCAAGAAATTGTGATTCTTTTCCTTTTATGCCTCCTCCCCGTCCAACTATGAAATTATATAGATTTGCTATTCTTATGTTTGGGTGTAATTCCGTATAAACTTCATGTCTAGCTCTATCCGCTGGTTTGATTGAGTACAATAATATTCTTAGGCTCCTATTTAGTATTTTTGGGGTATATTTGATAGCCCCCACATGGGCATATGTATTCCTGCAATTTTGTGTATGCTGCACCTTCATGTTTAGCTCTCTCCACTGGTTTTATTGAGTACAGTGATATTCTTAGGCTCGTTTTTGGTATCTTGCAATTTTGTGTATACTGCTTGTCCCTGTAATATATTATTTGATTACTTTCCTAAATTATATTACAGATTAGAGAAAAAAAAAAGCAGAAGTTGAAAAGCTCAAAAGTATGTTTGTTCGGAGAGCATCTTTTGCCAGCTTGGTGGACTTTATGATTAGCGACAAGAGTTACTTTTCTCAGGTAATTGGAT
This sequence comes from Chenopodium album, assembly GCF_948465745.1. Classification (NCBI taxonomy): domain Eukaryota; kingdom Viridiplantae; phylum Streptophyta; class Magnoliopsida; order Caryophyllales; family Amaranthaceae; genus Chenopodium; species Chenopodium album. Next base: position 12,097,828 of record NC_137856.1, read on the forward strand.
CAACTTATTGCTGCACACATTTGGCAAAATTATTTCTTTGGTTAAGTTTAATCATTGTGTATTATTGAGCAGCGTGGACAACTAATGACCAGACCATGCTGATCTGCGGTATAAATGCAGGACATATGCTCGGCCTCTACAACATTTGAAGGTTCTAACACTGAAATCTGTTGTCATATTTGCTTGCTTCTTTTCTTGTTTAATCTCATTCCTTATGATGTTCCAGAGCCTTTGACTAGAACTGCTTGGGTCCATTGAGGAAAGCGTATTGTAGCTCTCTGAACTTGCTTCTCCGTAGAGAGGTGAGTGGATTAAATAGTTCTGGATCGTTTATCATACTAGCTGTCACCTTGATGTTTAATGACAAATAAGATGCCTTTAAATTAAGGTAAAGTGGGATGATTGATAACTTTCCAGAAAGGACTTTGATTATGTTTACACACTGAATCTAAGACATCAACTGCTTTGTGTGCATAGTTGCATACCAATATGTAATAAACTGATTTAAGAAAGGGCACTTTGGATATTCTAGAATCTTTAGGTTAAGTCCTTAGTTTTTATTATAAATAGAGAAAGAGGGGGAAAGGAGAAGGCATGTGGATTTTGGAGTAAGTAGTAATAGAGTAGCAGTAGTTGTAGAGTAGCAATAGAGTAGTAGTTGTAGACTTGTAGTATTCTCCGAGACTCAAATCTCTTAGCTTAGCCCTTAGCAACTTTTGTAGCCGTTTTTTACAAATTTCAATCAAAATACCTAAGCTTTCCTCTAATTCTGATTTTACTGTTACATTTAAGCAATCCGAATTACTCAGTCTATAACATAATATATTTCATTTGAAAATGAAAAAGTTTCTGAGAAATATTCTGCTTACTCTGAGAATCACATTGAATCTGAGACATCAACTACTTTGTGTGCATAGTTGCATACCAATATATTTCATTTGAAAATGAAAAAGTTTCTGAGAAATATTCTGCTTACTGTGAGAATCACTAAGAAACTCAGATGATTCCTATCTAATTCTCGTAACTCATCCAGCAAGGTATCTTTTGGACTGACCAATGATTCACCTGTGCCTTGCTGCGTCAATGGCGTAATGTTGAGGCATGGTGTGGCATTTAATGGTGATACATTTTGCTGATTATTATTTTTTTTATTTGTTTTTGTGGTCTAAAACTGAATTTTCTTCATGGCTGTGGCATTTTTTCTTCATAGTTGTATTTTTCCCAAATGTCCTTTATTAAAAGAAAAAGGAACGCAAAGGAATTGTTGCTAGACTAGATTCCTAGGTAATTTGAACTGATGATCTATTTGCAGGATAAAAAAATATACTACCTCCGTTTCGTATTAGTTGCAACTTTGGAATATTTTATATCTCACAAATAATACCCCAAAGTTGCAACTAATAAGAAACAGAGGTAGTATATATCTTCATCAACCTAAGTTGAAACTATAACTCTTTTCCCTTATCTCATTTCTTGTGTGTATAATCCTGTTGTGTTATGCAGGCTCGAGAGTTTGCTAATGAGCTTCGAGCCAGTACTAAGGCTTCAAGAAATCCAACAGTTAGGTTGGATGCTTCTGCTGGTGCTGGTCAAACTGTGAGCAATGCAAACACTTCAGCAGTTTCTGATGCTTATGCCAAAATGCTTACAATATTTGTTCACTCCTTGTTGATAAGGTTATATTCCAGCAAATTTGTGTTATAGATTCTAATTTGTAACTTGTCTTACGGGAAGCCTTTTGAATCTCAGAGTTCCTTTTTTGCTCACTTCATGTGCTTTGAAGTTCCTGCTCTCAATCTACCGGGAGGAGTTCCCAATGGTAAGTCTGCATCAAATGTGGATGACATCGATGATGATGATCTTGGAATCATGGATATTGATGACAATGATAGCGAAACAGGTATATTTCATCTTTCCCTATTTTCATCACCCTCAACAACCTCCTCAATGTAATCTCTCTTTTCAAATTGTTATATATTTGAGATTTGGGTACTCAAATTTATGAATTGGGAGTTTAAGGGATTGTTTGATGTGGGGTTGATTGAATAGTTTGGGTTACTATTAGATTTCTTATTTATTTAATATTTGGTTATAATTGAAATTGATGATTAATTTGAGGTGGGTTTTCTTTTAATTTTGTTACCCTTTTGATTTTGGAAATCTGACTCAAGTTTATGCTCAAACTATTCATTTGGAAGGCTTTTATTGATTTTTCACTATTTTCAGAGATACTTGGGATAATTTGTTACCCCAATTAACACCATTTCTTGATGACTTCTCTCTGAAATTCGAATTATCAGTGATTATCTGTGAAATTTAGAGTTTTGACTATCAGTGATTGCCAATTTGCCATAGTCTGGATAATCTTTATATTTTATACAAGTTTAGGGAGGTCGACAGTATTAGTTTTGCGCAGTTTGTTATGCTTTGCTTTTTATTATCTTGTTTTCGATTTCTACTGGACTCTCACAGCTCGCGGTTCATTTATTTTACATAGTTAGCTGTGCTTGCTGTAATTATCTGTTGTCTGACATTGCTAATATACATTGTTTAAACAGATTAAGGATGAGTTGAATGCTTAATCTGCTGTTGTAAAACATGCTTACAGTGATGATCGGCATGCTAGGTCAATTGCTTATGCTTTGTTTTAATTTAGATTTTTAAGTGGTAAGTTTGTCATTTTTGCAATTTACAAAATGGCCGAGATTTTGGATATGATTCTTGAAACACCATCTGAAATTTTTGCTTAGAAAGAAAACAATGGTTATAAAGGCTCTTTCGTATATCTATGGGGCACTTTATTAAGGGAAGGAAATGCATATGATTGTTTGATTTGTGGCTCTATCTGCTTGAGGTATTTCATGACCTGCTAGAAATGTAAAGATAGGTTGCATGTTGCCTTTGAATGTTGAATATATATATTTGGGTGATCAGTTATAAAATTGATAGTGTTGGACTCTTGGGTGCCATTGACATCATTCTTAAATTTGTTTGCAGGTAAAGAGAAGTCACAACTGCTTGATTATAATGGAGGAACTAGATTCCCGCGCGTGTGATGATGATGGTGGCGGAGGTGGTTCTTGGAGTGGCGGGTTCTTCTTGACGGACCTTATCAGAATTTTAGACGGAGATAAATGGTTGCGGTCAAGTATCTATATGTAGTTACTATCTTGCAAGTCTTTTACGCTATGATTATACGGTCCACATAGTAATATTCTGTAGCTCATGGGGTGATTCCCATGACAAAATGATGTATTGATCTGGCAACAAATGAGTTCCATTGATATTCCATAATGCATCATAGTACTGTATCATTTTTCACAATCTTTTATCTTTTGGGTCGAACAAACAACACTTGCAAACTATATCAAATTTGTTAGGCATAAAAAGTGAATGTTGAATAGCTTGTAGCTAGCTATGATTAAAATCATCAATGTTGCCCCCAATTGTTAAGTTATGTTAACCACACGACCTCACATACAAAGATTTTTCGATTAGATTTTTCGAAATATTGAAAATTCTTTTTCAAATTTGCATTCGATATGTGTTTTCCGGATTGGATATTGGTTCTAAATGAAAATTTCGATCAATTCAATTCCTTGTTATATCTAATATCCATATATAGACATTTTCATTTTCCAACATTGATTTAGAAAATGTTTTACTTATTTGAACTTATTGAATCATTTAAGATGCAATTAAAAAAAAAAAAAATCGGAACTCCAACATTATTGTTAACAAGCATGTCCTACATCACGTTTTGCCATTTGGAGCGTGCACATTAGAGATAAACCAAGATATATAAAAGGGAAAGGGGAAAGTGAGAGGGGGGAAGGGGCTTTAAAGAGAAGGATCAAGTGCAAGCTATAATTGCCAAAGCCTTTTAGAGATGGTATAAGGACAAGTCATCTGAATAATAGCACATATAACATAAAAGCTAAACATTATGGTAGAATTGTGGTAGAATTATGGCACATTTAACATAAAAGTTAAACCACAGCGTGTGACAGGGGTTACCCGAGTTATTTTGTTAGTGGTTATCCGAGTTATGCAGTCAGGGTTTACTCGAGTTACTCGATCAAAGATTACATGTGAGGTTTAGATAGGGGTTACTCGAGAGGTTCACTCGGTTAAGGGTTACTTGAGGGATTACTCGATCAGGTTTTACTCGAATTACTCAGTCAAGGGTTTGGGTTACTCGAGTTACTTGGTCATGGGTTACTCGAGTTACATGGTAAGGGGTTATTTAAGGAGTTCGATCAGGGGTTACTTGGTCAAGTTACTTGAGGGTTAATTCAGAGGTTTCTTGAGGAATTACTCAGTTTGGGGTGTTAGTCGGAGGAAGGGAAGAAGAGAAAGGGATAAGGAGGTAGAGAAACAAGGGCCAAAATATAGAGAATCATTGAGAGATAGAAAGGGAACTAGGAAAGCGAAGGGTTTGAAGAGAGAGACAAAGAGGGGCTAAAAGATAGGGCACACTGAAAAATAGAGGTACCTGTTCAAAAGAGATAAGTGGTAGGCTAGAAGAAGGGATAAAGGCCGGGAGAAAAAAAGTTAGAAAACATGGGAGGGATAGAAATATGGGTTACGAAGGAAGGAGGATGAAATAGAGAGAGGCTAAAAAAAGATATAGGGACTATAGAAATGCAAGGGGGTTAGAAGAGAAATAAAGAGAGTGATAAATAGGGAATAGGACTCAAAGAAAGAAGAATATATGATAAAGAATGATCCTTCCTTAAAAAAAAAAATAATAAAGAACAAAGGAGAAGGCTTGAGGGAGAAAGAGAGAAAGGGAGTAAGTGCGACCTATAATTTTCAATTATTATTTTATTTTTTCTCACTTATTTGAACTCGATTTTGTGACAACGTATATTATCAAACAACAACTTTTTGGTGCAGCAAGCCACACCGTGTGGCAGAGTTACCCGAGTTATCTTCTTAAGGGTTATTGGGGTTATGCAGTCAGAAATTACTCGAGCTACTCGATCATGAGTTATTTGTAGGGTTCAGATAGAGGTTACTTGAGAGGTTCACTCTGTTAAGGGTTATTTGAGAGATTACTCGATCAGGGGTTACTCATATTACTCAGTCAAGGGTTACTCGGTCATGGGTTACTCGAGTTACTCGGTCAGGGGTTACCCGAGTTACTAGGTAAGGGGTTATTTAAGGAGTTCAGTCAGGGGTTACTTGAGTAATTCGATCAGGGTTACTTAAAGAATTTAGTCAGGGGTTACTTAGTCAGCGGTTACCTGAGGGTTCATTTAAGGATTACTTGAAGAATTACTCAGTCCGGGGTTAGTCAGCCAGGGGTTACTTAAGATAGATGAGGAGAGGAAGGGGAGAAGGAGAGAAAGGGAAAAGGAGGTAGCGAAACAAGGGCTACATAAACAGGAAGAGACGATAAACAGAAAGGGAAATGCCCCATAATTAATATTGACATTTGAAAATTATTGCTACATAAACAACAACAACATTATTGATCTATATATAGCAATAACGTTATATTTGTGGATGCAACAAATACTATATCAAAATACAAAAAAATTAATTACACATTTACGTTAAATGCAAAACAAAACTATTCCGATTCGCCAAATGGAGTGCACGCATCGCGCGCGCGGAAGTCGAAAACTAGTAAATAATAAACATGCTTTTTACAAGAATAAAGCAATAAGATTACATACTTTGATGCCTTGTACCTCTTTCTAATAACAAATACACGAGTTAGTAAACTTCAATGAAATTAATAAAACGAAGAATTAAATAAATAAATTGAAAGAAAAAGTTAAAAAGTTTAGACTGGATTTGGGACCGAACCCTCAGAAATTATCAACTTTGCACGTTTAGGGCGAAGGCAACTTCGAAGTTGGCTAGGTGTTTCTAAATCTTGTGTATGCGGAATTGTGTTTGAAAGGTTGGTTTAGAAAAAGAGAGAGAAAGAAAGCATATATTGCTCAAGAGAGAATAGAGAGAATTGATGATTAAAAAAGGGGAGATAAGACCTCTATTTATAAGAAAAAAGAGGGTCGAAGAATTAAGAAAAGAATCCGAATTCGAATCGAAATAAAACTCGTAGACAGCAATTTTTACGTATTTTGTTTTTATCATATCTTTTGATCCAGAGGTCCGAATCAGTCATATAATATGTCCTTGAAAAGATCTTGAAGTCTACTTTCTAACCCAATTAGAATCGGAAAAAATCTTTTTTAAATAAAAAGATATAGCCGGAATAGTGAAAGGGTGTCAGTTTTTGATAGAGTTTCGTATTACTTTCATATCATTTTCGTTATAGCTCGGAATTAATATTATAATATATCATTGGAAAGATAATTTCAAGATCTATCCAACCATATAAAATTTGGATAAAAAATATGAGGCATGAAAATAATATCTGACTGTCTTTGAACATCTTTAAATTCGAATATAATTAGGAAAGTTTTAAAGAAGGAAAGTTTTTATTTAAATCAAATTCCTTAATCTTATCTTTTCAAAAAAGGATAATTAAGATCTTTTTAGAAATTATAGAAGATTCTAATCAATCCTAATTAGTTTAGGAATAGGATTAAACCTTTGGACCCTCCTCATGATCATTGGATCGTAGGTAAAATCTGGTTTGGGCCTAATTTAGTATTTTGGCCATAACGTCCTCATTATTCATCGGAATTGGACTTATAATATATCGTTGGAAAGGTATTTTCAAGCCCCATCCAACTACACCATTATTGGACCCTTATCATGGACCCAATTAAACTGGATTGGACGTTTTCATAAAATAGAGGTGGTTTTCGAAAACAGAAAGAAGGATTTTTAATAAAAACTAACCGCAACACTTGAGTTTTCACACTTTCACCTCATTCGATTATGTTTTGACGTGAAAGGTATTCATCACTAGGTTTGGTTTTGGGGAGACACAAATGGGTGTCTACAGGTAGTTAGTGAGCTTACTAACTTACCGGACAATTAGGGTGTCCGTCCACCCCCTGTATAAAGAGCGATGAGACAATGTCGCACCCATGTTGTCATGTACTTATCTTGTGGACAAAACTGCTGAAAGTGTTGCTAACTTTCTTCCCTCTCACTGGATTTGGGTATATGCCTCCAGTCTTGAGACATGTATTTCTATCTTGTGGACATCCGGTTCGAATATCGGACCCGACTCGAATGTCGGACCCTTTTCGGTTCGAATATCGAAAACCTCTTTTCATTCTGTTTACTTTGTTAAAGTAAGGCTAAAGTTTCAATGACACATCGAGGCACTTTAGACCAACGATGACACAATTGACAAGAAATCATCCCCTTTTATTCTTTTTTAAAACCGATCTCTTCTCATGACTTGACATCACCCAGAACACCTTTACTTGTAAAACTGTTCTACAAATTACAAAGGATCAATCTAGATTCTTTAGCGCGTTAAGACTAGAAAAAACTTTTTCTAGCCTTAATAGCTACTTATTTCAAACACTTAGCGAACCAAGGATTGTTTCAACATCCTTAAAACATTACTGAAAGATTCTCTATCTCTTGAGAACTTCGAAGAATTACCGTTTCCTTGACTACTTTGATCATCGTCTATTCTAGACTTGATCAAAGTGGGGGCTAACTGTAGACACCTACTTTTGGCCTCTTGTCCCGAAAAGGAAGTGCGATGATGTTACAAAAAACCGTTCTTCATGCTAGATCAAAGTTGAAGTGTTTATGGACTACGAAAAGCATTCTTAACTAAGTTAAAACTCATATTTGAGGCCAAATTATCTTAGAGCCTTGTCCTATTATTAATTAGGCCTTAAACGTGTTCATTCATGTTTTAACTTGATTAATAACGGACCCAAATGCGTTAAATGCAATGATTAGATCCAATGGAACCTACATTGTTGAAAACCGAGCCAAACAGATAAACCAACCATCAAATTCCCGTGCAAGGCTTAAACAGATGGATACCACTTTCAAAGAGCTTTCCAACAGTATATTATAAGCCCTATTTTGAGCCAAAACGAAGAAGTTATTATCAAAACACTAAACCGGGCCCAAAACCGACACCCTTGCACTCTAACGGCCATAACTTTTTATCCATAACAGATTTTAATCTAATTTTAACGTTATTGGAAAGTACATATCCAAAGCTTTCCAATAAAATCTCACACGCCTAAATCCAACTTTGCAATCAAAATTTATAGAAGTTTTAAAAACGCATTTTTGTATAAGGCAAACCGCAAACCAGCGCAACTCAATCTGTTGCGCGCGACTTGCGCGCGACTCATTGAGATGCACGCGACACCCCTGCGCGACTTAGAGAGTTCCGCGCGCCATCTGACGGTGCGGCTCTAAAACCATAAGTCGAGATTCCTACGCTTGTAACAAGGGGTCTTCGCACAACTCTAAGAACACAGAAAATCAGAAATAAAAACCCTAAATTTCTAAAATCCCTAATCTCTCAAACTTTCTTACTAACATACTACTTTTCCTCTTTCTTCCCAACTACTCTTCAACCCTAATCCATTGAATCCCTTGGAGGTACAAAGTTTAAATAAGGTCCATAAACATCTAAGACGGAGATATAAGCATACATAGAAGAACGGCTAGTTTCCTGAGCACTTAGATAAATCACTTTTCTTTTATTGTTTAAACAACTTTAATTGATTAATGAGTGTTGCTTGATCACCTTAAACAAACTTTTAACTAATTAATTCACATAATACTCTTTCGTTAATCAAGACTAGAATTTGAATAATTAATTGATTGTTTTATCACTTAAGACAAGGCGAATATTGTTTATTTCTTGTTCTTTTTACGAATTTGATTAAATAAGAATAACGACTTTTGCAATGTAATTCCTATATGATTAATGTGTGTACATAAAATCAACTAACTTAGTTTTTAGAAATCACGTTGCATATATTGTTTGGTGATGAAATTGTGCAAAAGGAAGAGCTAGTAGAGGCCGCACTAGGGCTAGGATCGCGATTCCCCTCTAAAGGGAACGTTATCTTGGTACCCTCGCTCCCGAACTCATTTCTGGTTTATGTAGACCTATTTGGGCATGGGTAAACTTATGATTCATGCTAAAAATCCCTTGAACTCTACTTGGGAGAAAGGCATGAACGAGGTTTATGGGTTTTCCTAAAACACATTAGCGACTCCTACTTGTTCCTTACAAAAAAGCGTGTATGATAGAATCATTTCTAATTCAAGGTCTCCCAAACAGTCAGGAATTCAAATCCTAATACACCCTAACAAGTGTAAAGTCCTAGGCTTTAAAGAGCCGTGGGCATCTAAGGAGAAGGTGACGTGGGAAAATTAGGTCGTTGGACTAATCCTCCTAAGCCAAACAAAATTTGTAAACACTCAACAAACCTAAATACAAGTATAGAGGTAAGTCAAGGGTCGAACCCAAAGGAACGGTAATGTCTAAGTGCTTCCAATTATGTGCCTAAGCTAGGTCGAAGACAAAGGGTAAAAGAGGACACTAACAACTACTAAGACAAAGAAATCAAACAAATAAAATGCTAGGGACTAGGATTCACTTATATTAGCAATGAACAAAGCAAATTGGTTTAGGAAGTTGACTAAGTCAAGCAATGTGAGGGAAGATTAATTATCTAACCAAAAGAGCATATCAAGTTATTCTCCTAGAGGTCTAACTAGCGTCAACTACGATAAACTCTAGCTAGGAAACATCACAAGACACCTCAATCGTGTAAATGCAAGCCACAAATCAATGGTCCGTATCAATGTGAACTTACAATGCAATCTAGTGTGAATAACTAGGGTGATCAAGCCTAAATCAAACACACACATGCACATAATCAATTAACCAATTTAATCACATTATCAACTCCATCAAAATCCCCAATCTACATCAATCCATTACATAATACAAGCTTCACCAAATCCCTAACCAAACAACTACTCTAGAAACATCATCAATTCAATCAACAACTAAAGAAATCAACAATCAAAGAAGAACAATAACTCTAATCAAACATCAACCATCAAATCATCAAAATCTAATCAAAATCAACAATCTAAACATGAATACTAAACAAAACAATAAATGAGATAGAGTTTAGAAATGCTCATTGATAATAGAGTAGATCTCCAATACAATTGTCACCATTGGATCTTCAATCTCTCAATCACCATTGAAATCCTTCACTTTCTCTCTCTAAAATCTACTACTAAAACTAACCCCTAAAATCTAGAGAGAGAAGCTCTCAACTAAGCTAAGAATATGATCTAATTCTATTATGAAAACTTCTTACAAAAATTGGGTTCAAATAGGTATAAGAAGAGAGAGAAAATCGTCGAAATCCGATCGGAAAAGACCCATGTTGGTGCGGCCACACAACAGGGGATGTGCGCCCGCACAACCATGATGTGCGCCCGCACAACCATGGTGTGCGGCCGCACATTCCTCGTGTGCGCCCGCACATTCTGCGCGTGCGGCCGCACTCAGCTGGGTTTCTTCGAATCTTTAACTCTTCAAGCTCAAGGGGTGCACACATGATTTATGATGGTGATGGAGGACAAGGTAGGCAGTATCTAAGGCTTAATATTGAGGGCACATACTTCCTTTGAAAGGAGCACAAGAGAAGAACCAAGACTTGGAACTTCCACTTCTTTGCATCTTGAGCTTCCCAAACTCCATGAACTTGATCCTAAAGCCTCTTCCACCATAATGGATCACCAAAATCACGACCCGAACCTCGTCCAATACCTACAACCACGAAAATAGAGCAAATAAAGAAGAAAAGACTAGAAAACCAACGAAAAGCACAAAAGCTACAAAATAAGAGAAGAAAGGTAAAACTAAGCAACAAAGCATAAAACTAAGCACTTATTAAGCATGAAAGCTATGAAAAGAGAATAGAAATGACCTAAATGCTCGTCAAATGTGTGCCATTTATGACACACATCAAATACCCCCAAGCTTACCTTTTGCTCGTCCTCGAGCAAAACAAAACCAAGGGAGTGGAAATGACGAGCTTAATAAAACAAACTAAAGAAGAGACGAGATGAGAATATACACTAACTCACTTTCGTAGGAATCACGATCAATTTTAGCAACTAATGACAAGCCATTTAAACCCCTAGATCGCCCTAGAGGACGAGTGATGCTCTCGTAAGGGTATCCTAAGAGTTTACCCATAACTCTCATAATAATACATACAAGGCAAAGCATGAAAAAGAAAACAAAAATACAAGAAAAGCAAACAAATGTTCATGAAAGGACCTTTGCAAATGTACGAGCACAAGTGGATGCAAATCTTTCTAAACAAGTAAAGGAGTGCACGTTCCAAGATACCCAAGGTTGATTGAAACATAAATATGCTAAGCATAGGAACTAGCTTTCACAATCCACTTTCATCCCAAACGATCTTACCATGTTCTTCCTAATAGCTTCAAATCGACCTCAAGTGAGCATCCCAATGATTCCACGAAGGAACCGGAAAAAGAGAATTTTTAGGCTACTCGACATCTTGACTTTTGCATTCCCTCTCCCTATTCCTAAAACTCACATTCCTCTTCACCGATGAATGACTCAACCATTTAGGTCAAAAGGTCTTTCCCCAAGGTTGTAACGTTAAGGCAAAAGGGTGAAGGTAGGCTAAAATTTAAAATTTGGTGGTTTTCCTAAAAGTGAAGCAAAGAACGGCCAATTCTTAGAATCACAATCAAGTAGTCACCAAACAAAAACAAACTAACACCCCCAAGCTTATTCAAAGCTATAAATCACAAACATATACACAAAAAGCGTGAGAACGCTTCCCCCCAAGCTTAAATGGAGCATTGTCCTCAATGCTCAAAAAGGGAGAAAACTCACATCAAAATATTTTTTGAATTTTTTATTTTTCACTTTTTTTTCTTTTTTTTTATTTTTTAATAGTGCTTTGTCCTCGCCTCTTTTAACTTTGGACGGCTTTTTCGATTTTGCACGTATTTGTCCATGCCTTTTATAATGTAGGACGGCTTTTACTCATACTCATTTGCCATTATTCACAAGGAAGAAATCACACAATCTTGCTATCATTAGAACCAAACATTTCAACTTCTCCACCACAAACTCCATCAAATATGATCAATTGCTTCACAAAAACCAAGAAAAGAAAGAAAATGAAACAAAAGGCCAAATATCTAAAGATGTGGCTTGAAAAGAAGGTATAAGGCTCAAATGGTTGCAAGAAGGCAAATGTAAACCCAAAAATAAAGAATGAAACAAACTATCCTAAAAACAGAAAAATACCACCTCGAAAAAGGTGCCTTTTTCCTCCCTAAATGGTTCGGTCTCGGATTCAAGATCTATGAGTCAAGTTTCAAGATTAGGTTTGCAAGAAGTCAAGGATCCATGCCGCTCATGCAAATATAGGTAGAAGGCTTGAAAAACATAGAACTCACACGGATGTAGCAAAAACTCACTATTGGTGTCAAATCGACTATAGGAAGCAACTACCAAACATGCCACAAACAAGTAGAATCCGGCTTCATGTTCCCACTAGTTCTAACCAACTACCTTAGCATGCTTTATCCTAGAATCAACCAAGCGTACTCTCAAACCGTGCACACCGTTACCATTTTGGAAGAAAAGCATTCAATTATACAAGTCCAAATGTTATTATGTCCAAAACAAGAACAAAACAAAACACATTGCAAATTTGCCTTGATAGAAAGGAAAATCTTTTTGGAGTTTTTCAAAATAAGAGAAACATGGAAAAGCATATACAAAGGTGCAAAGCATATATGAATCAAAATCCCACCAAACATGATAGAATACCCTCCCCCAAGCTTGAATGAGACAATACACTCAAACATAAATCATATAATCCATGGGAGGGGAAAACAAGGAGATCAATCCAACAAACCAACATATGTCCAACAAGTCATCATCCACTAGAGAAAGAGCAAAGAAAGATATTACCGGATTTGAGGTGGGTGTAAATACCCGCAAATGACCCAATTTAAACCTTTCAAAGCTAATTTCTCAAGAATTAAACCTTGTTTCCATATGCTCGCAAAGATAGGAGTCAACCTTCCTTGATTCTTGATCCAAATTGAAGCACCAAAGTATATCAAGTCATGTACCTAGCAAAAGGCACACAAAAATTTCCATGAGAGAAAAATCTATTCTAAAAAGAAAAGGAAAATCTAATCTAAAACACGGGTTACTTCCCGAGAAAGGCTTGCTTAAGGTCCAAGCTTGACCGCTCTAGTAAAATAATATTGCAACGATCGCAAGAGCTTGTCAAATGCACTACTACACATTTCATATGAGAGCAAGTATGCACATGACAAAAATAAGGCATGCAACAAGCATAGTGCACACCTATGAAGTTGAGAAGAAGTATGCCAAGAAGAAGAAGGAGAAAAAGGAAAAACAAGAATATAAGAAAAAGGAAGAGAAATTAAAGAAAAAAGAAGAAGGCATACTCTTCCCAACAAAATATTTTTGGTTAGAAATCCCACCATCATCCTCAAAAGTCATCAAATGAGGCACTTGGAGGACTAAAGGCTTTTCAAGAGGAGGGGACATGAGAAAAGAAGGTAATGACATGGGATAAGAGGGAACAAGATCAAGCTTTCTTGAAAATTAGGTGTAAGGTGAAGTAATAGGAATTGGTTGCTCACTTACACCACTATCCATTGACACACAAGCTCTCTCATCCAATGAACTCACATCCAAAGGGCTCTCCTCCAATTCATCATCATTCAAATCAAGCTCATTCTCAATCACATCCTCCTCACAAACTTCACATCCTAAGAGAGCTCTCAAAAGTTTCAAATCACGATCAAGGTTCAAAGGAAGCTCATCAAAGGATTGAGGGTCAAACTTGGGAGGTAGCTCAAAATAATCATTAGAAGTACAATCTCCCTCTAAAAAGGCCTCATCCATCTCAATGGTGGAAAATGTAGAAGAGAAAGGGTCATCAAAGGTGAAAGAGGAGGGCAATGGTTGAAAATTTGAGATAGGAGTTGGAGATTCAACCTCATCAAACACTTCACTCTCATCTTCACAATCATCCAAAGTAGGTTCTACCTCCTCAACCTTATCACATGGAACCTCTTCTTCATCAAAATCATCTAAGCTCAAGGCCTCACCCTCAAAGAAACCATGGTCATCATGCAAAGGAGATGGGGTGGAAGAAGGTTGGTCTTCAAAATTGAGGAATGGGGGGATGAAATTGCAATCAAGGGAGGTGGGTGGGAAAATGGACTCTTCAATTGGTTTTTCAACACTCAAAACCTCTTGGTTCTCATCACCCTCAAACATCCAATCTCCCATGGAGACTACTTCATCCTTCTCATCCTCACTCTCTCTCCTCACAACTTCTCCACGCTTCAAAAATTGCAATGTCCCATCCTTCTTATCTTGAATTAATGTTTCCTCAGAATTAGGAGAAGTCAACCATTTTAGCTTCTCTTCAACTCCATGTAAAGGGTCAATGGAACAAAATTCAAGTTGGGAAGGAGGTTCAAAATGCAAACTCTCTTTTGGAACATCCATCTCTACACCCTTTTCCTCACTCATAGGCTCTCTAATGTCCTCCTCACACACCTTAGGCCTCTCAAAACAATCATCATCATTTTCTTCCACATCTACCAAAGTAATAGAAACTTCATTTACATTCAATATTGATGACAATTGATTCTCCATCTCCTTATTCCTTCTAGAAACAACCTCATTGCTCTCTTCCAACTTTTTCAACAATTCCATTTGGCTTCTTAAAATCTCCAAATGTCTCATCTCATTTGGTTCCAAATTAGAATTCATCTCCAATTTTCTCAAAGAACCACTAATTTGATTATAAGAAGACTCAATGTTAGGCTCCAAGGTTTTCAAAGGTGAAGAGAGTTGAGGAGCATAATGAGGAAAAGAATTATGAGCAAGCATGTGATGAGGATCAACACTAGAGTTATGAGTAGCATCATTAACATGGGGGATGGGGGCACAAGAAGGCATGCAAGATTCATTATTCATGGAACATGGACCATAACAATCATCAATAGAAGCATTTGAACAACCATGACCACGATTATAACTATCTCTAGCAAACCATATATAAAAATCCCAAGCATCATCAATTGACAATGCCCGAAATCTACCATTAAACATGCTTTCAACAATGTCTCTAGTTTGCTTAGTCAAATTATGATAACAAATCTCACAAGCCTCCCAAAGATCATAACCATGGTGACTAATGAAGTCCTCTAGTCTATTAAAGTACACCCAAAATGACTCATTCTCAAATTGAGGAAACGAGGTATTTTCCATTTTTATACAAAACAAGCAAAAATCAAATAAAAGAAAAGTATACACAAGGACCTAGACTCAAGCAATCAAAAACACTCAAACATAGACACCGTTCCCCGGCAACGGCGCCATTTTGACGTGGGAAAATTAGGTCGTTGGACTAATCCTCCTAAGCCAAACAAAATTTGTAAACACTCAACAAACCTAAATACAAGTATAGAGGTAAGTCAAGGGTCGAACCCAAAGGAACGGTAATGTCTAAGTGCTTCCAATTATGTGCCTAAGCTAGGTCGAAGACAAAGGGTAAAAGAGGACACTAACAACTACTAAGACAAAGAAATCAAACAAATAAAATGCTAGGGACTAGGATTCACTTATATTAGCAATGAACAAAGCAAATTGGTTTAGGAAGTTGACTAAGTCAAGCAATGTGAGGGAAGATTAATTATGTAACCAAAAGAGCATATCAAGTTATTCTCCTAGAGGTCTAACTAGCGTCAACTACGATAAACTCTAGCTAGGAAACATCACAAGACACCTCAATCGTGTAAATGCAAGCCACAAATCAATGGTCCGTATCAATGTGAACTTACAATGCAATCTAGTGTGAATAACTAGGGTGATCAAGCCTAAATCAAACACACACATGCACATAATCAATTAACCAATTTAATCACATTATCAACTCCATCAAAATCCCCAATCTACATCAATCCATTACATAATACAAGCTTCACCAAATCCCTAACCAAACAACTACTCTAGAAACATCATCAATTCAATCAACAACTAAAGAAATCAACAATCAAAGAAGAACAATAACTCTAATCAAACATCAACCATCAAATCATCAAAATCTAATCAAAATCAACAATCTAAACATGAATACTAAACAAAACAATAAATGAGATAGAGTTTAGAAATGCTCATTGATAATAGAGTAGATCTCCAATACAATTGTCACCATTGGATCTTCAATCTCTCAATCACCATTGAAATCCTTCACTTTCTCTCTCTAAAATCTACTCCTAAAACTAACCCCTAAAATCTAGAGAGAGAAGCTCTCAACTAAGCTAAGAATATGATCTAATTCTATTATGAAAACTTCTTACAAAAATTGGGTTCAAATAGGTATAAGAAGAGAGAGAAAATCGTCGAAATCCGATCGGAAAAGACCCACGTTGGTGCGGCCACACAACAGGGGATGTGCGCCCGCACAACCATGATGTGCGCCCGCACAACCATGGTGTGCGGCCGCACATTCCTCGTGTGCGCCCGCACATTCTGCGCGTGCGGCCGCACTCAGCTGGGTTTCTTCGAATCTTCAACTCTTCAAGCTCAAGGGGTGCACACATGATTTATGATGGTGATGGAGGACAAGGTAGGCAGTAGCTAAGGCTTAATATTGAGGGCACACACTTCCTTTGAAAGGAGCACAAGAGAAGAACCAAGACTTGGAACTTCCACTTCTTTGCATCTTGAGCTTCCCAAACTCCATGAACTTGATCCTAAAGCCTCTTCCACCATAATGGATCACCAAAATCACGACCCGAACCTCGTCCAATACTACAACCACGAAAATAGAGCAAATAAAGAAGAAAAGACTAGAAAACCAACGAAAAGCACAAAAGCTACAAAATAAGAGAAGAAAGGTAAAACTAAGCAACAAAGCATAAAACTAAGCACTTATTAAGCATGAAAGCTATGAAAAGAGAATAGAAATGACCTAAATGCTCGTCAAATGTGTGCCATTTATGACACACATCAGAAGGATCCCCTACTATGGGAACACCCTCGTTACACATATGCACCTTTTATTTTTCCTTAGATAGGTTTTTTCTTTTTCCCTTTTAATAAAATGAGCATTTCTTTTCTTGCATATGATCATTACATTGCATTAAAAAAGAAAATGCCAAAAATGTCGAACTAAGCACAAGGTATACTAATGATTTGAGGCATCTTTTGTAACCATATCATATCATCTTCAGCTTTCAAATACATAATCCTTTTTTGATAAACCACTTTGAGCCTCGTCTAATGATAGACCTTTCTGTTTTCAACCACATCTACCTAACCTTGAGATGGGATGGTGTGAAACTTATGCAATTTCCAAATACAAAAGCTTGCGTGATGTTATAAAAATTTAAAAGTTAAAAAATAGCAAATAATATGTGCTAAAGGGCAAGTGTTCTAATGTCTTTGTGATGAACATGTCTTTGATATGAACACGTCTCAAATTGCGTTTCTTATCGAGTGCTCGGTTCGTGCCTGAGAAACATGAATGCCAAGTGAGTGATAGATCGCATGATCAGGATTGCCCACACTTCTTAAAAAAAATATTTAATGTGAAAAATACAAAACCAAAAGAAAGAGAGTTTAAAAGTGAGAAGCCTCAAGCATAAAATACAAAGATTCAAGAGCAAGGTTGCACACCTTGGGGGCTTATCTAGGGTCTTGAACCTTTATCCCCTTCTTTTCTAACCTTTAGCCTAACCACGTTACAACCCTTAAAAAAGACCATTCTGAGGTATACACACACTTGTGCGAGGTTCGGCTAGAGCTACGTTCGGCCTGATTCCTAACGGATACGTAGGCAACCTCACATTAAGGTGCGACCGTAATAAAAACGCATTCATATTCACATTCACACACCCACACTTCGATCATATCAAAGGATTTCCAATGCTCATCCCCTATCCACTTAGAGCTAGACTTGGGGGCTTGATCCCTACATTATTAGCTTACCTAACCTAAGAGTTACCATCATTTGACTCTTTTCAAAATATCTTCCATACACTTAGCCTTTGCAGCATAACTTATGGTCAGTTTCACACACTGCACAGACACAGCCAAATAGCACTTTCTTTAGGAACCTTTTGTCATGAAATCTTAACATAATATTGAAGCATGCCTTGTCATATTAAGGTCATGATTATCATTGCATCAAAAAGTATGAAGTGCTTAGCCTTGAAGGAGTTATGTCTTCGATAAGTGCAATTACTAGATAAATCAAGGATCACTATTATGGAGATAATAAGTTCATTCTATAGGGTCGTCAATATTTGTTGCTAGATTTGATAATTGATCTTTGGGTTAGTTAAATAGCCCAAAGCCTTATAGAATGGATCCTATGAGGTCACACAACAAGGGTATTGGGTTAAACAAGTAAGAGGCCCATTAATGGGCCTCATGAGATTATGACATACCATGTAGAGTGTTGGGCTAGAGTAGTGTGTTTGGGATAAGGGTTTTGGGCGTTTGACATGGGCTCTTATTTAGAGATGTGATTTATAAATAAGATCCATGCCTAGGGTTGCAAGTAAGCAGTAACAATCAACACACAGTAGATTGTGAAAGAAGCAACCAAGTCCCAAACCCTAAACACTCTCCTCACCTCACGGCCCTCCCTTCTCCTCTTCACGTCTGTACGTGCGGCGCCCCTCATGGTGGCTCGTGGTGTTCGTCGTGGTGGTTCGTGGTTAGCTCGTGTCTCTCTTCTCCGTTGAAAGTTGATTGAAGCGTTCAGTCACGACTAACTAGCATTAGTGCAGGTTTAACTTGTGCCCGTGGACCAAGTAGAGGAATCACGCTTGGGGTTCTTTATCTCCCATTGTTCTTGCTCGATCGCACGTGGAATCACGCTTCAAAGGTATAATTATGTGTTCTTTATGTGTTATGCAATGGTCCTTGGTTTAGGTACTTGATTGAATATGATTCATGTTATTTCCGCTGCGTAGTACCTATAAACTCCCACAGTGGTATCAGTTAGCCTATTACATTTACGCATATTGCCAATAATTCTTTGATAATCTACAATTTTAATTCAATTGGGAGGGAGAATAATTTAATTATGGGTCAATTATTATATTAAATGTGACTTAACTCTTGGAATTGATTAAATGTGATTTAATAATGCTCAAAATAGCCATGAAGAGATCCGATTTTTGCCCTATTATGCTCAAAAATTTCGACCCCCCAAACCCTAATTTCGAAAATTTCGAAACCCTAACCCTAAATTATGAATTTTGTGTTTTGGTTTTGATTTAATTCGTTTACTATGTAATTAATGATTTCAATCTATTTGATTTCATGACAAATTATGAATTTTTCATGATCAAATTATTTAATTTAAGAGTTAAATTGAATTGGGGATTCATGAAGAACCCTAATTTTGAAATTGAATATGATTTAATTTAGAAATTAAAAGGACCACATTAAGTTAATTTAGTTTTAACAAAAACGTTTTGTTTGAATTAAAATCATAAAAAAAGGAGGAATTTTATGCGCGGCAACCGCGGCTGGGTGGCGCAGCCACGGCGGCTGCTGCTGCAGGTGGTTCGGAGGGAGGTGGGGTGGGGCAGGACGTCGGATCAGCAAGGGCAGCGACAGCAGCACCGTGCAAGGGCTGGCCACACCACGGTGGCTGGTGCACGGTTTTTCAAAAAAAAAAATCAGTTTTTTTGAAAATATTTCAAGATAATTACAAAATTATTTTGGGATAAAATCAGTTTTATTTTGGATAAAATATTGTTTATTATGGGATAAAATCAAATCTCTCAAAAGTTGTTAAGTTTGATATTATCCATATTTAAAATTGTTATTTTGATAATTATCCATAATTAAAGTGGTTAGTTTTGGATAAGATTTGTTAGGATATTGTGAGCATATTCCAAAAGTATAATAATAAATTTAAATAATGTGATTATCTCATAATTATTTTTGGATATAATTGATTTAAAATTTTGTGATTGGCTTGTAATTAGGATAGAATTTCCTAACTTTGTTAGGATAATCTTTGAGGATAAATATGATTTATCTTTTAGGATTAAAATAAGATTTGATTCTATCTCATGACTAATTTAGAATATATGATATTTTATTGATGATCATGAATAATATATGATATTATCTAATTACAGTATTTAAAATATGAGATATTTTGGTGCCATGTTTCCTTAATTGTGAACATTCGATGTTGTAGTTTAGGAAAGCATGATGAGTGATTTATTATGTGGCAATTTTATAATATATGATATTGTTTATTGCTATATAATGACTAGTATGGCCCAGTAGATTGCTAAATACGATCTGCGCATCGTGATGTATTTTTGTAACCTTACTACGGACTACATACCGATAAAGTATTTTTGTAATTTTATTTTGTTTTATTTAAGTAGTAGAATTACAGGTTGCAATTAATCCAAGAAGCCCATGAAGTGAAGGCCCAAAGGAGAAATGTGGATGAGATCCATGAAGATTCAAGTGGGAGCATTTATTTTATTAGTTTTCTTAGGATTAGGGGCCATGGTATGTCTTATTTATGCATTCAGTATTTTATGCATGTTAGATTTTATTGATGTTTTGTGATGATTCGCTAGAGTTCACTAAATAATCACAACATAATAAATCTAGATCCCAGTAATATTGATGCAACTTTTCCAATTAAAAACCCGACGAAACCTTCGATCGTTTATGATAGGTCGGCCCTCAGCAGAGTGTCATAATATATCTTGGGGAAGTGGGGGTAGGACCCATTCTACACTTTTAATTGGTTA
This sequence comes from Chenopodium album, assembly GCF_948465745.1. Lineage (NCBI taxonomy): Eukaryota > Viridiplantae > Streptophyta > Magnoliopsida > Caryophyllales > Amaranthaceae > Chenopodium > Chenopodium album. Next base: position 12,118,627 of record NC_137856.1, read on the forward strand.
TATTCAACAAGGTTACCTAAAGCCTTTAGAACCTTGAAGATAAGGGTAATATTTAAACATGTGATGGTTAATTATTTAACCAAGAATTACAAGAGTTGTAATCAGTAAAGAGTTTACTCACCTTGAAAATGTAATGGTTGATGGCAGGGCCTCAGTCCGGTCAATTATTGCACGAATAAAGGATCTTGGAATCACTTAATTCAGGTTGGGATCACTTAAATTGAATAGAGTGCTTTAAAGTTACCAATTTAATTCTCTTTTGGTACTTTAAATTTTAATAACATAATTGAATTTTGCGTTATTTATAAGTAACATGTCGTTCTAATTTTATTATTATATATAATCTCCTCGATTGAAAATAAAGTTGAGAAACGTTCTCAAAAAGTTTATAAAATTATCCATAAATCTATATTCCAATTTTGTTAAGATGGTTCTAAAAGGCAAGTTTTAGAAATTCATGTCACATGTCTAAGGTTGGGTTTATTCAAAATGTTTGAGTAAAATGCTAGTACATCTTCATTTTGAAAAGTTTTTCAAGGGATATAATGAGATGGGAGGTGCAAACCCTCTAAAAGACGAGTATAGAATCCAATAAAATCTCTTATCTTCAATATGATTGAATATAAGAAAGTGATTGGAAATCTACATGATCAAATGACACTATTTTTCATCCATTTCATATAGAGTTTAATATTTGATTAAACTCAAATATGAAAAATGATTGAATAGGCTTAGCAAAATCATGAAATGTGCTTAAAGGTTAAGCAAAGCATCATTTTGAACCTTAGAGAAATGTTCTAAATGGCTCAAAGGGAAAGGTTTAGGAATATATGAGGATTGCAATAAGAAGTTATAGGCTAAGAAATGCAAACAAGTTGCTTCTTCTCAAACCTAGAACTACTTACATGCTAAAAGCTGTTATGAACAACAAATGTTTCAAATTAAATGGACCAATTCCAATTGATTAGAAACTACCTAATATAGTTGGAAGGTAAAAGAATGGAAATGTTCAAATTTAAGACGTATATTATACAACTTGATTTAGCATATTGCTACTTCTTGGACATATAATGTCTTGTTTAGATCACTCATTGCACAATATGATTGAACTAAAGGAAGAAGTTATGGCTAGAGGAGAAATAAATCTACAAGTTTAGAAGCAAACGTTGCTACTTCACAAGTATAATCTACAAGTTTGGAAGCAAAAGTTGCAACTTTACAAGTAGAACGTATATTTCACCTTACCTTAGTATTGGCTAGAATTAAATAAATGTTATTCATTGAGTCATAATGTGTTTTGAATTGCTAAATAAGTTTAACATTCTATATGATAGAAATAATCAAACCATTTCTATATAAATTGTCTCTAATATGTCAATTAATTCGAATGAAAATGAAAATTGCATGCGGAAGATCCAAAGGGATAGACTTTCAATATCATTGGATTATGAATCCATTGATATATGTAATTATCATTCTAATTTGAAATTTTGACTAAGTCACCATTTAGAGAAATGATGATGTGAACTCGAGGTCGAATACATATCGATGTAAGAAAGACAAAGGTTCAAAGGCTAGAGACGGACAACGAAACTTCATTTGTGATACGATCACTACTTGTGCTTAGTTGAAGCATAAGAGTGAAAATTTTGAAAAGTTCAAAATGTTCAGTATGAAGTTCAGTATCAACTTGACAAGAAAATGATTACATTACAATATGATTGTAATTGAAAAAATTTAAGTCAAGGCATGTACTTGGCAACACATTCGAAATATTGCGATATGATCGTAATAATGAGAATTTAAGCCAAGACATTGATAAACATCCAAGGGTTGTAATCGTTTTACAACAAACTCCAAAAGAAAACCTTGTGAAGTGTTTATGAAGGAAGCTATCAATCTATATGAGATATATTTTGATAATGGATGTAAATTACCTATCTTCCAACCATTGTTCAAGGGATATACTTTTAAGATAAGCTACAAAACTAAACAAACTACATACGTCAAATCAATTGTAGCAAAGGCTTCATATGTGATATGGATAAGAGGAGTTCTTATTAAGTCTTTCTACAAAGCAAGGAATAAAACATGTATTAAACCGTTTGATGCACGTTCGATTCCTATATAGAGCACAGGGTACTACTACACAACCATACTTAGCACAAAATGTTTGTTGCTCAAGTAGGTGCCCTTATGGAAATTGTTCCAAAAGGTCAAGTGGAAGTAGTGTAAATCTCAAAAGAGTTCGAGAAAAGCAACAAACAAACATGGTTAAAAACCATGGTTGGTTCACCCTATGCTAAATATGCCTCCTCAAAAGGCAAGTGGGAGTATAAAAACCTCGAAAAGGTCGAGAGTCTTGAAAGAGTTCAAGAAAAGTGATTTCGAAAATCTTGAAGAAATTCGAGAAGTAATGGAATAAAAGCAACAATATGAGCATGATTCACCTCATGTTACAAATGACAACGCGTGGTCTCATTATGTGTAATGGGATTAATAACCATTTGTAGAAGGTAGTACATTCCAAGTGCACATCCTCTATTGTCATTTCTCATTGAAAACTAAACAAAGTTGTTGTATGAGTATCAATTGTTGCATAAAAACCCACAAGGATGACTAGCATATGTAAAACTTAGTCAAAGAAATATGATTTCATATTGACTAAGAGTTCTAAAATATTTATTTTGGAACATGATGATTATGCAAGTAATAAAGATGATTTGATAAATTATAACTCCAAGTGGTTTAAAACCAGGAAATCTGAAATAGATTCTAAGTCTGTAAGCAAGTGTATGACACTTGAATAATTTGCCTAAATTGGGTGAAACCCATTGTAAGCAAAACAGACAAGAAAGAAAAATGTTTTCTAACTAAAGCAAAGACTTGTTAAAGGATTCAACTAATTCATAGTATGACTATGATTACGATGAAACCTTTACATGTTGCAAAGATCTATTAAAGATATTTAGTGATTTCTACCTTATAAGATTTGGTAGATGGATTTCAAAACGCTTTCTTGAAATTGTTCATGAAATAAGATTTGTATATGATACAATCAAAAGTTTGGAGATCCAAATATCCTAGGGATGCATAAAAGATCCAATAATGGATTGAAGTTAGCATCAAATCGTTTGATGTTCTCGTAAAATGAAGAAAAGGTCTTGTGTGTACAAGACGTTTAGTGGGAGCCGTGAAGTCTTCTTGGTCTAGTATAAAGAACAATTATTCATTGCTTGAAGAGTCAAGTGGTGGGTAATGCATTTTGTATGAAAAACCTTGAAGAGGATGATGAGTACATTTGGGACTCAAGATCTATAGAGATAGGTCTCGAATGATGTTTGAGTTTTGGTTAAGAAGCTTATATTGATAAGATTCTTATAAGGTTCAACATTATATTGAAAAGAGTTTCAATCCCATGTGACATGGCACGTTGCTTAATGATTCAATACCTTGAGAAAGGTTTATGAAATTAAGACTTTGAGTGATGATCCTTATGCAATTCGCAAAGGATGCATCATGCATGCCATGGACTATACTCGTCTATTTGATTCACGTGTTTTAAGAACAAGTGATGATAGATTTCAATCGAAAATCCAATGTAACGTTGGAATACAAATTAGAAATTCCAAAGTTCCTTACAAAAGGGCGAAGGAAAATTTTTAGTGTATGGAGATGAAAATGATTATAAGATTTAGAAATTGCAAAGTTCATGTTTATGAGAATGTCTCATAAACTCTACTTACTGAACCCCTTCCATGACCAAGGTATGAGAGTCATACTAAGGTTTTTGGATTGAAGCAAGTTATATAATTTTAGTTGTGTACGTTTTGAGAAAGCATATTACAAAGGTAATACATTAGCTTGCAGAATTATGTTTATCAATTGAAACAAGGTTTCAATCTTATTTAATCGTGGTTTCAAGATTAAATAAAATGTCCAAAATAATTATGAATTGATGGGCTCACTAGGTTGATGACCTTTTGAATGAAACCCCACAGGTGAACAAAATTCATATATTATTTAAGTTCCTAGTTCGGAATCATTAAACTGGACATAAATGACTTCCAATAATGGACTAGCATGTTAAGATTGATTGGATAGCGCAGTTTCATGGGCTATAGGAGCGTAGTGATGCTCAGTCAATCACATGGATATGCATGAATGATGCATGATCGAACTATAGACCTACTTTGAAGTTCAATTATAGAGCTTCCAGATATATTAGTGGATTCCTTTGACATGAGTGGAACACTGATTCCATTCAATGATTGATTTAACTGTGGTACATTCAAACGTCTAGCCGTAACTGGAGATTATAAAGGATGTTTCCCGGTTACTTCATGAGTTGAGTGGGAGCTTTGGTTGCCACAAGATAAGATAGAGTCTACCTATTTAATTAGGAATGTGTCGTGGCCCCTTGAAGAGGGAGAATTCAGATAATGCATGGACGTGCTCAAATGGATTACATTGTAACCATTTGTTTTGTAATTCTAACTCAGATTTCGAGAAAGATTTGTAGATTAATATGATCACGACATGAGATGCAATCATATTATCAAATCGACACACATTGACTTAAGGAATTTGAATATTGCGCACTTGTCTCAGACAAGTGGGAGATTGAAGGAGTTATGTCTTCGATAAGTACAATTACTAGATATATCAAGGATCACTATTATGGAGATAATAAGTTCATTCTATAGGGTCGTCAATAGCCCAAAGCCTTATAGAATGGATCCTATGAGGTCACACAACAAGGGTATTGGGTTAAACAAGTAAGAGGCCCATTAATGGGCCTCATGAGATTTTGACATACCATGTAGAGTGTTGGGCTAGAGTAGTGTGTTTAGGATAAGGGTTTTGGGCTTTTGACATGGGCTCTTATTTAGACATGTGATCTATAATTAAGATCCATGCCTAGGGTTGCAAGTAAGCAGTAACAATCAACATACAGTAGATTTTGAAAGAAGCAACCAAGTCCCAAACCCTAAACACTCTCCTAACCTCACGGCCCTCCCATCTCCCCTTCACGTCTGTACGTGCGGCGCCCCTCATGGTGGCTCGTGGTGTTCGTCGTGGTGGTTTGTGGTTAGCTCGTGTCTCTCTTCTCCGTTGAAGGTTGATTGAAGCGCTCAGTCACGACTAACTAGCATTAGTGGAGGTTTAACTTGTGCTCGTGGACCAAGTAGAGGAATCACGCTTGGGGTTCTTTATCTCCCATTGTTCTTGCTCGATCGCACGTGCAATCACGCTTCAAAGGTATAATTATGTGTTCTTTATGTGTTATGCAATGGTCCTTGGTTTAGGTACTTGATTGAATATGATTCATGTTATTTCCGTTGCGTAGTACCTATAAACTCCTACAAGCCTCTGTTCCTAGGTTACCTAAATACTTTCATCTTCACACCCTAAGATACGACATCGATGCATACATTTGTTTAAGTTCATTCAACATGCATGTAATACTTTACTCTTGTCTTTTTGCGTCTTTCTTTTTAGGAGAAAGTCGGTACCCTCCACAAAAATGACGGAAATTTTTGTTTTTTTTTTTTTTTGCGTTTTTAAGTCACATAATTAGTCATGAGTCAGCACTCTGCACACAGGAGTCACATACAGTGAGTCATCATTAAGTCAAGTTTACACCTTGAGTCATGTCAAGTTTATGTGTCAACGCTTTGAGTCGAGTCATGACAAGTCATACCTGTTAAAAACACATTAAGTCTTACACAATGAGTCAAGCAACACTAAGCCTTAGGTCAACCCTAATTACATGAACAAAGTTGTATAGTCCAAAATATAAATGCAGGTACACTAAGTCCTCGATGGACAAGTGACCTCTACAAAGGATTTGAAGCAAAAGGACGCAAACAGCATTAGCAAATCAACTGAAGTCGACCTAATTGTAATTGGATTGACGATTAGCCTGATGATAATTATGTTGATTGATTGAGCATATCCAGGATAAGGTTTATGACAAGATTTCAACGCATGGGAAGATATCACTTCCAAAGAGCAAACGAGAATAATATTCCCGGATTTTTCAAAAAAAACGCGAATATAAACGCATGGAATTCTTCTAAGCTAAGAGGGGTTTGAGCAAAACCTACATAGATCGGCAAAATAGAGATGAAGAGCTCTAATTTACAAAAGATTTGAGCGAATTTGGTTGTAAGGAAACGACTAGGTTGAAGATTCGAAGCGAAACACGAACCATAACAGCAGCAGCAAAACAAGAAAGGAGAAAGGGCTTTTATGTCAAAAACCCGACTCCGGCGCGCAACATAATTCTTGTCGCATGGCAACAAGGCTGATTCACAGCGACAAAATGTATCAGGTCGCACTGGCTCAGCGACGCAACATGTGGCCCCCATATTGGTTTATGTGGACCTCATACAACAATCTTGGGTTGCTTGGTACGCCAGTTAGCCCTTATAAGCAAATTGACATGATAAGTAGTCAGCTCGATTACAATCACAATCAGTGATCGACCTGATGACAATCATTTCACTTAGCTAAAGCGCCTGAACATTAGCTCATTACAAGCACCAAGATATCGGTTCAAAAGCAAGTACATCACTTATACGATAATTTTTCCAAACTTGGATTGTCATCTCAAACTAATAATATTTCCATGAGTGGATTGTCGTGCATCTTGTTCAACTATAATTTTTCCAAGATTAAATTGTTACCTCTAGCAATGTTTCCAAGCATGGATTGTCACGCTTATTCTCTGTTTGGCAATTTTTTTCCAAGTTCGGATGGTCATATATTCATAGAAACCTTGGAAATTTTTCCAAAATTGGATTGTCATACACCCAGATCCCTATGACAAAATTTCCCAAAGGATTGTCGTATGTCTCTATTCATCTTAATTTTTCGGCAAAGGTTTCTTAGCGTGGATTGTCGATTGACTCTTTTTTGCAAATGTTCCAAGATGCGAATTGTCAATTGTGACAATATTTTCCGAAAAGGATTGTCGCATAGCGAAAAACTCGGCCTACTAGCCTTGAGATTGACTTTGGTTTCCATACCCATGGCTTGGGTTTTGATTATTATAACCTTGGTTGTTATAGTTACCTCAGAAACCTTGGTTTCCTTGGTTCCTATAGCCTCCATTGTTGTAGTTATCGAAACCACCTATGGGGAGAGAATTCCTATTGCCAAAATTCCTAGGTCCATCAAACCTTTGACCAACATTGGCATTAGACACAAAGTTCACATGTTCACATTCATTATTTTCAACATCATCACATCCATCAACAAAAGTTTGAGAACACACGGAAGAATCATGATAATAAGATCCACAAGCATCACAAAATAGACAACCACTTGGCATGTTATTGGAAGTAGAACAAGTAGAGTTAGAAAGTGTACCTCTCCCTTTGGATTGGGAGGGAAGACTCAATTAATTCGTAGAAACACTCTCAAGCTTTGCTTTGATCGATGTCATTTCCTTCCCTAGATTTGAAATTTGGGAGGAAAAATTTTTAATTGCGTTGAGGTGGTCCACCGAATAAACCGTCGAGCCACTCTTGCTCGTAGACTCCCTCTCTCCTTCTTGCCCATCTCTATAGTATCTCACCACATCCTCAATGATGTCAACTACCTCTTCTTTCGTCCTACTCATTATAGGACCTCTGGCTCCCCCATCAAGGCATGACTTGCCTTGGGCACTTAAGCCACCATTGAAAATTTGAATCACTTGATAGGTAGGAATTGGATACTTATTGTTAGTTATTTGACTTAAACTCTATTCAACATGCAATGGATGGGAAGAGAATATAGAAGGAAATAGAAATGGAATGGACCCTCAACTCAAATGACGGAAAAACGACTCATGCATGAATCCTAAGACATGGTCATGGTGACATATACAAAGTGTTTGCTAAGACTAGTGAGTTTAGGTGACATGTTAAGACTTGTGTTATGAACATGGGGCTATACTATGTGACTAGACTCGAACAAAGCCTAAGTTAAGACTTCACGTATATGCATTAAACTGGACAGGCTGTGGTATTTTAGTCATAACTTTTGACCTGTGACTCTGATTAAGACGAAACCAACTCCTAATGAAAGATAAAACTCAGGGCTGAAGATCCATAGGTTGTACGACTCGTAGTTCTTCCTAGAACTCCGGCTATGACCAAAACAAGTTGACATTTTTGCAGTATACGGGAATAAAAATACGGGTTGACTCAAAGGAACTATGACTCGATTTTAGACATATTTATTAGCTCTAATTAATTAATCAATTAATTAAGCAAAGTCCTACAGTCATTGGTTAGTTTATTTAAGACTTATTTACAAACACAAGTCAAAACAAACGGTTAGTTTAGTCACATAATAAGTATGCACAAGCAAGAGATGCACAGGTCGTCAAGTAGTCACAATATGATGCAATGAGTTTGCAACCTAACTATGGATCTAGTTCTCCAAAGTTCAAGGATATGGGTTAGTCAAAGAGGGTCCATGGTTATGAGTCCGGATGCATCGCACAGAATCCTTACCTTTGGAAGGACTCAGATGTACCCATCGTTGCCAGGAGCGTTCAATTGGATTGATGGAGCGTGAACCCCTAGAGGGTTATGGACATATGTAGAACACATATGGGTTTAAGAAAAAAGAGAAAAACTCAATCAGGAAGTAGAATCGAGCCAACAGTGCTAGAACAGTCAAAACAAGAAGGCAGAGTTTTGGCTCGGTATAGGAAGAACATGGCGCCAGACTACAAAGACTGTCGCCACAAAAGTAACCCTGTCGCCAGACGACAGAACCACTTTACAGGCGACGGGTTTTGTTTTCTAGATGCTAGTTCCTACATACCTCAGCAGGTATCTGTGTTCTTAGAATTTTCCAGTTTTCGCAGTATTATTTCGATTCTAGTTGTGAAAGATATATCTCAAATTTCCTACGTGTAAAAATCCTATGTTTTTTACTCATTTCGGATGGCCTATCCAATGAGGACCTTTTTTATGCATATGACAATAATGTTAATCAAAATTACGCACATGAAAACTTAGAACTCTTCGAGTCTTATCCGCTCATTCTAAATTATTACCAAAATAAATTTTAGGAATTAAAATAGAAATCCTCCCTAATGGACTCTCCAAGAAACTGTAGGTAATATTTCAAGCGTTACCCCAAACTTGAACCTCACTGTGATCATATACTAAAGTATGGTGGCGTCCAAAGGGAAGAAAACAAGAGCAAAAGAGTCGCCAACAAGTTTTAGGAACTTGTAAACCGTTCACGAGGTGAAGGTTACACCCCTTAACGATGCATGAGATCGTCAACTCCAATAGGTCTAGAACCAATCAGGGTTCGGGGATGAGGGTACGAATCCAATCTAAAAGAGGAAGAACCCGCCCAATAAGATAGGCCTCTACTTTATTCTACTCATATTCATGTGCGCTTTTTGACTAACATGCAATCATTATTTTAACCCTAAACATGTTTAATCTATGTTGGTTGAATATTAATGCACAAATAAATCTATTATTGGCAATCACTTGAATTAAAATCACATTAGCCTAAACCAAATTATTAATTATCTTACTAGGCGTGATTTCAAGTACAAATTCCCTTTTAACATGCATAAAAGGCGTGATCAAACAATAACAATAATATAAATCAAGCAACATAATAATAATTACAATAATCATCACATCATAATCATAATCATAATAAGGCATAATAAAGCTTAATAATAATTGCAAGATCCAAGGCATGATACTAATAAGATTAATAACAAGTCCTAGCATGTCACTAAACAATAAAGATCAAAACTTTAACCCCAACGTGATACTAATCATGCTATTGTGATATTAGAAAGAATAAAAGACACCCTAAACATGACACAAGAAAGCAATAATAACATCCTAACATAATGCTAGGAATTAAACAAATCTAAGCATGCTTTTTACATTGAAATAAAAAGGGAGTAAGCTAACTACTTACTTTGAAGCCTCGTACTTCTTTCTAATAACAAAATACACGAGTTTGTAAACTTCAATGAAATAACAAAATTAAATAATTAAATTAAAAAATTGAAAGAAAGAGTTAAAAAGTTTAGGCTGGATTTGGGACCAAACCCTCAGAAATTATGAACCTTTCACGTCTAGGGCGAAGGCAACTTCGAACTTGGCTAGGTGTTTCTATATCTTGTGAATGCGGTACGGTTTTTGTAAAAGCTAGCTTAAAGAGAGAGAAGGAAAGAAAGCATGTATTGCTCGAGAGAGAAGAGAGAGAATTTTTAATGAGAATTGGTTGATGTAAAACGGAGATTCGAGGACCCTATTTATAGGAAAACAGTCCAGAATCCGATTGAAAATAGTTAGAATTTGAAAAGGAATAAAACTCCACTCTGTCGCCAATAATCAATCTTGTCGCCAGACGACAAGATTGTCGCAAGGCGACAGGCCTTGTTGCCAGGCGACAAAGGCTGTCGTTTTTGCGACAAAGTGGTTTTCAACGCGCTTTCATTACAGAGTCCCTTTATCAATAAACTTGAGTCATAAAGTCTGTATGAAGGCTAAAATCGTATTTTCATATAAAACGTTATTTCATTCCAAGTAAAACTCATATACATAATTATCAATCCTAATCCTACTAGAATATGAAAAGAACCTTTCTAGATGATTCTAGAAGACTATAATCAATCCCACTAGCTTTAGGAACAATTATAGGCCCTCCCCTAAATCATCGGGTCGTATGTAAGGATCAAACCGGGCCCAGTTTAGTATTTTGGCAATAACTTCCTCATTATTCATCGGAATTGGGATTATAATGTATCGTTGGAAAGCTCTTTTCGAGCCCTATCCAACTACGCTATTATTAGACCCTTATCGTGGACCAAACTAAACTGGATTGGCTATTTTCATAAAATAGAGTTGGTTTTCGAAAACAAAAACAGAAAGAAAGATTTTTAATAAAAACTAACCGCATCACTAACCTTTTTCACACTTTCACTTCATTCGATTATGGTTCGACGCGAAAGGTATTCATCACGGGGTTTGGTTTTGGGGAGACACAAATGGGTGTCTAAAGGATGAAGTTTTGACTTGAGAGCTTCCTTGTTGAGCAAAGCGAGATAAATCGCCTGGATTTTCTTTCTTATCAACTTGAATTTCTTGTCTTGATAATAATGTATGCATTATTGATGTTCTTAGGCCAGGAGGCTAAGGACAATTACATCAGGTGATAGATCAATTAATGCACTTAGGTCATGAAGCTAAAAACAATAGTTTGTTGTCAATGTATGTTGCTTAGGTCACAAAGCTAAGCATCATATATAGTGTGTGAAAAAAAAAAATCAAACAATCTTGAAAGTTGCTTAAGTTTGGAAGCTAGACACGTATACAGTGGTGATTGTCAAGTGTTGCTTAGGTCAGGGAGCTAAGCAAGATATGCGATGCGTGAAACAATGAGTATTGCTTAGGTTTGGAAGCTAAGCAAGTATACAATGTTCCTTTTAATGAATGTTGTCTTGAAAGATGATGAAGCATTCTAGGTAGGGGAACAAGATTTTATGATAAAGGGTTCCTAAGGGAATGATGATATAGCAATGTACGTGTGAATGAAGTGTGTGAAAGTGATACTAAGGTTGGCTGTAAAGGTTGTGGTGATGGAAATAAATGTGAGAAGAGTCAAAGATGATAACTCTTTAGGCTAGGTAGGCCAGATGATGTGGGTTTAAGCCCCTAAGTCTAGCTATCTAAATGGGTAGGGATAAGAATTGGATATTCTTTTACTCGATCATGCAAATGAATGTGAATATGAATGTGGTCGCACCTCAAAGTGAGGTCGCCTACGTATCTGGTAGGAATCAGGCTGAAAGTAGCTCTAGCCAAACTTTACACAAGTGTATGTACACCTCAAAGAGGTCTCTTAAGGGTTATAATGTGGTTAAGATGATGGTTTAATGAAAAAAAAGGTAAAAGGCTCAAGACCCGAGATAAGCCTCCCAAGATGTGTAATTGTGTTGAAATTTAAATTCGCAAGTTATATTTTTCACATTTTTTTTTAATCTTTTGAATCAATGTGGGCAATCCCGCATCATGCGGTCCATCACTCACTTAGCAGTCATGTTTCTCATGCACGGTACCAAGCACTCGATGAGAGATGCAATTAGAGACGTGTTCGTATCAAAGACATTGGAACACTTGCCCTGCTTTTGAACGTTACACAAATCACACGCCTTCCCATCCCAAGGTCAAGCGAATTTGGATTGAATAAATGAGGCCAAACATTAGACGAGGCTCAACGTGGTTAATGAAAAAGTAGAATATGTGTTTGGGTAGTTAAAGAAGAATAATATATGGGTTGCAAAGGTGCCTAAAATCAGTGGTGTACCTTGTGTTTGGTTCAACAATATTTTTTTTAATTTTTTTTAATGAACTACAGAGTGGCATGATCGGGATGTAAAAGGAAAAGAATGCTCATTTTATTGATGAGGAAATGTGAATAAAACATACAGAACTGCGAAATAGAACCTATGCTAAACTTGAATGGGAAGAAAGGGAAATGAATAATAATAAAAAAAAAATACAAAATCATGAAATCTTGTTCGAAGGGATCACCGTGCGCCTTGTCTTCATTGTTGCTTGTTTTTTCTTACCGCCTAAAGGAACCAGAAATTTATAATTTGTTGGCATCCACTATATCTTGAATAACGTCTTTTAGATTCCAGCATTGCTTAGTAGAGTGAATCGTTCCTTGGTGGAACTTGTAGTAGGTATTAGGATTCGACATGGCACTCCTTTGTTTAGGTTTTGGTCCTAGAAATGGACCAATAGGTGTAATTAAGCCTTAACTGTAGAGGTAACCAAAGGCAGCATCATAAGTCATTCCCCAAGGAGTATATGTTCTCCTTTTCTTATGCAATGGAGCATCAAGAGCTAAAACTTTGTTGAGATCAACCTAGCTTATATTGTTGGTTGTATTTTCGAGCTTAGAAGACTAAGAAGAAGGATGGTCATTCTTCTTGTTTATCCAAGTGTTATTATTGTTGTTACTACCAACGGCCTTCATTAGCTCATCCTCAATATTGATGCCAATATCGTATAAAGCTTCGAAAGTGTTTGATGACAGGAATTTGAGATGTTGCCTGTACTTGTGAGTTAGGTTCTGGATGAAGAGACGAACCATCTCTTTTTCTTTGGGAGGATCCACCAAGAGTGAAGTTGTTTCCCTCCACCTAATCTAGATAAACAGTGAAGCCTTCATTCTCTTTCTGCTTGAGAATGAAGAGTTCACGTTCAGAAGTTCTAGCTTGAATGTTACACTTGTAACGATTCATGAAAATTTCAGTGACGTTTTTCCAAGTTGTAGGGTACTTGGAATCTAGACAATAAAACCATTGTTGGCAATCATGCTTTAAGGAGAGAGGGAACAACGTACGGAAGAGTGTTACATTCAATCCCTTAAGAGTCATGGTTGTAGAGAATGCCTTTAAATAAAATATTGGATTGTCAGTGCATTTGAACTTTGATATATCAGAAGTGGAGAACTATTTAGGGAGCTTATCCTTCACATCTAAAGGAGTGGAAGGTTGTACTATGTAGGTGAACTCTTCGGAAATTTTGTTCACTTATTCTTTTATCTTGTCAAATGTAGCAATAGTGACTTTGGTTTGTTCCATGGTATTGACCTTGTTGGTAAGGGTTTGTATCATGGCAGAAAGTGCCTCGATGGACTTGTGAATGCCCTCAACATCTTCTTTGGTGGTCATTGGAATGAATTGAAAGTGGTTTGAAGATGATAGTTGATGTGGATATGGTGAAGTTTTCTTTAAATGCCTCTTAAATCTAAGAGGTTGTTGTGGTAGTGACTCGAACCACACCAATCTACCCCTGCTTCTTGATCAAGTGCTGCAATATATAGCAAATTGATCACTTAATGGTTTGACTCACCATTCCAAATAGGAAAGAAAAGGGGATATAGACATTTGCAAACAGGTGAGAAAAACTCCACTTTTTTTTACAGGAAATGACACATGCATGAACCTAGTATACGATCATAAACAATATAGTGCATGACTCGAAGAAAAATGTGTGCAATGACTCAACAAGTGTGATTAGGTGAGTTTTTTAAGACTCGTGGTGTGATCGTTTGGCTAAACATGAGGGCATTGTGAAAAACAAAGGACCCAAGGATCAAATAGCACGGAAGATTAAAAGACAAACTAACTTGATTAATTTTGTCCAATTTTAAATTTTTATGCTATTTACTAGGTGAAAACGGTCCATTGGCAATTTTTAGTTATAAATAAGATCAAACACAACCAAATACAAAGAACGCACGTTAAATTTAGCACAGTAATCACAAGAAACTAGAAAGATGACTCAAATTCTGGAAGAGTTAGGACTCATGGGAATAAATAAAAGTAATAATAAAAATCTACAATCCTATATTATATGAGTTGACACAAATTATAATACTAAGAGAAGTAGAAGATTGTCTTAGACTAGCTTGACACGAAAAGATAAAAAAAAAAAAAAAAAAAGAAGGTTGGATACTAAAAAGACACCTAAAGTGGACATCTGTAGTATATCGGTTATAACGTTTGATCTGTGACTCTGATTGGGATAAAAACAACTCCAAATGAAAGATAATACTTGAGGCTACAGATCCATAGTTTGCACGACACATAACTCTTTCTAGAACTCCGGATATGACCAAAACAAATTGATGCTTGTGCATGATACGAGAATAAAATTCTGGGTTAACTTAAAATTAAAAGAAAAAAATTGCAAAAAAAAAAAAAATCTATGTCTCGACTCTAAAAAGAGGGTTAAATAAGAAAAAATAAAAAAAAAACATCAAAAAAAATTCACATATAAGCACATTGTCACACATGATGCAATGAAGTTCGCACCCCTAGAGTCTTGTTTCTATGTTCAACTATGGTCAAGCTTATTTGGGTGCCAAAAGGGTACCATGGTTAGGAGTTTGGACGCGTTAGCAAGGCAGACTCTCTTAAGGGTGTATGCCAACGGGCGGCTCTGTGAGTTCGTGATGAAATCAAACTCGACTCCATGGTTTGGGTGGATATAATAACTCGGATGAACCCTTATTGTCATGAACGTTTTTGGGTTGATAGAGCTAAAATCCCCTGGGCCTAGTCACATACGTAGAACACGTACTATCGTGGAAAAATAGGTAAGCTAAAATGCATATGCATATGTGACAATGCCAATTAAATCGCGGGAATACAATTCAAGAATCTTTCAAGTCTCATCCACTCATCTCAATTAAATACCGATCACTCAAATCGATAAATAACCAAGAATCCTCCCCAATGGAGTCACCAAATAGTAGGCGTCATTCGTAGTGCCTACTTAAGCATAGTGGTGAATATTCATGGTGCTCATAGAGAGTGGGAATTGACATATACGATAAGGGACACGATTAGGGACAAAGCAAAGTAGAGAGTCGCCAACAAGTTTTTAAAGAACTTGTAAACCGTTCACGATCATCTAAGGCAACCATAAGGCAACAACGATTAACCCATGAAGGTTACACCCCATTCATAATCTATGAGATTACTAACTCCATATTGTCTAGAACCACGAAAGGATGATCGGGGATGATGGTATGAACTACGAAGTGAGTAATGGATTCATATTCGCCCGTATTGGTCTCTACTCGATTTTTATAGTGAAAGGTATTTCTTGCGATCTCAACGGCATACAAACAATATTGGATTTGCTCCAAACTATTATTAGGCTAAATTGGTTGAATATTAATGCAACACATAATTCTAAAATATTGGTGATCACTTTAATTAAACAACAAGATTAAAAGAAACCTAAATCGACTGTCCAAATTATCTTATTAGTCGTGATTTTCAATTACATATTCCCTTTAAACATGCAATATGGTGATCAACACAAAAATAAAATCAGCATTAACATTGAAAGCAATTTAACCGTAATATCGTTAGTCAAATCAAATAAAAATAAACCTAATCATGATACTAGTTGTTTTGGGTAAAATTACCCTGCCACGTGGCGGCCTGAGAGCACGACACGTGCCTGACCAGAG
The DNA here is from genome assembly GCF_948465745.1 of Chenopodium album. Classification (NCBI taxonomy): domain Eukaryota; kingdom Viridiplantae; phylum Streptophyta; class Magnoliopsida; order Caryophyllales; family Amaranthaceae; genus Chenopodium; species Chenopodium album. Next base: position 12,134,674 of record NC_137856.1, read on the forward strand.
TAAGGACACTTGTCCTCGCCATGTAGGTCTATTCAAAGGCCAATTGAGAAGTGACACGTGGACACCACTGTCACACCAAGGAATGACGGCCTTCAGGCCCAATTCCCCATGACTTGTCATAGCCCACCAAATCTAGGTCACATGACCTAGAAATAAGGGCACATTATCCCATGACTCTATAAATAGGGAGAGATTCCCCATTTTGGGGACAAGTTGATTCAATCATTTATTGCATCACCTGCATTCTCTCAATCATCAGAGAAAGCACCTGATCTCGGGATCTGTAAAGATCTCATCTTTATTTCCGCACCTTTTACTCTCCTACACGTTCTAACTTGACCGTCGGAGGCGGAACTCCAACCAACAGTAGATTCCGTTGTTTTGCAGGTACAGGCCGCACCAGACCAATCTTTGAGCTGTAACTCTCCCGAGGGACTAAAAACACCCAAAACATTTGGCGCCGTCTATGGGGAGAGTACCTCAAGATGGTTCAAGAGTCTGTACCACATTCTGATCCTACCAACCTGCCACCGGTTATCCAACCGGTAGGCCAAGAAAATCCTCAACCAGTTCCTCAACCGGAAAGCTCTGGTATTCCTCCTCCAATCAGTCGCCCTCAACCAGAGGTTGTCACTGAGGATGAGGATGATGATGATGATGAAGTGGAGACATACATAGCCAAGGACGGCTCCTTTGTCTCAAGATACAGACATTCCAGAGACCAGCTAGAACGGAACTTTAACCAAGCGGGTCCAAGCAAAAGGCCCCCTGGAAAATCAGAAGGGAAAGCCCCCAAGAGCAAGGGGGACACCCCAGTCACTCGGGAGGAACTCCTGGATTTCATGAACTCCTTCAAGGGTGAAATTAAAGACATGATCAGCAAAAGTAAGGTTGGTTCTAGCAAGAGCCAACCGGCCAAGAAGACTCCCTCTTCTGCAAAGAAGAAGCCAGTCAAGGATAGGCAGCCGACTCCCCATCCAAAGGAGAAGGCAGCCGCACGACTTGACTGGACTAAGATCCTCCTGCCCACTGGGCCTTTGAGGAACATCCGGCATGATCAGCCGGAAACCAGCAAAAAATCATCTCATGACGCTCGGCACATCATCTAGCGAAGAAGACATCAGCAGCTGTCTGAGTCAGCCTCAACCTCGAGCTTTCCAGACAGCTTCAAGGAAACCTCTGTAAGGAACTCATTGTCCTTACATGAGAGTGGTACTGGTGGCAAGTCCGCTCAGCTTGGTCCCCAACTGATTGGACGCGCCCCACCTGCGCCTCAGGCGCCATATGGTCAGTATGACCTTCAATTCATGCAGCCGGCCCCTTTTGGAGGTCAGGCGGCATATGCCCAGCCTCTGGACTGGCAGCTCCGTCTGCTTAGACTTGGTGAACAACCTTCTGCGTTCACCAGGGAGATAACTAAAGCGGTTCAACCTGCCAAGGTTAAGAATGTGTTGGTTGGTACCTATGATGGTACCGCCAACCCAGAAGACCACCTCATGGCGTACACTAACCTCATGTATCTCCAGGGGTTGGATGATGCCACCTGGTGCCGTTGCTTCCCGGCCACATTGAAGGGCATTGCCCAGCAATGGTTTGGCAATCTGCCAGCCGGATCCATTGATAGCTTCAAGAAGCTAGCCTTCTTGTTCGCTTCCAACTTCTCAATGAACATCCCTGCAAAGAAAACAAGTCTTGACTTGAGCACCATTAAGCAGGGTGAGAAGGAGGGCCTTCGCTCATACGTCAGGCGGTTCAACCTGACCCGGATTCAAATCTAGGGGTTGTCTGACGATGTAGCTTTCACAGACTTCTTCAAGGGTCTGAAAGATGGGTCAACATTTAAGTTCGACCTGGTCAGGAATCAATGTAGGCAATCCCGGATCATGCGGTTCATCACTCACTTAGCATTCATGTTTCTCAGGCACGGTACCAAGCACTCGATGAGAGACGCAATTCGAGACGTGTTCATATCAAAGACATTGGAACACTAGCGTTTAGACATTGTTTTTTTTTTATTACTTATTCTTTTTTTAAAAAAAAAACTTGCTTTTTGAATGTTACACAAATTACACACCTTCCCATCCCAGGGTTATGTGAATGTGGGTTGAAGAAATAAAGGCCAAACGTTAGACGAGGCTCAAAGTGGTTGATGAAGAAATGGATATGTGATTGAAATGGTTTAAGGGGAATGATAGGGTTACAAAGGTGCCTCAAATCATTGGTGTACCTTGTGTTTAGTTCGGCAATTTTTTATTTTATTTTTTTTTTTCTTTTTTTTTTTGTTGAATGACATGATCAAGCAAAGGAAAGAAATGCTCATTGATGGAAAAGGTAAGAAACATGACACATAGAGAGTACACGTGGATAAGAGGAACCTATGCCAGACTCATTAGGGGAAAGGGTTGAAACAAAAGAAGAAAAAAAAGTATGAAATCTTTTATGGGAAACTTGTCTTGTGCTTCGTCTTCATGGATGCTTATGAATTACTTGTTACCGCCAAGAGGGACAAGAAATTTGTTATTGCTGATGCTTTGATTAGAAGAAAAGAAGGAAGGAATGACGTTCTCCTTATTCTTCCAACTCTTGCCTAGTGATTCTTGAACTCGAGTACTATATATGGAAAAAAATGAGCTCACTTAATGCATTGACTCAATACTCGGATTGGAAAGGAAGAGTGTATGAAAGTATTTTCAAAACCAATGTGAAATACTCCACTCATTCCTATTATGACGGAAAACGACGCATGCATGGTCTTAGTATACGATCATAAACAATATAGTGCATTACTCGAAGACAAAGTGTGTGCAACGACTCAACATGTATGATTAGGTAAGTTTATTATGACTCGTGGTATGATCGCATGGCTAGACATGAGGACGTTGTGAAAAACAAAGGACCAAATAGCACGAAAGACTAAAAGACAAACTAACTTGATTAATTTTGTCCAATTTTAATGTTTATGCTACTTACTAGGTGAAAACGGTCCATTGGCAATCGTTAGTCATAAATAAGATCAACCACAATCATAGACAAAGAACACATGTTAACATTAGCACAATAAAACACAAGAAACTAGGAAGACGAGTGGAATTCTAGAAGAGTTAGGACTCATGGGTATCAATAAATAAAGATCTATAATCCTATGTTATATGAGTTGACACGTATTAAAGGACTTGGCTAAAACTAGCTTGACACGAAAAGAAAAAATAAAAATAAGAGGTTGCACACTAAAAAGACACCTAAACTGGACAGGCTGTAGTATATCAGTTATAACTTTATATCTGTGACTCTGATTGGGCCGAAACCAACGCCAAATAAAAGATAAAACTCGGGGCTACAGATCCATAGGTGGCACGACACATAACTCTTTCTAGAACTCCGTTTATGACCAAAACAAGTTGACTCTTATGCAGGATACGGGAATAAATATCCGGGTTGACTCAAAATAAATAAAAAAGGCTATGACTCGACTCTAATAAAAAAAAAGGTTTGATGAGAGGAAAAAAAAAAGAAGAAAAAATAAAATAAAAATATGCACACATAAGCACATTGTCACGAATGATACAATGAAGTTCGCAACCTAAAGTCAAGATCTATGTTCCACTATGGTCAAGCTTATTTGGGTGTCAAAGGGTACCATGGTTAAGAGTTTGGACGCGTTAGCAAGGCAGCCTCCCTTGAGGGTGTATGCCAACGGGCGGCTCCGCGAGTTCGTGATGAAATCGAACTCGACTCCATGGTTTGGGTGGATTTAAAAACTCGGATGAACCCTTATTGCCATGAGCGTTTTTGGGTTGATAGAGCTTAAATCCCCCGGGCTAGCCACGTACGTAGAACACGTACTATTGTGGAAAAATAGGTAACCTAATATGCATATGCATATGTGACAAAGCCAATTAAATCGCAGGAATACAATTCAAGAATCTTTCAAGTCTCATCCACTCATCTTAATTAAATACCGATCACTCAAATCGATAAATAACCAAGAATCCTCCCCAGTGGAGTCGCCAAATTGTAGGCGCCGTTTGAAGTGCACCTACGTAAAAGCATGTTGTGAATATGCTTGGCACTCATAGGAAGTGGGAATTGACATATACGATTAGGGACACGATTAGGGACAAGGAAAGTAGGGAGCCGCCAACAAGTTTTTAAGGAACTTGTAAACCGTTTACGGATCATAAAAGGCAACCACGATTAAGGGACAACGATAGGCAACAACGATTGACCCTTGAAGGTTACACCCCATTCATAATCCATGATATTACTAACTCCATATGGTTCGGAACCACGAAAGGAGGATCGGGGATGATGGTACGAAGTGAGTCATGGAGTCACATTCGCCCGTATTGGCCTCTACTCGATTCTTATAATGAAAAGTATTCCTGTGATCTCAAAGGCATGCAAACAAAGATTCAATTTGCTCCAAACTATTATTAAGCTAAATTGGTTGAATATTAATGCAACATATAATTCTAATATATTGTGATCACTTGATTAAATAACAAGATTAAAAAGGAACCTAAACCGGTCGTCCAAATTAACTTATTAAGCGTGATATTCAATTACATATTCCCTTTAAACATGCAATATGGTGATCATAATAATAATAGAACAAACATTAATATTGGAAGCAATCTAACAATAATAGCGTTAATCAAATCAAATAATAATCCTCATCATGATATTAGCAATAAGAAATAATAATGAGAGTAATTAAGTGATTAATTACTCACTTTCCGCGATTTCTTGAAATTGCTACATCATGAATAAACTGTTAGTAACTTCAATAAAAATAAATCAAATTGAAATTAAATTAAATAAAAGTAGAGTTGATTTGGTCCAAACCCTCAGTTAATTCTACCTTTCACGCCTTGGTTTAAGTATAGAACTTCGGGTATTGTATGGACTCCTTACAGTGCTTAAGGGATGTATTATGAGAGAATAGGGTGGCTAGGGTTTAGGCTAGAGCAAGAGAAAGAGGAGAGAATATTTTTGGTGAAGGGAGAGAGGATGATTTTTGGTGTAGAAGAGAGGAAGAGAGAATCATTTGGTGATCAAGCTTGTTGATGATTGAAAAAGGGGAGATATGACCTCTATTTATAGGGAAAAAAGAGGGGTCGAATCAAGAAAAGATAAGAATTCGAATCGGATAAAACTCTTGCGATAGACAGCGGTTTTTGCGGTTTTTGTTTTTATCATATCTTTTGATCCAGAAATCGGAATAAGATGAATAAGATATTGTTGGAAAGCTCTTGAAGTCTAATTTATAACCCAATTAGAATCAGTTTAAAATATATTGTTGAATAAAAGATATGGCCGAAATAGTGGGACGGTGTCAGTTTTGGATAGAGTTTCGTATTTCCTTTATATCTTTTTCGTTATAGCTCGGAATTAATATTATAATATGTCATTGGAAAGATAATTTCAAGAGCTATCCAACCATCTAAGAATCAGATAAAAACAGTGAGGAACGGAAATAATATCTGTCAATCTTTGAACGTCTTTCAATTCGAATAGAATTAGGACTTTCAAAAAGAAAAGTTTTATTCAATTTCAAACTCTTTAATCTTATCTTTTCAAAAAGGATAATTAAGATATTTTAGAAACTTATAGAAGCTTCTAATTAATCCTAATTGGATTAGGAGTGGGATTAAAACCTTTGGACCCTCCACATGATCATTGGGCCGTAGGTAAGATGGACTTAGGTTCGGTTTGAGCTCAATTTAGTATTTTGGCCATAACTTATTCGTTATAACTCGGATTTGGGCTTATAATATACCGTTGGAAAGCTCCTTTCAAGCTCTATCCAAATATTTAATCATCGGACCCAGATTATGGACCAAAATAAACTTCTCAAAACGTTTTTATAAAAAGGACACGAAATGAATTATTTTAATGGACACGAAATGAATTATTTTGAGTTTAAAGGCACGAAATGAGGAAAATAAGTTATGGTTTGGTGAAATGGGTTAGGAATTGGGTTAATTTAGGAATTTATTGGGAATGAACATGGATTTAAGCACTCTAAAGATTACATACTCAACCCGACCAATAATGGCGGTGAAAAGTTGTTCATCATCGGGCTTGGTTTTGGGGAGACATTTTTAGGTGTCTACAGCAGGGTTCGCCGCCCGCATGACGATCCGGTTGTCATTGATGCAAAGTCGCCAACCAGCTGGTTGGACGACTACTTATAGACACCGGTAGCTTCTCAGACATCATAAGTTACAAGTGCTTGCAAAAGCTTAAGTATAAGCCCAGCAGCATGCACCCGGTGTCCCACCCCCTAGTTGGTTTTGGGGGTGGAATGGTATACCCAGCCGGTTGAATTGACTTACCCATCCGGCTGGGAGAAAAAGGGGAGGGACGACACCTAGTCTTCAAGTTCTTGGTCGTTGAGGAATTAACCGCCTATAACATTATTTTAGGACGGCCCACCCTCAACAAAGCCAAGGCTGTAATCATCCCTTCCCTCATGCTGATCAAGTATGAAAAGGATGATGGCTCTGTCGCTTCCTTGAATGGAGATCAGAAGACGGCCCGGGAGTGCTATCTCTCGGCTGTCAAAGATACAGTGGCCCCAAATGCTCAGGGGCAAGAACCAATAGACCTTGACGAAGTCAAGGATGCCAGGCAAGCCCCACCAGCAGCCGGAAAGAAAAGAAAAATGACCCAGCTGGTGGAGGTGAAGAAAGAAAAGAAATAGCAATCACTGACCGGAGAACAGTCAGATGAGCTCCGTCCTCAGCCGGCTGGTGAGCATATTGATCTCGCTCTGGACGACTCTCGTCCGGATCGAACTGTAAAGGTTGGGACGGCTGCTTATGCTAAGTTGGGTGTAGACTTACACCTTCTGCTGAAAGAATTCAAAGACATCTTTGCCTTTAAAGTGGAAGAGATGCCAAGCATCAACCCGGATCTCGTTGTCCACAAACTCGCCGTGGATCCAAAGAGAAAGCCTATCCGGCAAAAGAAAAGAAACCATGGCGAGGAGAAAAGTCAGGCGGCAGGCGCCGAAGTGAAAAAATTGTTGGACGCTGGGTTCATTCGGCCATGTAACTTCCCTGATTGGGTTGCAAATGTTGTGCTTGTGAAGAAGCCGAATGGTACCTGGCGCATGTGTGTTGACTATACGGACCTCAACAAGGCATGTCCCAAGGACAGCTATCCTCTTCCAAAGATCGACAGCCTTGTCGACTCTACAGCAGGTCATGCCTTGATGAGTTTCATGGATGCCTACTCAGGTTTCCATCAGATCCCCCTGTGGAAGAAAGATCAAGAGAAGACGGCCTTCGTCACTGATCAAGGGTTGTTCTGTTATACGGTGATGCCGTTTGGTTTGAAGAATGCGCCTGCTACTTTCCAACGAATGATTAACACGGTTTTTATAAATCAAATTGGAAGGAATGTAGAGGCGTACATTGATGATATGATAGTCAAATCAAAGCTCCAGGCGGATCACCTTGCTGATCTCCGAGAAACCTTCACCACACTCAGGATGCATAGGGTTATGTTAAATCCCAAGAAATGTGTTTTTGGTGTTGAGTCTGGGAAGTTTCTCGAATTTTTAATTGATCAAAGGGGAATAGAGGCTAACCCCGAGAAAATACATGCGGTAATTGACATGAAGTCACCCCGTACTGTTAAAGAAGTTTAGAAGTTAATCGGTTGCCTGGCGGCCTTGGGAAGATTTCTCACCCGGTCAGGTTACAAATGCCTCTACTTCTTCCAAGCTATCAGGAAGAAGACTAGGTTTGAATGGGGGGATGATGCTGAGGCGGCCTTCCAGAAATTGAAAGAACACTTGCACTCTTTGCCAAGGCTAGTCAGCCCTCTGCCCAAAGAGACGTTATTCATGTATCTGGCGATCTCTGATCATGCCCTCAGTGCTGTTCTCCTTGCTGAGAGAGACGGCATCCAGCTCCCTGTCTATTTCGTTAGCCATGTTCTTAGGAACGCTGAGCTCCGGTACCCCATGGTTGAAAAATTTGGCCTCGCTCTTTATATGGCATCCAAGAAGTTGAAACCATACTTCTTGGCACATCCGGTCGTTATATACACGGACCAACCTCTCAAGCGGCCAATGTCAACCTTGGAGTCATCCGGTAGAATGTTAAAATGGGCTATTGAAATGCAAAGTCTTGAAATCACTTACGAACCAAGGAAGGCAGTGAAGGGTCAGGCGTTCGCCGACTTCATTGTTGAAATGACACGTCCAGTTCCTCCGGATAACCCCAATCAGGTTTGGAAAGTGTATGTGGACGGGAGCTTTACAAAGAATGGTTGTGGTGCAGGCGTTATCTATGAGTCTCCTGAAGGAGATAAATTTGAGTATGCACTACGATTCAAGTTTCAACCCTCAAACAATGAGGCGGAGTATGAGGCCCTACTAGCCGGCATCCGTATGTGTAAGGCGGCTGGGGCAACAAAAATTGACGCCTACTCTGATTCGCAATTGGTTGTTAGCCAGTATGAGGGTGTTTTTGAAGCAACCCATCCCGCTATGATCAAATATCTTCAGGCGGTCAAAGAGGAAGCCGGGACACTTGAAGAATTCCACTTGAGTCAAGTTCCCCGGTCAGACAACAATCAGGCGGATGCACTGTCTAAGCTAGCATCCTCCGCCTGCTGTGACACACCTCGGTCAGTCTTTTGGGAAGTTCTGGAAAAAAGGAGTATACATGAAGAGCCCATTGGAGTCCTTGACCGAAGTTCCACCTGGATGGATGGCATCCGGGCTTACCTTACTGATGGAACGCTTCCAGATTCACCTCAGGAGGCGGCCATCCTGAAAAAGCGAGCTGCAAACTTCGAGATGAGAAACGGAGAACTCTTCAAAGCTGGTTTCCTTAAGCCACTCTTGAAGTGTGTTACCCCAGAGAAGGGGAAGGAGATTCTCGAAGACCTACATGCGGGGTTTTGTGCCTCTCATATAGGCGGCAAGTCTTTGGCTGTCAGAGCCAGACGGCATTACTTTTGGCCAACTCTTGAATCAGATGCCATGGAAATGGTTAAAAAATGTGACAAGTGTCAAAGGTTTGGCAAAATGATACACCGTCCGGCTACTGATCTGACGGCAATCCACAGCCCGGTCCCGTTTGCTAAATGGGGCATGGACATCCTTGGTCCTTATACGCCTGCTCCAGGCGGAAAGCGCTACATTTTGGTGGCGGTGGATTACTTCACCAAGTGGGTGGAGGCAGAGGCGGTCAAGAACATCAAGACAAAGGATGTCATCTCTTTCATTTGGAAGAACATCATCACCCGGTTCGAGGTACCTATGTCTATGGTGTTTGATAATGGCCCTCAGTTTGAAACACCTCAACTCACAACTTGGTTGGGAGATCAAGGCATATCCAGTTACTTTGCTTCAGTTGGTCGACCTCAGGCAAACGGCCAAGTTGAAGCCTTCAACAAACTCATCTCAGACGGCATAAAGAAGAAAATTGAAAGAGCCGGTGGTTTATGGGCAGAAGAATTAATTCATGTCTTGTGGGCCATCCGGACAACTGCAAAAGGGGCAACTGGTGAAACCCCATTTCTCATGGTCTATGGTGCTGAGGCTGTCTTGCCCATTGAACGCTATGAGCCTACTCTAAGAATCATGTTGTATGATGAAGAGGCAAATTGGGAAGCCATGCGGCTTGCATTGGACTCCCTCCCAGAACGCAGGGGCAATGCTGCCCTGCGACATGAGATATACCGTCTGAGAATGACCAGAGCCTACAACAAGAAAGTGCACAAGCGCCCTTTGAAAGTGAATGACCTTGTGTTACGAAAAATGGAGGCAGTCGGTAAGGCAAATGAACTTGGAAAGTTAACTCCCAATTAGGAAGGACCCTACCGAATCTATGAGGAAGCAAGAGACGGCACCTACCGCCTGGAAACTCCAGACGGTAGGCGGCTGCCCAGAACTTGGAATGTAGACAATCTCAAAAAATACTACTTCTAAGTTGTAAATTTTTGTAAATAGTAAGCCTATGAATGAAAAGTAGCTTTCTGTTTTCAAATTATGCTTTTGTTTTATCATGTTGTTTATTTAACATACATGCACCCTTTTTATGTAATCTATCTGCTGAAAAAACACAGACAGACCCGTTTGATCGATATAGATCTGAACAGGAGGCCAATGGCCAGAGATTAAACTAAGCACAAAAAGGCTTAGTGGCTACACAACCGCCCCCGAATGGGGCATGAGGCTCTAAGCTGAATGGTTGGATATTTTATAAATTCGCCTGCTCCAATGTGAAACATGGCGTCCGGCGACGCCCCTCCGGGTGTTATCGTCGCAGAGAGCATTCTATTGTTTGCTCTACCATCGCATACAGACGGCAAAGATTGAACGATCTGATTGATCAACTCATAGCCGCCTGACCATAGTAACTTGAAAAACGAATCAGTCTTAAGAAACCGGATGATCATTGCATCACCCAGCAATTGACTAAAGTTTTAACTCAGGTTACCCTTAGAAATTATACAGTCTCCCAAATGGGGCAAACAGGCTAAGTATAATTAGAAAAAACAATATGGTTATCAACCTACACAGATGGACCAATTCCAAAAATGGCCCTAGTAGGATAACTGAGACCAATTGAAGGCACCTGAGGCTGCCTGGAAAATACAAGCCGTCTGCTATCGTAATAAAATAATAGCAGACGGGGCAATCAAATTTTATACGCGAAGTCATGCACTTGTAATAACTATAGCATGAATAGTCATTCAACAATGACATCAAGGTCGAAAGACCACCTGCATTCAGCACTGTCTGATCGTATGGCCGATTGCGTGCTTGGCTTGGGGCAATCACCTTAGTGATTGATTGACTTAGAAATTAACCATACCTCTCCTTTTAGTATCACCAATTTCCAGTCAATCAACCAATTGTAAACCCAAGCACACAGCCGTCCAGGGGCAAAGCATCCGGTACGTCATAAACATCCGGAATGCCATACCTATCAAAGCCCAAATTCAAATGCAAATTAAAATGCGAAAATACAACATTCAAACGCAAAGTATAAACAACATCCGACCTAATGGCCGAATGATTCTTCATAAATTAAAAAGACTGACCCCATGGTCAGCCAAAAGTTTTGTTAAAACGGCTCAACAGCCGGTGAGACAAAATAAAAAAAAAAATTGTTAAGTGACCAGACCCCACGGTCGGTAAAGAGAGAAGGTTACTCGGCACACAGGCCGGAAATGCGTTAACATGGCCATACGGCCGCGGAAATAATCCAGGAACAGCTCAATTAGCACCAGGGACCGACTGCTCAGCATTTTCATCCGCCCCTTCCTGCTCATTGGCGGGATGATTGACCGTTTGATCCTCTACCGGCTCTTGGTGCTCCCCCTCTGTGGCTCCCTCCTCCGCCTGCTCCTCCTCCGCCAAGGGCTCCTCCGGCTCCGCATGCTCTTGGTCCAAGGCGTCGGTCACCTGCTCATAACGATACTCCCAAATGGAGTAATCGTCCTTAGGAAAGAGAGCCTTCCATGCCATCTTCATTCGAGTGACACAGTCGGCCTCATTCTCCTCAATGAGCCGGCGCTTTTCATCCTCAGCGCGCTCCTCGAACTTGGACCTGAGCTGCTCCTCCTGGTTGGCAAGCTTTTTTCTTAAGTTCTCGACCTGACGACGGAGACTGGATGTGTCTCTGTCGATGTCTTGTAGCTTTCCAAGCTCCACCTTGGTCGCCTTCAGCTCCCCCTTCAGCTCCACAACCCTCTGCTGAGCCGCCTCCAAATCCTTCTTAACTTGCAAGTTGGCAGCCGCCTGAGAATATAGTATATCTCGTGTTAGCAAGTCATTCTTGTTAACATCAAATTGCGCTCTGTTAAGATTGAAGGCGGCCCGAAGGTTGGCATCTCTTACCTCCTTGGTCTTCTCGTTGAATGGCTTTTTAAGGCCATTCACTCGCAGTATAGCCTGCATCCGGACAAAAGAAAAGGGTCGTTAGTAAAACAGACGGTCCGAATGAAATTAGAAGTTGAAATATTTTAAAGTCTTTACCTCTGCGAGAAGAGCAAGGATGGCATCCAGGTTCATGCTGCCAACTCCCCGGGTGGAGTCACGTTGCTCAGCAGTAACTCCTCTTCGGAGCATTTCCTTAGCAATTTCTCTAAGGTCTGGAGCTTGGGAGGGGGCTTCTGTATATCAAGAATTAAGTTGGGTGTTATTTAACATACATCCGGCTAAAAGTTTAAACAAGTCTGGGTGTTATTTAACATACATCCGGCATAAACACAAATGAATACGACTGGTTGTTATTAAACATACATCCGGTCAAGGATCCAAATAACTTTGGCCATTGTTGAACATACATGCGGCTAAAAGTTTGAATTATTTGGGGTGTTACTTAACACACATCCGGCAAGTTATAAGGCCGCATGATAAAGGCCGCATGACATGCTATACATGACAAAAAAAAAAAAAGTGAGAAGTCAAGTACCTGAAATGACGACCAGGTCCTGGACCTGCTTGCCTTGGCGTCTGCTAGGGGTGCCTTCTCGAGCAGACGGCGAATCCTTGGATTCGGACGCCTCCTTGAGAGCGGAGAGAGCAGCCGGCGATTTTCCGCCTGTGGTGGGATGCGATCCGGAGTTGCTGGCGGAGGGTTTATGAGCTACCGTCTTCCGGGAGCGTTTTGCAGGCGTCGGAGACGCCTCCTCAGCAGTCCGCTTGGGGGGTTTGAGATTAACCCCAGGGACTACAGGAGGCTTCACTGAGCCCTCCTGTACAAGAGAAATTCACAAGTTAATGAAAAATATACTAAGTAAAAGTTATAATTGAGGCCGGATGAAGGGAAGACTTACATGTTCAAGCTGCTCCCGCTTGAAGATCTGGTTTTTCTTACTGGGAAAGAGCTGAGACATCGTTTCTTCTGCAAAAGGTTGAATGGGTGGTTAGAAAACAACATCAAAATTATTTGCAAAAAAATAAAGTATGCATGATATGACCCCCATCCGTCTACCCACCTCTTCCTTTCTCTAAGCTCAGGCCACAGGCGGCCAAATAGGTCGGGTCCTAGAGCCATTCATACTGGGGGATGTAGCTGCTGAATTTAATTTCCTTCTCAGAACCCCCCTCTACCGCCTGTACCTCCACCTTAAACAAACCAGGATCAAGAATCTGATCCCATCCTTCTTCAGTGACAGGCGGCAGTAAGGCCTTTTGGCCAAGGAGATAGGGGTTCTGGTTCCAAGAGTTGAACTTGGCATTCCGGCTGGTATCAGGAGAGGTAATGCTGTAGAATTTGTTCCTCCAATCCTTCCACTTGGATTCCTTACCAAGTGTCATCATGTACCCCTTATTACTTGTAAGGGTGTACCAGCCGGGGCCAGCTAACTGAGGGCTTTGCTCAGATAATGCATGGAAGCAAACGCCTCAAAGCCAGGCTCAACATTTTGCATCCTGTAGGCGGCCACATACCCCAGGATGTTCACCCATGAGTTAGGGGTGAGCTGCCAAATCCCCAGACGGTATCCATCAAGGATACCCTCAATGGCCGGATCTAGGGGAAACCTAAGACCCGCCTGGATCACTGCGGCATAACAGCCGAATGCAGTGTCCTGATAGCTCTGGTTAAGGGGCCATACTACAGCATCCGTCAAGGCAGGCACCTTGACTTCATAGCCGGCCCCCATGACATATGTATCCCTAAACTCATCCAACCCCTTTAGCATGGTCTTTTGGGTGGAAAGGGAAATGTGTGTGAAGTAGGGGGTGTAATCATTTTGAAGAGAAGAGGACGCCTCACCTTGACCCCTTTCAGGGGAAGCGGCCTCCTCGTCAGGTTTTTCAGACGGCCCCTGTTCAGATTCAGAGCCGTTTGAGGAAGAATTTAAGGATGAAAGGGAGAAAGATTGGGAAGAGTCCTAGTTAGATTCAGCCTCATGCTGACCAGGCGCTAAGTCCAAAATAGAATCATCCGGAGTACTCGGGGTTCCAGGCCTGTCATAATAAACCTCGTTTCGAGGTACCCTGATAGAGCCATCCCCCTCATCTCTCCTTGCAGTTCTTTTCGTTCTGGCCATAGTGTCCTACACAGACACAGAGTCGGTCGGATTCGGGGACGAAAGAAGGGTGGGGCAAACGGCACCCCTAGTCCTAGATTCAGCTGTCCCTGGTGACCGGCTGATAACTACTCTAGGCCGTGCCGAATGTGTTTGAGAAACCATTTTATTGAAAGAAAAGACAAACACAGGCGGAAAAATTTTAAAAGAACAAACAAAAGAAAGTCAGACGGTTACCTTTAGAAAGGTACGGTTGACTTGGAAACGAGCCGGTTGGTGCAGTCGGACAGTAACAAGCGGCAGAGTACACACTTTTTTGTGAAAAAATCTCTAGAAAATCCTCTCAAATTTCAACGCAAGATGCGTGAAAAATGAGGGTGAACAGTAACTTTCCTTTTATAGAGGGTGAACTTTCCTTTTATAGAGGGGTAATTTTTGGGGGTTGCCTCGATATTACCCCAGAGGGTGAACAGTAACTTTGCCTCGCCAAATGAGACACTGACATGTGTCACAGACGCCCCGTGGTGTGCCACGTCACCTCTGTGACAGGGGCAAATGTTTTGGGTAAAATTACCCTGCCACGTGGCGGCCTGAGAGCACGACACGTGTCTGACCAGAGTAAGGACACTTGTCCTCGCCATGTAGGTCTATGCAAAGGCCAATTGAGAAGTGACACGTCGACACCACTGTCACACCAAGGAATGACGGCCTTCAGGCCCAATTCCCCATGACTTGTCATAGCCCACCAAATCTAGGTCATATGACCTAGAAATAAGGGCACATTTTCCCATGACCCTATAAATAGGGAGATTCCCTATTTTGGGGACAAGTTGATTCAATCATTTATTGCATCACCTGCATTCTCTCAATCATCAGAGAAAGCACCTGATCTCGGGATCTGTAAAGATCTCATCTTTATTTCCGCACCTTTTACTCTCCTACACGTTCTAACTTGACCGTCGGAGGCGGAACTCCAACCAACAGGAGTTTCCGTTGTTTTGCAGGTACAGGCCGCACCGGACCAATCTTCGAGCTGTAACTCTCCCGAGGGACTAAAAACACCCAAAACACTAGTAACAAGAATAAAAATAACAGTAACTAAGTGAATTAATTACTCACGTTCCATGTTTCTTTAAGTTGCTACATCATGAATAAATTGTTTGTAATTTCAATGAAAATATAAAGCAAATTGAAATTAAATTAAAGTAGAGTTGATTTGGTCCAAACCCTCAGTCACTTTAGGTGATATATGGACTCCTTGGAGCGCTTAGGGAAAAAATATTATAGTTGGGATAATAGGTTTAAGGGCATGTTGTCATTGACTAAACTCAGTTGAACTGAACTAAACTGAACTGAACTTATTAGAGTTGAACTAAACTGAACTGAATTGAACTTATAAGAGCTAAACTAAACTGAAAATAATCATATGAGAACATGCCCTAAGGCTCAGAATATGAGAGAGAGAAGAGAGAATACTTTGGTGCATAAGAGAGGAAGAGAGAATGATTTTTGGTGCCCTGAAACTGAGAAAATCAGCCTCATATTTATAGAGAAAATACGATGTGAGGTACGAAACCCTATAATTGAAGCGCCGCAAAAAAAAATTAAAAAAAAATTAAAAAAAATAAAAAAAATAAAAAACTATAAAATTACCATGTCACGGTATGTGTACCGCGACACAGCGAGGAATACCTTGACACAGTATTTATACTGTGCTGTGGTATTTTCCTGATTTCATGAATTTATAAAACTATGATAACTTTTGATCCATAACTCGGAATAATGAATATAATATATTGTTGGAAAGCTTATCAAGTCTAATTACCAACCCAATTAGAATTAGGTTAAAATATTTTTTAGGTTTAAAGATATGGCTACTTTAGTGAAAGAGTGTCGGTTTTGGGCTGAGTTTAGTGTTTTTCTCATATCTTCTTCGTTTAAATCGGAATTGTGCTTATGATATACCGTTAGAAATCTTATTTCAAAGCTTATGCAACCAAATAATATTTGGATCAAAATTATAGGTCCACGAAATCAGTTGAGCTCAGCTTTGTGATGTGGACACGAAAAGTGGAAAATAAGCAATGATTTGGGGAAATTGGCTAAGAATTGGGTTGGTTTATGAAATGTATTTAATTGAATAAGGATTTAAGCACTCCATAGATTAAATACTCAACCCGGCCAATAATAACGCTGAAAGGTTGTTCATCATTGGGTTTGATTTTAGGGAAACATTTTTAGGTGGCTACAATGAGTATGGTATATTTTCAACTTTAAAAATTATAGAGTGTACTTATAAGAAAGGTGGAATGTTTTTATAATATAGTGTAAAACAGAACAAGATCCAAATAATTTTTAAAATTATATCTCAAACTTAAACTTAAGGTTTCCCAAATCTCTGTTAGATATTATACTTGCAAGAAATTAAAATAAGAAAATCCCAAAGGGGTATCATATATATGCAACAACTATTTGATCTTGAAAAAATTAGTTCTCCTACATGTGATTGTAGTTAAAAATTAACGAAATTCTAATAGAGCACTAAACTATAATAGAGGACATTTATCAAAGCATCTTTAGCAAATGAGTTACAATTTATCAATTGTTGTATTTAATTGGGGCATATTTGTGACAAGGAAAAATATATTCTAGTTTAGAGATTTTAGGGCATGGTCAATGATAGTATGCATGAAAAATAACCTAGATAACAATAAATATCCCACGTAAATAAACAAATTAAACTATTGTTGTTTACAAGATTCAAAGAGGGCATCTATATTATAATTTACAGAGTCAGTTAATAAGGATTCTCCAAAACCTCATTCCTCAACTCTCATGAGTTTTTTTTTTTTTTAAAAAAAAAAACTTCCATCTTTCCTATTATTTTTTCTTTATAAATATACATGTATCCCGTACGCTAGCACGGATACACTCTAGTTTTAAAAGAAATCACAAGCTATAAGTTGAAGAGCCATTCAAACTATATCTTTTCTTATTTTAGTTTGCCTATATAAAGGGCTATACGTTGTAACATTTGTATACAGAGAATTGGATTTGAGTTATACTTTGATCAATTCGTGTGAATTGTTTTCCGCAAGAGAATTGCATATGTTATTTTGTCGGGAAGACTATCAATTTTAGTCCTATGTACAATTTGATCTTTCTTAGATTTAATTGTTCCATATCTTTTTTTATTTAGTTCCTTTATCCCTAAATTGTGTAAAGTCTAACCTACAATCCATCTAAATTCGGAATTTTAGTGGAAATCATTAAAAACCCTGCTTCACTTGTAACACCACCACCTCTCTCCTTAGTCTAGTGATAAAGGTCAAACATTACCCCCATTGTGATTTTCTTGAGTCGTACTTGGGTCATGGGAGTAGTATTTGGAGCTCGAAAACACTTGTAAAGGAGAGTTTGATTTGGAGGGTTGGCAATGGACAAGATATGAAGATTTTGTCTGATCCATGGCTAGTAGATGATGGGGCCGTTTTGCAACTAGTGACCAGCCGGAATGCATTTCAAGAGTCAGTGAACTTATCAACTCGAAGACTTGGGAATGGGACCTTGATTTTATTCGGGCAAATTTCAATGATAGAGATTTGCGATGCATACTGTCCATTCCACTAAAAGAAAGCTGTATGAAGGATGAATAAGCTTGGGCCTTCTCGAAAAACGGGGAATACACTGTTAAATCAGCTTACATGATTGGGAAGGGCTGTGATCTTGACACCTTTCATAATGCCTGGGTTGATATATGGAAATTCAATGTTCGACCAAAATCTCGAAACTTCTTATGGAGGTTCTGCACTGAGACACTCCAAATTTCGACATTTGACTGAGGATGATCTATGCCCGTGGTGCGAGAAAGAAGAAGAAACATGGAGACATGCTTTCGTTGATTGCCAAAGAGTGCAGGGGCTGTGGTCAAAGCTCAATTGCAGTGAGTTGAGGAAGTATGATAGACGTGCAAAATGAGAAGAAAATTCTTGGTATCTACCTGATGTAGGGCATTTGGCTTGACTGAAATGTGAGGGTATTCCAGGGGGAAAGCACTTTGAATTCGTGCTGATTGCTCGGGTTCAAAGGTGGGAAGAGGAAAACAAGAAATACAGCAAGGCAATCTACTCGACCCCTGCTGCTGTCCCTTGTGGTAGCTCGAAGGTTTGGGTGCCCCCTCCTGATGGCCGGGTGAAGATTAACTCCGATGCTTCCCTGACCGATGAAGGGTGGGTTGGAGTTGGTATGGCGGCTCGTGACAACCTTGGCAATGTGATATTTTCTGCTTGCAGACTATCGAGGGCATGATGGCAGAATGAAATAGCTGGTGATGGGTTATTGTGTCTCTATGAATGGAAAATCTGAATCGAATGTTTTTCAACTCAACTCGGTCGGGTCTAGACAGGGCTTGTAGAGTTGGCGCTGGTGGTGGGTTTGTTTGAGGTCTGTGTTGAAGGCATGATCATCTTTTAGTTCTTTTTCTTTAATTTTTCCCTCGAGCCATTACAAATGGGAGAATTGGACCTCAAAGATGATGCCCTACTACATAATGAACCCCGCCAAAAATACCCAAAAAGCATTGAAATCATAATGAAAATTGTTGGTGAATAAGTTCAATATCTCAATTAAAACCTTGAGAAAAAACTGCGATGGTTATCCAACTTCAACACAAGCTCTTATGCCACCAAAAAAATAAAGGGAAATTCTCAACGGTAACCCCCAACTTTTGCTACGCACCAATGGTGACCTCCCTTTTTTTTTATTATACAAAATGACTTTAGTTAACAATTTCATCTCACTCATAACCTTATTTCATTAAATATTAACTATGGTTAGATTTATAAATAAAAAAAAATAAAAAAAATAAAAAAAAAATAAAAAAAAACCTCAAAAAAATAACTCAATCACCAAAGACCAGCCACCATCTCCCTTCCCGGCCAATGACTCTACCTAGGCTCCCCGACCGGGCGACCGCCGGTGACTCTGCGCCAGCTCCACCGCAACCACCTCCAATTGAGATTCCCAAATCCGCACCGACAACCCTCCCTCTCTCTCCTCCTTCTCACCGTCACAACCCAAACCACAAAATTACCAGACCACCAAATTCTTCTCTTGCTTAATTCTCAGGCCAGGTTTGCAGAAATTCGACGAGGTCCGCGTTTTAGATGAGGTAATTTCTTTCACCTTCGTCGCCTTTTTCTTCGGATTTTAGAGATCTAGGTTTAAAACCCTTTGGCCGCAACTCGTACCTTGCCGGAGAATCTTGAAAATGGCCGGTGGTAGATGAATCTATGGGAGTAGTACACCTTCGCAATTCATCCCTAGCCTCACTTGGGATTTCGGGTCACCGTCCCGGAAGGAACTCCTTCCTCGCAAAATCTGGGCGAGGATCTTCTGGATGTTGTCCCCGACCTCGACCATCGATTCTCACCATTCTCACGGCAAAGCGGTGAAAATCGAAGGTCAAAGGGGTGAGAGTTGTGAGCTTAGGGTTCGGATCTAGGCGGAGGAAAGGGTGGAGGTGATTAATCGGCGTTTTAATGGGATGTCGGCGTTTTAGATGAGGGGTTCGATGGCTCCGGTGAGGGTGCTGGTTGGGATGAGGGTGAAGGTGGTGGCTAAGTTAGTGGTTTTATCTATTTATTTATTTTTTTTTTTTCAAGCTAACCATAGTTAGTTTTTTTTAACTAAATAATACTCATTAATGTCATAAGTGAGATAAATTTCATAATTAAGGTCATTTTGTATAATAAAAAAAAGGGAGGTCACCATTGGTGCGTAGCAAAAGTTGGGGGTTACCGTTGAGAATTTCCCAAAAATAAACCCAACTACGATCAAACCACAAACACAATCACGACTATCATAGCATGCATTAAGAACAATGAATTTCACACATTATCAATCAAATTCAAGACCAAAGTTAAGAAACGATTATTCAACAATTAATCAATCAATTCACAGCAATATAAAGGAACAATGATTTCATTAAAAAATCAATCGATTCACAGCAATACAACGAACAATAACTTCAACAAATTAGGAACAATGATTTCAGCAAATCATCAATCAATTCACAGCAGTTTAAGGAACAATAACTTCAGCAAATTAAGAATCAATACAAAAATATCTGAGGAACAATAATCTCGGAAAATTATTAATCAATTCACAGCAATTTCAGGAACAGTAATCTCGGCAAATTATCAATCGATTCAAAGCAATTTAAGGAACAATAACATCCGCAAATTATGAATAAATTCACTACTATATGTACAATTAACACAGCAATATATTCTAGAAATCGAATTATATTTGTACAATTATATACAATCAATCAGAACGAATAAAACTACCGGTAAATCATCAGCAAACCTCCATTCTCAAAGGAACCTTTTCTCTCTCCTCAGTAATCAAACGAACAAGCTTTTTGAACGCAAAATGCAAGCAATTTGAGAAAACAATCCAACACAAAACCTCGTAAACGAAATCGAAAGCCGGATCATCAGGAAACGAAGAAGACGAAGACCAATCATCCCAATTAAAACCACCACCACCTCCTCCAAAACCGGAATTCCAGCCACTTCCGCCGCCAAAACCGCCGAAAAAACCGCCATCATCGCCGCCGAAGAATCCGCCGTCATCCTCGCCGTTGGAAGGGGGAGATCGGCGGCGAGTGCGACGGCGGCGCTTGAGGAGAGTACGGCGCGCAGAGGTGCAGGAAGCGGAGCGAGATCTGACGGGAGAAGGAGCAATGGCGTCAGTAGGGAAGATGACGGAGGAGGTGCGAAGGGAGTCGGTGATAAAGAGTTGGTGAGAAAGAGAAATTGTGTCCGCCATTGCTGAAAGTGAAACCTCCATTGAAGAGAGAGAAAGAGAGGAAGGTGAAGGTTTTTAGAAAGAGATTGGGGAATTAAGAGGGTGTTTTTATGTGATGGTTTATATGGTTTATATGATGAAACGACGATATTTTTATAGTTGCGTGTCGGGGTGTGACGAGAACTTTGACACGTCTTTAATTTCCTTACCAATTACCAATGGGGAAAAACGTGGGATTAAATTTTATATTTACGGTAGGAATTTTGGTAATTTTATACGGAGTAGTAGGGAAATGATTTTAGCACACCTCAAATTTATTTAGGCACATCTCTATGTGAGAAGAGTATAGAAAACTGTGCTCTTACATTAGGTGTACCAAAATCAATTTAGGATGTGCCAAAATCAATTTCCATAGGAAAACTTGTTTTCTAATTATCCAACCTTTTGTTGATTATTAAAAAATTATCCAATCTTTTTTGAAAAATATGGAGTAATAATAATAAATCTTATCTTTCCTTATTCTAGAAAAATTAAAGAATAATTAACATATCAAACTTTCCCGTCAGAAAAAATAAATAAATAAAAATAAAAATAAACCAAAAAAAATATATCAAACTTGAAGCATATTTCATTACACTCGTTTGACCTTATACTCTCTATATTTTTGTAAGTAAGAAGTTTTGATATATTAATTATTCTCCTAAAGTATCAAGATGATATTTTATAAAAAAAAATAAAAATAAATCATATTAGGAAGACCATATATCACCTCCGATATTTATTACTCGTAACGAAGGGTTATTATTTATGAGATATAAAATATATTCCTTTGTTGCGAGTAACAAGATCCAGTGTTAATATAATTTTTTGTATGTTATGATTTAAAAATGTCCAAAAACTATTTACTTTTTAATCAAAAAAATAAAATTATTATTTTTCATCAAAAAAGAAAACAATTCAAGTTCTCAAACATGAAAATTAAAGTTGTAAAATTGTCATTTCATTATTACAAATCTCATAATCTATATGTATATATACTTAACTAAATTCATCTTCTTCAACAATCCACTTCCCTCTTTATTTTGTTATGAACTTCATTCGTCACAATGGTCATGATAACAATAATGCAAATATTAATACTTCTTATTTCCCTCTTCTTCTTTTAAAAAGTATGAGATGACACTTATGAATAGGGATTGAACAATTATACCCCGCAAATATTTGGCTGATGTCGCGCTCGGCCATCGCTAGCTGAGGCTGCACCCAAACATCTACTAGAAAAAAAATGAACATTTACAGAAAACAAATGAACATTTGTTCAGAACATTGCATTAAATAAAAATGAACATTTATAATATAAGAGTAAAATAAAGAGACTATGAAATTGAAAAAAAAAATTATATGTGCATTTAATATTATATATCTGAACATTTTAGTTGTAAATAACAATAAACCTATGATGTTATTGTTTATTCATCAACATTTTTTTTAAGTTTCAAGTTAAATACATTGATTTGTTCAATTTTCTTGAATTGATATTATGTAATATAATTGAGCTAAATGATTTAATACCAATTAAATAAATCAACAATTTGTTTTTTAATAATGAACAAAATGCTAATGTCTAACATTATTAATGCTAATGTTTATTGTACATCCTTTATTATAAAAATGAACATTTTATACAACGGATAAACAAACACAAAAGTTGTACTTCGTATTAATTAAAAAAATTAAATGAACATTTATTTTTATAAGAATGAACATCATACAGCGTGAAAATGAACATTTACTTTATAAGAATGAACATTTGATTATTGAAAAATACATAATTATTGTAAATTAGGTTTAGTTAGAAAATATTCATTTTTTTTTTCAAAAAAAAAAAAAAAAAATATTCATTTTTATTACACTAAATATTCAATTTGGCAGTGACCTCAGCTAGTGTTGGCTAAGTTCGACCTCAGCCATTAACTACTGATTATACCCTCCTGCTTGGACCCTTTGTGGGCCCACGTTCATTAAATATAGGATTCACCAAAATGCCCTTAGTTGAACCCTAGATTAGGAATATTCCAGAATCATGCACAACATGCATCCCGAGAAACCCTAATTTGGCCCAGCAGCGCCTAATACATCCCACAATGGCTAGAAACCCTAATCCTAACCCTAATCAAGTTGGTTAATTCTCTCCTATAAATACGTATCTATACAGATTAGCCAAGTAATTAATTTTCTCCGCTCTCTTTCTCTCTCTATAAATTTTCTCTCTTTAAACACAGTTGACTACCTTGACTGTCGGAGGGGCTCTCTCGGAACACCGCTCAAGGCAATTGACTTTCTATCTCTTGCAGGACTCGGTTTGACCACTCCCCCACAATTCAGATCCCAGAATTCTTTTGCAAGATCACCTCCAAAATGTTTATTTACTTAATTGCCCCATTAATGTTAATTAGCTCTTTTTAAAACTCTCAAAAATAGTGTGCAGACATTAATACCCGTAAAAATAATTGTTTACATATTTTTCCCTTATTAATGCTACTAACAACTAAAGTTTTGATGTAAGGCCATACCGAAAGAGTTTCCCGAATATTACTAGTTATGACGTGCGCGATAGTCACCCTAGTTATAACAAAAGTTTCAACTACCTAACTAAGTATATAAGATCTGAGGTTTGATGACTTTAATCGAAAGTTGGAAAATTATTTAAATATGTATATTCAAACATAACATAAAGATTATTTGAGGACAAAAAGCGTATTTAAGCGGTCAAAACTAATAGGCAAATGATTTGATTATGCAAGTACGTAGTAGGGGTGAAAAAACCCAATCCGATGACCCGCAAGGTAGTATATCATTACTCCCTTCTAAAAGTTTGTTTAAATTAAGAGTTTTTAGATATCAAGAAATGAAGAATGACCAATTAATACCCTTCTTCCCCATCTCTCCTTTCCCATCCAATAATACAATCCTTGTCCATTCTTAGGCGTTTTCCACCTTTTTTCCTTCCCTTCTCCGATGGTCTCTCCATTGTGCCCTCCTGTTAGTCATTACCCCTCGTCCTCTACGTCTATCTCCCAACATCACAGCCGGTGAAGGTTAATCTGAGTCATTGTTATGAAATCATTAGTGTTTAAGATGGATGGAGGAGGTAAACTAGAACAGATGGTGTTGATGAGGTGTGAAGTGACTGGCTTATAAGTTCGTTTGAATTATGTTCAGAAATAATCATCAACAATTGAGATTCTTCTCTACAGCAATCAAAGCTTGAGATAAACGAGAAAATCATACAAGTTCAACTTATCGAACAACGAATAAATAAAACTATAATACTACTACATTACGTGCAGCTTCAACTTAAATCAAATCTAAATTATACTTCCAGATTAAAATCATACAAGTTAAACCCACATTTAAAGCAAAATTTGTACATGTTTTCGTAACAAAAAAAACGATTATTGGCACAAGCAAAAATTGAGGTTTATTAAAACTCTTCGATATCAATTTAGCTCTCTATATGTTAATAGAATATCAACTACAACAGAGATTAAAAAAACTACAAAATCAACGACTGCTGGTTACATTGACTGCAAAATCAACAACATTTTTCTGTTTGTGAATCTGCATAATCAACCCTAACACCACAGCAAAGTTTTTTCATTAAATATGCATATCAAACGGAGAAAATTCCGATAAGGAGACACTGTAGACAAGGACTGATTCATGATGATTGGTGGAGTTCCGAGTATAAGTTCTGAAATAAGATTAAAAAAAATGTGCATTAGTACTAGCAAAATTCCAAGGGTAAAACCAATAACAAAAAGAAAAGTAACGAGAAATTAGATAAAAAAAGGATAACTCTTTTTAATAAAGAAAAATTGTTCCAGAGACCATGCTATATACCAATAAGTTTTTTGTTTTTGGACAAAATATACCAAAAGTTACAAGTAAGATGAAGACCAAAAGAGACAAAGTCTTTAAAAAAAAACTGCAGTAAATAGATCTTAGAAGAAAAAGACTCAACAGTTAGCACTTGTTAAAACCATAGATAATTGGAGATCTAAGTTTCACTAGAAATCCATTGCTATTACAGAGCAACAAATAAGAATTATGAAGATAGTGGGTCTTATAAACAATGTCAGACAAAAGTCTAATAAATAGGTGAAAGTCAAAGTCAAAACCCAATGTCAAGAAAGTTCTTTATGAGGTACTAGTATAAGAGTCAAAACCATATATACTGTTACATCACAAAATAGACACAAAACCATCTTAACAAGAAAATAACAAAGTAACTAATCTGATACTCCGTAGTTAATATGTAGAAAATATGGGCAAATAAATGTCTGAAACCTCATGGTGTTTACAAAGCTCACATAATGGCAGAGAAAAAGAATACATACAGTGTGGTATGTAAATATAAGCTTTGACAAAACATTTGTCTTATCAAATTTATAATCAACAAATATAGCAAAAGTTTGTAAAAAGCGGATAAAGTTAAAAACGACGATCCATAGAAAACACTTCCATCAAAAGAAATAGGCAGCAAAGAGGTACATAACAAAAAGCAGCATAAAGAGACTCCCAAAATCAGTACAAAAAAATAGAACATCCCCTTGACACAGATTAGATCAAGGCATAATTCACGAGCAAACAAAATAAGAGGCAGGATAAATCCTATTTCAGAGTACAAGATGCTAATGGTAAGCTTATTAAACAAAAATAATCAAAAAGAAAACGCCACAAGCAGGTATATGAGGAAACATATATCAAAGAAAAGGCATGAACCAACAAAAGGACATATATAGAAGATGAAAGCTGAATTCCCTGGCGTCATGAGATGATAAGAACATCAGCAGTAGTAAGGAGCGCCGCCCAACTCTTCTAGAGAGACGTGAAATCGCTTTTCCCAAATTCCGCTGCGTCTGGATTCTGTGGAATAGCCAATGAAAATGGAAAAACCTAATCCGAGGATACCAGTAACTATAAAAGAGGGAAAAAATTCCCTATACTTCATAGCAAGGGAAAACCTTAATTTCCACAACAAAGTAAAAAAATTGGGGGGAACTTAGAATTTGAAGGATTCCGAAGAAAAGAGATACAGGGGGAAAAAAAAATCTTGAATGAAAAGGAGAAAATGAATTGATCCAGGGAAAAAGGAGGGAGAAGGGTACTGTGTTTAGGGGTCGATGAGTACCTCAACAGGGAGTACTTGTACTTGAAAATTTCGAGAAGAAATACTAGCTGCTTTAGCAGCTTTGAGAAAAGTAACAGCACCGGGACTTTCATACAGATAGAGCACGAATAACAGGAAGATTAACTGGAAGAAATGGCCAGTAGATGGAAGCCATAGAAGATTTTCTATGTGAGAGGTATGAGATCTAGTGTGGAAGGGGTCTAATGGATCTGGAGGTCGAAGTTTCCAGAGAGAATTATCTCACCTATTTCTCTCTACAGAGAAGGGGCACTCGTCATTACCTAACACAGCCATATTCCAGCTAAGGGGTGGCAAGAAACAGCAAGCCACCTTGTCACAAAAAAGAGCTACCGACAGCAGAAGTAGCAAGAAATTGAAGCCTATAATATTGAATATAGAAATAGATAACTATAAAGGATGAGAAGGTAGACCTAGGGAGAAGGCATGTGTCTCGATAAGGAAAACAAGGAAATGAATAACAGACCTAACACTAAGGCTAATTTTAGTTTACTGGATAACAATTGTAAGGGAAAAACACATAGTAACTTAGTTTCTCTATGTTTGGTTTCTAGCCAGAAAAGATAGGGGAAAGAATACAAGAAAAGAATGGAGGGGGATATGGATAGGAGAAAAGACCAAGAGAAGAAGCATGTAAAGAAATGGCAGATGCAAAAAGAATTTTTTCCACAATTGGGGGAACTATAATACACCCGTTAAACACCAAATAAAAACAATTTTTTCCGCAATTGGGGGGGGGGGGGGGGGGGGGGGGGGGCATAATCATTTTTTCTGCAAAATGTTATCCTCATTCCCTCATTGGAGGATTGAAAGAACCTACCTCCATTTCCAAGAGATGTATCCATTTTCCATTACAAAAAATTTCTACTTGACGTACCAAATTCTAATTTATTCTTTTTGAGTATGCAAATTGTACCCTGTTGCCCCACAGTATTTACAACTTTCTACTCACTCTTTCTAACTCCATCTATACATTATTTTCAATCGTCCATGACACGCAGTTCACAAAATGTTTTCTTTCTCAGAATTCACCCCACTAAAGAACTAAAAAAAAGCAATTCATCCACAATTCACCATAATCCACCACATATTCTCATTTTTACAAATTCTGATTATTAATTAAAAATACACTTATGACATTAAATTGTTAATAAATAATGATTAACACATTAAAACAATTTAAGGAGAGGAAAGAAAACAAATTGGGAGAAGTGTGTGAGATATCAAAAAATTATGATCTTTTAAAAATTGATTTGTATTTTTTTTTTTACAATAATGCTGTAGTAAATAACTTTTTTTAAAAAGTAGGCATGTAAAACTAGGATTGGTCCACATGCCATGCACGACATTTATCTTTTTCATTTATTTAGTTGTATTTTTGTTCTTAGGGTATATTTTGGTAAATGGATAGCCAAAATTAAATTTTTGGGACCAGTCCCACAAAAATCAAGGCAAAAACTATTAGTAGTACATGAGCTTGTAATAACATGACTAATTCCAGTTCATGAATGTTGTCCACCAATTGAACTTCATAAAATATTTTCATTAAAATATTTAAAAAATTCAGGAGTGGAAAACTGGTAATACCTTATTAAGAGATTGAACTTTAGGAACCAACAATGAGACAACAAAATTCAACATGCTCTATGCAAATTCATTCGCTTGGTCAGGGTAGTCATTTGCAAACAAAGGGACCAGAATATGTTGATTTAAGACCAAATAAACTTTTGAAGCTTTACAACAGGTGTTTGAAAATGTGAGCAGCTGATCACAACAAAAGCAAAAGCTATTGCAAGAACAATGTGTAGTAGAATCAAGATAAAACGACTTCAGTGATGAAGACACTATCCAGCATTCCAGCAGGCTTTGCTTTTGCATGCTGATGGAAAGAAGCACATAGCTAAAGAGCCTAAAGCCTAAAGCCTTTTGCTGCAAAACAGCAGCCTAACCTGCCTAATCCACCTGAGGAAGGGTCTGTAACAATAAAGAGACTACAGAAAACATTACCGAAACTAAAGATCCAAATGACAAAGTATTGAGGATGGCAAAGAGAATGGTCTTTCAAATGGGGCCTCACAACATGATATTTCTTCAGCTGAAAATGGGAAGGTTTATGTGAAAAAGAGACGAGAAATTTTTTTCATCTAATGACATTTGCGAAATGTGCAAATGGAGTACTGAATGGTTCTGTTACTCAAGCATAAACAGAGGAAACTCCTAAAAAGTCAAAGAATGCCAGAAAAGAATTGGAGGTTAAAGGTACAGAGATTAAAAAAACCCAAAATGAAGATGAGGAAGGTGAGAGAGGTACCAACAGTACTGCATAAGATGGTTTCGTTACTCAAGCAGTAACAGAGAAAACACATAAGAAGTCAAAGAAAGCCAGGAAAGAATTGGAGGTCAAAATGAAGCAGAGTAAGGTGAGAGGTAACACGAAAAGAAGGTTCTGAACAAACTTAAATATGTATCAGTACGCTTTCTTATTGAATACAAAAGCTTTCCTTAGTGGTTTGTGCTTAAATCACCCAAACAGATACCTTGATAATTATCATTATTGTTACTAAAATAAACAACTTTATCTGAAATATTATAATTCGCCTCGATGAGCAGATCTAGATTATAAACTATATGTGTTACTGCATTTTCATACAAAAGTACTCAAGATTTGTTGCGTTGATGCCAATACATGAAGGTGCATGTTCATATTGATTTACAATGTCATCTAATGTCTTTAACGCCAAAACTCCATACTAAGTTTCACCCCATCTGTTACATTCTTTGATAAACAGCTCTTAAAGAGTTAAGTAGACAATCTCAAGTAAAGTGGATGATCTCAAGGCTTGGTAATTGAAAAGTATTTAATGTACTGTCTATTTTAAAACCAAGTAATTTCAAAATAACTAGCCTCTTACACCAAATCAGCTCCAAAAACTTAAAACTTTGACGCAAATTAAAAATCAAGTTAAGCTCAAAATATTCACGTTTTTTTGTACCATACAATCATGACTCTTTGTAATAGGATGTATTGTTTTGAAGTAGAACCTTGCTCACAAAATTGTCGTACTACATATTCATCTCATTGCTTGGTGGTAACAATCCCATCTAAGAATCAAGCTCTATTATGGCATTTCTTTTTGACAATAAGAGACTTTGTAGATAAGAAAGAAAGTATATGACACAAGATTGAGTCATGCAAATTAATAGTGTAATCTATGTTTTTTCTAAGGGGATACTCATGCAATTCATGTTTTGAATTTTAATTTCAATAATTGATCAAAGCTTTGCCAAGGTGAAAAGATATAAATGTATAGAATGCTTACAATTGAATACTAAACACATTATGATGTTTCCGATACGAATCCTCTTGTAATAATGACCTGAATAATTTTGAGTGATAGACTTATAGTGTACGCAGTAAAAATACGTAAATATTTTGAGCTTAACTTGATATTTATTTTTTTTTTTAAAAAAAAAAAAAAAAAACAAAACAAAAAAAATTGATATTTAGTATTCTCTAAATAAAATTAAAAAAAAATTTAAAAACTTGATTTATAATTTGTGTCAAAGTTACAAGTTTTTAGAGCTGATTTGTCGTAAGAGGCTAGTGATTTTGAAATTACTAGGTGTTAAAATAAACGATACACCAGATACATTTCAATTAACAAGCCTTGAGATCATTAGTATTCTCTAAATAAAATTTAAAAAAAAATTTAAAACTTGATTTATAATTTGTGTCAAAGTTACAAGTTTTTAGAGCTGATTTGTCGTAAGAGGCTAGTGATTTTGAAATTACTAGGTGTTAAAATAGACGATACACCAGATACATTTCAATTAACAAGCCTTGAGATCATCACCTTACACGAGTAGATTCTAATGGTGATGAGTATATAAAGAGGTTGTTAGAGCAACTCCAATAAATTAGCTTGCCATACCACATAAGCTTTTAAGCTAGTTATCATTTGAGTTTTAACGGCTGGTTATTAGCTTACTACTTAAATGAACCATGCCTCCTTAATTTATGTTTTAAAATTTTGATTTGTTTTTTAGGTTAACAAAGTCAACTTT
The DNA here is from genome assembly GCF_948465745.1 of Chenopodium album. NCBI lineage: Eukaryota > Viridiplantae > Streptophyta > Magnoliopsida > Caryophyllales > Amaranthaceae > Chenopodium > Chenopodium album. The sequence goes on from NC_137856.1 coordinate 12,164,774, forward strand.
CTTGACCAACTAATTGCATTTTCTAGCTCAAATGGTTAAGCTTGTAGCTATAGATTATTTTATATTGCAAGCAAGTCCCTAACTACAACCACGAGAGTTGCTCTTATCATCCACGAGAGTTGCTCTTATCATCCAACTTTCAATAAACTTTATATCAAATAATGTGATGGTTGGGATGATACATCCTCACACAAGACATTAGAAGTACGTGACACTGCAAATCAATACAAACATGCACCTCATGTATTCGCATTAAAAATTTAAAATGAGTGCGGTAACACAATATAAAATCTTTATATTTCAGATTAAGTTTATGATATTAGTAACAATTATGACAATAATTAAGGTATTTGTTAATCCCTCAGTCCCTTAATACAAAGCCTCTTTTGGTTTTTGCGCGGGAATTAAGAAAGTTGTAAATTTTTTAAAACTAATGACTACAAATACATATATGCATGCGGGGTTAGCGACATATAGAGAGAAAGAAAAAGTAGGTGGGAATAATTGAAGAGTAAGAGAGAGAGTGTTGAAATTGATGTTAAAAGTAAAATAAAAAAAAAAGTAATGGAAAAAAAGATGACAACTCATTAAAAAGAGGGTAATAATGTCAAAAACTACAACCTCTAAATAGAAAGAGGCATTGTATTTTGGTTTACCCAAAAAGGAAATGAGGATTTGTATTAAGGGACGGAGGGAGTATCTTATAAAAAAGGTTTCCGGGGTATGTACTTTGCGGCTTATAGCTAAGGTAAGTTTATAATCCTTATAACAATTTTCCATACATATTGGCTTATTTTTTTGTGAATTTGACGGCAAAATGTTTATCACGATGCAACCTAATTATTATGAGAAAGAGCTACCAATCTTTAAGAACTTGAGTCACTATGAGGTCAAGGGGGATGCTTAAACTTACAAGCTACTAAAACTAGCTCCCAAGTCAACATCTTTGATAATTGAGCAAGTACGTACCTAGTATTTCTTTGTTTTTTTCCCATTGTAAAATATTTCAATTGGAAACTAATTGTGTAAAAAAAAAATTTGTGTTTGTTCAAAATATTATGCATTGATGACTCCTTTGATTCTGAAGTTGAAGGTGAATGAAGCTGATTTCCTCGGTGCATAAATCTGTGAGTGTCAGTATGCTTTCTTATTGAATAAAGATTTCTATATTCTGTATGGTTCATTACTGAAAAACAGGTGACGTGGTATTTTGGAGCAGTTACTTTAAACTTTTTTCATAGCCACCGTCATTAAAAATATAGTTATGGAGGTAAATAAAGAAAAATATCAGGCTAATAAAGCTTCAGTCCAACACTCTAGAGGTTTGTTAGCTATTCAAAACCAGACTTCAATAACCAATAATTCATCATAAAGAATACAAAAGGCTGAAGCACAAATCAGTCTTACAAAGTATGCAAATAACTAAAACAAACATGAAGCAGCAAAATAACAATAAACAATCTCAAGTACATAACAACAAGAAACAAAGCTAGATAGAATCCCATACCCCTCTCAAGGCACGGCAGTAATCTCCTTGTCCTCCACATCGGTGGCAGCCACACTAATCTCAGAAGAAAGGCCATTAGCAGCATCTTCGGTAGGAGGCTGAGCTTGCTCATCCTCAGGCAACGGCTCCTCAACATAATCATTCTCGAAAGCATCAGCAGGCACCTCATAAATCCTAACCTGGGGCTTCGAGGGATCCTTAACAAGCACATACTTGCCCTCATTCAGCTTCATACACAAATCAACGATACTCTTAACAATTCCCCACATATTAGCCATGTTCAAATTAATCTGAGCCGCGAAATCCCTAGGCTTATATCCAACAACACCGAGAATCACATGGTTAAAATGATCCCTGGGGTGAACCCTAGAAACATACCCCAACTTCATCAAATCAGCACCACCCAAAAGCGCCTGAGCAGTCCACTTAGCCATCTTGTTAGAATTGTTCTTCAATTCAGTAGCCAAAACAGCACCTCTTTGAGTCTCCAATTTCTGCCTCCAATCAACCCCAGAATACTTAGGATCAAATTCATTCAAAGCATTAAGTGTCAAAAACTGCCTTTGATTATTACTCTCAAGCACACTCTGTAGCTCACACCTAGCAACCAAATACATATCATTATCAAGCTTCCACCTTCTATACCTATACCCAGCAGAAGCCACTTCTTCTCCCTCATTCGCAAACGGGTTCGGCTCCTCAAAGCTCACCTTCTTCCCCTCTTTAACCAAAACCTGCTGAGAGAAATTCTGGTTAATGTAAGCAGCCTCAACACTCAAAGAATGAGCAGAATTTATATCATCTTTCGACTCCGGTAACGGTTCCTGCGAAGTCTCACGAACAGACAACAAATCCAACTGAGACCCATCTCTCTTATCAAAGAACAGCTTATTCCCAACCCTCTGAACCACAATATCCCAACTGTAAACACTCCTCGGCGAGCACATAAGCGTTGACAATATCGCATCAGTAGCGAAAACAGTAGCCTTATCCTCATTAGCCAACCTCCTAATCACAGGATCATCAGTAGTCGTAACCTTGAAGAAGTTCCGATTCTTAAACCTCTCCAACCTACGCTCATTCTTCGGAGTAAGGCGGTCATATGTTCTATCATAAGACTCCAGCGCCCCGCAAAACAGAAGATCCTCAGGCTCAGGAACAGAGAAGGACAACTTGGAGAAAGTCGAGAAAGGAATCTGCTCAAGCATATTCCACTCAGGCTGAATTTCAACCGATGACTTAAACACCGCGGCTTCACGCCGTTGATGCTGTCCACCCCCAATACGATGGTTGTTATGGTAAAGCCGATCACGGCGAGCACGCTCCTTCTCCGCCTCACGTTTACGAGCTTCGACTTCCTCGTCTCGGCGTTGAGGGAGATGGCGAGATGGGTTGTTGTGGTGGTGATGGAAGCGCCACTTAGGGCCGAATTTAGGGCGAGGTGGGGGTTTGCCATCAACAAGGCGGAAGGAGGAGTCTTCATCGGCGGCGAGTGTGGCGGCGAAGGAATCATCGCCGGTGAAATCGAAGACGGAGTCGTTGGCGTTGTTGCGACGGTTGGAGGGGTTGTTGAGGTTGCGAGTCCAATCGGCAATTCGGCCGAGTTTGTCGGAGCGAGAAAAAGGGGCGAAGGGGACGTTGCTGGGGACGGTGGTGGTAGATGGAGTTGTGGTGGTAGTGGTGGTTTCTGGTGGACCCCAGCCATCTGGGTTGAAGGGGACGAAGCCGACTTCGAAAGACACCATTGTTGTGTTGTGTTTGTTGTAGGGAAGAAGATGGAGAGGGAGAGAGTGGAGATGAGGAAGTACAAAAAGAGGAGAGAGAAAAACCCTAGTATTGTTTATCAACAATGGAAGATGGAAGTCTTAAGCGAACCGGGAAACCGACTCAATTGGGCTTACGAATAATATAAGAGTAAAGGGGTCAATTCAAGTATCATAATCAGGTAAAAAATATTTTTCATATTTATGTGATTACATTTGTTATTTAATTTTTCAAAAAAAAGGAAAAAAAAAATTTGTTATTTAATTAGTTTTACGTAATATATACATATTATACGTGGCGCTCTAAAATCTCGGGAAAAAACAAAAAAAACTCCCCTATATATATATACTAGGTTAAATCCCGTGCCATGCACGGTAAGTTTTAATACTTAATACTTATCATTAGTTTAACACTATTATTTAATAAATAAAATATTATTCTACCTAATTGCAAAATACGATGAAAGTTCTTACAAAAAAATTTTAAAAAATTTATCACACTAAAATAAATAGAGTGAATAATATATGCACGACTAATAAAAATAACTATGAATTACATTACAAAGTTAAAGATAGAAAACTATTATTGCATAATATTGTATAAAAAGAATAATATCTTTGCTTGAATGTGTACAAATGGAATATATTTATTAAATCAGAATTGAAATATTATTGTAAAGTTTGTATTTAAAACTTCTATAAAAAGCTTTGGCCAAAAAATTAAAATAAAAATAAAATAAATAAAAAAAAAAACTTTTGGAGGGAAAATTTATAACCAGGAGATGACATGTGTCATTCCTGGTTTCGCCTTTAGTATAAAGTTATAGATTCTACCTAATTGCAAAATACGATGAAAGTTCTTACAAAAAAATTTTAAAAAATTTATCACACTAAAATAAATAGAGTGAATAATATATGCACGACTAATAAAAATAACTATGAATTACATTACAAAGTTAAAGATAGAAAACTATTATTGCATAATATTGTATAAAAAGAATAATATCTTTGCTTGAATGTGTACAAATGGAATATATTTATTAAATCAGAATTGAAATATTATTGTAAAGTTTGTATTTAAAACTTCTATAAGAAGCTTTGGCCAAAAAATTAAAATAAAAATAAAATAAATAAAAAAAAAACTTTTGGAGGGAAAATTTATAACCAGGAGATGACATGTGTCATTCCTGGTTTCGCCTTTAGTATAAAGTTATAGATATATATATATATATATATATATATATATATATATATATATATTAGATAGATTAGTTGTACGTAATATATCATTTTTTCCGAATTTGTTTTAAAATATTAGATAAAATTCCTAATCTCAAAATATAATATTTCGTATTTAATTAATATAACCATTAAAATCTCATTGGTCAATTATGCTTATGTGGCACTTGAATTATTTATTGGATAAACTATAATTTATAATCCTACGTGGCACGTTAACTAATCTTATCTTAGGTGGCATAATCCTATTGTAGCGTTTTAAAAATATTAATCCTATGTGGCGCTCTAACAATTTTTAAAAAAATAAAAATCCTACGTGGCGCTCTAAAATCTCGGGAAAATACTCCCTTTTATATATATATATATATATATATATATATATATATATATATATATATATATATATATATTATATTAGATTTGAGTCAAGCTAGGTTATACAAATTTTTACCTATACCTCACGGCAGTGGCGTATCCAAGAATTTCGAACCGTGGGTACGAAATCTTAAAAAAAAACGATGATCATATATCAATTAAATATTCAATACATAAGTTCAAATTTTGCGACTCAATGTCCGCATCATTAATAGGAGACACAATATCTTCTTCTATTGGAGGATTCCTTGAACTAAGTGAAGAACCGGGAAATACAAGTTACTCATCCTGAGTAACAAAAAATGTAACTCAAGGGGCACTGATGTAATTTCGGTCATTTAAGCTAGGGGTAAAAATGTCAAAAGCATATTTGACATTAATGGATGAGTTTTCAGCCGTTAACATTATTTTTGAGGTGAGAAAAGTTAGGGTTTGTTTTTGATTTTCGAATTCAACAAAGATAGTGTGAATGCAAGTAAGATAGTGGGTGAGATTTTGAATTCGGGTGTAACAGTGTTGTCGCCGGGAATCTGAATTACAGGGGGAGCTTGGTGGTAGCTGCGTGAGTTCCAAGTAGTTGGTGTTGGCCAATTTCCGGGTTTGCGAGCTCCAAATCGTGGTTTTTGAAGGTCGGTTGTTGATGTACCTGTGTTGGTGTTAATTGATTTGATCACTACAAGAAAACACGGCATTTCCGATGGAATCATTCCGATGGCCATCAAAAACCATCGGAAATTTCCTATGGCTTTTAAAACCATCGGAAATTTCCCATGGTTTTAAAAGCCATCGGAATTTTCCGATGGTTTAAAAAAATTCCGATGGATCAAGCCGTTGGAAATTTCCGACGGCACTAATAAGCATCGAAAAGTGTATTATCGATGGATTTTCCTATGGCTTAAGCCCTCGGAAATTTCCGATGATTGTAAAAACCGTCGAAAAATATCTATTTTCCTATGGCTTTTAAAACCATCGGAAATTTCCGATGGTTTTAAAAGCCATAGGAAATTTCCGATGGTTATAAACCATCGGAAAATAGATAATTTTCGATGGTTTTTAAAACCGTCGGAAATTATATAATAATAATAAAAAAAACCCTAAAGGGTATTACTAAAGAAGAGCCGCAGCCGCCCCACTTCCTCTCTCATTTCCTTTCTCTCCTTAATTCTCCCTTCTGCCTTCTTCTTACTTCTCTTCTTTCTCACTCCTCTCATTTTTCACTCCATCACCACAATTCCCCCCTTATGCACCACTCTCATGTAATTTCTCTCTCTTCTTCTTTTCATTTCTCTTCTTTTAATTCTTCAATTCTCTATTACTAGTTCATTACTACAAGAAAAGCAAACACTACAAGAATTTAAGCAATGGTGGGTTTAATTTTTTTTTGGGTTTTTTTGGCCAAATTCAACCATGAAAATTCCAGATCTGGAGTTTTCGTGGCTGAATTAGACCATGTAAACCCAATTTTCTTACAATTACGAAGGTTTGTTATTTATTTCTTCCCTTTTTTTCATTTTTTTTTACGTTTTTGTTTGAATTATGTTTTTTTTTGTATAATGTTTTCCCGTGTTTTGGTGGGCGGTGGTGCTTGAATTGTAGCGACGGTCGATGGTGGTAGCAGCGGGCGGTCTAGGTCGTGGGTCTGGGTTGAATTGTAGCGGCGGTTGGTGGTGGTAGCAGCGGGTGGTCTGAGTCGTGGGTCTAGGTGGGTCTGGGTTTAATTGTAGCGGCGGTTAAGGAGTAAGGTGGGTGGGCCTGGGTCGTGGGTCTAGGTTTGGGAGGAGGAATGGTGGTGAATTTCAATGTAAGGGATGGAAGGGGATATAGTATGGTCGGTGGCGTCAGGGGTGGTTTTGGGCGGGGGATTTGGTTTTTTTTTTTTGATTTGCAGGGATTTCCGACGGCCGTCGGAAATTTCCGACGGTTTTTCCATCGGAAATCTATGATGGTTTCATCCGTCGGAAATTTCCGATGGCCTTGGAAAACCATCGGAAAAATGATTTCAAGTGGAAATTTCCGACGAAGGGTTTTCCGATGACACGTTTCCGATGGAAAACCGTCGGAAACCAAATTTCCGACGGTTTTTGGGTGCTTTCCGATGGATTATAACCATCGGAAATAAGCTAATTTCTAGTAGTGGATGAGTAAATTTTATGAGTAACTTCAATTCCTAAAGTGTGAAGTTAATTGGATGAGTTAATTTGATGACATTTATTTGATAAGTAACCTCAATTCCTAGCCATTGCTAGAATTGGTTTTATTGTTAACATTTATGAATGTTATGAATGCCCTATTGTTGTTTGGTATATTTGTAAATTGTAGTGAAAATCGAAATGTGTAAGCTTACTACATAAAGTTAGTAAGTTCATTCATTACCTGAATTTCAGAATTTCCATTTCAGAATTTTTGAAATGGTAGCTAAAGTGTATGTTATCTAAGAAACTCATTGCCATTGAAGATGGAATATGCATCTCTGGTATAGGGTTGTGTTGTTATTGACTCCATTGGATTGTTTGTCGATGAAGATGCAATATGCATGTCAGTGGTGATTGTTATGTGTTCATTGATTTTTTGTAATAAGTTGTTGTATACCTTTTGGTAGGTTGTTGAAAGCTGTGGTGATGAAGGATCGACACCCATTGGTCCCTGAAATGTTTCAGGTATCTTAAATATTCTTTGTAATGACGGTGATTGTTTGTGATACATTTGGAATCGTTTGTCATTAAAGCATGCATTGTTATTTACAGGATGATAATTCGACAATTGGTGGAGTCGTAAAACGCAAAGGCAAAGTTCTTAAGGAATTGAGTAAGCCTGGGAGGCGAGTAAGAAAGTTGTTTGATCCTTTTTTATGTTGTAATGTTTATTGTGATGCAACCTAAGGTTGATGTTTTATTAACAGGCACCCAATATCAATTGTCGGGTTGAGAGTTTTGGACGGATATGTCAAACATTTGATGAGCAACGACAAGGATGGGTTAGGGAAATGGGGTTTGGGAGCCTATTAAATCTTGTTGAGATGTATCTTCCTAGGCAGTTGGGATACTGGCTAATGACACAAATTGATCCGTTTGGTAAGGTACTAATTGCTCCTGATGGGTTGCGTATGAAGTTGTCTCCTAATCAAGTTCATTGGGTTTTGGGGATTCCCAACGGTGGCAAGGAAATACCAACTTGGAAAACATTAAATAAAGAAATGAAGGAGAAGGTGATGCAAATTCAGAAACAGTATGGGAAGACATGGGTGACTAAATCAAACCATGGTGGTAGGATGTACACGTTAAATGGTATTCCGGTGACTTCAAAAGTATTGGAGCGGTTAGAAGGGCGGTGGGAGGTACATGAGGAGGAAGAGTTCAAGACGTTGTTTCTGTTAGTTGTTTTGGAGATGATATTAACTCCAACGCAGTCTCCTCGGTTGGCTTCTGATTTGGTTCCTGCGCTTTGTTGTGCTGTACAAGCTGCTGAGTATGGTTGGTGTGAATTAGTGCTAGAAAAGCTGATGGCTAGTGTCATGTCATTTGCACGTCGGTTTTACTGTGAAGGCTATGCTGGTGGTTGTGGCGGATGTGTAATTTTTATAGTGGTAACTCCCGTAATTTGTGTTTCAAGTTTATTTTTTGGTTGATGTGAACAATTTTTGTTGATACTAACGATAGTGAAATTGCATCTTGAATAGGTTTTCTACCTTGACAGGCTGCGTAGGGAGCCGGTTAGGTGGGGTGTGTTCCCTAGATTGAAGGTATGGAACATGAAACAGATATGGACTGCTAGCAAGCTAGATCGGCCAAATACGGCCGAAGACTTTGGACATATTGGGGTAGGTGATATTCAATTTGGGTGGTCCTTACCATTAATATAGTTTGGTTAGTGCTTAATTTTTGTAAATGTATGTATGTTGATGTGGGAATGTGCTTAATATTTAAAATGTTTGGATATTGTAATTACTCTTGAGAATGACATCTGTTCATGTCGCACAGGTGTTGGATGTTGCATATGGTGAGACTCATCCAAAAGATGCCAGAGATAGTAGTGGACCAGGAATCCAGGATGCTTCTTCTCTGTATGTGTCGTATGTTCCGAAACGTAGAGCACGACGTCGATACAACAAGAAGAAGAAAGTTGAAAAGGAATCCACACCTAGTTTTTCCAATATGGATGGAGATGAACCTGATTTGGTTGACACTAGGGTAGTTAAGAAATGTTGCAGTAGTAGAATAAACAATGATAATAACTCTGACAACATTTCAGGAACACCAATAGAGGCTCATACATCTGGGGTTCATTCATCTGAGTATTACGGCAAATATCATGAAAACGGTGGAACACAACCTAGTCCCCTAATGGATGTGTTTGCTAGGTTTGTTCTCGGTTCTGAAAATTGTACGCAAAAGTTGAAATTGTTGAACTTCTTTATTTATGACCCCTTGTTCTTCACAGGTGGATCTCAACAGATGCTTTGTCCCTGCTAACATCCCTGGTATGTATACATGTAATATTGCTTGTCATATGTATGTAGTAATTGTAATATTTTGTTGCATCGTGTTTATTGATCACTTTGACTCTATATGTAAGCTTTCGAAATGGGCAACTGGTTCTTCTTGTAATTGACACCAAAGAGAGTTCCTTCCAGGACTTGTACAGGTGAAGCAGTTAGGTTTTAGTTACTTCCCCGTTTACATTGAAGCTCCACAGATTTCACTTTTTTTTTTGTCGTTGTCCTTTTCCAGCGAGAAGTCGTGTCTTTCATCGGAGGGAGTGAATCAGTGTCAGGGACGCAGTCATCCATTATGCGTTTTATGGAGGACAAAGGGTCCCTCGTCCTTGTGGTTGTATCAGAGGTATATTTTTGTATTAGTTACGTAACATTTGTTATGGAGCATTTTTTAGTGTGGATTGAAGTTTATTTTGGTGGTATGTTCAGCTGCATCGGGAACTAGTTGTTGGTGCTGATGCCTTGGGTGAAAATCTTTCGCCACCCATATTGTTCAGGATCTGTGTTGTTTGTAAAGCAGTCCCGTGTTCTGAGTACTTGTTCACAGTGTTGGATTCTGTGTCAGCAAGTTCCTTCCAGAAGTCTAAGACGGTAAGGTATATATTTAGTAGAAGTGGTGTTACGATTTTGGCAATTGTGAGTATTGAAATGTTGTTGTTTCTGCAGATTCATCTCGCGAGACAAATGGAGGATGAAATCCACAAAAGTTGTTTGCAAGGCTTAACTTTTTGCCAACTAACGAGAAACCTCATTCTTTTATGTAATAATAACTTATAGGTGACATTCATTTCAACAAAATCATGTAACATTATTTGACTACTGTTAGAAATTGTGAATATTATGTTCTTAGGTCCAAAATTTAGAACCTGAATTTGTATGGCTTACCTTTAGAGGGCCTTCTGTATGTTCTTTGTTTTGCATGAACAATTTAGCAGATGTGCAAATTTTGCATAAGGGCCCAATTTAGAATAAGGGTGGACTTAAGGTAATGGGGCATATTTAGCATATGTGCCATTTTTGCCTAAGGGTCCAATTTAGAAGAAGGGTGGATTTAAGATAATGGGGCATATTTAGCATATGGGCCATTTTTGCATAAGGGTCCAATTTAGAAGAAGGGTGGATTTAAGATAATGGGGCATATTTACCATATGGGCCATTTTTACATAAGGGTCCAATTTAGAAGAAGGGTGGATTTAAGATAATGGGGCATATTTAACATATGGGCCAATTTTGCATATGGGCCAAATTTTATGGGGCAAATTGACATTTTATAATTGTAAATATTTTGTTTTTTTTGTTAAAGCAAAGTGATGCTAATGAAAGCAACATATGAAAACAGTTACAATTGTGTGTTATTTTCAATTTTTTTTTTAAAAGTAAAGCAAGTTAAAGCAAGTTGATAATCTATATGACCAAAAGTAAGTTAGATGACCAAAAGTTACCACAAAATACTGCACCACAACATATCAGATCAATACTCCTTACATCAAGAGTTTATATTACATGACCAAAAGTAAGATTAAGGAGATGAAAAGTGGTGCAACCCTACATTTTTAACAAGTCTAATAGTAGATAACATAGTTTTGAAAATCTAATAAAACAAAAGTCCAACAACACACAGATGATTAACATAAGTTTTTGAAACCCAAAATACTGCGAATGGTACCCGCATATGTGAAACATCAAAGATCAACTGAAGAACATGACCATGTAGATGGGATCGATATCTACCAACTCAACCACAACTTTCTCACCTTCTTCAATCTTCACACTATCAACGACTTTAGGCATCCCATGCTTGATCTCGCATTTGGTGATGATTTTGTTGTTGTAGCGGTTGCTGGTGCTGCTGCTAGCGCCTCTGTTCTTCTTGCTGTTCTTGCTGCATCTCTTGTACACAATCCTCATTTTCACGTCCTAAGCTTGACCATCCAAATACAGGATAACTGGAGTCTGGTCCTTAAGTCCATGAAAATGCTCTCGAGCGAAGTCCAAAGGAATGTTCTGCATATAAAACACATCTTGTTTGAACAATTCCAAAGGCTTATTCAAGCTGCTCTAAATTAATGAATTGAAATCAAAGTAGTGACAAATGAAAACTAATGAATTGAAATCAAAGTAGTCACAAATGAAAATTAATGAAATGAAATAATTACATAAAACAATAATGACATAGGGCAGGATAGCCCAGCCCAATTCATGGGTCTGTTGTGGACCAATTTTAAAAAAAAATTGGTGATTAAAGCCTGTTTTTATTAATATAGTTAGTGTACTCAATCATAATGGCCTATAGTAATAATCAAGTTCTGTCAAAAGACCATTCCACTTGGCCGTTATACTAATTATATTTGCAGTAGTTCTATGTTTGAACATTATACTAATTCTGCCACAATAATATAGAATAAAATGCTAGTTCTGCTTTATTATTAAATGTGGACCATCCCAATTAACATATATAATGATGAGGCCCAATTGGCCCATATATAATGTACTTAGATTAAAGCCTTATTATATTAGTTGTTTTTGGGCCTTAGTTTGTGTCACTACTTAGGACACTACTTAGTAGGCCTAATATAGCCAAAAATCAGTACCTTTTGTTTTGGGTGGAGTTTCATTATTAAGCATAGTAAATTAGATTAAACTGTTTTCAAATAGTTATACATTGTTCCATTACCTATAATTAAGGATTTACATAATATTATTATATTTCCTAACAAAAAACACAAAAAAATTATAAAGAAAAATTAAAAATCAATTGCCAACATATAATCCTTGACACAAGGCAACTGAGTTAGCCCAAATCGTAGCCCTATTTAGTCCTTGACACATAGTCCCTGACTTGGGCTTCGGTCTGTCCACATGGGCTTGGGTTTTAGGCCCAACATTTTGCTGGTACTTTAGAATTTATATGCTTGAGTTCAGCTTTGAGGAGACCACATTTAGTTTATCAACATTCCTTTCTTTGGATTTGGGTTTTGACTTCAAAGTCTAAAAAGATTGTAGCCCAACATAGTAAATTGATTATCGTGGCTAAATTATATCTCCTTTATTTTCCTTTGTTAATTTCATTTCATTTCATATAATTTCATATCATGATTAAAAAAAAAAGAATATCATGGCTAAAAAGATTATCATGGCTAAATTATATCTCCTTTATTTTCCTTTGTTAATTTCATTTCATTTCATATCATTTCATATCATGGTTAAAAAAAACATTATCATGGCTAAAAAGATAATTCATTTCATATCTTAGAATATTCGAGCCAAACATTATACGAAGTATAATCCAAAGATATAGCAATTCAGACCAAAGATATAGCTATGAAACCTCTAGCAAATCCAGTTACACTATTGGGCTGACAAATAGACAACAATTCACATAAGCCCATTGTTACTTATCAGCCCACTCCAATCACAGTTCTGCTTTTGATGTTTGGGTTTTTATCTTTCTAGCATAATATGAAGTCATGAATTTAAATCTTTCTATTCTAATCCCTAAACATGTGCTCTCTTATCTCATGTATTTTTCCACACTTCTATGGATAAGGAGAGTTATATAGCACCATTCTTGTCCCTAAATCGAGGGCATAGATATTTATATTTTGAAAAATAATGGATGATTTAGGTAACCTAAGTCCAAAAGTTTAACACACATAAGTAGATTAAAGGCACCAAAATGCCTTAGCTCTTAAGATCACAAACAAGCTTAACAACCAAACACCCAAAACAACAAAATTGGTGACAAATTCAAAACACACTACCTTAAATGACATAATTGAGGGTACATTGAAAATAAATATAGAATAGAATCACAATAATAGAGATTAAAAGTTAAAACATACGATTGCGGGTTTGTCAATGTAGCCTTTGCAATGGAAGGACGGATCCTTATGAAGAAGCTCAACGGGCACATAATCAAAGGACCCGGCGTCACTAATAGTCTGGTCGTGCTCTATAACAGATTGTGGGTCAGCAACTGTTATTTCTTCATCATCACGCCAAATGCGAACCTGGTACAAGATAACATCTACCACCTCTAGCACAAATCGTAGTCGGTCTCCAAGCTGCAAGTTGTTTGAGCTAGCAAACCTGCTCCACCCCTCACACAGAGCAGTTTCAACTTCACCGATGCTCCTCATCCGTTCCCTCACCCTAACAGAGTATTTTCTATTCTCTGTACCCCGGTGAAAGTACAAAACTCTCGGTTGACACCTATGTGTAGTCCATAACTCCTTCACCTCCTTGGCCATACGCTTACGAAGCGTCTGCCACCAAAAAACAAATCCATTAAAAACTTATTAAGGAATTCTAATCAACCAAAAGAGAGCAAGACAGACCGAACACTCAACAACAATTTACATCTTTTCTTAAGAGACGATCACTGTCGATGATGAATTCATAGCGCCAAGACGACATGGTTCACCTTGTTCACTTCAAAATTATATTTATCAACCAAAATTATGCACAAGTCAGTGACATAATTTTAAATATAAAACAACAACATTAAGTTTTGGTCACTAAATAATCCATTGAATTCGAAGTTGATAGTACATAATCGCAAAGGTACATTTTTTTTAAAAAAATAAAAACCTCAAAAAACAGAGACAACAACAATTCATATGAATTAACAAATCTCAAAAGCCAATTATTCCCAAAACGGAACTAAATGAGTAGACAAATCTCTCCCAACAAGAACCATCATCAATTAACAACCAACATATGCATCCTAAAACTACTATCCATCCTAAAATATAACAAATGATTCAAACATATCCATGATAATACAAAAAATATCTACATTTTTAACATAATTCAAACACTACAAAACAATGACCATGATAATACAAAACCACTAAATAGTTATTCATATCCATCCACATCAAATCAACATATAACAAATGAAACCCTTAGTCTATACGAATTACCTCAAAATAAAAGCCACTACTAACATAACGAGTACACTCTTAATCATAAAAATTTAGAAACCCTTGAATATATTATATGTTAGTTATATGGGTGGATGGTTTAGGTGAGGAATCAATCTTCGCAAGTAATTACTTAATTAATTCCTATTTCATTTCTAAATTTAGTTGAAATAATTGATATTATACATGAAGTACGTTATACAACCAACAAATCAAGCAAAAATCGAAATTCAACAATAACAATGTTCAACAACCAACAATTGAAGCAAAAATATAAATTTTATATAAACAAAAAAAAAATCTGAAATCATGTAATTAAAAGGATTAAAATTAGAGAAACTTACCTAGACCGAAAATGGCGTGAGTAGAGCTAGAAGATGGAGAGTTTGGAGTGAGAAAAAGTGAAAATTGATTTAAATATAGGGGATGCAAGTGTAGGGTAAGTGAGAACATGTGGGGCCTCTTTGTTTTTTACATAGTAAACCGTAAATTCAAGGCTTATGTAAGGGTTTTATTTTGGTTTAATTTTTGTTCTTATATTTTATTTAAATTTTTTATTTTTTGTAAAAAAGAATCTAATGTAATAAACATCTCACATCCATTTTAGATATTGCTTTTTATTGAATTTAATTTATTTTTTAGTTGAAGTATGTTATTTTTTTAATGGTGTGCACTACGAAATACAAATTTAAGGAAAAAAAATAAAAAATAAAATTATTAATTGCAATTAATTATGTCCCCTTAAAAAGACTATTTAAAAAAATTAAAACTATGGACATTCATTGCATTTTAAAATCAATGTTCATAAGTATGTTAATGATCCCTTGAAACAAGAACAATAATTTAAAAATTGTTAAACCTCTATTATTGTTAATACCCATTATGGTAACTCGTATTGTGTATTTGGTTTTCAATCGTCACATGAAATGCTAAAGTAAGGTTTTTTTTTATTGGAATTTATTTCCATTACCAAAAAAATTGATAATTATAAACAAATTAAAAAGGTTTTTTCACTTAAGTCCTATTGAAATCCTATTTGTCATAGTTTGACTCTAATCTGAATGTAATCAAAGAGCGAGTAACTCGACTTTGACTCGGTCAAAAATTGAATCGAGTGAGGTTGACTCGAACTCGCGATTGCCTCGAAATGTTAACGAGTCAATACTCGAGTTGGAATAGCTCAAAACTCGGTCAAAACCTGACTCGAGTAAGCTTGAATCGAACTCGAACTCGAGATCGACTCAAACATTAACGACTCGAGTTGAGTTGATCATTACTCCACCCAAAAGCTCGTAACAAGCTTGAATTCTTTCATATAGTATTATATATATACCAAATTAAAGATCTTTTGATTAAAAAACAAAACAAATAAGCTATTATTTTAGATTTTACATTAATAATTAATAATTTTTCATGTAATCTTAAATGACAAAATTAAGGACAATGAGAAGTTGTTAAACAGATTACCAGGAGTTTTACTAAGACCAATCAAATTGGAAGCTACTTGAGATCGACTCGGACAAAGCTCGAGTCGGTCAAATTCAGTCAGAGCTCCACATGACCAAAGCATAGTAAATACAAGCCTCGGTCAAAGGTAAAATATAAAAAATTATTAAAAATATTTGATTTATCCTTCCACAAAAAATTCAAGAAAATTACTATAAATTTAAGCATTTAAAAAAGTGACAAATTTATGTTGTATAATTAAACGTACTGTTAATACGAAATAATTACTACAAGTTACTTAGTGAATAGTTTAAAGTAGACTAGGATTGATTGCATATTAGACTACGAGGACAAGATGTGGACTAGATGTTGTACTTGTTAGTATTTAAAGTTTGGACTTGAAAGTAGCAAAGGTGTTGATTTGACAACACAATGCCACTTTTTGCCAAAACCAACACAAGTCGGCAATACCAAGACAAGACAAGGCAAGCTTCAATAGATTTGGCAGGATTTTCGATATGCCCGGATTTGTGGCTCAGTTTTTAAAATAATTTAAATACAAAATTAAAAATAAAACAAATTATCATAATCATGACACAAATTGAAAGTATTTGGCAAAATACTTGAGACTTGAGGGCAACGACTGTTCTTTACAAAATGAAGAAAAAAAAAACATTTTTAGAAGTGTTAAGATAATTAAGGTATTGCCTTAAAAAATCATATTAAAAATAAAATATATTGGTAAATCTGAATTGTAAATTAAAACATTAACTATTCCCTCACCTCACTCTATGCAGTCCACTTTACAATGATATACATAATTATTTTGTTGCCAATTTACCACGGTCAAAGACTGTCCCAATGACACAATGTACCACAATCAAAACTCTTTCTACCACCCAAACATCAAGGGTTCGAAACCCCACAACCAGTTTTTTAATGCTTTTTTGTTTAATTTACATTATTTTTCAAACTACACTTGGTAGATTAACTATTTATCAAGGGATCTATATATAATCCTGATTTATTAAAGTATGCTTAGGGGTTCGAGTTACTGATTAATCAATAGTACACAATCAGTAGATTAAAAGTCCTAACCTTTTGGGTTGGATAGTGTCATCAATCCATTCCAAAACAAAAATAGTAGCTTAAAGTACTAGACATTAATCCATTGTATCAAACAAAAAGTAACCATAACCTAGCCAATGGATTATGGAATCACAATGTATATTAACAAAAGTATAGGTCCCCATAGTTGATAAAGGATCAAACTACCCATGTAATGCATGTTACACCAAAACCACATCAGATTGCTAGCTATCAAGTGAATCTAATAGTAAGACGGTCCGGTTTTGGATCCGTACCTTCTAATTCAACTAGAACTTTTTCGCCGACTTCAATCTCTTCACCCGCAACCATTTTTGGAACTCCTTCCCGGATAGTGCATGTAGCAATCTTAGGTCTTGTTATTTTATTATGACTTCTTATTTTATTATGTCTTGGTTTTTTATTTAAGTTAATTATCCCTAAATTGCATATTAGGTCTTGTTATATTATTATGACTTGTTATTTTATAATGTCTTGGTTTGTTATTTACATTACTTATCCCTAAATTGCATATTGGGTCTTGTTATTTTAATATGTCTTGTTATTTTATTATGTCTTGGTTATTTATTATGATACTTTTTTACGAAATTATGTTTTAAAAATTAATTAAAAATTGTACTAAGCACCGTTTTAATAAATTTTTTTTATTTTTTTAGAATATCTAACTAAATTTACAATCATGAATAGAATGGAGACTTTGTCTCATGTTTCACCAAATTACTTGAAATTAAAAAAATTTCTCAAATTCCCTTAAACTTATATCATATCATGTCATTATTGAAAATATTTGGCAGTGGGCCTTACTTGATGGCCCAATAACAATGTTAAGCTCTTAAAGCCCAAAAAATATAGCCTTTTGAAATAAATTCAAATTTGTCCTTTTGCTTTTCAAAATGCTAGTCCATACATTTTAGGTTTTTTTTTTCAATTAATACAACAATGGATTGAGCTTTACAAATGCTTTATATGAACAGGTGGGGGTAGTCAACCTTGACACAAGAATCAAAAAGTTTTGGATTGTTGATATCTCGAGGGATCCTATTGAACAGAGGGTGAAAGGTCGTATCCATACTTTCATGAATCGCGTGTTCTTCGTGTGGGCAAATAGGATTGGAGCTGACCCATCAAACATCACACTTATGCATGAGAGGAAGTACTTAAAGCCAAGCTAGACCGTGAGCGATGCCGGGATTCGTAACAATGACAAGGTGGTGGCTTTCAACACAGCTTATTAAGTTGGATGCGGACTAGGTCCACCCTTTTAGAAGTGTAGAAGCAAATGATAACCTCATGGACTCCATTGACATCCACCTTCTTTTGATGTATTAAATGGTGGGTAGTATCCCTTGTAGGTTAGAAGTTGATAAGATGATTTGTAGTTTGATCTTAGTACACCCAACTTTTGATTAATTTGGATATGAACTTCTATAATATACTATGATGTAGATGGGATGTTACTCTTGATGTTGTTAAATTTAATTTGCCTATGGTGATTGGTATTATTTTGGTTTTGTTTCAATAATTAGTTTTTAAAATTATTAGTTTGTTAAATTTTAAATGAAATTAGTTTTTAAATTTACAATTTTAAATGAAATTAAAATGTTCTTAAAATTAAACCCCCACAATGTTTTTGCTGACTATATTTCATTTTTCATAAAGCAAGTTTTGTTTTCATGAAGTAAATTTTAGAAGGGAGGTAATTGATCTTGTTATAATTGATGTTGTTAAGCATTTAAAAAAGTTTATAGGAACGTCATATTAATTTACTATATTCGTTTTTAGGGTATGTTTGAGTTCCATTTAATATGGTTAGTTTGAGTTAAGAATATTGGTTTTTTTATTATTTTTGTTATTGTCTATTATAAAATATTTAAATATGGTTCAAAATACATTTGGGCCAATTTATAAATTGAGTTTTAATAAAAACTTATAAAAGTTGGGCCCATTATGATTATGTCATATGGCTAATTGGAAAGCTATTAGGGCATTACATTTAGGCCATTTTGTAAATTGTGTTTTAATAAAAACTTATAAAAGTTGGGCCCATTATGATTATGTCATATGGCTAATTGGAAAGCTATTAGGGCCATTACATTTGGGCCATTTTGTAAATTGTGTTTTAATAAAAACTTATAAAAGTTGGGCCCATTATGATTATGTCATATGGCTAATTGGAAAGCTATTAGGGCCATTACATTTGGGCCTTTTTGTAAAATGAGTTTAAATAAAAAAATTATAAAAGTTGGGCCCATTATGAATATGGCTAATTGGAAAGCTATTAGGGCCATTACATTTGGGCCATTTTGTAAAATGAGTTTAAATAAGAACTTATAAAGGTTGGGCCCATTATGATTTTGTCATATGGCTAATTCAAAAGCTATTAGAGCCATTACATTTGGGCCGTTTTGTAAAATGAGTTTAAATAAGAACTTATAAAGGTTGGGCCCATTATGATTTTGTCATATAATTTTGCCATTTTAAAGAACTTGGCCCATATTCAAAAAAGGCCATATTCACAGAAATGCTTCTAAATTGAAACACAATCCACACTTCAATATAGCCCATGTTTAAACAAATGTAGTTCATAGTAGTCCAAAATGTTGAAAATTCATTATGCCCATTAGAATGGACACAAAGCCCATGTGGCCACCAGATTAAAACTCAAATGAATGGGTTGGAGACGACACATCAACCACACGTTTATATCGTTTCCTTTTCACGACGGTATCTCCATCCTTTGTTACGCGCTTCTTTTTTCCATTACTGCCATTAATGGATGTAGCAGCCTTGCCTCCGTTACACCTCTTACCCCTACTTTTTTTGGTCTGATATAAGACAAGACAACAAAACCATAAACCCCAAAATATTAGACAACAAAACCATAAACCCCAATACACACACATAACACAAACTAAAATAAACATAATAAACAAAAAATTAATAAAAAAACTTACTTGATTCTTGGGAAGCACATTGGGAACTTGTCCACGTGGAACATTTTTCTTGGTAACACCCTGTTTACATTTAGGCAATTTGAAACCTGTCTCTGCCAACGACTTGTTCCTACTGCCCTTAGGCCGACCCCGTGGCCTCTTCAAAATCTTTGGATCCTTCACGGTGGTTGTTTTGTGGGACTGAAAACATACCTCCATCACCGAAGGGAAATCTGATCCCGCAACCTCATGCTCTATCACGAAAGCTGATGTAGGAGTACAACCATGTTGTCTCTGTTGACTATTAGATCCAATTTCAGAAGGTGGAGGTAATTCCGAACAATCAATTAATTGTCTGTTCCTAAACTTCTCCATGCTTTCGTTGACATCGTTTTTTAACTTGGCTAAATTGTTCATAACAATTTCAACAGTTGCATCATCGGCCGTAGCTGCTTCGTCAAACACGGCCTCATACGCAGACAACATTAAGTTGAACCTCTTCACTTAAATGCTTTTGGTGGGGTCATGATATGGCACTACGACCCGGACATGCTTCCTTGGTACGTCTTTCCTCCACCGATCATGGATGTACTTCTTTGGTAAATCATTCACATAATTTTGATCAAGTACCCGAATGGAGTGCTTGCAAAGGATGCCAAATGTTTCAAACTTGCAACAGTCATATTTTACTTCTTTTGTGACACAATTAAATTTCACAGAGTACATCCTTCTCATCTCTATCAGTTTTTCCTCGCTACTACCTTCTGGAACAATCCAGACCATGTCTTCCATCACATACTCCCAATTAGTTTCATCTAATTGTCGATGAAAGTGATGAACAACGTACAACATTCGTGCACACTCCTGTTGCACTTCTTGAAATTTTGCATCGGTATATAGTTTTTGGAATAACTTTTCAACCCTAAAACCACTTACTAGCCTCCTCACATACTTCATCCCCTTGTCATCTGCAGTTGTTTCATCTTCAACACGCTTCTCCAAAGCTTTGCAATACTGTTGTGGAAATTCAAATAATTTGGTTTTCCTTGTAACAAAACCATCAAAAAAACTATTAATGCTTTCCACCCATTGGGTTGTCTTCATACCTGCCCAAAAATACTCTTTCATGAAGGCTGGCACCCACATGTGTCTCTCATCGTACAACTCCTCCAACCAATCATTTCCCTCGAGGTCATACTCTTTCATTAAAGCACACCAACTACTTTCAAACTCTTCCGCCGTAAAGCTCTCGTATATGACGGCCTTCAACGGATTTTTGAAGTCGTTGTATCTGCTCAAACATTACAAATATTACTAAAACCATAACATCATTAGAATACAACAAGGGATTTTTCAAGTCGTTGTATCTATGCTTTATGTTTATTTCTTTTCCATTTTTAGATTTCAAAGGCATGTTAAATAAATCTATTCCAAAAAAATGTAGTTAAATAAATTCCGTCAAATTTCAATTGTAACAAAATAAAAATGTAGTTAGAAATGTAGTCTACTCCGTCAAATTTCAATTGTAACAAAATAAAAACATTTCTTTCTACTTTCTAGTTCATTTCTGTGTACTTAAAAAAAACAACTATCAGGTTACTCCTCATGAGCCTCCCGTTTAAATATTATGACAATTTCAAATCTACCAAGTTTAATAATGATAAAACTCTAACTCAAAACTATAGCAAATTATGAACCTAGGAGCTCTCACAAGAGACATTACATACAACAAAGTTACCTGTAGGAATAAGCAATTTATAACTAAACTAATAGACATTAAAACATAGACAAACACGTATTGCTAAACAACTTACAGCTCTAGCTTCCCAAGTTTCTCTGGCAGTTTCTTCATAATATGCCAAATGCACCATCTATGCCTACAACCGGGCATAACTTCAGCCAATGCTCTACGCATTGCAGGTGCTTGATCAGTGAGTATTGCCTGAGGAGCTTTGTTGTTCATGGCCAACAACCATTGCTCAAACACCCATATATAAGTCTCTGTGGTTTCATGAGAGACAAGAGCACATCCAAGGAGGATGGATTGGCCGTGATGGTTAACCCCCACAAAATTAGCAAATGGCAACTCGTACTCGTTAGTCAAATAAGTTGCATCAAAACACACCGCATCACCAAAATCCTCATAAGCAACACGGCTACGAGCATCAACCCACATAACGTCTTTCAATCGACCCTCTTTATCTAACCGACTAGCATGATAAAAATTTTGGTTGTCCCGTTGCATGTATTCAAAATACCTCATCATGGCGGCAACATCTCCACTTGCATTTTAAGCCTCCTCTCCTTGTACACCTCATGTTGGAGGTCCTTAACACTTAGCATGTTTTCAACACCCCCTTTATCCACAACTAAGCAACCATGGATCTTTCTAACAGGAACCCCTACCCCAAAATAATTGGCTAACCTCCTCTTCACTGTAGCGGTGTACTTCTTCATACGATATTCTTTGACTAATTTAGACAAATCAGGGTTCACCTCATGCACATGATTCAACTCAACCTTTCTAACCTCCACCAGCATATAACATTGCAAGGCAAAATCATTTCTTGGACTTCCTTTTCCCACGGGCAAGCTCATTCTCACCAATTACACCATTCACAACACCTCCAGTACCACCCTTACTCATGGCCTTCGCCTGTTTGTTTGCTTCCCTTCTGGCCCTGAGGTTAGGTGGACCCCAACACTCACACCTCCATGTACATTGAAGCTTTACATTCTTATCTTTCTTAGATGAAGACCACTGACACCTAGT
The DNA here is from genome assembly GCF_948465745.1 of Chenopodium album. Taxonomy (NCBI): domain Eukaryota; kingdom Viridiplantae; phylum Streptophyta; class Magnoliopsida; order Caryophyllales; family Amaranthaceae; genus Chenopodium; species Chenopodium album. The sequence goes on from NC_137856.1 coordinate 12,187,334, forward strand.
CACCCCAAAACCTACTTGTTCAACATACTCTTTATAATACCTTTCAACATCTTCCCAGTTTTTGAAAATCATACCTACCTTCGGAAGCTCTAACATAAGGACACCCCTATTACTTGAATGTATGGTGTCAATTGTATGAGTAGTACCAATGGGTGGTGACATGACATCAGTGCAAGTTTCTACAGAATCTGGAACAAGTGAAGTTCCACTCTGGGGAGTAATGCATTTATTTTCATCAATTGGATTCAATGGGGATGTACTAGGACTGCTGCACAACTTAGTTTGCATAAACGCAATAGAATCACTAAGTTCCCCATCAATTGCATCCATTTAATCCTACAATCACAGATTGAAAACTATAACTAACACAGCAAAAAAAAAAAATTAAATCCACACTACAGACCACACAACAATTGCATCCAATCAAACTTAAACACAACCACACTAAAATGGAGTGCAACATAAAACAAAAATTCAATGCAAACTCAACTCCTTTATACACCAATTCATTGTGCAATTGCAAAGGAGTGCAGGACAAAAACGAAGGCAACATCAAACAAAATTTCAATGCAAGCGAAGCTAATTAATACAAACGAAAACAATCCACACAAAAATTATTACCAAACTAAAGCATACACCAACCAAAAACAAACCAAACCAAACTCCAGCCGAAATCACAATTAATTTTAGCGATTAATCAACCAAACAACCCCAAAATCAGCAATTTCAAACTTCAATCCAACAAGTACACGCAAATATGTCCGACAAAATTTAAATAACAATAAACACTAACAATTTTGCAGCTAGCACAGCAATATCAGCAATTACGCACCTTAAACAACGCCGTCACTTGCCTACACCACAGGACATTCGCCGATCGTCGACCTAATTGAGACACCACAACTACGGCTGTCGTCGAGCCCCACTTTTTGTTTCCCCTGTCTTCGTGACTTAACCCTTCAAAACCTCAAGTTAACGTCGTTAAACATATAACTCTACACTCCCACTTGCCAACTCACCTAGCCTCATTAAAATAACAGATTTAATTGCAAACCAATGCCATTATTTACGCTTAATGCCATTTGAGTGACATTTGAAGTAACTCATGATGAGTAACCTGGGCAAGCTCGTGAAGAACAAATAGAGGACTTTTGCGACTTCCCAGCACGTTTTCAAAAAGACACTAAACTCATGGTAAGTTGGTAACCAAAGCTCTACAATTTACAATAATACACAAAATAAACAATTAGTTATCTAAACAATCTAATAAGTGTTATTTCAATTTTTAAAGTCTACACTAGTTACAACATTAGTACTTCTATAAATCTACTACTTTTAAAGTATAATTCTATTGCAAAAAATTATATTACACATAAAACAAAAATCCCAAGTCCCAAATAAACACATATTTGACGATATAAGCTTCTTCTAATTATTAATTAGAAGACCAAGTAAAAAAAAAATTAAAATTCTAAGTTTCTACAATTCAATTTGTCAACAATTCAAGTATTTAAAAATATATTATTGGAAAAGTACTTGTTGAAATCAAGAACAAACCGTTACAACTGATCAAGATCCGTCCTCCTTCTGTTGTGCCGTGGTTTGGTACCCATTGACTTAGAAACGAATTACGCCACCACCGGTACAGGTTTCCCAATGACGTACGCCCCCCAAGTTTTACACAACGACCTTTACAATTCATGTACCCGAATCAAAGGTTGGAATTGCTTAAGAACTGTTCAAATCTCAAAGGGTGGGTTTGTGTTTTTGTGTTTTGGTTTTCCTTATTTTTTTCTTTCTTTGAAAACAACGTACATAAAAAAAGTAGTAGTAGTATATTTATAAGGTCTCCAAAAGAAACCTAATAAATATAAACTTCCTCTCTTGCTGCAGCCGTACACGGCCGTGTACCTGCAGCCGTACACGATCGTGTAGGTGAGGGTACACGGTCGTGTAGTAAAAACTTGTCCGCAGAAGTACACGGTCGTGTTGGAGAGAACACACGGCCGTGTAGTCGGGATGTGCAAGAGTTATCACACGGTCATGTAGGAGAAAACACGCAGTCGTGTAGCCAGGTTCATACGCAAGAACTATCACACGATCGTGTACTATTAGACACACGACCATGTATCAATTGCTTGTGGGAGTCTACAACCAAATGAGAACAAATATCTCCGGTTGCATTACCAACTCCAATAATCCCCCACTAATGCGAACGGAACCTGAGATCATGAAATCTGAACAGTAAATGAAAGTCTTAGTACTTAAATGCTAGTATCCGGAGATATGAACTAACACATTAGTGCACAAGGTTTTCAACACTTCCCTAGTAAGTATCCTAAGATTTGAGCTCCTAGAAGCGAGGAAGGGACCTTGTAAACACATACCTTGACTTTAGAGTTTAAGCAATCCGCAAAATTTGGCTACACTTGGGATCTCATGAGTACTTCAGAAGGACCACGCCCAATCCTCCCTAGAAGAGCGCCACTCTTCGTACCCAAGTAGGTGTTCTCAACATTCCTAGCAAATCCAAAGACTATTCATGCAGACATGTGCAACTTCACATGTACCTTGCAAATCCAAGGACCATTCATGCAATGGAACTAAACATTAAGAACATTTAAGTTCAACCTCCATCATTTAGCAGTGCACCATCTAGCCGCAGCTCAACGAGCTTTCGGGCAAGATGCACTACCAGCACACCATCTAGCCGCAGCTCAACGAGCTTTCAAGCAAGATGCACTCATCTGCGGTGTCTCTATCAGTCCCTACTTAAGTAATGTCTGGGCTAATAGCTCCTGATCACTTAAGATCACTATAACTCCCTACTCTTGAGCCACTGGGCTAGAGGCATTAAGAGCTACGCTCAACTTGTCTCTTGAATCTACCTGGTCAACAACCACTCAGAAAGAGTCATTAGATTCAATTCAATGTAAGCATAAACACAACAATAAACCCAGTTAACTTCACCAATTAGACAATAACCGATAGGTTAGGATTTATTCATATCATAACATGTCAAATGTTTAATAAACACTTACACAGTTCACACTCGACCAACATAAGGTTTCAAACCCATTCCTGTTGACGATTCAATTACCATTCTCTTGCATAAACCCTTTGTAAAAGGATCAGCTAGGTTTTTCTCTGTTCGGACATAGTCCAAAGAAACAACCCCATTCACAATAAATTGTCTTACTAGCTTCTGCCTAACATGCATGGGCCGCTTCTTGCCATTATAGACACTATTCTTTGCAACACAGATAGCAGTATGTGAATCACAATGCATAGAGACCGGTGGTGTTGGCTTCCCCCACAATGGGATATCTACCAATAAATTTCTCAACCAGTCGGCTTCTTGAGTAGCAAGATCTAACGCTATGAACTCTGCTTCCATCGTCGACCTGGCAATGCATGACTGCTTTGCAGACTTCCACGAAATAGCACTCCCACATAGAGTAAAAACAAATCCTCTAGTGGAGTTCACTTCATCACTAGCACTCACCCAATTTGCATCACAATCACCTTCAAGAACCAATGGACACTACAAGATAACACGCAAATAGCGACGGAAATTTTTCATCAGAAACATCGTGTTTTCCGTCGGAAAACCCGTTTCCGACGGAAATTCCGTCGCAATCGGTTGTCGCAATATCCTTTGTCGCAAAAACAGCTTTTTCCGACGGAATTTCCGTCGGAAACACTATTCCGACGGAAATTCCGACGGAAATCAGTTCGTCGGAGCAGATTTTCAAGTACGACAAAGTCCGTCGGAAATTTCCGACAGACTGTTTTCCGCCGGAAATTGTCGACGGAAATTTCGTCGGAAATTTTTTTAAAAAAAAACAAAAAAAAGGTTTGCCCCGCCACCACTCGTATCCCCTTCCCTCCTATGCCACCTTCTTAAACCACCTTAACACCACCGCAATTCACCACCACCTCCACAATCCATAACCAACCCAGATCCTCCACCACCACAACCCATAACCAACCACCACCCACCAAACCCCAACCCATAACCAACCAACCACCACAACCCATAAACCCAAATCCACCCACTGACCCACCTAACCCAAACCCCAACCCAGATCCACCAAAATAACCCAAACCCAAACCCTAACCCTAACTCAGATCTACCCAACTAAACCAAAATCTGACCGATTCCTAACCAAAATATCACAAAAATTCCGATTAAAAAAAATAAAACACAAAACATTAAAAAAAAATCCTCAAAACCCAACCTTCAACAGTCACCACCATAAATGTTCCAAAAAAATCCGAAAAAGGACAACTAAATTCAAAAGTAAGATAAAAAATAGATACATACCTAAATTTGACCACACAAAACCTCGAAATTGGGTTTACAAGGTCAAATTCGACCATGAAAACTCTAGATCTAGAGTTTTCATGGTCGAATTTGACCTTAAAACCTTCGTTTTGCACTGTTGATGTTTGTGTTAGTGTTGTTCATTACGGTTTTGTGGGATCTGGTGGTTAGTTGTAAGTGTTGGCGGTGGTAGTGGATGGCGGCGTGGTAAATAGAAAGAGGGGAGAAAGAAGATCAGGAAGATAAGAGAAGAGAAAGGCGAGAAGAAGGAGAAGAGGAAAAAGAAGGAGAAGGAGAGGACGAAAGAGAAAACGAGGTGAAGGAGAGGAGGAGGAAAGAGAAACGAGGTGAAGAAGGGAAGGAGAACGAGAAACAGAAGAGAGGAGAGAGGAGAGAGGAGGAAATGGAAAGAGAAAGAGAAGGGGGATGGAGAAAATAAGAGGCGGAATGAAAGGTAGAGTTAGGGTTTTGTGAGTTTTTTTTTTAAAAAAATATATATTCCGACGGAATATTTCCGTCGGAAATGGTACTTTCCGACGGAAAATCCGTCGGAATAGTACATGTATTTCGACGGAATTATTTTCCGTTGGAAATTTCCGACGGATTTCCGACGAAATTCTTAAATTCGTCGGAAATATCCGACGGAATAAAAATCCGTCGGAAATTTCGCCTTTTCCGATGGAAAAATGGGTCCGTCGGAAGCAGTCTGTCGCTATTAGCCTGTTTTCTAGTAGTGGGATGACCAACAATGTCCAACCCCCAATTCATGGTACCTCGAAGATATCTGAGTACTCGCTTTTAGGCTCCCCAATGTTCATTACTAGGACAATGAGTGTACCTGCTTAGCCTGCTCACAGCGAATGCAATATCTGGACGAGTGCAATTCATCAAGAACATCAGACCACCTATTACTTTCGCACACTCTCCTTGGGAAACAGCTTCTCCCTGATTTTTCATCAGAGCTATGCTACTATCATACGGAGTCCTCAAAGGCACAACATCAAAGCTTTCAAACTTCTTCAACATGTTCTCCACATAATGAGACTGAGTTAGGAAATAACCTTTCTTGGTCTTCAAAACTTTGACACCAAGAATGACATCTACTTCTCCCAAATCCTTCATCTCAAACTTAGAAGAAATCATTCTCTTTGTTTCAGTTATAGCACTCATATCAGCACTAAACAATAACATGTCGTCCACATATAGGCATATGATCACACAATGATTACCAAACATTTTAGAGTAAACACATGCATCACTACCATTGACAACAAAACCGAAACCAAGAATAGTATTATGAAATTTATACCACTTCTTTGGTGCCTACTTCAATCCACATAAGGATTTCTTGAGTCTACAAACCTTATTCTCCATTCTAGGAACTACGAACTCTAGAGGTTGCTCCATATAAATTTCCTCTTCCAAATCACCATTCAAGAAAGTTGTCTTGGCATCCATCTGATGCACAAATAAATTAAATGATGAGGCTAAGGCAAATAAAGTACGAATAGTAGCAATTTTAGTCACCGGAGAATAAGTATAGAAATAATCAATGCCATATTTCTGAGTGAACCCTCTAATCACCAATCTGGCCTTGAACCTTTCTACATTATCGTGTGTTCTCATTTTCTTCTTGAAAATCCACTAGCACCCTATAGTTCTGCTTCCCTTTGGCAAATCAACAAGTTCCCAAGTACCATTTTGCATTATGGACTCAAGTTCACTGTCAACTGCTTCCTTCCAAAGGCTTGCATCAACCGAGCTCATTGCTTCTTCAAACGTTTTTGGATCTTCATCTACAACCTGAAGACATACCATGACCTCACCAGATCATCATCACCTTCCAGCTCTGTTAGGAATGCTGTAAGGAAATTAGGGCCAAATGTTGCTTCCGTTCTCTGTCGTTTGCTTCTCCTAGGATGAGATAACTCCTCAGTCTTGGGGCAAGTTTCAACCTGCTCTGTAGATAAAGGAATTGAAGAAACATTGTTAGTAACATCAGTTTTCTTCAAAGGAAATACTTGTTCGAAGAATTTTGCATCATGGGATTCGCTAATGACATTGTCACCCAGACTCATAAATCGGTAGGCTGCACTGCTCTCGGCATATCTAATAAACACCGTATTAAACGTTCTCGAACCAATTGTCGACCGTTTGAAGGAAGGATATCCCACCTTTGCTAGACACCCCCACACTTTCAAGTAACTCAGATTCGGGGCATAACCCTTCCATAGCTCGTATGGAGCCTTGTCTAACTTCTTGTGAGTAACTCTATTATGAACAAAATTTGCAGAAAGTATAGCATCCCCCCACATATTGTCTGGCAACCCGGAACTCAAGAGCATTGCATTAATCATCTCCTTCAAAGTCCTATTTTTCCTCTTTGCGATCCCATTCTGTTGTAGCGTGTACGGAGCTGAGACATCATGAATAATCCCCTCAGCTTCACACACGCCCGAAAGTTGAGCCGTACTCTCCTCCTCTGTCAGATCGAACCCTTTTAATTTTCCGACCCAACTGATTTTCAACTTCTGTTTATACACAAGAAACTTGGACTCAGCTTCATCCTTTGACCTCAAAAGATAAACCCTGCAGTATCTAGAGTAATCATCAACGAAAGTAACATAATATCGTTTACCACCTCTACTCTCCAAGTTCTTAAAGTCAGCTAAGTCAGTGTGAATTAGCTCTAGCAATGCAGTTTCCCTTTTTGTGACAGACTTGAATTGAAAGGTTTCTTCACAAACTTAGACTTTGCACAGACTTTACATTTTTCTAGTCCATCTAATGACATATTTGGGAGCAAATTTAAACGCTTTATACGTTTCAATTTGGTCGCACCAATATAACCCAATCTAGCATGCCATAAATCAAAGGACTCAACAATATAAGCAGAAGAAGAACTCTTATTAATCGAAGATTCAGTTACAATTTCAAGAACAAAAAGACCCCCACTAAGGTACCCTTTGCCAACATATTCCCCATTGCGGGTTAATGCAAGTTTATTAGCATCAAAGACTAACTTAACTCCTACTTGTTAAGCAAAGCACCAGAAATAAGGTTCCTACGAAGAGAAGGAACATACAATACATTGTGTATGGCCAAAGTCTTTCCTAAAGTCAGCTTTAGCGTCACCTTTCCTTTCCCTAGCACCTCAGAACTGCTAGAGTTCCCCATGTAGACTTGTTCGCCTTCCTTGGCTTCCTCCATACTAGCAAACAGATCCTTGTTGGCACAGAAGTGTTTAGAAGCTCCTGTGTCAACAATCCATTCAGTGTTGTTCTCTACCAAGTTCACCTCAGATACTACCGCGGCGATCACATATTTCTTTTTCCCGGCATCATCAGCCCCATATTTCTTTTCCAAAGACACCCAAATTTCCTTAGCAGATTTGACTTTAATATACAAATCAAAGATGTTATTTTTCATGAGGTTCAGAAGATGACCCCTAACAAACTTGTTATCACATTCAAATTTCTTGATTTCAGATTCATAAGAAATAACAGTAGAAGTAGTCTGAATAGGGACAAATTCTTATTCCCAGCGATAGGGGTACTAGGAATATCAATCATAGCATTAGTCTGAGTAATAGGTTTTGGGGCATCATTAAACAAGACATAATCAACTTCTACTTGTTCAAAAGCAATTAACATTATTTGTGACCATCTCTTGTAATTAATTCCAGCAAGAGACTCAACCTTGGTCAAATCTAGGTATAGACGAGTTTGAGAAGTGCTAGTCATGATATTAACAGATCTAAACAAATTATTTCGCTTCTAAATTGTTGGAAAAATACCTGTTGAAATCAAGAACAAACCGTTACAACTGATCAAGATCCGTCCTCCTTCTATTGTGACGTGGTTTGGTACCCACTAACTTAGAAGCGAAATACGCCACCACCGGTACAAGTTTCCCAATGACGCACGCCCCCCAAGTTTTACATAACGACCTTTGCAATTCGTGTACCCGAATCAAAGGTTGGAATTGCTCAAAAACTGTTCAGATCTCAAAGGGTGGGTTTGTGTTTTTGTGTTTTGGTTTTCCTTATTTTTTTTCTTTCTTTAAAAATAACGTACATGAAAGTAGTAGTAGTAGTAGTAGTATATTTATAAGGTCTCCAAAAGAAACCTAGCTAATAAATATAAACTTCCTCTCTTGCTGCAGCCGTACACTGTCGTGTAGGTGCGGGTACACGGCCGTGTAGTAAAAACTTGTCCGCAGAAGTACACGGTTGTGTAGGAGAGAACACACGATCGTGTAGTCGGGATGTGCAAGAGCTATCACACGGTCGTGTAGGAGAAAACACACGGTCGTGTAGCCAGGTTCATATGCAAGAACTATCACACGATCGTGTACTATTAGACACACGACCATGTATCAATTTCTTGTGGGAGTCTACAACCAAATGAGAACAAATATCTCCGGTTGCATTACCAACTCCAACATATATCAAAACCAATTAAACAAATCAGAAATTAATCTAATTATCACTAAATAAGAAATGTCCATATTTTGGTTTTTGAATGTTATTCTGAAATCTGAATGTGAGGTGGAAAAAAAAAATACAGAAAATGAGGGCAGAAAGAATCGAACCCAAGACTTAAGAGGAACACGCTGCTCTAACAGTGAGCTCCTTACCAATGCGCCATACATACTCAACAGATTATTTAACTCACAAAAATGGTTTTAACCCTTTTTTTTAATGTTTAAAAAAAAAATTAAAACTTGTAATTTTTTTCCAAAAACTCTGTGGGTTCAATGAGCCTCCTTAAACCCCCCTAGATCCGCCCATGCCTCACGGTAGGGAACACTACCTGTACCCCTCCACTCCCGCGCGTGCCTCGCCCCCGTCCCTTTTCATTTATGAATTTCCTGCAAATTTTTATGACATGTTCATTTTTGTAACAAGGAGTTTATTGTTCAAATTAATATAGTTTCTGAATTGAATTTTAAAAATTTTCTATAAAAAAAAAATAAGAGAGAAAATTTATTTATAAGGATTACTGCGTTCAAATCATTTTTATTGTAAGAAGCATTGCATCATCTAATGTTCATTTTTGTTTATTTGTGCTTCAACAAATGTTCATTTTTGTATCATCAAATGTTTATTTGAAGAGCTATATTATGTGTAAGTTTCATAGTAAGATGTATAGTATACAAATACATACATCTTAGAATTCTACTTATTTAAATAAAACGCTGTTAAAAATTAATTTACAATATAAAATAAATTTAATTTAATTACAATAATAACACATTTCTATATAACTATATTATTATATGTAATAATTGTTTCATATACATGGAAGTGAACCAAATGTACATGTGTGTCTTGTTAAATGAACTTCTTTGTTAAGTGTATATATGTGTATCCTCCTTGTTGCACCTCTAATATATATGTATGTTTTCCATGAAATATATAATATGAGCACAATGTATTCATTGCCTTCAGCTTCCTTACCTGATTATCCTATACAATAAGAGATCGATCAAGGTTATATAAAAAAAAAAAATTATAACAACACATTCCAAACAAAAGTACGTTAAATCTAAGGACTCAAAATTGAACTTTTACGCATTATATAATTGCAAATTCAGAAATGAACACATTATAAATATATAAAAAAAAATTTCAATATGAAAATGAAAACGTAAAAAATCTAAATGAACATGTATCAAATTCTAAATGAACATTTATTAATATGAAAAAGAACATATATTAAAATAATTCAAATGAATATCTATAAATGTAAATGACCATTAAAAATAATAATTCAATATGTTAAAATACAACTTAAAATATATTTATATTGAATGTGGATAAAATACCATAAGATTAAATTATAATTTAAAATAGAATCATCGAAGGTTTATGATGAATGAACAATAAGTTATTTATTTTTGAACATTTTTTGACATGTGAATGAACATACATTAGTATATATGTGAATATACACATATCCAAATGAACATCTATGTATCAAATTCGAATAAGTTTCTATCAATATTAGAGCTAAATGTATGTAATATAATATTCAAATGACGCTCATGGGCATATAATTTAATATGAAGTTAAACATGTATTATTATAGTCTATGTGTATTTTTTCAATATGAGAATGAACATGTTACATTCAAATAAAAATGTGTTTAAGTACTAGTAAAAATTTATTAATATGTAAAGATCATAAACAAAATAAGGGTAATCTTCTCTCAAGAATAAACACTAGTGGATGTAAGGTAAGAATGTAAATGATCATATACTAATATCATAATGAACATCTATCAAAATGAAAATGCATTTACTGAAAATGAACATTTGTTCAGCAACCATCTTCTTCGACGGAATCTTCGAAGTGTTCTTCCAGTTTTGTTTCTACAAAAATACCACCAAATATAGTAGATTTTAGTCTATTTTCCACAAAAAAAAAAATGTAATTATAGTAGAATTTGTTTTAGAATATCAAAACGCAAAAAAATAAAATAAAATCTAGGGTTTACACTCAAAATTCTACTTAAATGAACAAATTTTCACTCTTCTTTTTCGGAATTTAGTTGCGATTGACGAACTTCATCTCAAATGTCAGACATTTTTAGATGTTTTGATGCAATTCACAGTAATTTTGAAGCAATTTGTAGTGAGCTTCATGTGAAATTTTGGTTTTGATGAGAGAGAATTTTACAAAAAAGGGTCTGAAATAAAGGTTTTGATTTTGTTTTTTCTTTTTTGTATATAAATGTGAGGAATGGGCGGTGTAGACACCCATTTGTGTCTCCCCAAAACCAAACCCAGTGATGAATGCCTTTCACGTTGTACCATAATCGAATGAGGTAAAAGTGGTTGAAAGTCAAGTGTTGCGGTTTAGTTTTAATTAAAGTTCTCTTCTCTCTGTTTTTGAAAATGACTTTATTTATTTGAAAATAGCCGAACCAGTTTAGTTTGGTCCATAATTAAGGTCCAATAATAGTGTAGTTGGATGGGGCTCGAAAAGACCTTTCCAACGATATATTATAAGCCCAATTCCGATGAATATTGAGGAAGTTATGGCCAAAATACTAAACTGGGCCTGGTTAATTATTTAAATACGGCCCAATGATCTAGAGGAAGGCCCAATGTTAATTATTATTCCTAAAGTTATTAGGATTAATTATAGTTTTCTAGAAGTTTCTAGAAAGTTCCTTTTAATTCTAATAATATTAGATTTAATAATTAATTATTTTAAAATAGGTTTTTATTTGGAGTAAAATATCGTTTTAATCTTAAAAATACATATTTTATCTTCTGTACGGATTCGGTAGATCAAGTTGATTAAAGATCGGATTCCGCGTGAAGAAAACGCGCTAATACAGGTTGTCGCCAAACGACAAGTCTGTCGCCGTGCGACAGACCCTGTCGCCGCGCGACAGACCCTGTCGCCTCGCGACAGAGTTGATTCCTGGCGACAGCGTGTAGTTTTATTCCTTATCAAATTCTATGATTTTTCAGGACTATTTTCATTATAAATAGGGTCCGAATCCTTATTTTCAGAATCATCAACTATCATCAATTCTCATCATTAACTCTTCCTTAATTCTCTCTTGAGCAATATTTGCTTTCTTTCTCCCTCTTTTTCTAAACTAGCTTTTTACAAACAATATTCCGCATTCACAAGACTTAGACTCTCTTATCCAAGTTCGAAGTTGCCTTCGCCCTAGACGTGAAAGGTTGATATTTTCTGAGGGTTTGGTCCAGAACTAGTCAAAACTTTATTTAATTTGATTTCAATTTAATTATTTAATTACTCTTTATTATTTTCGTTGAAGTTTACTAACTTGTGTATTTTGTCATTAGAAAGAGGTACGAGGCTTCAAAGTAAGTAGATTAGCTTACTCCCTATTTCTTTTACAATGTAGATTGCATGCTTATTATTGTTTATGATTCCTAGTATCATGTTAGGATGCTTTTAATGCTTTCTGGTATCATGTTAGGATGTTTTTAATGCTTTCTAGTATCATGTTTAGGGTGCCTTTACTTATCTCTAATATCATCTTAGCATGTTAGTACCATGTTAGGTTTAATGCTTTGATCTTTATTGCTTAGTGACATGCTAGGATTTGTTAATTTTGTTAGTATCATGCCTAGGATCTTGCTATTGTTATTAAGCTTTATTATGCCTTATCATGCTATTATCATCATTATTGTTATTGATTTATTATTATGTTGCTTGGTTTATTTTATTGTTATTGCATGATCACACCTTTTATGCAGGTTTAAAGGGAATTTGTACTTGGAATCACGCTTAATAAGATAATTAATAATTTGGTTTAGGTTAATATGATTTTAATTCAAGTGATCGCCAATAATAGTCTTATTTGTGCATTAATATTCAACCAACATAGATAAACAGGGTAGGATCAATATGATGTTTGTATGTTATTCGAAAAGCGCACATGAATACGAGCAGAACAAAGTAGAGGCCTATTTTATAGGGCGGGTCCTTTCTTTTGTAGATTGGATTCGTACCCTCATCCCCGGACCCTGTTTGGTTCAAGACCTTATGGAGTAGTTAATGGTCCTTTTGGATTGTCTTTTGGGTTTACAAGTTCCTAAAACTTGTTGGCGACTCTTTTTGCTCTTTGTCTTTCCCTTTGGAACGCCACCGTACTTTAGTGTATGATCACAGTGGGGTTCAAGTTTGGGGTCATAATGCTTGAAATATTCCCTACAGGCGGTTACTTGCATTTATCGTGGTTAGTGGGTGGTAACTGCATGGTTAGTGAGGTGTGGGTAAGGATTTTATTGTAATTTGGGGGGGGGGGGGAGGTAGTTATGGCTACAAGGGGTGTAGCCATTAGGAATATTGTGTTCGAATAAGACGATTTTAAATTTAACTAGATGAAGCCCGTGCAATGCACGGTTTGTTTGAAGTTTTTAAAAATAATTTTTTTTTAAAAAAAAAATATTTACATTTTAAAATTGGTTATATATCTAGATTTAAATCCTAATATTTAAAGATAATATTTTATATTTAATTAATTTAAATTTAAAAATCTCATTCGCCAATTTTGCTTACGTGGCATTTGAATTATTTAATTATAAAAGATTTTAATAATCTCTTATTTAATTGGCTACTATTAAGATTTATAATCCTACATGCCGCACTATATGGATTTTGGGTTTTTCTACATGGTACCTTTAAGTTTTTTGAGTTTTCTACCTTGTATCTAAATTCAAATTTCTACAAGGTGACCTTGAGTTATTAGTTTATTTTACATTATAACCTTGAGTTTTTGGATTTTTCTATATGGTACCCTTGAGTAGTAAAGTAAATGACTCTAAATTAATTTGAATCAAACCAACACCATCTAAACGACTTATTTGGTATCCTCAAAGACACAACTAGCATGTTTATTGCAAAAACGGACTAACAACTTGAGTCCCCTCTAAAACAAGCTCCTGTAGTCAAAGAAGGAGCAAAAAAAAAAAATAAAAAAAAATAAAAATAAAAATAAAAAAATTCCATCTTAAACAATCATACAAAAATTCCACTAAATAACGAATAATGAAGATTGGTTATTCTTCCATCAATCATCAATAACATAATACTAAAACAGACACCAGGAATGACACATGTCACTTCCTAGTTCTGTTTTTTCCTTCCAAAACCCCCTTTTAAATTTTTATTTATTTTTATTTTTATTTTTTTAAGACAATGTCATCAACTATCTACTCTACAAAATATTCACCAAATCTTGTAATTGTAATAAATTTGATTTTCTTATTTCTATTTATGTAATAATATAATTCCATATCTACTGATTCGTATCTTATAAGGTTTTTTTTTTTTTTTTTTTGGAGGCAAAAGAGTATAACTTCATATGTATCTGCATAACATTATTCTCATATCTTTTTTTTTTTTTTGAAAAAATATTCTCATATCTTTTAGTAGCACAATACAACCTATTTTTTTTTAACAACATATTTTATTCCTTGAAATTTTTGTTCTTTGATTAGTTTTAGAAATTCAAAAAACAATATTCAATTTTTAAAAATTTTCAGTAGTTTATGTATGGAAGAGTATTACTTATTTAGTTTCTTTTTTGTAAAAAAGAAAAATTCTTATTTATAATTTTTTTTTACTATCACTAAGTGTATTAAATGTACAATATTTTACATTCAGGTGCAACTTTATCTTATCAATATTTTATTTAGGTTTTTTTTTGTTATTATGAAATTGAAATTTCGCTTTAGTAATGGTTTAATTAGAAAAGCATAAGAAACCTAAAGGAGTATAGCAATATAGTTTAACATTATAAACCTTTAGTCTATATACTACGTATAATATGTGCATGTAATCATGTAAAAAGTAAGACAATTTTATTAAAATTTCATTCTTTTTTTAATTTTTTTTATCTCCAATATTCTCATATTCTCATGTTTTGTGAAAGAAAAAAATTGACTAAAACATCACTACACAGGGGTTAGGTATAATTTCTGTCCATTAGATACAACTAGATTAGACCTGTGAGATGCACGGATTGAAAAAATTATCAGGATGAAATAAATTGTTTTTATTTATTATATTCTTGTACATACTTATAAATTAAATAATAAAAACATATCTTTAATCATAAATTACTTAGTAACAAAATATAAAAATGAAAGTTAATCTGAACTAATCAAACCATATGCATACGAATTTATATATTTAAGAGGGCGAAATACAAATTAAAATTACATGTAACTTAAATAAATTGAAGCGATGAAATATAAAAAAATAATAAATAAATTGAAGCACCTCAGAAATACTGCGAAACAATGGAACATGTAATGTAACAACAACATTAGTTCATTTTTGTATAACAAACATCCATATTATTACATGAATTCATAGCTAGGTTGCTTGTACAATCCTTAGTTTACACACACATAAATAACAATAAAACCTTAATTTTTTTTTTTAAAAAAACGTCATAGTTACATAAAATGTTCTAGCTCATTATCAATATTATTTATTCCAACCAAAAAAATTAATTATTTATTTCAAATAAAATGATTAAAAATAACCAATTCCTTACTTCAAAAAAAATAAAAAAATAAAAAAACAATTCCTAAATAAAAACCAAAAATAATATGACATTATAAGTGCATTAGGCGGGAACTTTTTTAATGAGAGAACGACACGTATACAATTTGAGGAGAGGATGATGTCAGCAATTTTCTGTTCAAGTAATAGTTAATAGATATATAATTTTAAAATGCATATTTTGTTAAAAAAAAATGATACTCATTTATCATTGAATTTTTTAAACACTCAAATGGGCTATTGGGCTAAGATGTAGTTTAATATATTGATTGGTCTAATTGATTTTCACTATTTTTTTTTCCAAATTTTTATTTCACTATGCAAAATTAGAATAAAATATAGTATACAAAATATGTTATAATTGTATTTGTCCATGCTATTTTTATTTAAAAAAATTTAATTGAATGTAGTGAAATTACCGTGCATGGCACGGGACTCAATCTAGTCTAATATAAATCTAGTGAAATTACCGTGGAATCAATTTATTAAATGAAGGGCCGCCAAAGTTTGAACACTTTGGGGGATAGGATCCAAACAAATACATTCATTACTAGTACCCATATCCCTTCGTTCTAGCAACTAAATGAGCTACGGTATTCCCCGCCCGTCTAACATGAACACAATCAAAACTAGTAAAACCATTCCTCATTCTACCTATATCCTCGTAGAAATGAAAAATAGGAGCCGTTCCCTCTTGTTTGTCTCTAATAGCACGAACCACATTCATTGAATCGCCTTCAAGGATCACATTTGCAAACCTGAATCTGCTCACAAGCTGAACCCCATAGAACGCCGCAGCAGCTTCTGCCACCTCTGAGGACCATCTGCAGGAGGTTTTTTCGTTGCCACCATCAGAGTTGTGCCCCTTTCGTCCCTCACAGCAGCACCTAAACAAACACCTCCCTAACTAAGCACAAAAGCATCTGTATTTACCTTGACATAGGAGGAATGTGGCGGACTTCAGCTTGCACGAGAGAAAGAGATAGGAACAATCACACCCCCACCCACTCTAGCATTATATACACAATAATCCTCACACATTTTGACAAAGCTTGCAGCAATCATCACCCCATTAATTTCATTCGCATCGCCAAATGTTGCTTTGTTTCTACAGCACCACCCTGCCCACGCAAGACACAAGACGACTCTCAACTGTGCCTTATCTAATTTGCTCGAAACCCAGTAGAATAACTCTTGAAAAGAGGACATTGGAGCATCATTTAGCAGCTCAATAAAGGTACTCTGCTGCCATATACTCGCAGCATGTGTACAACGAAACAAAGCATGGATTATTGACTCACTCTCTGCGCCACATATTGAGCATCTGCTAGAGGTTTGTATATGACAAAAATGCAACATCTCCATCACTCCAAGGGACCATTTACACGCCCTTCATACAAAGTGGCATAGCTTTGGGGGTCCCTTCAAATCCCAGACCTCACGCTAGAGCTGATTCTCACTTTCACCATATAGCAATTCCCACAAACTTATCTTGCCCAATCTGCCTAAACAATAAGCAGATTTCACAGAAAAAATCCCAGACTTCGATGGCCACCAATACCTCCTATCCTCAACCCATACACTTGGCAGAGGAATATCAAGAACCATAAGGCAGTCCTACTCACAAAATGTGGCAGCCACCATCTCCAAATTCCAACACACGTTCTCAAAATCAATGAGTTCACTCAATCGTAAATCAATATCACACTGTAATTGCGGAGTCGGAATAGAGCTTGAGTCTTTCCCACCTAACCATTCCTCTTCCCAAACCTTGATTGAGGAACCATTACCCACTCTCCATTTCAATCCCTCAAGGAGTAACGATTTTGCCCCCTAAATACTTCTCCAAGTGTAGCTCGGATCAAAGCCTCTTGAAGCACCACAAAAATCAGAGTATTTAAATTACTTTGCTTTGAGGATTTGTTGGAACATTTTGTTATTGTCAGCACATAACCTCCATCCTTGTTTAGCGAGAAGAGCCAAATTGAAGCACTTTAGATCTCTAAACCCCATTCCACCCTTCGATTTAGGAAGACAAAGGTCTTCCTAGAAGGTGTCAGTTTGAGGCAAATTAAGTTAGAGTCATTTATTTTACAACTCAAGGGTACCATGTAGAAAAACCCAAAAACTCAAGGGCACCTTGTAGAACTTTGGATTTAGATGGGTACAATGTAGTAACCCAATAACTCAGGGGTACCATGTAGAAAAACCCTTTTTCCCTCAAAAAAAAATGTAGAAAAACCCTTTAATTTTTTTCGTGTCGGGTTGATCGGGTAGGTTTTTAAATCCTTTACTTACGAGTAATTCAAAACTCATACTCTGTATTATGTTGATTCGATCAGTTTAGGAATGAAAACCGATTGGATGGAGCTTTACGTCCAATCCACCCGCCTCATCACCCGTATGATTGATATATGGTCTTTCAGTTGAGTTTAGCAGGTGATAATAATAATTTCATATTTTACGAATACGTTAAAATTATACTTCGTATATTGTTGGAAATAATAATACAAGAAAATTAATACTCCCTCCATTCTTAAACATTTGCTCCACTTTTCTTTTTCGACCGTTTTTAAATACTTACTCCATTTCCTTATTTGGAAAGTTTTTACAATATTTTATTCATTTCTCACCTACTGGTCCCAACATAAGTCCTACATAGTATTTTATTAATTTTATATTTTTCCTCCTCCAATTCTCTCAACTACTTTTGCTTTTTACAATTTTTTTATTCTTCCCCTACCTCACTACCTCCATATTACTTTCTCCAATCAATCAATAACTATATACTAAAACGGAGACCAGAAGTGACATGGTTAAAAATTTTCCCTCCAATATGGTTTTATATCACCTAAGATATTATTTCCATGTTTGGTTATCATATATCTTCCATATTTTTTTTATTTGATATATATTATACCTTTCATATTAGGTAATTCTTATTTTTCAAACATAATTACATATAAAATAATGTTATTAATGAAGGAGTTATGTCTTCGTCGTGTGCAGTTACTAGATATAAAATTGGATCAAATTATGGAGATAATTAAGTCCGGACATTTGGGTCGTCGTTTTGTTATAGCTAGAGGTACTTGATGAGTGACATTTATGGCACTCATTTGATCTCTTTTTGGATGAATTTCATTTCATTTTATTACTCTTTTCTTTAGTTTTCCTTAGTTTTATTCTTAATTTCTTCATTTTATGCTTTTCATAGTTAGTTTCTCTATTTTTGTGCATTTTATAGTTTATTTGTTGTTTTTCCCTTTTATTTGCATTTTTATTTGTAGGTTATGATCGATTGTCCAAGAATTCCCGAGCTTCCTTTCCATGGTTTTTCATGGATTTTGATGTCTTATGCTTGTGCAAAGAGTTTCAAGTCAAGGGGGATCCGAATAGCATGCTTCAAGACCTTGGTTGGGCACTTTTCATGCCTTGTGTTTATCCAAAATTCCAAGAAAAGTTGTTGCCTACCTTGTCCTCCATCACCATCATCTAGGATGTGTGCACCACATGAGCTAGGACGAAGAAGAAGAAAGGAGGCTGCCAGTTTTGTGCGGGCGCACTCGGGGAGTGTGCGGCCGCACATATGTCGTGTGCGGCCGCACATGGGGTGCGTGCGGGCGCACCTTTCTGGGTGTGTCCCGTGCGCGCTTCTCTCTCTCCTCCGAGCGCCCGTACCGGCGTGGGTCTATTTTTGGACGTCAATCCTAGCTTCCCCTTTGTATATATAGTTATTTCCTTCCATTTTTAGAGAGAATTAGATCTTCATTAGTTAGAATTAGATTAGATTAGATCTTAGAGAGAGAAAAACACTAGTTCTTAGCTTTTTAGAGAGAGAAAATGTGGGTTTGATGATTGATGATTGAAGATTTCTACATTTGAATTGATCTCTATCAAGTTTGTAAGGATTCTTTACTCTTTAATGCAATTTAATGTTTGATTTCATTAGTATTGTTGTTTGATTTGGTTGATTAATATTTTGATTGTTTGGGATTGAATTTGTTGATTTCAATTGATGAATTTGGGTATGATGATTAGTTTAGCTTTGATCTTGATGATTTCCATGGCTAGTGAGTAGTTTTCTACGTAGGGAAATGGTGAAGCATGTTTGAGTGATGGATTAGAGTAATTTGGGGATAATTGATGGAGTTGATGATATGATTAAATTTGGTTGATAATTCATGTGCATGTGTGTAATTGATTGAAGCTTGGCCATCTTTAATTGTTGCACTAGATTGCATTGTAAGCTTGCTATGATACGGACCATTGATTAGTAACTTGCAATTTCACGATTGAGGTGCCTTGTGACGTTTCCTAGGTAGTGTTTAGCGTAGTTGACGCTAATTAGACCTCTAGGAGAATAGCATGATGTGCTCTTTTGGTTGCAATTTCAGTTTTCCCTCACATTGCTTGACTTGATTGGTTGACTTCCCAAATTGATTGAACTTTATTGTTGATGCATGTGGATCCATTCCCCTAGTGCCTTTACATTTGATTTAGTACAAGCTTTTTGCATTGCTTAGCTTAGTCTTAGTTCCTACCATAAACCCCTCACTTGACTTCGGAGTAGCTTGACACTAGGCAATATACATTCAACCTCCATTCATTTGGGTTCGACCTCGACTTACCACTACACTTACATAGGGGTTTGTTGAGTTAGAAATATTGTTTGATTGGGTGGGGTGGTAGCCCAACGACCTAGCGTTCCTCCTCCCATCAAAATGGCGCCATTGCTGGGGAATGGTGCTTTGAGTGCATGTTGTTGTTGAGTCTATTCCACTTTATTTGCAAAATACAAAAAGATTTTACACTTTAGGCTACACTTGTAGCCGTGCTACTTATATTTTCTTTGAGTTTTGTATGCATAGGTCCCGAGATCGTTCAACTGTTCCCTTTGATCCGGAGATTGAAATAACTTTCTCAGGGAGGAGAGTAGCAAACAAGACATTGGATTATAGTTTCTCAAGTGAAGAAGAGATTGAACAAGAGAAAGTCATGGGAGAACAACCAAGAGTTTCCTTGAAAGAATTGGGAGTGCCCGGTGCATATAGGTTCGAGAGCGGCATAGCTCCACCTACAACACCGGCAAACGATTTTGAAATTAGGCCGGCAATGATCACCCTAATTGAGAGGAGACAATATAGTGGGGCTAAGAATGAGAGCCCATTGAACCATCTTAAAGAGTTTGAAAAATATTGCAACACTATCTATGTCAATGGAGTTTCTCAAGAGTTTATCCGCCTCAAGTTGTTCCCCTTCTCTCTCATAGGAAGATCTTTGGAATGGCTAGACAAAGAAGTGAAGCCCAATTCCTTGAGAACATGGGATGATGTCACAAAAGCTTTCTTGTCCCGGTTCTACCCACCAAAGAAGACGGCGGAGGCTAGAGCCTTAATCCAAAGTTTCAAAGAATTGCCTAGAGAGAATCTCTATGAAGCATGGGAGAGGTACAAGGACTACCAAAGGGAATGTCCTCACCACGGAATTCCAACATACCAAGTGATCCAAATCTTCTATAGTGGTTTGAGCTTTCAAGGTAGATCAAGCCTAGATGCTGGAGCCGGAGGGCTAATCATGAACAAGACGGAAGAAGAGGTTGTGGATGTAATAGACGATGTGGTAAGGAATTACATGGATTAGCATGATGTAGAGAGGGAATCGGCAAGCACAAGTTGCTCAACCGATCAATCTTATGTCATCAACAAATTGTCCACAATGGTCTCGGAGTTAGGACAGGAGGTGAATTCTCTCAAGAACAAGCTCGAGAGTCCTTCACAAGCTTCTAGTCTTCCCTCCCAATTTAGGGGGAGAGGTACATCTTCCTACTCTAACCCTCTTTTTGCTTCTTGTTGCATGATTAGAGAATGTTTAGTTTGTGATATGTGTGGAAAGAATGATCATGATGCTTCTAATTGCCCCATTGTTCCTTGTGATAGATCAGATATGATGGATATGAGAATGTGCATGTGAATTGTGATGATAATAATGATTTTGGACCAAGATTTAATGCTCAAAAGATTGTTGGGAATAGGAATTATCATAATCATGGGAGCTATGATAATTACAACCAAAAGAGTGGTTATGGTAACCGTGTGACCCAAGAATTTTGTGGTAACCATAATAACTTTTGTTGTAATGATCAAAGCCATGCCCAAGAATATGGGGATCATAACCAAGGTTATGGTAACCATAATCAAAATTCCGGCCAAAATCATGGTAAGGGTAATTGGAGTAATCAAGGTAGGGGAGATTTTCAAAATGATGTTCAAAGAGATACCCCACCCCAACTTACTCCAAAGATTCAAAGCCAAGGTGATGATTTCTTTACTCAACAATCCCAATTGAATAGGCTAGAAAATTTCATGATGGATCAATCTAAGATGTTGAATGAATTCACATTGTCTTGTAATAAAATGTTTGAGGTCCTATTTACTCATGGAAAGATGCTTGAGAACCGAATTGTTCAACTAGCCAACCCTTTGAAAGATTGTGCTAGTCCATTTCCTTTACCTTCACAAGAAGTTGATTCTAGGGAACCGATGTGTGCTATGACCACTAGGAGTAGTAAGGTCCTTAAAGAGAGTGCTCCTAGGAAGAGTAAGGAGAGTGAAAAGGAGAATGATTTGAGTGAAGAGAATAAGAATGAAGAGCCTAGCAAGATGAGCGAGGATTCCAATGATAAGCCTAAGGAGAAAGAGCGGAAGCAAGATGAGGTTTACAAACCTAGACTTCCTTACCCCCAAAAGCACAATAGGCATAAATTGGATGAGCAATTTGGGAAATTCATCGACATGCTTAAGCAACTTCATCTTACTCTTCCCTTTATCGATGTTGTAGAACAAATGCCAAACTATGCTAAGTTTCTTAAGGAACTTTTGAGCGGTAAGAGAGATTGCAATTTGGTGGAACCGGTGAATCTAGGGGAGTGCTTTAGTGCCTTTATTCAAAATGACCTACCCCAAAAGTTGAAGGTTCCCGAAAATTTCTCCGTACCTTGCAAAATCAAAGGAAAATTGTCTCAAAATGCTCTTTGTGATCTTGGTGCTAGTGTTAGTATCATGCCTTATTCCGTTTTTAAGAAACTTAAGCTAGGTGAACTCCTTCCATCCAACATGACCCTTCAATTGGCCGATCGGTCTATTAAGTTTCCAAATCAGAGAGTTGAGGATGTTCCTCTCAAGATAGGAGAATTTCACCATTCCCGTTGATTTCATTGTGCTTGAGATTGCGGAAGATGACCATATTCCTATCATCTTAGGAAGACCTTTCTTAGCCACCTCGGGAGCCTTGATTGATGTTAAGAGAGGTCATATTACCTTGAGAATTGGTAAGAATGAGGAGAGTTTTGATTTGAAACCAACACATGAGTCTTTGTCTTTTGTAAAAGGAATTATGTGTGTTAATTCCCCTCGCCCTATTGATGATGTATGCATTATTGATTCTTCACATAACGATTTTCTTGAGAATTATGATGATGTGCTTTTGAGTTGTGATTGCAAGAAGGTTAGTGAAGATAAAGTGATGATTCCCAAGCTTATGGACGAGGAGGAAGTTGACATTCCACATTGGTTTGAACTCTATCCTCAAGATGAAGGTGATGTTTCTATGAGTTTAGATGGTGAAGAACCATTTACAAAGAAAAACAAGGCAAAGAAAAGAGCACGAGCTTCTAAGAAAAAGAGAAAGAGAAAGAAGTTGAGGAAAGAAAAGCTTGCATTTGAAAGGTCTTTGTATGAAATCTCATCAAGCAACAACGAGAAGTTGCTAGAAGTTGAAGAGAAATTTGCTCTTTCTACTACCTTGAAGAAGGTGGTGTTCTTTGACCCTCCATGATTTGGAGGAAGGGTCGAGCTTAGGACCTTAAGCAAGCGCTCCCCGGGAGGCAACCCGGAAATTCTAACTTTTCTTTTTGATTTTTGAGTTTTCTTGTTTTTGTTTCTTTTATTACCTTTTCTTTTCTTTCACTTTTCTACTTGTTTGGATTTTTAGGATGAATTTTGTGGGATTGGATTTCTTCAAGAATGCATGGTGAATGGAAGGTGTTTGTGGCACTTATCATGATTGAGTTCGATTCCGATCGAAATTTGAGGTAAAAGGGGTAAGAATTTTAGAGAGGTAAGATAGGAAATTCATGTTTTAAAGGGTGGAGGAAATTGATACTTAGTGAGTTTTTGTGGTGAGCACATGAATCTTTATCTTTGAGCTCTTTAAAAATGTTTTTAGCTACTGCCTATGGTGTTCCTCATCACCATCATGATTCATGTGCGCACCCAAATAGGCAGTAACTATCAAAGAAAAGAAAAAAAAAAGAGAAAGGGAGAAGTCGGGCAGTGTGCGGGCGCACATGCTGCGTGTGCGGGCGCATACCAGCCTTGTGCGGCCGTACATCCCTGCTCCGTGTTCCTTTTAATTCCTCTTCCTTCTTCTTTCTTTCATTCCCCTTATTTCTTCATCTCCTACCTCACACACTCCCTCTCAAACCCTCCTCACTCGTGCGCACCTCAAACTCACCATTCCCCATTAAAAATCTTTCAATTCTTCACAAAAATCACTCCATTTTCTTTAATTAGTTTAGTCTTTCTTGTTTTCTTAGTTTCCTTTCTTTTATTCTTTTTATTCTTTATTAGTTTAGCTTTTATTTTCCCTTAGTTGTATATACTTTTTGCTTAGTTTAGTTTTCTTTTATTTGTTGTTTTCTTTTCTTTGTTTTGAAGTTACTAACCATTTTCTTTGTTTATAGTTTCTTTTATTTTTCTTTTCTCACTTGGTTTCTTGAAGAAGCTTTTGGATATGGAATGCAACGAGGTGGTTTCTACTTGCTTCGTTAATTTTTGATAAGCTTGAAGCCCGGTGAGATCTTTCTTATTTTTCTCTTTATTTTTCTTGGTTGCATAGAATAGGAATAGTTTAGGGGAAGTTGAATGGTTCGAGGATGGATGCTTGTTAACACGTAATGTGTTTGGGATCGATGACGATGATGTCGATCGATCACTTGTTTGTCGATTGGGATTCTTATGTGTTTAACTTGCTTTCTAGTCCATTTCATATTATTTCTCCTATTTTCCTTTTCTATGTCTCCATTTCTTTTCTTTTATTTTCTTTTATTTCTTCCTTTTCTTTTATTTTCTTTTGTTTTTCTTTTTATTTGTGGTATGATTTTAAGGCCTTATTTTTCATTTTTCTTTTGAAATGAACTTTGTACATTGGACTTGTCTTTTGCATGATTTTCTTCCTAGGTGGTAAAGGTATGCACGGTTTGAGACTATGTTTGGTTGACTCTAGGATAGGTGTATGCTAGGGTAGTTGGTTTGAACTAGGAGGATCATGAAGCCGGATTCTACTTGTTTGTGGCATGCTTGGTAGTTGCTCCCTATAGTCAATTTGACACCATTAGTGAGTTTTTGCTACATCCTTGTGAGGTTACTTGTTTTTCTAGCCTTCAACATTCTTTGTATGAGCGGCGTGGATCCTTGACTATGCAAACCTAATCTAATAAAGCTTGATGTATGATTCTCAATCCCGAGACCGAACTATCTAGGAAGGACAAAGGCACATTTTTCGGGGTGGTATTTTTCTTTTTTGTTATATTTTGTATTTTCTTTATTTTTGGGTTTACATTTGCCTTCTTGCAACCATTTGAGCCTTTTCCCTTCTTTTCAAGCCACATTTTTAGTTCTTTAACCTTTAGTTTCATTTTCTTTCTTTTCTTGGTTTTTGTGAAGCAAAATGATCATTTGAAATGGAGTTTGTGGTAGATGAGTTGGAGTTTTGGTTTTTATGAATGCAAGTTTGTGATATCATTTTCTTTGTGAATAATGGCAAATGTTTGAGAAAAAGCCGTCCTACTTCATAAAAGGCATGGACTAATAAGTTGCATAATAGAAAAAACCGTCCGAATTAAGCAAAAGGCAAGGACATTGCAAATTCAAATAATAAAAAAAAATAACAAAAAAAAAATTGAAAAAGTGAAAAATTCAAAAATATTTTGATGTATTCTTTTCTCCTTCTAAGCATTGAGGACAATGCTTCATTTTAGCTTGGGGGACAAGCGTGTACGCTTTTTGTATATATTTCTTTGTGAGTATAGCTTCAAGTAAGCTTTGGGGGTGTTGTTTTTGTTTGGTAATTTCTTGATTGTGGTGTTAAGGATTGATCACCCTTTTGCTTCACCTTTTAGGAAAATCACCAAATTTTAAATTTTAGCCTACCTTCAGCCTTTATGCCTTACGTTACAACCTTGGGGAAAGACCTTTCGACCTAGATAGTTGAGTCACTATTCGGGGGAGGGCATCATGGGTCATTGCCTAAGGAAAGGGGATGCATAGTCGAGATTGTCGAGTAGCCTAAATAAAATTCTTTTTCCGGTTCCTTCGAGGAATCATTGGGATACTCACTAAGGGGAGATTTGAGACTAGTGGGGAGAACGCGGTAAGATTGTTTGGGATGAACGTGGATTGTGATGTCTAGTTCCTATGCCTAGCATACCCTATGTTTCAATCAACCTTAGATATCTTGAAAAGTGCATACCTTAACTACTTGAGAAAGATTTTCATTCATTTGCATTATAGTCTTTATGTGAGTTCATTTCGCAAAGGTTTGTTTTCATTTTCTTTTCTTTTATTTTCATGGTTTGCCTAATTGATGTTTGGTGGAGAGTTAGGGGTCAAACTCTTAGGATACCCTTACGAGACCTCACTCGTCCTCATAGGCGACTTTGGGGTTTAAAGGGCTTGTTGTAGCTAAAAGCAACCGTGATTCCTACGACAGTGAGTCTTAGTGTATATTCTTATCTTGAGTCTTTCTTTTTCATTTTCAATAAATTTTTCATCCTTGATCTTTCTTGCTTTGTTTTGCTCGAGGACGAGCAAAATTTTAGCTTGGGAGAATTTGATGAGTGACATTTATGGCACTCATTTTATCTCTTTTTGGATGAATTTCATTTCATTTTATTACTATTTTCTTTAGTTTTCCTTAGTTTTATTCTTAATTTCTTCATTTTATGCTTTTCATAGTTAGTTTCTCTATTTTTGTGCATTTTATAGTTTATTTGTTGTTTTTCCCTTTTATTTGCCTTTTCTCTTTTATTTGTAGGTTATGATCGTTTGTCCAAGAATTCCCGAGCTTCCTTTCCATGGTTTTTCATGGATTTTGATGTCTTATGCTTGTGCAAAGAGTTTCAAGTCAAGGGGGATCCGAAGAGCATGCTTCAAGACCTTGGTTGGGCACTTTTCATGCCTTGTGTTTATCCAAAATTCCAAGAAAAGTTGCTGCCTACCTTGTCCTCCATCACCATCATCAAGGATGTGTGCACCACATGAGCTAGGACGAAGAAGAAGAAAGGAGGCTGGTAGTTTTGTGCGGGCGCACTCGGGGAGTGTGCGGCCGCACATATATCGTGTGCGGCCGCACATGGGGTGCGTGCGGGCGCACCTTTCTGGGTGTGTCCCGTGCGCGCTTCTCTCTCTCCTCCGAGCGCCCGCACCGGCGTGGGTCTATTTTTGGACGTCAATCCTAGCTTCCCCTTTGTATATATAGTTATTTCCTTCCATTTTTAGAGAGAATTAGATCTTCATTAGTTAGAATTAGATTAGATTAGATCTTAGAGAGAGAAAAACACTAGTTCTTAGCTTTTTAGAGAGAGAAAATGTGGGTTTGATGATTGATGATTGAAGATTGCTACATTTGAATTGATCTCTATCAAGTTTGTAAGGATTCTTTACTCTTTAATGCAATTTAATGTTTGATTTCATTAGTATTGTTGTTTGATTTGGTTGATTAATAGTTTGATTGATTTGGATTGAATTTGTTGATTTCAATTGATGAATTTGGGTATGATGATTAGTTTAGCTTTGATCTTGATGTTTTTCATGGATTGTGAGTAGTTTTATTGCTAGGGTAGTGGTGAAGCATGTATTGATGATGAATTGAGATTAATTTGGGGAAATTGATTGAGTTGATAATGTGATTAAATTGGTTGATTGATTTTGTGCATGTGTGTGGTTGATTAGGCTTGATCACCCTTATTATTCACGCTAGATTGCATTGTGAGTTCACATTGATACGGACCATTGATTTGTGGCTTACATTTACTCGATTGAGATATCTTGTGATGTTTCCTAGCTAGTGTTTGATGTAGTTGGCGCTAATTAAACCTTTAGGAGAATAGCATGATGTGCTCTTTTGGTTGCAATTTCGGTTTTCCCTCACATTGCTTGACTTGATTGGTTGACTTCCCAAATTGATTGAACTTTATTGTTGATGCATGTGGATCCATTCCCCTAGTGCCTTTACATTTGATTTAGTACAAGCTTTTTGCATTGCTTAGCTTAGTCTTAGTTCCTACCATAAACCCCTCACTTGACTTCGGAGTAGCTTGACACTAGGCAATATACATTCAACCTCCATTCCTTTGGGTTCGACCTCGACTTACCACTACACTTCCATAGGGGTTTGTTGAGTTATAAATATTGTTTGATTGGGTGGGGTGGTAGCCCAACGACCTACCGTTCCTCCTCCCATCAGTACTTACGATCTTTGGACTAGTAAAAT
The DNA here is from genome assembly GCF_948465745.1 of Chenopodium album. Lineage (NCBI taxonomy): Eukaryota > Viridiplantae > Streptophyta > Magnoliopsida > Caryophyllales > Amaranthaceae > Chenopodium > Chenopodium album. The sequence goes on from NC_137856.1 coordinate 12,215,278, forward strand.
AGGCCAAAGCCCAATTGGACGGATCCTATACGGTCACACAAAGGGGTTAGATCGAGCATTAGAGGACGAGGCCCATCATGGGCCTCATCACTCTAGGTGGCCGGCCATGTAGGGAATTAAGAGGCTTTTGGGCTTCGTGCCCTAGTCTAATTATACTGAGATTATAAATAGACTAGGTGCCTAGGTTTGCAAGTAAGCAATTTACTAATCTTTTGATCAAACCCGAATTAGCAAACACGAAACCCAACCCCTCTCATATTCCTCTCTCTCACGGCTCTCTCCTCCTCCCCGACGCATGGTGGTGTCTCGTGGTGGTTCGTGCGGTGGTCGGTTGTCCGAAAAGGTGGTGATCGCGGTTTTCCTCAATCACTCGACCAATCTAGTATTGGTGGACGGCTCGTTCGAATCTCGTAGACTAAGTAGAGGAGCAACACTTGGGGCTCTATTCTCTCCCTGATTTGCCTATCGAATAGCTTTGTGGAATTCACGCTTCAAAGGTATGATTATGTGTCTTGTGTGTTATGCATGTGATTCATGGGATAGGTGCTTAATTGAATATGATTCATATTATTTCCGCTGCGTAGTACCTATAAACTCCTACAGTGGTATTAGTTAGCCTCTTGCATGAACGCGTTAGATCATAATAATACGATTATTTGATGTCCACGTTAATTTTATAATCAATTAAGATGGAGAAATTAATTTAATTATGGTTCAATTATTATATTTAATGTGATTAAACTTTTGGAATCGATTAAATGCGATTTAATTATGCTCAAATAGCCATGAAGATGACCGAATTATGCTCTAAAATTGTTCAAAAATTTCGAACCCTCTAACCCTATTTTTCAAATTTTTCGAAATTTATAGCCCTAAAATATGATTTATGTGCTTGATTTTGATTTAATTCGATTTATTTTACCATTCATAATTTTAATCGGATTGATTTATGCATAAAAATGTTTTATGTATGATGATCAATTTAATTTTAAAAGTTAGAATTAAATTGGGATTGATTTTATAATGAACCCTAATTTTAAGATTGAATGATGATTTAATTTTTGGACTGATTTAATTTAATTATGATAAGTGTTATTTTAATTAGATTTAAAATAAAATTAAAAAAATTTATTTTGGCCGGCAACCGCGACTGGGTGGCGCAGCCACGGCGGCTGCCGACTAGGTGGCAGTCCGAGAGGGAGGGGAAGGGGAGGGCGGCGGTCTTGGTGGCTGAGGCAGCAGCTGTGCAAGCGTTGCACGCTGCTGCCGTGGCTGTCTTTGCTGCTGTTTGCTGCTGCCTTGCGGTAGTGGCTGCTGCGAAGCAGCCAGCCACCACGGCTAGCCAACCACGGTGGCCAGCAACCGTGCAGTCACGGTTTTTTTTTTAAAAAAAAATTAATCTTATTTTGAAAAATTATTTCAAGATAATTATGAATTATTTTGGGATAAAATCAGTTTTATTTTGGATAAGTTAAAATATTTTGAAAATATGATCTTTTATTTTCAAAGAAAAAATTGGTTTTATTTGGATAAGATCTTTTATTTTAGGATAAATTCAAATCTTACAAAAGTTGTTATATTTGATATTATCCATATTTAGATTGTTAAATTGGTAATTATCCTAAATTAAAGTGGTTAATTTTGGATAAGATTTATTAGGACATTATGAGCATATTCCAAAAGGATATTTATTGATTTAAATAATGTGATTATCCCATAATTAGATTAGGATATAATTGATTTTAAAATTATTTGATTGGCTAGTAATTAGGAGTGAATCTCCTAAATTTATTAGGATAATCATGGCAGATTAAATATGATTTATCTTTCTAGATTGAAATATGATTTGATTCTATTTCATGACTAAATTAAATATATGATATTTTATGAACCGTCATAAAATAATATATGATATTATCTAATTATGATTAAAATATAAGACATTTTAGGAAATGCGTTGACTTTATTATGAACATTCGATGTTGTAGTTTAGACAAGCATGTTGAGTGATTTATTATATGGCACTTTTATAATATATGATATTATGTTGCTATATATAGACTAGTGTGGCCCATAGATTCTTAAATACGATCTGCGCATCGTGATGTATTTTGTAATCTAAATACGGTCTGCGTACCGTTAAGTATTTTTATATCTTTTATTTAATGTAAATAGAATAATTATTTAAATGGTGTTAGCCCAAAGAAGCACATGAAGTGAAGGCCCAAAGGAGCAAGGTGGATAAAGATCCATGATGATTCAAGTGGGAGCATTTTTCAATTCTAGTTTTCTTAGGACTAAGGGGCCATACTATGTCATGCTTTATTTTATTGCATTAGTTGATTATGCATGTAAGATTTTATTTATGTTGATTGATGATGCGCTAGAGTTCACTAAATAAATCACAACATAATAAATCTAGATCCCAGTAATATTGAGGCAGCTTTTCCAATTAAAAACCCGACGAAACCTTCGATCTTTTATGATGGGTCGGCCTCAGCAGAGTATCATATTATATCTTGGGGAAGTGGGGGTAGATCACGTTCTACACTTTTAATTGGTTATACTCAACAAGGTTACTTAAAGATCAGTTTAGAACCTTGAAGCTAAGGGTAATAATTAAACATGTGATGGTTAATTATTCAACCAAGAGTTACAAGAGTTGTACTCAGTAAAGAGTTTACTCACCTTGAAAATGTAATGGTTGATGGTAGGGCCTCAGTCTAGTCAATTATTGCACAAATAAAGGATCTTGGAATCACTTAAAATTCAATTGGGATCATTTAATTATTGAATAAAGTGTTTTAAAGTTACCAAATGAATGCGTTTTGTGGTACTTTAATTTTATTAAACTTCGCCTTATTTTGACATAAATGGGTAGCCGTATTAACAATGACAGCAACGTTTACAATTTGCGACCATTCCTTGAGAAGGATAGGTTGACAGGGGAAAACTTTTCCAATTAGGAAAGAATGCTAAGGCTTGTTCTTAAATCTGAAGGTAAGGAGGATGTCATTGATACCCCATTGCCAGGACCTCTGCCAGAAAATCCTGCAGTGGCAGAGATCAAGAAGCACAAGGAAGCTCATGATAGAGCTATGCCTATTACTTGCTTAATGATTGCTACCATGGAACCTAGTCTTCAAAAGCGTTTTGAGGACCAGGATGCCTACTCAATCATGGAAGAACTCAAAGCTTTGTTTAAGAAACAGGCTAGAGTTGAAAGGTATGAGCTCCATCGTGAGATTCTGGATTGTAGGATGGAGAAGGGTACCACAGTTCATGATCATGTTTTCAAAATGATCGGCCTAATTCAAAGTATGGAGAAACTGGGGTACCCATATAGTGATGATTTGGCAACAGACATCATTCTCCACTCACTTCCAAAAAGTTTCAACCAGTTTATCATGAATTTTAACATGACTGCCAATGCAAAGACTATGAATCAATTGCATGCAATGCTGGTTAGTGCTGAGAAACAAATCCCCAAGGAACCTAAGAAGGAAGTTTTTATGATCCAAAAGTGAAAGGGGTTTAAGAAGAAGGGGTAAAAGGCTAGTGCCAAGAGCAAGGGCAAGCAAGTTGCCAAGGCTCCTGAAAAGCCTAAGGCGAATCCAAAACCCAAGCCTGCAAGTGAGAGTGAATGATTTTACTGCAAGAAGAAGGGGCATTGGAAATGCAATTGTCAGAAATACCTTGATTTCCTCAAGAAGAAGAATGGAGCATCAACCTCAGGTACAATGCTATAAACATTTTAACTTTCACTAAGGTATGTGATACCAAGTTGCAGTGCTTGACATTGTGATGTTGCGCAGGAACTGCAAACAAGTGAAGCTAGCAAGGAAATGGAGCTTGAAGGTGCACTAGAAGTGTTTGAGTGGCCAGAATTAGCTTCATAGTTTTATTTTCTGATTAGTTTATCATGACATTTAGAACAATTTCCAGTTTTTTGATGAGACAATATTTCGGTTTTCTTGTTTTGAATACTGATTTGGTTTACTTTTCTTTGACAAGTGTTGATCCATGACCAAGGTAATAAATTGTTTCATTTTGCTAGATATGAGTTAATTTTGTTTTATGATATTGATATAAGTAGATCACAAAAGTAAATTTAGATGACTCAAAATAAACTTACTTATAACAAAGTAAGCTTAGGTCACATAAACCACCCAAAACCAACCAATTTAGGGCAACACTGACTCTTAAATGGGTGGCCGTTTTTCAAATCACCCAAAACTGACCAGTTTAGGGCAACACCACCGCTTAAACGGGCGGTCGTTTTTCAAATTACCCAAAACCAACCATTAATTAGGCAACTAATGGTTGAAAATGACCAGTTTAGGGCCTAATTAAGTGATCGATCTCGACCATAAATCAGTAATTTTTGACCCTTAGAACTCATTTTTGGTAGCGGTTTTGGGTGGTTTGAAAAACGGCCACCTGTTTTTTGTGGCCGTTGGGGCAAGGTTGCCGGTTTTATTGAGGGGGAAAGGGAGGGGGCGGAGAATCCGGTGGCTTTGGCTGGGAGCTGAGGTGTTTGGGTAGGGTAGTGATCGGCGTCGCCCAGCCAGCGGTGGGGATGTGGTGGCTGGGTTAGTTTAGGGCTTTTTTTTATTAATTTCTTCCAATAATATGCTGATACATAAGCAATGTGGAGCCCACTAATGGATTTCATCCATGAACTAGTTATGTGGTGGTAAAAGCAAATTTTTAAAAAATTTTGTAGTGTTTAAATAAAGGGGTTTTTTTTTGTAGTGTTAAAACTCAAAATTTCCTTTATTTCATTCTACATAATTTAATTTTATTAGAGGACCAAAAATAAATTTTTTTATTAATAGGCCTGAATTAGCCAACTTGTCTAATTGTGAGGAGGTTGAAATTCACATTACCAATAAAATAAAAAAGGGTTTCTCATTAATTGTCGAACATATATGAAGAAAAAAATTCCAATATTTTGGCATTATGGTGCTCGTGTCATGACACAAGTAACATCTGCATCTTGAAAAATTTGATCATTTAGTGACGTTACTTGTAAGTCTTGTTGTCCACGTGTCTTTAAACACCTTAGTATAATTTCTCCCGCCACAATTGGATCATGTATCTGAAGCATTGCGCTCTCTTTTTTCAACAGAAATTCGCATATGTTGATTGCTGAAGATTTGAAACATCATTCGTTTAATCATTAAATGTAAATCCAAGAATAAATTTTGTGGTATTTTTTAGTGATACCATTGTGTACAGCATCTTTTTCACAAATAGTTCTTTTTACTTTTTATTCACATCGATGAACAACTTAAATATGTGATTGAATTCCTCAGCCATGTAAGTTATAAAAGGCATATCTTTTTGTAAAACAGAGCACTTACATTAATTCTAAAGTTTAAGTTAACCAGCAAATTGCGCTTATAATAAAATAAGGTTTAATATTTACTTTGTTTAATGTAGTTTGTATTGTATTAATTAGTTAGAATTAATTTAATTTAATAGAGTCTTACGTATACAAAAAAGTTAGATGCATTTTAAATTAAATAAGCTAAATAAATTACTACAATAATAAAACAACCTTAAAAACTTTTATACCTTATAAACAATCGCAAAAAAAATAAAAAAATAAAAAAAATCTTACAAATAGTTTAAATAAAAGAATAATATTATGTATACTATATTTTATTGTTAACAAATTATATGTCAAAAAAAAATTGTTAACAAATTACATAATCGTTTACGAACTAATCTAAAACTTCATGTATATTATATTACACGCAATTTTCGTAAAATAATGAGTGATGTAAAATTTTAATAGTATCAATTTGCTATTTGATATTATCATTGAGAATAAGAAATTTTGACGTTTGCTACCAAGGAAAACACTTGTCTTTACATTTGCTACCATATTTTTTAACCACCTAAATCAAATTTTGTTAAAAATCATTACCACTTCACGAATCTGCTCCAATAACTTTATTAAAAAAAAAATTAAAAATTAAAGAAGAAAAAAAAATCAGCCACCTTAAAAAGCCAGCCTCTCCCGTCAGCCACCCTCCCCTCTCCTCCTGCTGGTGGTCGGCGCCCAAAGCTGCGGCTTGCGCCGGCGACCCCACCGAAATTGAACCCCTCCCCTTCCCTCACCTAAAAACCGACACGACTAACCTTATATGAACCACCAGCCCGAAACCACCCAAACGGGTTTTAAGGTTTCACTTATGGCGGTTTTGGGTGGCAAGGGAACTTCTTCGCGCCCCCTGTTGGATGCTATTTGTGGCTGATTGGTGGGCGTGAACTCCTTCGCGCCGCTAGTTGGATGCGATTTGTGGCTGATTGGTGGGCATGAACTCCTAAATCCTTCGTGCAGCATGGTGGCTGATTGGTGAGCGTGAACTCCTTCATGTGGTATGGTTTGGTGATTGGTGGGCATGAACTCCTTCGCATGATATGGTGGCTGATTGGTGGGTGTGAGGGTTGGTGGCTAATTTGCGGCTGATTGGGTGACGGTTTGGGGGAAAAGACAAAATAGGGGTAGCGGGAGTAGGATGAGGTGGGTTAGCCGACGTGACTATGGGTGGCTGGGGGGCTGGCCATGGGTGGGGATGGGGGAGGGGGTTGCTGCTGAGGTGGGGAGGGGTGGTGGCTAAAGGTGGCTGGGGAAGGAGTGGTGGCTGGACAATGGTTGGGCGCCACTAACGGAAATAGTAATGGTGTAAGACATTAGGTAGTGATTTTTAACAAACTTTGATTTAGGTGGATTAAAAAAAATAAAAAAAATTTAAACCAGTAGCAAATGTGAAGACAGGTGTTTTCCCTGGTAACAAATGTCAAAATTTCCTTAATTAGAGGACTTCGGTAATACTTTTGATTAGGTGATACGACTTTAGCCTATCAATAACAAATCATTTGTTGCTCGAGATACTGTCTTGATAGAAAGAAATCTCTTCCTACAAAGCCAAGTGGGAGTAAAGTTAGATCTCAAAGAAATTCGAGACGAACAACAAATGGATGTGGATAACACTAGGTCAGAGACGAGGGCGCATGAAATCAACTAATTGGATAAATCATGTGTCGAAGCAAGCTTATTCAACTAGCAAGGCTTCTATCGTCCCACTTGAATGAAAAACTTCAAAGAGTTGAAGAAAATAATTCTATTGATGCTCATGCCTGTTGTAGGTTACTTGAGATCAAGACAAATAGTTTGTTGAAATTCTGGTAAAAGGTGGATTCTAAAATTTTCTTATTAGAATGTATGGAATCCACACCCTACAAGCAAGTTTCGATAAGTACCAACTCAAGAAATGGCTTAAGGCTATGAAATCCAGAAATTTTTGTGAACTTTAGAAATCCATTTATGGTTTGAAGTAAACATCAGGGGGTTGGAACATTAATTTTGATTAGGCAATCAAATAGTTTGATTTCCTCGAAGAACGAAAAAGGAATCTTGTAGAGACAAGAAGTTTAGTGGGAGCAATCTGGTCTTCTTAATCTTGTATGTAGTTGGCATACAGTTCATAGGGAACGACACACTAGTGCTTGAAAAAAACCAAGTAATGGTTAAGTAGCTATTTTTATATGAAAAACTTAATTAGGAGATGTTGAATACATATTAGGAATCAAAATCCACGGAGTGAATCTTGAAGAATGATTGGACTTAATCAAGAGACTTATGTTGATAAGATGTTTGACAAGTTCAAGATGCAAGACTCTATGAAAGGATCTCTTCTCATGTGTCATGGTATTATGCTCTAAAAAACTCATTGCCTTCAAAAGCTATTAGAGTTGAGTCGTATGGATAATGCACCTTATGCTTCTGCAAAAGGATCCATTGTATGTGCCATGATATGTATAAGCAAGATGTTGCATATGACTTGTGTATGTGTAGCAGGTTTCAAGCAAATTCAGGATAAGCATACTAAAGGCTACAAAGAACAAATCATTGAGCACTTAAAAAGGACTAAAGGAATAGTTCTAGTTTATAGTGGCAAAATATAACTAGTTGTCAAAAGGTTAAACGGGTGTAAGTTTTCAGATAGACAAGATGACTTTAGATATTTATCTGGCTACATTTTGTGTCTATATGGAGAAGGACAGTAAGCTTGAAGTAAGTATTCAAAGCAGAATGCTGTCGCATACTCAATGTCAGAATATGTGTTTTTAGATACAGTAAGAGTAGTTAAGAAGGAAGTTTAGATCAAATTGTCTTGTGACTAAAAGGATGCCTTTGCCAAAACAAAGAAGCCAGGGTCACATCACAAATCCAAACGAATAAATGTGAGATATCACCTCGTTTATGAGAGCATTGGCCAATGGGATGTCATGATTTGCAAAGTTTTATTATGAGTGAGAAATCACTAAAACCCTTCGATAGACTAAGGTGTGAGAGTCATATTAAAGTACGTCTTGGATTGAAGTAAGTTATGTAATTTAAGTTATGTATGTTTTGTGAAAACATATTACATAAGTAATGCATCAATTAGCAGAATTATGTTTAAAACATAAATTATTATTTCTCTTATTTAATTATGGTTGACCTACCTAGTGAATGAAACCCCACAGGTGAACAAAATTCATATATTAGTAAAGTTCCTAGTTCGAAATCATTAAAGTGGACATAAATGATTTTAATAAATGGACTGGCATGTAATATTGATTGGATAGCACAGTTTCATGGGCTATAGGGGCATAGTGATGCTCGGTCAATCACTTGGATATGCATGGATGATGCATGATCGAATTATCGACCTACTTTGAAGTTCAAGTATAGAGCTTCCGGATATATTAGTGGATTCCTTTTACATGAGTGGGACATCGATTCCATTCAATGATTGACTTAACCGTGGTGCATTCAAAAGTCTTCCCGTAACTAGAGACTATAAAGGATGTTTCCTGGTTACTTCAAAAGTTGAGTGGGAGCCTTGGTTGCCACAAGATTGGATTGAGTCTACCGATTAAATTAGGAAATGTGTCATGGCCGCTTGAAGAGGGAGAATTCAGAAAATACGTGGTTGCGTTCAAATGCATTACTCAATAATCATTTGGTTTTGTAATTCTAGCTCAGATTTAAAGAAACGATTTGTAGATTAATATGATCTCGACATGGATGCATGCAATCAGATTATCAAATCAGCACATATTGACTTAAGGAAATTGAATATTGCATACTTGTCTCAGACAAGTGGGAGATTGAAAGATTTATGTCTTCGTCATGTGCAATACTAGATATATAAATGGATCAATTTATGGAGATAATTAAGTTCGTACATTTGGGTTGTCGTTATATCATAGCTAGAGGTACTAACGATCTTTGGGCTAGTAAAATAGGAAAGTCCAATTAGAGGAATCCTATAAGGTCACGCAAAGAGCTTAGATCGAATCTTAGAGGATGAGGCCCATGATGGGTCTCGTCACTCTAGGTGGCCGGTCATATGGAGGAATAAGGATGGTTTTGGGTTTCGTGACCTAGTCTAATTATAATAGGATTATAAATAGACTAGATGCCTAGAGTTTGAACATAACAATTCAGTGATCAGTAAAATCAAACCCCAATTAGCAAACACGAGACCAACCCACTCTCATACACTCCTCTCTCTCACGGCTCTCTCCTCCCTCACGCACGGTGGTGGTGGTGATCATCCGTGGTGGTCCGGTTGTCCATTAAAGGTGGTGATCGCAGTTTTCCCCTTCACTCGACCAATCTAGTATTGGTGACGCCTCGCTCGAGTCCTGTGGACTAAGTAGAGGAGCAGCGCTTGGGGCTTTATTCTCTCCCTAATTTGCCGATCAAATAGCTTCGTGGAATTCACGCTTCAAAGGTATAATTATGTGTCTTTGTGTGTTATGCATGTGATCTTGGTTTAGGTGCTTATGAATATGATTCATGAAATTCCACTTATAGTACCTAATATATTCCTACAAAAAAAGAGTTATTTACTGCTTGTTTGGCAACGTTTTTTGTTTCCAGTTTTGTGTTTCTTTAAAAACAAAAAGCCATAAACAGAAAACAAGAAAAAGGTGTTTCTACTTTTCTGTTGTTGGTTTTCAAAATTACCATTATTTTAATAAGTTTGACTAATTTCTTATTCATTATATGACATATCATATTACTTTGAAAAACAAAAAACCATAGCGATGCCAAACAAATCCTAGAGTTTTGTTTTAAATAATATATGAATAACTTTAATTTATAAGATTAAATTGTTGATTTAGAGTTTTATTTCCGATAAAATACCTATATTTCACAGGTACAATATTAATTATTACTTTAGCCAGATCACGAGACAATGATACTTTACGTTTCAACTTTTCACCAAATATCTGTAGGAGTTTATAGGTACTACGCAGCGGAAATAAATATGAATCATATTCATATAGTACCTAATCCAAGGATCTAATGCATAACACATAAAGAACACATAATTGTACCTTTGAAGCGTGATTCCACGTGCGATCGAGCAAGAACAAAGGGAGATAAAGAACCCCAAGCGTGATTCCTCTACTTGGTCCACGGGCACAGATTAAGACCTCCACTAATGCTAGTTAGTTGCAATTGAACCTTCAATTGACCTTCTACGGAGAGGTGAGACATACTAACCAAGAACCACCACGATAACCACCACACGCGCCACCAAGGGGTGGCCGGCCGTACGGACGTGAGGGGAGGATGAGGGCCGTGAGTTGGAGAGAGGATTAGGGTTTTAGGATTGGTTGCCTTGATGTCAAAATTCACTGTGTGTGAATTATGACTGCTTGTTACAAACCCTAGGCATGGATCTTATTTATAATTCTCATCTCTAAATAAGAGCCCATGTCGAAAGCCCAAAACCTAATTCCAATCTAACTATGCTAGCCCAATCCAATTCATGATTAGTTAATTGCTCATGAGGCCCATAAATGGGCCTCTAAGTTGCTTAACCCATCACCCTTGTGTGTGACCAATATAGGATCTATTCTAAAGGGCTTTGGACTATTTGACTAGGCCAAAGATCATCTCTCATAGTCTAGCAACAGAGGATGACGCCCCAATAGAATGAACTTATTATCTCCATAATAGTGATCCTTGATATATCTAGTAATTGCACTTATCGAAGACACAATTCCTTCAATCTCCCACTTGTCTGAGACAAGTGCGCAATATTCAAATTCCTTAAGTCAATGTGTGTCGATTTGATGATATGATTGCATCTTATGTCGTGATCATATTATCTACAAATCTTTTCTTGAAATCTGAGTTAGAATTACAAAACAAATGATTACTATGTAATTCATTTGAGCACGGCCATGCATTTTCTGAATTCTCCCTCCTCAAGGGGCCAAGACACAATCCTAATTAAATAGGTAGACTCAATCCAATCTTATGGCAACCAAAGCTCCCACTCAACTTCTGAAATAACTAGGAAACACCCTTTATAATCTCCAGTTACGGGAAGACGTTTGAATGTACCACAGTTATAACATCCATTGAATGAGATCAATGTTCCACTCATGTCAAAGGAATCCACTAATATATCCGGAAGCTCTATACTTGAACTTCAAAGTAGGTCTATAGTTCGATCATGCATCATTCATGCATATCCATGTGATTGACCGAGCATCACTACGCTCCTATAGCCCATGAAACTGCGCTATCCAATCAATCTTACATGCTAGTCCATTAAATGAAATCATTTATGTCCAGTTTAATGATTCCGAACTAGGAACTTAAATAATATATGAATTTAGTTCACCTGTGGGGTTTCATTCAAAAGGTCATTAACCTAGTGAGCCCATCAATTCATAATTATTTTGGACATTTTATTTAATCTTGTAACCACGATTAAATAGATTGAAACTTTGTTTCAAATGATAAACATAATTCTGCAAGCTAATGTATTTACTTTTGTAATATGCTTTCTCAAAACATACACAACTAAAATTACATAACTTGCTTCAATCCGAGAACCTTAGTATGACTCTCATACCTTGGTCATAGAAGGGGTTTAGTATGTAGAGTTAATGAGACATTCTCATAAACATGAATTTTGCAATTTCTAAACTTTATAATCATTTTCATCTCCATAAACTAAGAATTTTCCTTCGCCCTTACGCAAGGAACTTTGGAATTTCTAATTTGTATTCCAACGTCACATTGGATTTCGATTGAAATCTATTATCACTTGTTATTAAAAACATGTGAGTCAAATAGACGAGTATAGTCCATGACGTGCATGATGCATCCTTTACAAATTGCATAAGGATCATCACTCAAAATCTTAATTTCATCAACCTTTCTCAAGGTATTGAATCATTAAGCAATGTGCCATGTTACATGGGATTGAAACTCCTTTCAATATAACGTTGAACCTAATAAGAATCTTATCAATATAAGATTCTTAATCAAACTCAAACATCCTTCGAGACCTATCTATATAGATCTCGAATCCCAAATGTACTCATCTTCTTCTTCAAGGTTTTCATACAAAATGCATTACCCACCACTTGACTCTTCAAGCAATGAATAATTGCTCTTTATATTAGATCAAGAAGACTTCATAGCTCCCACTAAACATCTTGTACACACAAGACCTTTTATTCATTTTACGAGAACATCAAACGATTTGATTAACTCACAAAATTAAGAACATTAACTCCCTGATGCTAACTTCAATCCATTATGGATCTTTTATGCATCCCTGGGATTATTGGATCTCCAAACTTTTGACTGTATCATATACAAATCTTATTTCATGAACAATTTCAAGAAAGTGTTTTGAAATCCATCTACCAAATCTTATAAGGTAGAAATCACTAAAGTATCTTTAATAGATCTTTGCAACATGACTAATGTAAAGGTTTCATCGTAGTCATAGTCATACTAAGAATTTGTTGAATCCCTTAACAAGTCTTTGCTTTAGTTAGAAAACATTTTCCTTTCTTGTCTGCTTTGCTTACAATGGGTTTCACCCAATTTAGGCAAATTAATCAAGTGTCACACACTTTCTTACAGACTTAGAATCTATTTCAGATTTCATGGTTTTAAACCACTTGGAGTTATAACTTGTCAAATCATCTTTATTACTTGCATAATCATCATGTTCCAAAATAAATATTTTAGAACTCTTAGTCAATATGAAATCATATTTCTTTGGCTAAGTTTTACATATGGTAGTCATCATTGTGGGTTTGAATGCAACAATTGAAACTCATACAACAACTTTGTTTAGTTTTCAATGAGAAACGACAATAGAGGATGTGCACTTGGAATGTACTACCTTCGACACATGGTTATTAATCCCATTACACTTAATGAGACCACGCGTTGGCATTTATAACATGAGGTGAATCATGCTCATATTGTTGCTTTTATTCGATAACTTCTCAAATTTCTTCGAGATTTTCGAAATCACTTTTCTTGAACTCTTTCAAGGCTCTCGAACTTTTCAAGATTCTTATACTCCCACTTGCCTTTTGAGGAGGCATATTTAGCATAGGGTGAACCAATCATGGTTTGAACCACGTTTGTTTGTTGCTTTTCCCGAACTCTATCGAGATTTATACTACTCCCACTTGACCTTTTGGAACAATTTCCATAAGGGCACCTACTTGAGCAACAAACATTTTGTGCTAAGTATTGTTGTGTAGTAGTACCTCGTGCTCTATATAGGAATCGAACGTGCATCAAACGGTTTAATACATGTTTTATTCCTTGCTTTGTAGAATGACTTTATAAGAACTTTTCTTATCCATATCACATATGAAGCCTTTGCTACATTCTGATTTGACCTATGTAATTTTTGTTTAGTTTTGTAGCTTATTTTAAAAGTATATCCCTTAAACAATGGTTGGAAGATAGGTAATTTACATCCATTATCAAAATATATCTCATATAGATTGATAGCTTCCTTCATAAACACTTCACAAGGTTTGCTTTTGGAGTTTGTTATAAAACGATTTTATAACTCTTGGGTGTTTATCAATGTGTTGGCTTAAATTCTCATTATTACGATCATATCGCAATATTTCGAATGTGTTGCTAAGTACATGTCTTGACTTAAATTTTCACAATTATAATCATATTGTAGTGTAATCTTTATCTTGTCAAGTTGATACTGAACTTCATACTGAACATTTTGAACTTTTCAAAATCTTCACTCTTATGCTTCAACCAAGCACAAGTAGTGATCGTATCACAAATGAAGTTTCATTGTCCATCTCTAGTCTTTGAACCTTTGGTTTTCTTACATCGATATATCAATGGATTCATAATCCAATGATATTGAAAGTCCATCCCTTTGGTTCTTCCGCATGCAATTTTCATTTTCATTCGAATTAATTGACATATTAAAGACAACTTATATATATATATATAGAAATTATTTCTATCATGTAGAACTTTAAACCTATTTAGCAATTCAAAACACATTATGACTCAATGAAGCATAGAATAACATTTATTCCACGTTTTTGAATCTTTGATGCTTAGTCATTACTAACATTGAATGATGTTTTGATAATGGCAAGATTGAATAACATTTATTTAATTCTAGCCAATTTATTAGTGGTGAAATACTGGTTCTACTTGTAAAGTTGCAACTTTTGCTTCCAGACTTGTAGATTCTACTTGTGAAGTAGCAACATTTGCTTCTAAACTTGTAGATTATTCCTCCTTTAGCTAATTTCTTCCTTTAGTTCAACCAAATTGTGTAATGAATGATCTAAACAAGACATCATATGTCCAAGAAGTAACAATATGCTAAATCAATTTCTATAATATAATTCTTAAATTGGAACATTTCCATTCTTTTACCTTCCAACTATATGAGGTAGTATCTAATCAATTGGAATTAGTCCATTTAATTTGAAACATTTGTTGTTCATAACAACTTTTAGCATGTAAGTAGTTCTAGGTTTGAGAAGTAGCAACTTGTTTGCAATTCTTGGCCTATAACATCTTAATGTAATCCTCATATATTCCTAAACCTTTCCCTTTGAGCCATTTAGAACATTTCTCTTAGGTTCAAAATGATACCTTGCTCAACTACTTTAAGCACTTTTCATGATTTTGCTAAGTCTATTCTATCATTATTTATATTTGAGTTTAATCAAGTATTAAACTCTATATAAAGTAGATGAAGAATACTGTTATTTGATTAACTTTTGATCATAGAGATTTCCAATCACTTTCTTATATTCAATCATATTGAAGATAAGTGATTTTATTGGACTTGTACACTTGTCTTTTGAGGGATTGTACCTCTCATCTCATTATATCCCTTGAAACATTTTTCAAAATGAAGATGTGTTGGCATTTTACTCAAACATTTTGAATAAAACCAACCTGTTTAGGGTAATTTTACCCCGCCATGTGGCCAAATCAGAGGGCGACACGTGTCAGCCCAGGGATGGTCCAAAGTGGACCTATCCTTGCTTGACACGTGTCATCCCAGATATTTGGGGACAATGTCGGCCTTCAGGCCCAAATCCCGAGAAAGCCGCAATGCGGCGCAGCCAACCCCTGATTAGGGTTCTGTGACCTAATCAAGGGCACAATTCCCAAGGACCCTATAAATAGGGAGATTCCCCTCTTTTGGAGGGCACGTTTTTCCATTTATTACAAACTGTCCCTTTGATAGAGACAACTGAGCTAGAAATCCTAGCAGATCCCCACCTAAATTTCCGCACCTTTTTCTCTCCTTTCAAGTTACTAACTTGATCGCCGGAGGCGGAGCACCTACCAACAGGTGTCTCCGTTTGTCTTGCAGGTACAGGCCGCTCCGGACCAGTCTTCGAGCTGTAACTCTCCCGAGGGACAAAAACACCCAAAACATTTGGCGTCGTCTGTGGGGAGAGTACCTCAAGATGGTTCAAAGTTCTGTACCAATTCTCAATTCTACCTCTCTACGTCCGGGTACTCAAACCGGTTATTCAGCCGGAAGGGTTTGAAATCCCTCAGCCTCCACCTCAGCCTCAGCCAGAGGTATTCACTGAGGAGGAGGAAGAAGAAGATGACAATGATGTAGAGACATACATATCTAAGGATGGCTCCCTCATCTCTAAATCCATTCGTTCCAGGGATCAACTGGAGCGAAATGTAGACCAGGTGGGCCCAAGCAGGCGCCCACCTGGAAGGCTAGAAGGGGAAACCCAGAAGGCTAAAGGTCAAGCCCTAGTCACCCGAGATGAGCTCATGAAATTCATGACCTCTTTCAAAGGTGAGATCAAGGCCATGATCAACCAAAACAAGGCAGGCTCTAGCAAGAGTCAGCCGGCTAAAAAGACTCCCAATGATGGGAAGAAGAAGAAGTTGGTCAAGGACAGGCAGCCAACTCCTCATCCAAAGGAGAAGGCAGCCGCAAAACTTGACGGGTCTAAGATTCTGATGCCTCAGCGACCCCAGCCGGAGGCCCAAAAGGCGTCTACCTTCGATGCAAGACATGTCATTAATCGGAGGAGACATCAGCAGTCTGAGTCAGCTTCTACCTCCAGCTTTCTAGACAGCTTCAAGGAAGCTTCTGCAAGGAATTCTATGTCCTTGCATAAGAGTCGGACAGGCGGTAAATCCGTCAACACCGAACCTTAGCTGATGATAGGGTCTATGCCATACGCACCCCAGGCGCAGTATGGGCAATATGGCCTCCAGTTCATGCAGCCACCTCCATTTGGAGGTCAGACGGCCTATATCCCTGTCCAGCCACTGGACTGGCAGCTCCGGCTAATGAGGCCAGGCGAACAGCCGTCTGCCTTTGCAGCCAATATAACCGAGGCGGCTCAGCCGGCCAAGGTTAAGAATGTGTTGGTGGGCACCTATGATGGTACCACCAACCCAGAAGACCACCTGATGGCATACACCAACCTTATGTGCTTACAGGGTTGGGACGATGCCACCTGGTGTCGATGTTTCCCGGCTACACTGAAGGGCATTGCCCAGCAGTGGTTTGGCAACATGTCAGCCGGTTCAATTGATTGTTTCAAGAAGCTAGCCTTCTTGTTTGCCACCAACTTCTCAATGAACATCCCTGCCAAGAAAACAAGCCTTGATTTGAGTACCGTTAAGCAGGGTGAGAGAGAAGGGCTACGCTCATATGTCAGGCGGTTCAACCTGGTCAGAATACAGATCCAAGGACTGTCTGACGAGGTAGCTTTCACAGACTTTTTCAAGGGTCTGAAGGACGGGTCGGCTTTTAAGTTCGACCTTGTTCGAAAAGGGGCATTTACGCTACAGGCGGCCCTGAGGGAGGCGGAGAGCTACATACAAGCTACCGACCTCTGCACGCCTGGTAGCCAGTCAGACTCCAAGAAGTCTGACAAACAAAAAGAAAGCCGGTCAGCTCAGCCGGGTAATAAAAAAGAAGAGAGCAAAAAGAGAAAAGAAGTCTAGGCGGTTAGTGATTCTAACCAGCCGTCCCAGAAGAAAAAGAAAGAGTTTAAACCGTACGTCCCCAAGTACGAGTTTAACAAAGATTGCAACTCCATCCTCATGGAGGTAAAGGATCGACTGTCTATTGAGAAGCCGAACCCGATGAAGAGTTCCGTCCAGTCACGGAACAAAAATAAAGTTTGCCAGTTCCATGAGGAGGTTGGCCATGACACCAACGACTGCTTCAGTCTACAGTGGACATTGGACCGTCTAGCTGACAAAGGGCTTCTAAAGTCCTACATTTCTAAGTCCCCAGCTGGGGCAAAGAAGAAGAACAAGGGTCAGTCCTCCAAGGCTACCCCCCAGCCTACTAGTAGTTCGGAAACCGACAAGGATCCAGTCTACACCATAGCAGGCGGATTCTCTTGTGGTGGCCCTACCATCCGGGGCACCAAAAGCCATCTTCGAAAGATGGACAAGCTAAGGATGATGATGAGCAGGCGTCTGCTTCTTCCACCTTCCCAGACGTCCTCATAACTGAGAAGGACAAGGGCAGCGTCCGCCGTCCGCATGACGACCCGGTCGTCATTGAATGTAAGGTTGCCAACCAACTAGTTGGACGGATCCTTATTGACACCGGCAGCTCGTCGGACATTATCAGCCTCCGGTGCCTGCAGAAGCTGAAATACAATGTCAGCAGCATGCATCCGGTAACCCACCCCTTGGTTGGTTTTGGGGGTGGGATGGTCTACCCAGCCGGCAGAATTGACTTACCCATCCGGCTGGGAGAAAAAGGCCAGGGACGACATATTGTCGTCAGGTTCTTGGTCGTGGAGGAGTTGACTGCCTACAATATCATCCTTGGTAGGCCAACCCTCAACGAAGCCAAGGCGGTGATCATCCCGTCTCTCATGCTCATCAAGTATGAGCGGGATGATGGCTCTGTTGGTTCCCTGAATGGGGATCATAAGACGGCTAGGGAGTGCTACCTCTCAGCCGTGAAAGATACTGTGGCCCCAGACGGCCAAGAGAAGGAACCAATAGACCTTGACGATGTCAAGGATGCCAACCCTGCCCCACCAGCCGTTGGTAAGAAAAGAAAAGCGCCTCTGCTGGTGGAGGTGAAGAAAGAGAAAAAATAGCAATCACTGACCGGGGAACGGTCAGACGAGTTCTGTCCCCAACCGGCTGGAGAAAATGTTGATCTCGTTTTGGACGACAGCCGTCCAGAGCGTACGGTGAAGGTTGGGACGGTTGCTTATGCTACTCTGGGTGCAAGCTTGCACCTTCTGCTGAAAGAATTCAAAGACATATTTGCCTTTGAAGTGGAAGAGATGTCAGGCGTCAGCCCGGATCTCGCTGTCCACAAACTCGCCGTGGACCCCAAAAGAAGCCCATCCAGCAAAAGAAAAGAAACCATGGCGAGGAAAGAAGTCAGGCAGCAGCTGCCGAAGTCAAAAAGCTGCTAGACGCCAAGTTCATCCAGCCCTGTAATTTCCCCGACTGAGTGGCCAATGTGGTCCTTGTTAAGAGACCGAATGGGACCTGGCGCATGTGTGTTGACTACACAGACCTCAACAAGGCGTGTCCAAAGGACAGTTACCCACTTCCAAAGATCGACAGTCTGGTCGACTCTACAGCCGGTCATGCCTTGATGAGCTTTATGGATGCCTACTCCGGCTTCCATCAGATACCCCTCTGGAAAAAAGATCAAGAGAAGACGGCCTTCGTCACTGATTTGGGTTTATTCTGCTATACTGTGATGCCGTTTGGCTTAAAGAATGCGCCTGCCACCTTCCAACGGATGATTAATACTTTCTTCATTAATCAAATTGGGAGGAATGTGGAGGCGTACATCGACGACATGATAGTCAAATCCAAGCAACAGACGGATCACCTTGCTGATCTCCGAGAAACATTCACCACCCTCAGGCGGCATAAGGTCATGTTAAACCCCAAGAAATGCGTCTTTGGTGTTGAGTCTGGGAAGTTTCTCGGATTCCTGATTGATCAAAGGGGGATAGAGGCTAACCCCGAAAAGATACAGGCGATAATTGACATGAAGTCACCCCGTTCTGTCAAGGAAGTTCAAAGATTAACTGGTTGCCTGGCCGCCTTGGGAAGGTTCCTCAGCCGGTCAGGTGACAAATGCCTTTACTTCTTCCAAACAATCAGGAAGAAGACCAGGTTTGAATGGGGAGACGATGCTGAGACGGCATTTTAGAAGCTAAACGAGCACTTGCACTCTCTGCCTAGGCTGGTCAGTCCTCTACCTAGGGAGACGTTGAATATGTATTTAGCCGTCTCAGATCATGCTCTCAGTGCCGTTCTCCTTGCTGAGCGAGACGGCGTTCAACTCCCGGTTTATTTCATTAGCCATGTCCTTAAAAATGCTGAACTCCGGTACCCCGTGGTTGAAAAATTTGGTCTTGCTTTGTACATGGCATTAAAAAAGTTGAAGCCTTACTTTCTGGCTCATCCGGAGGTGATTTACACCGACCAGCCACTCAAGCGGCCAATGTCTACCTTGGAGTCATCCGGCAGAATGCTAAAATGGGCTATTGAAATGCAAAGTCTTGAAATCACTTACGAACCAAGAAAGGCAGTGAAAGGTCAGGCGTTTGCCGACTTCATTGTGGAAATGACCCGTCCGGTGGCTCCGGATAATCTTGATCAAGTTTGGAAAGTGTATGTAGACGGGAGTTCTACAAAGAACGGCTGTGGTGCAGGCGTAATTTATGAGTCTCCTGAGGGAGACAGATATGAGTATGCACTACGGTTCAAATTTCAGGCCTCAAATAATGAGGCGGAATATGAAGCCCTGCTAGCCGGAATCCGCATGTGTAAGGCGGCAGGGGCAACAAAAATTGACGCCTACTCTGATTGACAGTTGGTCGTTAGCCAATATGAGGGAATATTTGAGGCAACTCACCCGGCTATGATCAAATATCTTCAGGCGGTCAAAGAGGAGGCTGGGTCACTTGAGGAGTTTCATTTGAATCAAGTACCCAGGTCTGATAACAACCAGGCAGATGCACTGTCAAAGCTAGCATCCTCCGCCTGCCATGATACGCCTCGGTCAGTCTTTTGGGAAGTACTTGAAAAGAGAAGCATATATGAAGATCCCATTGGAGTCCTAGACCGAAGCTCTACCTGGATGGATGGCATCCGGGCATATCTCTCAGACGGTACACTTCCTGATTCGCCACAGGAGGCAGCCGTTCTGAAAAAGCGAGCCGCAAGCTTCGAGTTGAGAAATGGAGAGCTCTTCAAGGCGGGGTTTCTTAAGCCTCTTTTGAAGTGTGTAACCCTAGAAAAGGGGAAGGAAGTTCTCGAAGACTTGCACTCGGGATTTTGCGCCTCCCATATAGGCGGTAGATCTTTAGCCGTCAGGGCCAGACGACATTATTTTTGGCCTACTCTAGAGGCAGACGCCAAGGAATTGGTGAGAAAATGTGACAAGTGCCAGAAATTTGGAAAACTTATTCACCGTCCGGCTACTGATCTGACGGCCATCCACAGCCCAATCCCGTTTGCAAAATGGGGCATGGACATTTTGAGTCCTTACACACCTGCTCCAGGCGGAAAGCGTTACATCTTGGTGGCTGTGGATTACTTTACCAAGTGGGTAGAGGCTGAGGCGGTAAAGAACATCAAGACATCAGACGTCATTTCCTTCATCTGGAAGAATATTATCACCCGGTATGGGGTTCCTATGTCCATGGTGTTTGATAATGGTCCTCAGTTTGAGACGCCTCAACTTAAAACTTGGTTGGGAGATCAGGGGATCTCAAGTTATTTTGCATTAGTCGGCCGTCCCCAAGCAAACGACCAAGTTGAAGCCTTCAACAAACTGATCTCAGACGGTATAAAGAAGAAAATTGAAAGAGCCGGTGGCTTATGGGCTGAGGAATTAATCCATGTCCTATGGGCCATCCGGACAACAGCAAAGGGGGCAACTGGTGAAACCCCATTTCTCATGGTTTACGATGCTGAAGCCGTCTTGCCCATTGAACACTATGAGCCGACTCTCAGAGTCATGCTATATGATGAAGAGGCAAACTGGGAGGCAATGCGCCTGGCATTGGATTCACTTCCAGAACGCAGGGGCAATGCCGCCTTGCGTCATGAGATTTACCGTCTGAGAATGACAAGAACCTACAACAAGAGAGTACACAGGCGTCCTTTGAAAGTGGACGACCTAGTGTTACGGAAAATGGAGGCAACCGGTAGGGCCAATGAGCTTGGAAAGCTAACTCCTAATTGGGAAGGTCCCTACCGGATTTATGAAGAAGTAAGAGACGGCACCTACCGCCTGGAAACTCCAAACGGCAGGCGCCTGCTTAGAACTTGGAATGTAGATAATTTGAAAAAATACTACTTCTGAGATTTTGTAATTTTTGTAAACAAGAAGTACATTAATGAGAAATTGCTTTTTGTTTTCATTTTTGATTGTCTTATGCCCCGTCTGAATTTCAGACGGGTCACATGTTTGTTTCTCTGGGTTTGACACTTGGAAATTGAATTAACGTCTGATTGACGAGAGGCCAATGGCCAGATAATTAAGCTAAGCACAAAAACGCTTAGTGGCTATACAGCCGGTCTCAAACAAGACCAGAGGCCAATGGCCAGATGGCTGCTTTCCCCATAAATTCGCCTGTCCCAATATGGACTAAGGCGTCCGGCGACACCCCTCCGGGTGCAATCGTCGCAGAGAGAAGCCAACTTGCTTGCTCTATGTACCGATGCAGACGGCTACAATTGGACGGCTGAATCAGCCATTCATAGCCGTCTGCCTGAACAGTCTAAGGAATGATCAAGGTTCGGAACCCGGATGTCCAAGGACATCAGTCGGCGACCGACTGCCTTTCTTACTTAGCGTTTTTCGTTTTTAAATTGTACACATCCTCGTTTGGGGCAAAAGAGTTGTGCAATGGCTATATGAACTTCACTTAAACGAACAACACCGTCTAGCTAGAAGCTGAAACGCCTGTTAATGTACGGCTGTGTACTTGGTTTGGGGCAATCATTACTGTGATTGATTGACTTACAAACGTATCATGCTCTTTGCAGCATCAGACGTTCCCAAGTCAATCAACCAACTCCATTTGAAACCAACCACACAGCCGTCCAGGGGCAAGGACAGCCGCGTACTTTTGATAAGTTAGGCTAAAATTCGCCGGATGCTTTCGATAAGTTAGGCAAAAATTGAAAATGCGAAAAATTTGAAAAGTGCAAACACGAGCACAAAAAAGATCAAAACCGACTCAGTCGGTGTATTCATTAAATTACCCACCCAACCAAACGACTGTGGTGGGGTAAATGTTATCCGGACCCCGTTCGGGAATAGAGAAATTATTGTTGAACACGGCTCCTCAGCCGGTAAAGTTACAAACATACTCGGCACACAGGCCGGAAAAGCAAATCAATGGCATACTGCCGCAGAAAAAATAAAAAAAAAAAGAAGAAATTGGCATACAGCCGCTGAAATCATGGCCCTGCAGACGATCCCTCCTGGCCCTTCTCCCCTTCTTCAGGAGTCTCAGTCTCTGGAGCTTCGGCTTCAGCTTCGGCTTCAGGCTCAGGATGCTCAGTTTCAGCCCAGGCGAGGAAGGACTCAGGCTCTGGCTCACCCTTCTCTCTCAAGTATATAACTTCATCAGCATACTTGTGAGCTAGAGCCAGACACCATAATTCTTGTTGGGATACAAGGCGTCCCAGGCGATCTTCATCATAGCCTCATTATCAGCGGCCATCTCAACAACCAGTCGGTTTTGCTCCGCCTGGAGAGTTGCTCGGAAGTTCTCCTGAGCTTTGGCCGCCTCCTTCTCCAACTTAGCAATTTTGCTCTTCAGATCAGCATTCTCTGAAGAGACTCCTTGAAGCTTTTGGAGGTCTTCCTGGGCCTTTTTGAGGTCCTCCCTGAGTTTAGGGAGGTCCACCTCCGCCTGCTTTTGGGCCGTCTCAGCATCCTCAGCCCTTTTGTTGGCCGCCTGCAGACTCGTCTCCAGCTCTGTAATCTTGGCCGCCTGTGTCATTTGGGTTGCTTTAGTTTCAAGATCGTCAATTATGCACGAGTATAAAGCAACATTATCTGCGTCTGTGGCAGCCTGCTTGGCCCGTCTTACCTCGTCCCGTTTGCGGGTGTAAGGACGCTTAAGCCCGTCTACCCGCAGCAAAGCCTGCAAAAGCAACCAAGGTTAGTAGTATAGGCGGAGAAAGACTTGGAGGAAATTATTGAAAATTTGTTCAAGTGTCTTACCTCAGCCAGGAGGGTCAGAATACGTTCAAGGTTGAACGTCTTAATCCCCGGAATAGTATCCTTATCCCGTTTGCTGGCAGCATCCAGCATGGCCTTGGCATGCTTCTGGACGTCTGGCCAACGGGGAGATTGATCTGCACCATAATCAGCGTCAGATTGAGATACTAAAGCAGCGCCTATCTGGTTTCGACCGTCTGAGGATGACGTCTGCTAGGAGTGTGATTTCACTCTCAACGGCCATCCCAGCTCAGGCGGGGATTCAAAAGGGTTCTTACCTGCAGAGCGGCAAGCGTAGAGAACCCCCCGGTTGCAGGTAGGGGGTTGGCCAAGTCAAGGCCAACAGAGCTGGAAACTCTCTCATTTCTCCCCCCTATCCGCATTTGTCTCCCGATTGGGGCGTTGGGAGTTGCAGTGGAGGTGGTCTTCTTTGAGGACTTGCTGGGGTTAGAGGCGGCGGTCTCCTCCCTAGCCCGTTTGAGTTTTTTCTCAAACGTCTTGTCCACCTCTCCTCCCTGAGAAAATAACAACTTAATGTTAGCAGACGAAGAAAGAAAACTTTGAAAGTAAACTCACAAAAATGGTCAGGCGTTTACCTTGGCCTTAAGCTCTCGCGCCTGGGCCTCCGCCAAGTCACGGCGGATCTGCGCAGAGGACCGTCTGGGGGTCTTCTCTTCTGGCAACATGTTCAAAGCTTCTTTTGCAAAAACAAACGGGGAATCAATTAGTACATCATCAAAAATTATTTCCGACACAAAAGTACTACAGACGGAAGGTATTCAGGCGCATACGTCTGTCGAACATGTGCCCTAGCCCGCAGGCGGCTAGAAAGCACTCATCCCTGAGCCAGGCGCTCTTAGGGATCCAGTTCTTGGGGACTTTTATTGTCTCCCCGGTTGACAATGTGGCATCTGTGAGGCCGAAGAAGTCAGCCTCAATTATTTTGTCGAAATCCTCATCCGGGATCCGGGGAAGACAACATTTCCGACCCAGAAGGTCGGGCTTCTTATTATATTGGCGGAGCTCGAAGTTCTCCCGCCTGGTGGGAGCCGTCAACAGATAGAATCTGTGCTTCCAGCCGTCGAATTTAGTGACCTTGTCTATGGTCATCATGTATTGAGGAAACGTGGTTAGAGTATACCACGCTCTGTACCCGCCTAGGCTGCGGCTAAAATAGTGCATCTTAGCAAAGGCTTCCCAGCCGGGGTGAATTCCTTGGAATCCACAGGCGGCAACGTACCCCAGAATATTTGCCCAAGAGTTGGGGGTAAGTTGCCAGACTCCGAGGCCATAGCCTCTCAAAATAGCCTTCACCGCCTCGTGAAGGGGGAAGCGCAACCCCGCCTTGAATGCCGCCTCGTAACAGCCGAAGTAGCCGTTGGCGTTGCGCTCTGTATTTTCCCAGGAGATGGTGCTGTCTGGGGGAGGCACCCTTATTTTCCACCCGTCTCCCATCGGGTGTGCCTGCAAAAAAATTTTAAGACCTCTTTCCATGAGGTCTCTGTCTTTCATGGAGACGTGGATTTTGTAAGGATCGTCCTTCTCATTCCACTTCTTTCTCTCTTCTTCCTCGCTATCCTCAAGCGGAGGAAGATCATCACTGCTCTCTGAGGAAGAGACGTCGAGTCCGCTTCCCGTCTCCTCCCCAGATTGGGAAACGGAAGCTGAGGCGGCCTCCTCACCGCCTTGGTCTACGGCCTCCTCCCCGTCTTGGTCGCACTCGTCCAAAAACGAGTCAGGAGGAGTTGGGGGGCCACGCGGAGGGGATCTCTCCGGAGCCGTCTGGTGTTCAGGGCCAGACGTCTCTCCCTCAGGTGTTTGGCCGCCTGAGCCCTCGCTTCTGTAATCAGGATCTTGTGCCGTCTGCATTGTCCGAGCCATTGAGTCCTGCACAGACGCGCAAATGGTCGGAATCCAAGCATGAGGGTGGTCCCAACACCCTGAGACGGCACTACCAGTCCTAGACTCAGCCGTCTCTGGTGAACGGCTGGATTCTACCCTAGGTTGTGCCGTGTGTGTTGGTGATGAATCCATTTATTGCAAGGAATATATACAAGAGGTAAAATGAAAAAGAGCTGAGAGAGTCAGAGACGGTACCTTTAGATTTGAGATCTGAAGGTAGACGGGTCCGCCTGTGTTGATGAGGCTGAGTTTCCTTAAACTTGCGCTTGACTCAGACGGATGACTTCTGCTCTCTCTTTCAAGAATCTCTCTAAGTTTACTCTGAAAATTTTTGTGAAACGTACCAAAAATATGAGGGTAAACGGCTATATAAAGAGGGTAAATGAAGGGGTATTCCCGTAATTTACCCAGAAGGTGAACAGTTAAATTTTGGCGGTAAAATTACCACCATTCAAAGAGTGACGCGTGTCACAGATGCCACGTGGCGTGCCACGTCACATCTGTGAGGGGCAAATGTACTTAGGGTAATTTTACCCCGCCATGTGGCCAAATCAGAGGGCGACACGTGTCAGCCCAGGGATGGTCCAAAGTGGACCTATCCTTGCTTGACACGTGTCATCCCAGATATTTGGGGACAATGTCGGCCTTCAGGCCCAAATCCCGAGAAAGCCGCAATGCGGCGCAGCCCACCCCTGATTAGGGTTCTGTGACCTAATCAGGGGCACAATTACCAAGGACCCTATAAATAGGGAGATTCCCCTCTTTTGGAGGGCACGTTTTTCCATTTATTACAAACTGTCCCTTTGATAGAGACAACTGAGCTAGAAATCCTAGCAGATCCCCACCTAAATTTCCGCACCTTTTTCTCTCCTTTCAAGTTACTAACTTGATCGCCGGAGGCGGAGCACCTACCAACAGGTGTCTCCGTTTGTCTTGCAGGTACAGGCCGCTCCGGACCAGTCTTCGAACTGTAACTCTCCCGAGGGACAAAAACACCCAAAACACAACCTTAAACCTGTGACATGAATTTCTAAAACTTGCCTTTTAGAACAATCTTAGCAAAATTGGAATATAGGTTTATGGATTATCTTTTAAACTTTTTGAGAATGTTTCTCAACTTTATTTTCAACCGAGGAGATTATATATAATAATAAAATTAGAACGACATGTTACTTATAAGCAAACGCAAAATTCAATTATGTTTCATAAAATTTAAAGTACCATAAGCGAATTAAATTGGTAACTTTAAAACACTCTATTCAATTTAAGTGATCCCAACTTGAATTAAGTGATTCCAAGATCCTTTATTTGTGCAATAATTGACTGGAATGAGGCCCTGTCATCAATCATTACATTTTCAAGGTGAGTAAACTCTTTACTGATTACAACTCTTGTAACTCTTGGCTGAATAATTAACCATCACATGTTTAATTATTACCCTTAGCTTCAAGGTTCTAAACTGATCTTTAGGTAACCTTGTTGAGTATAACCAATTAAAAGTGTAGAACGTGATCTACCCCCACTTCCCCAAGATATATTATGACGCTCTGTTGAGGCCGACCCATCATAAACGATCGAAGGTTTCGTCGGGTTTTTAATTGGAAAAGCTGCCTCAATATTACTGGGATCTAGATTTATTATGTTGTGATTAAATAGTGAACTCTAGCGCATCATCACAAAACATCAATAAAATCTAACATGCATAAAATACTGAATGCATAAATAAGACATAGCATGGCCCCTAATCCTAAGAAAACTAATAAAGTAAATGTTCCCACTTAAATCATCATGGATCGCATCCACCTTGCTCCTTTGGGCCTTCACTTCATGGGCTTCTTGGATTAACTGCAACATGTAATTTTACTCTATTCTATCTACTACTTAAATAAAATAAAATAAAATTACAAAAATACTTTATCGGTTCGTAGACCGTACTAAGATTACAAAAATACATCACGATGCGCAGATCGTATTTAGCAATCTACTGGGCCATACTAGTCATTATATAGCAATAAACAACATCATATATTATAAAATTGCCACATAATAAATCACTCATCATGCTTTCCTAAACTATAACAACGAATGATCATAATTAAGGAAACATGACATCTAAATATCTCATATTTTAATTAAAGCAATTAGATAATATCATATATTATTCATGATCATCAATAAAATATCATATATTCTAAATTAGTCATGAGATAGAATCAAATCTTATTTTAATCTTAAAAGATAAATCATATTTATCCTCAAAGATTATCCTAACAAAGTTAGGAAATTCTATCCTAATTACTAGCCAATCACAATATTTTAAATCAATTATATCCAAAAATAATTATGGGATAATCACATTATTTAAATCAATTATTATCCTTTTGGAATATGCTCAGAATATCCTAACAAATCTTATCCATAATTAACCACTTTAATTTAGGATAATTACCAATTTAACAACTTAAATATGGATAATATCAAATATAACAACTTTTGAATATTTGATTTTATCCTATAATAAAAGATTTTATCCAAATAAAACCAATTTTATCTTTTAAAATAAAAGATCATATTTTCAAAATATTTTAACTTATCCAAAATAAAACTGATTTTATCCCAAAATAATTCATAATTATCTTGAAATAATTTTTTTTTTTTAATATGCGCGAGCCACCGTGGTGTGGCCAGCCGAAGCTAGCCACGGTGGCCGTACACCGTGAGGTGTACGCTGCTATAGGCAGCGACGCACAACAGCAGCAGTGCCGCGCAACTGTTGCACGGTGCTGCTGTTGCTGCACCTTTTTGATCCACTTGCTGCCCCTCCTCGCCCCTCCCTCCGGACCACCTGGTGCGGCAGTCGCCGTGGCAGCGCCACCCAGCCGCGGCTGCCGTACCTTAAATCCTTCCTTTTTTTTATTTTAATCAACAACTTTTGTTAAATAAAATTCATGTGGTCCATGATAAATTAAAACATAACTTTTATGCTAATTCATCCAATTAAAATTAAATTCACAATCTAATTTTAAAAGCAGGGTTCTTCATGAAAATAATCCCCAATTTAATTTAACTTTTAAATCAAATCATTGATCATGCAAAATTCATAATTTATACATGAAATCAACTAGATTAAAAACATGAAGTATGAAACAATCGAAATTATTCAAAACCAAAACACAAAATTCAAAATTTTAGGGTTTAGGGTTTCGAAAAATTCGAATCTAGGGTTAGGTTTTTTTCGAAATTTTCGATCATAATAGGGCAAAATTCGAATCTCTTCATGGCTATTTTGAGCATTATTAAATCACATTTAATCAATTCCAAGAGTTAAATCACATTTAATATAATATTTGACCCATAATTAAATATTCTCCCTCCTAATTGAATTAAAATTGTGGATTATCAAAGAATTATTGGCAATATGCGTAAATGCAATAGGCTAACTGATACCACTGTAGGAGTTTATAGGTACTACGCAGCGGAAATAAATATGAATCATATTCATACAGTACCTAATCCAAGGATCTAATGCATAACACATAAAGAACACATAATTGTACCTTTGAAGCGTGATTCCACGTGCGATCGAGCAAGAACAAAGGGAGATAAAGAACCCCAAGCGTGATTCCTCTACTTGGTCCACGGGCACAGATTAAGACCTCCACTAATGCTAGTTAGTTGCAATTGAACCTTCAATTGACCTTCTACGGAGAGGTGAGACATACTAACCAAGAACCACCACGATAACCACCACACGCGCCACCAAGGGGTGGTCGGCCGTACGGACGTGAGGGGAGGATGAGGGTCGTGAGTTGGAGAGAGGATTAGGGTTTTGGGATTGGTTGCCTTGATGTCAAAATTCACTGTGTGTGAATTATGACTGCTTGTAACAAACCCTAGGCATGGATCTTATTTATAATTCTCATCTCTAAATAAGAGCCCATGTCGAAAGCCCAAAACCTAATTCCAATCTAACTATGCTAGCCCAATCCAATTCATGATTAGTTAATTGCTCATGAGGCCCATTAATGGGCCTCTAACTTGCTTAACCCATTACCCTTGTGTGTGACCAATATGGATCTATTCTAAAGGGCTTTGGACTATTTGACTAGTCCAAAGATCATCTCTCATAGTCTAGCAACAGAGGATGACGCCCCAATAGAATGAACTTATTATCTCCATAATAGTGATCCTTGATATATCTAGTAATTGCACTTATCGAAGACACAATTCCTTCAATATCTCACTACGTAGACAACAAATTAAATAATTTATCATATAAATTTATTTTTATGTCATAATTTTTTTTGGAGCAAAAGAGTTAATTCAAAATTTACAACATTCATTTATAAATCCTAATCAATTGAAATAAAATACTTCACAATGTAAAATGATTTTATTACTTTATGTACTATAGAACTCTTAATTGGGTCGGGTCACATGTCATTTAGGGTCGAGTCACTTCTGGTGACGGGTCAAGAAATGTTCACACTAGCCCAAAGTTTTGGGCTTGGGTCAACCCAACGAGCTTATAATTTAACAATTTTTTTTTGTTTACTTTATTTTTGCCTTATTTTTAGAAATTTCTAATATTTCAAGCTTGCTTTGCTATTTTTTTATATAATTTTTTAAATCAAACATTTAAACCAATATTATTATTAGTCATTACAAGCCTACTACATAATTTAAATTGTCACAAAATCACATCAATTCCTAACTAATTTTGTATCAATGATATATTTTAAAATTTGGTACTTAGATTAAAAAGCTTATCTTAAAATTCAATAAACAAGCTGAGCATCGCACGGGGCACCAAACTAGTAACCTAAAAAATTCGGTCACTAACAATTCAAGGTCTATTAAAAGACGATGACATACAAAAGTAGAATTGCCTCGTAATGATCAAAAGGTGGGATTGTTATTAGGAAAATTTGTCAAAAATAAGTCAACCGTTATATGATTAGCTCAAAATAAGCCATCCTTATTATTAACTAAAAATAAGTAGTAATACCCTAAATTTTTCTATTTTATGTTTCAGGGACGAAACTTGTTTTAAGAAGGGTAGATTGTAATAGCCAGATATTTTACGATTTTATTAATATACTTTATAAAAAAAAAAATAGTTTATTTTTATTTATTAAAATAACTTTCTTAATCTCATATTTTTAATTTAGAGTTTGGAAAGTCTTAAACCCTATTATAATTATCTCATAATAGCATTATTAACCTTAATCCTTTTTGCCCTTTGTTTCTCTATGTTGAAATAGCAGACCTTACACTTTATAATCATACAAACCAAGTTATTCTCTTAATAAACCTTGAGCCTTTTGATTATTCTCATGATTCTTCCACCAAACTTTATCATGTAATTTTAATGTAAATATCCAAGCCCTCACGTACTATATATGTAGGCGTGAATCGCAAGTCAGGAGTCGAAAGTTAATGCAATACTTTGCTATAATATTTGCCTAATTGTTTCCGGAAAGGTAATCACACGCATATTGACGAAGTTGTTTAATAATTAATTATTGTTGTAATGTTTGTATTTTGATGTGTAAATTTATAATTTTGTTATTTGTATGATCAAGATTTACATATATATATATATATATATATGTGTGTGTGTGTGTGGTATTATATGATTTGATAAGATATGAGTATC
This sequence comes from Chenopodium album, assembly GCF_948465745.1. Classification (NCBI taxonomy): domain Eukaryota; kingdom Viridiplantae; phylum Streptophyta; class Magnoliopsida; order Caryophyllales; family Amaranthaceae; genus Chenopodium; species Chenopodium album. The sequence goes on from NC_137856.1 coordinate 12,246,418, forward strand.
GTATTACTTTTATTGTTTATGATTTGTTATTTCTAAGGTTTTAATGTTGTTGCTATAGAAAGTATTGTTTTATTGAGGTTTAGGGTTATTAATGCAGAGTATTATTTTGGGTTGAGAATTAATTAATTTTGGGTGCTAGTATTATTGCCCTAAGAGTTGAGATATTTATGAATCGAATTGTTATATTATTTGGGAACATGTGCCATTGTTGAGATATTGTCTATTAGTTTATATTATGATTATTTGATCGATGTATGAGATCAAAAGGTTGAGAATTGTATTTGTTCTTGGTTTGAGGCTCGGTGTTATATACCTTAGTCCTTGGCATGTCGGTAAGAGGATGATAATCATGAGTTAAGAATGAGGTACAATCTTTATTATTTATTTTTCTATGGTCCCCTATAGTGGAAATTGGCCCGTATGTGGTCTGGTTCAAGGTGTTATCTGATTATTGGGATTATTCAAGTTTTTATACTTGTTGGTTTGTTATTCGAATTACCCATGTCCATGGCTAGGTTTAGAACAATGAGCATGACACACTTATGGGTTATATGAGTTGATTGAGTAAAGTTTCGTATTATTATTCGAGGTTGAGTTGATAAAGGTTATTTTCAGAGTACAATGTGTAATGTAGTTTTGAACTACATTGTTTAGTTGAGCTAGTAATATTAATTATTCAATTATACTTTATATTTTGATAAGTGGTGATTACTCAGCTTCTTGCCGATGTGTGTGTGTTGTTTGTTGTGCTACTTGTGTTTGCGGCCATGTCTTTTTCTTATGGTGGCCCTGCAACGATCTATTTTGGAATTTGTCCTTAATGGTGAGCAGTTTTGTGACAGGTTAAGCAAGTGATCGTAGCTAAAGGAACTCAAGTGTTTCGATTAGTTTGTTATAACAAGTTTGTAAAGTTGTACAAATAGCTCACCTAGATTATTGGGTTGTAATTATTGGGATTTTGTAAGCCTTAACACTTGACAGGTTGTCAAGTGTAGCGGTAATACCTCTGATTCAGGTGTATGCTTCCGCAATTTTATTTAAAGGTTGTTTATTTTTCCTTTAATTCTTATTTATTATTGGTTAGTAAATCGGGGGTGTTACATAAGTCATCATTAATACGATATCTTCTGAAAATGAGTCATGACCTGGTAGTTTTGAAGTTAACCGGTTGCATAGTTTAAATATGGCACATGTCATAATATAATTAGTTCATCTTTAAAAATTAAATTTAACTTTTAATTAATATAGTTTTTAAAAAAATTTCTCCACCTATGTTGAACAATCCCCCACCCTACTGCGCCTGCGACAACATTTTAGCCAAGCCACCGCCGATCATCCTCCCACCTACCGGTAACTAGCGATCCCTTTTTGTCTCCCCATCCCACCACCGTCTCTGCTCTTTTACTCTTTTTTTCTTCGAATTTTCAGTGTGGGGTCTTATTAGGTGAGTGGATGGAGTGCGTTCCATGGTTAAGATTTGGTTTTGTGTTACATGTGGTGATGTTTTGGTGGTTAAGGTAGGATTAAAGGTGGGTACAGTGGATTATTTCAATTTTTAGGTGGGTTTGTTGTGTGGCCGTGGTTTTGGGTTGGTCTTGGCCGATTAATGCCGGCATTTAGGGAGGGGAAAGAGAAAGGGGTTAGCCACAATTCAGGGAGAGGGAAGTGAAAGGACCTAGGGGAGGGCAGAGAAAGAAAAGTATTGAGGTGAGGGAGGTGGTCCGTACGGTGGTCATTGGGGGTGGGATGGTGATTGGGACTGGTCAAAAGAAGAGACTGTTATTTTTTTTTTAAAAGTGTCTTTGTAATACCCGAATATTATATGATTTATATAATATACTTTTTAAAAATTTAATAATTTTTATTTATTAAATAACTTTCTTAATCTCATATTTTTAATTTAGAGTCCGGAAGTTTTAAAACCCTATTTTAATTTTTATAGGATTCTATATTTTTAAGCGTATATAAACTATTTTAACCCTAATAATATTTCTACAGCCATAAGTTTTGATATTAAAATTCGTTCTCTTCACCTTCTGTCTCTGGGTTTATAGTAGTACCTAGTGCAATTATTACTTACAATCTCTATGATAAAATTGAGCAATCAACTACCTTCTCCCAACTTTATTTCAAGTCATGTGCGTGAATTGTTGAATGTGAAGGTGTAGTATCTTGCTTAACTTTTGCCTAATAACTATTACATCGTATAAGGTAATCACACAAAATTTTCTTGGAGTTGGCTTTGTAAGTTAATACAATTTTTATTCATATGATCAATTATTGTATATATTGTTAATATGTTGTGATATATGATTTAATTGTCATATTATTTTGTTGTATTATTGATTGTGTTATAATTTGAAGGTTTTAAATGTGTTGCTCTAGGGAGTACTATTCTTGAGGTTTTAGGGTTATTAATATAATCTTGGGTTGAGAATTAATTAGTTTTGGGTGCTAGATTATTGCCCTAAGAGTTGAGATACTTATGAATTGAATTGTCATGTTATTTTGGAATCTGTGCCATTGTTGAGATATGATCTATTAGTTTGTGAATGATTATTTGATCGATGTATGAGATCAAAAGGTTGAACATATTATTTGTTCTTGGTTTGAGACTCAGCGTTATATACCTTAGTTCTTGGCATGTTGGTAAGAGGATGATAATCATGAGTTAAAAATGAGGTACGATCTTTATATTACTTATTTTTTTTATGGTCCCCTACAGTGGGAATTGCCCCGTTTGTGGTCTGATTCAAGGTGTTTCTGGTTATTGAGAGTATTCAAGTTTTTATACTCATTGGTTTGTTATTTGAATTACTCATATCCAAGGCTAGGTAAAAAACAAAGAGCGTGGCACAGTTATTGGTTAGATGAGTTAATTGAGCAGAGTATCATATTATTATTTTTGAGGTGGGATTTTATCAAGTTAGTTTGTTATAACAAGTTTAATTTATAAAGTTGTACAAATATGAAATATCTCACCTAGATTATTGGGATTTTGTAAGCCTTAACACTTGACAGATTGTCGAGCGTGGCGGTAATACCTCTGATTTAGGTGTATGCTTCCGCAAATTTATTCAAAGGTTGTTTTTTTTATTCTTTTCTTTAATTCTTATTTATTTATAGCTAGTGAATTGAAGGTGTTACAGTTTTTAGTATTTAATTAATTTACACAATTTTTAATTTAAAATTGTGAAAGAAAGTGACCTGTTTACAAGGGCGGGGGGGGGGGGGGGGTGAGAATCGATCCCAGGATCTCTTGAAATCGGGAGGGAAGCTCTAACCATTTGAGCTATCTCTCACTCTTTAACCAAAGTAAATATCCTTAAAATTTAACTTATTATTAGTTAGTTAATTGATAGGTTGACTTATGTTAAGGGTTTTTTTTTTTTTTTTTTTTTTTTTTTTTTTTTTTTTTTGACACAATCTATGTTAAGCTAACCAAAGAAAAATTGGCTTGTTTTTGACAAACTTTCCTTCTTCTATTATCAAACCACGCAATGGTGAGATTATTTACTTTTATATTTAATATTTGGGTAATGCTGTATGTAGACCTAAGGGATATATATAAACATTAAATTCACTCTTGAAATTGTACTCCCTCCGTCCCCAAATGATAGTCCCTTATGGGCAAAAATCACGGGAATTAAGAAACTTAAATAAAAGTACTAAAATTACATTGAAAAGATAAATTTACATTGGGTATGTAAAATAGTAGAGAGAGAAAGTAATAAAAGTACATTGAAAATCAAAATTTACATGGAAAAGTTAAATTTGCACAAATATTGTTGTAATTGGAGGAAATTTTGATAAAAAAATTGATATTAATGGTATTTGAAAAAAGCAAATGGGACTATCAATTTGGGACTAAAAATAGGCCATAAGGGACTATCATTTGGGGACGGAGGGAGTATAAAATTAGGAATTTATGACAAAAACACGTGAAAATAAGTGTAAATTAGTGTTTATATTTTCATGATTTCCTAACTTTTTAGGATTTTCTAGTGTAAATTTAATTCTTATAGGTAGCCCTAAGAACTATGTATAATATTTTCCTTAATATTTAATTAAAACAAAAAATACTAGCACAACATTTTACGAGCGAGAGTAATTTGAAAGAAGACCTTCCGTATCTGACTTAGCTCTCTGTCTGTTTCTCTCTCCTCCCTCCGCGTCTCCCTCTCTCTATGCTCGTTAGTTGTTGCACGCAATTTCAACATTCTTTTTGCATTGGATCTCATATTCATTATCATACTCAAATTCATACAGTTTCAATTTTTTCCGATCAATTTGTTCAAATTCAAATTCTTTCCAAATTCCAAAATTCATTACATCATTATAATTATTTTACAATTAATTGATCTAATAATTCTAAGATAGTTTATTGAATTTCCAATGGCATCGGAGAGATTAATCGGCGGCGAAGGGCCGTCATACTTGCAAATGGAATCCGAAGAGCCGCCTTCGACTGCGGCACCTGCACCAGCGAGGACGTCGTCCTCATTCTTCACATTCAATTTAGGCGAGCCGACTGAGTCAACTCGGATTTTTGAGGAGTTGCCTAAAGGCAGTATAGTTCATGTCTCTAGACCTGATGCTGGTGATATTAGTCCCATGCTATTGTCTTATACTATTGAATTGCAGTACAAACAGGTATTTCATCACTCTTCTTTTTAATTTAATAGTTTTTGTGGTCAGGAATTAACTTGGGTTTTCTCTTTTGTGGTGCACATGAATTGGGGTTATGGTTTGGTTTGAATTTGGGTTTTGAATTTTAGCTCTAGTTAACTAATTTACTCGGGTTGTTTAGTTGGGTTTTATGGAGAAATTTGAGTTGTGGGATGTGATCAAATTACCATTATTCGGGCTGTTTGTATTGTGGGTATTTGTCTATGTGATCAAGTTACCATAATTCGAGTTCCTTGCATTGTGGGTATTTGTGTGCTTGATCATAATATGTGACCAGAATAACATAGTTCAAATGCTCTGTGTTGTGGGTATTTGTGTTTTTGATCATAATATGTGATCAAGTTACCATTATTCGAGTGCTTTGCATTGTGGGTATTTGTGTGATTGATCATAATATGTGATCAAGTTATCTTAGTTCAAATGCTTGGTGTTGTGGGTATTTGTGTTTTTGATCATAATATGTGATCAAGTTACCATAATTCGAGCACTTTGTGTTGTGGGTGTTTGTGTATTGGATCATAATATGTGATCAAGTTACCATAGTTCGAGTGCTTTGTGTTGTGGATATTTGTGTTTATGATAATAATATGTGATTAGGTTACCATAGTACGAGCGCTTTGTGTTTTGGGCGTTTGTATATTTGATCATAATATCTAATCAAGTTACCATAGCTGAGTGCTTTGTGTTGTGGGTATTTGTTTTTGATCATTAAATGTGATCAAGTTACCATAATTTCTTGTGGTTTGTATTATAATTCTTTTTTTTTGTGAGGGTTGAGGAAATTCAAGTATTCAACTTATTAGTCTTTCTACTTTCCTTTGTTGGGGTAGCTCTTTAGTCATCGTTATTTGAGAGCCTCTAAGGTGCATTTATAATTTGCCCCTTTTTTTCTTGCTTCTATTTCTTTGTTGTATGGGGAATGATAAATCTGAGAACAAAATTTATATCTGTATACTTCAAGAAATTCTCACCTATTATCAACTCGTATTATCTCCTTTTGAGCTGAAAAGACTTATACTACTTTACTTTTGGGTTCACTCTCTTCACCCTTTGTACCAAACGTCTTCGGTATTTTTTTAATTTGTATTCTTGTTAGAATTTGGATGAGGGAACGAGGTAACATATAGGAGCAAGTATAAAAAGTCACAGATGCAATTGATGATTTGCAGTTATTTTGTCAATCATGTGTTTGAACTTCCATCTATTTCTTTTCTGGGCATGTTTATTTCATGATATTCTGTGTCTTGGAGCCATGTCACGTTGAGTACTTGAGTTTAATGGAGGAGGACCTGATGGCTGATATTACAATGCAGTATATTGAAGCTGATGAAACAGAATGGTCTAGAAACTTTTTTACAGGCTTAAAAAAGTATATCACAGTGTTTCATGTTGGTAATTGTTGGTTGTTAAATGCTGGCTGGCTTGATCTCACATGTAGATGACAATACGGCTGATCCTTTGGGTTTTGTTCTTGTGGAGCAAGCATTAGATAAGAGTTTTACAGGTTAGTCCTCCATTAATTTGCAATGGTGCTTGATTTCAAATTTTCTACTCTACGTAAAGAAGAATAGAAAAAATTTGAAGTTATAGAAGCCCTTTTTATTCCGGAAGTAGGGAAAATTGCCAATCAAAGACTCAAGAATGTCTTCACTGTGTATTATCTCCACCCTTTCAAGGCATAAACAAACTAATTTATCTGATATTGTAATCAAAGAGGTAGAGGCAGGTCAAAAGAATAGGTTATATAAAGTGGAAGATCTTTGCTGTGGGATGGAAAATGGAGTAACATATCTGTTTGCTTGAATTTCTTGTTTTCATGCCATTAGCCTTACTCACAACCCTCATCAAATGTTTATTTTGTCAAATCTTGTTTCATGCTCAACCCCCGTTTTAAACATAATGTCATCGTTTGTTTCCAAACAGGAAAATTAGAAGAGTTGTAAGGTGATTAACATTATATTAAGGTAAGGCTGCACGTTTATATTGGTAAGCATCAAAGGGACAATCATCCTTTTCAACCTAGTCTTTTGTGCCATGGTGTAGCATGTATGAGCAGGTTCTTATTGCAAAGGTTGGAAGTGAGGTTTAAGGAATGAATTTCATCAGGGAAGTCATTGTTCTATTTATGAACATTTGTTGTATACTGATACTGAAGGAGATTACAGCTGGTGTAGAACAGAATTGTTGATTTTAAAATATCAATGTCGCACCTGCAAGCTATGTAGATCTTCATTAAGGATGACACCTTTTGTAATAAAATGATAGGTGAGCAATATTGTTTTCTTGGGACAGTAGCTTTGGATTCTCTTTAGGATGGAGCTAAGGGGTTGTTTGGTTGGAGTTTTTTTGATTGGTATGAAATGGATGTGACACTGTTATAATGTTTGGTTGGAGACTTGGAGCCAAGTTCTACAAATACTTTTCATGGTATGGCTTCCAAAATTGATAGATATAGACAACATGAAATGAGCCAAACCCTTAAGGAGCTGGTTGTTTCAGTGAGCTGGTATGCAGTGGAATGGAAATTTATACCAAGGTGTTATGCATTGAAAATCCCATACTTATATAAATTTCAGTTTGATTTAGAAAAACCCCGAATCAAAATTGCTTTGTACCCTAATTTGATCAATTATCTTCAAATTCCACAAAAGCAAGAGTAGCATCATCTCTTTTAGTTTACAACAAACTATAATGACAATTGAGTTAATAATTGTTGACATGTAGATTTGATGTTTATTTCCGTTTATTTACTCTTAATAAATGTAACATTAAAAGCTCTAAAATGGAATAAATAATTTGGGGGGTTTTAAGAGATATATACCGGTATTAAATTAAGCATGTCATTCTTTTTTTGGTAGTTTATTGTTGTTACTTATGGTAAGGATTTATTGTTCTCTGATGGTTGATTTTCTTATTCTAGAAAAAACATATTATTGTTAGGTTATTCTTGAATAAAAACAGTTATATGAGGTGTTGAGTTTCCTATAATGAGGTCTAATAGACATTTATTCTATTAAATGACTTGTGTGCAATAGTTGGACTTCTTCGGTTCCAAAGCAAATTAGGGCTTTTCTGCATACAACCATTGTGTACTCTCTCTTTAGTCAATAGCTTTGGAGTTAAATAAAGCATTTTGCTTGATTTGCTTCATGTATGTTAGAGCTGTCAATTCGGGTATTCAAGTCGGGTTCAGGTCGAGTCAAATCAAGTCTCGGGTTAAATCAGAATCAGGTTATGTCGGGTCAATCTAGCTTCACATCAGGTTCGGGTCGGGTCAATTTCGGTTCAAGTTATAACGGGTCGTTCACCTTTTCGGATATAAGTCGAGTTAATTTGAGTCAAATTCAGACCGGGTTCAATTTCAGGTTCGGGTTGTGTTGAGTCGGGTTTGGATGAGTTAATAAGATGGTACAATCTGGTTCGGTTTAGTGTTGAGTCGGGTTTTGGTTCAAATTCAATTCTAATTAATATCGCTGTGGTCAAGTTGAACTATATAATTACGTCTTCCATAATTTGATCAAGCATCATCAAGATTTTAGTAAACTTATATACGAGTAATAGAGAACAAAAGGTATATAAGTTGAACAAAATATTTTATTGAATCGGATTGAGGGTTTACAGAATTATACCAGTATATAAGCTGAATAAAAGGTATATAAAATCTTATTAAACCTTTCATGACTCAGATACATGTTTTAATTGGGTCGGGTGCTAGTTCGGGTTCGAATTGTTTTTGGGTCGGATTAAATCGGTTGATGGTTACTATTAGGTTAGGTGCAGGTTCGGGTTCAAGTCATAAAGTATTGGATCAAATCGGTTTTCGGTTAAGATCAGGTCAGGTTTAGGTCGGGTTACAGGTCACTAGTTTCACCCATTGTTCGAGTACAAGTTGGGTTCAGATCATTGCCGGTTCGGGTCGGGTTCTCGGGTCGAGTCAGTTTTTGACAGCTCTAATGTATGTTACTACTAATTATTTCTTATAATGGGTATTTAATTATTTATTTGTTAATTTATTTTTAAATCATAATGATTTTATTATTTCATACAAAGATCATATAATATGTGGCGTAATTAGAAAACTAACTACAAAAATGAAGTCAATAAATAATGAACATTTTTTCCAATGTATTGGTTGAATACTTGACAATGTTATATTGATTTTTGGACCAACAATTTATACAAGCTATATGCTAAATTTTAGAATAGACAATTTTTATGCGTGCACCACTTAATATTTACTTTTTCAATATTCTTGCACATAAGTTGGATTTGGGTAAGAGATTGACCCATTTAAAAGTGACTAGCCGGAGAATTAAAAGTTATAAGTCCCTCTCTTTTACTTTTACATGGATAACTTATGGTCACATTTGAGGCTTATCCTCTTAACAATAACATATTTGTAGCACAATGTAAAATTGTACACTACTCCTTTAAGGTGCACTATATTAATATCCATTAAAGATTATATGATATTTTTATTTTAAATTGCAGTGTTTGGAGTTTCACGCTTGTTAATACACCTCTTATATCTTTAATTATCTTTTAGCACAAATTTAACAAACTTAAGTTAATTTTGAAACAAATTTGACAAGATAACACATGATATTTTTCCTAACATGTAAATCAAAAAAGTTGGTTAAAGAAGTGAGTGTGTGTAAATAGTATAAAATTCCAAACTTTGTAGTTAATAAAGGTTGAAGGAAGTATAACGCAAGAGACATTAAACTTTGTATCTTTTAGGTAAAGGTTCGACCTCATAAGGATTAATAACAACAAGAAGAGTGGAAAGTTATTACTCCCTCCGTCACTTAATACAAAGCCTCTTTTGGTTTTTGCGCGGAAATTAAGAAAGTTGTAAATTCTTTAAAACTAATGATTAAAAGTACATATGTGCATGTAGGCTTAGATAGAGATTGAGAGAAAGAAAAAGTAGCTGGGAATAATTGAAGAGATAGAGAGAAAAAGTGTTGGAAGTTGATGTTAAAAGTACAAAACAATAAAGGAAAAAAGATGACAACTCATCAAAAAGAAGGTAATAATGTAAAAAATACACCTTTAAATAGAAAGAGGCATTGTATTTTACCCAAAAAGGAAATGAGGCTTTGTATTAAGGGACGGAGGGAGTAATCTTTGATGGTTTATCCTCCATCCCTTTCTTTTTTAACAGGTGGTTGCTTTTTGTGATGGAATAATTTGGTGGGATTACCTTTATTATATCCTGGCAATACTTCAATCAAACACTTTATGATAGTTCAATATAAAAGTACCATCTAATTAATAAAAGTCAATTTTTTTTTTTTTTTTTGGTAATTCTACTTTATGTAACACTCAAATGAAACAGAGACAAAAATGGGCATGAGACAAAGCAACAAAGTCAACATCTGAAAAATGTGCCGTTGAGATATAGTTTGACCATAGCCAATTAACTGATCATTCCCTCTATTGTCAAGATATCCTCATGCTTTATAGATTCTACTAGTATTTAATATTCAAAATCTATTGAGCAATCAATTCTTGTAAACATTTATTTTCTTTAGTTCTTTTCTATAACATGTAGCAACAGAATCCAAGAAGAACTCAATAGGGTAACCAGTTAACCACTCATGTGGGTGATTTCAGGGATGGAGATTAAAACATTCACTCTTTCCATCCTAAATTACTTGTCATACTTTGATGGATGTTGAGTTTTAGTTACATATATTGACTTATTATATGTTATTATGATAGTTGAGACTCATAAAAATATGGTGTTTTTATGGGAAATATTGCCTCGTGGTTCAAATTCTGCATGTTAACTAAATCATTAGTTTCCCTATAGGATCCCAGAATCATGCATATTCCATCACGTGCCCATATTTTATTATAATAGTTGGGACTAATAGGAGTATGACATTTTTGGAAAGAAAATTTTGCCTTGTGTTATTGGAAATTCAACATGGCAGAACTAAAATACTTAGTTTCCAAAGAGACCCTATAGTTATGCATCTTAAATGGTTGACCCATTAATAAATGATTGATTTTACTAACCTACCTCTTGTTTTTACTCCCCACTCCCAATTACCAATATTGCTTCACCAGTTCACCTCCACCTCCTGGCTAACCCAGCAGCTCCCCTGTCAACCCTATTTTAGTAGCTACTCACTTTTTGAAATTCACCACTATCCACCTAAATCTACCCACCGCTTCTTACACCACCATGAGCTGGACAAAATGAATAGGTGGTGGCATTGAGGAGGGGCCAGTGAAGAGTCAAGAAGAGATTGGGAGAATATGGTGGAGGAAGAGTGAGGAGTGGTGGTTTGGTGGTGTAGAGTAAGAGAAGGAAATGTGGTGGATTTGGTGGGTGGTGGTTATCAGGGTTATTGTGGTTGTGGTCAAATTTGGTCAATGTTGGGTGTTAACTAGGGGTGAACTCTGAAATTATACTGTTAAGGATAGAAATTAGTCATAGTTTGTTGGGAAACCATTTAAAGCACCAAGGGCACGTATACAATACCACAAGATCACTTTAGAGACCAAATGATTTTTGTTTCCACCATGTAGAATTTTCAAAATTACGAGGTTGCCATGAGGCTTTTTTGATTTTTGAAATATAGTTGGTGGGCGGTAAACTATATTTTTTAATGTTAGTAGTTAGTGGTGTAATTTTATTATATTGAGTAGTGGGGTAATTTTATACGAAGTATTTATTAAATTTGATGGGTAATGGGACCAAAGTGAAATGAGAGGAGTAATAAAAACATAGTGATTCCATGCATTTCTAGAAATGTTACACACTGTGGGATGATGAAAAGTGAGTTGTTGTTTACTTGTTTGTTTAAATTAATAACTTGTATGAAAGATTATACCTGATGCAGTTTCCTTTCACGATTAGCTTTTATTTTGGAATTATCTTTTATATCTCAAATCTTGAAGCTGATGTCTAAGTTTTATGACTCCTCATGGCTAGTTCAAATGGCAATTACACAAGAAGGCTGCACAAGTGTTATATTTACACTTTGCATTGAAGAAACGTGTGATAATTGAGGAAATTCACGAGAGGCAGGAACAGGTGTGTTTGAATAGTTGGAAAATTTTCTCACCAGTTTAAAATCATTAATTGTATACACTAGAGGTTGGGTTTTGATTTGGTACAATGTGGTTATTTATAAGGTTAAAGAATGGCTTCAAAACCTTGGAATAGGAGATCACGCTCCAGTTTTGCAAGAGGATGATGATGTTGAAGATGAAACTATTCCTTTGCATCTTGATGAAAGTGCCAAGAATAGGTATACCTTGCTACACCGCCTTTTGGTTTAGATGGTTTCTGTTGGTGAGGCTTTAAGTGACCCCCCTCTCTTTCCTTTTTTATGGAAAAATTCCTAATTTTGAGTTGTTATTGTTGTGCAGAGATGTTCCGTCAAGTGCTGCGCTTCCACTTATTCGTCCAGCATTGGGTCGACAGCATTCTATTTCAGATAGAGCGAAGGTGGCCATGCAGGGGTATCTGAATCATTTCTTAGGGAACCTGGATATTGTTAACTCTAGAGAGGTGTGCTTGTTTCTTCCAGAACTGCTTATCTAACAAGATTCTGCATAATATTTCATACCTAATGTGTCAGTTGGCATGTCTGCCTTTTGTTTATTTATGACTATGTTAGTTGTCCTATACGCTAAAGATTGATTTGTAGTTATTTTTGGAAACTTGGTAGTTGGTGTAATGTTGACATGCAGCCAAGGAATTAGATCTTGGTTACACCATCACATCATGACCGCATGGTAATGGAATTTGAGCTTAGGGCAACCGAATATTAGGTTGCTATTGCTTTGCCTGCGACAGTGGTTGTCATTGCTTGACCGTTACCATGAAACCTGAAACCATGCTCAGGCACTAATTGATTGTTAAGGTACCATTGAGTTTTAAAATTGCATACGGCTTAGGCAAGTTTATACTGACATTAGTATTGCTGTTCGATTAGATTAAAAGGATTGTCAAGATTGAATTAGTTCATTATAAAGTTGTTAGTTAGAACATGTTTAGTAAATTAGTGTAACTCTTTGGAAAACTCCACTGTTGGGCACAACTCTAGGAATGTCAGAAAGTCATCATATAAACTTAGAGCACTAATCCTTATGGAAGTTGATGCTCTTAACAACTCATATTCTCACTCTATCTCTATTCCTCTAAGTCTTTTACATTTGTCTTCCCCACAGTGATGACTATCGAGATTGCTAATTATGCATTGTGTCACTGTCTTCTCTTTCTCTCTGTGTATCCTTCATTCCTTCTCATATAATATTTCTCTTTTATCTTCTCTGCCTTCCTTAGGAGTAAGGTTTTTGGTCTCATTTTATGTTTGGGTAAAATTTTGCTATTAAAAACAGCCAGCCTTGGTAGCGAATTAGTAATGATGAGGGTTTATTTTTAATGGATTTGGCGTGAGCTTGATATTGTTGTGCAACCTGATTTGTGGAAATGATTTCCTTAAAGTCTTCTATTAATTCTTTGTCTTCCTCTCTTTATTTTATTTTGACTTGACTTTACACGTGATTTGATTGAATATAGTTATCCAGGGTAACCAGAACTTTTTGGGAACTAAAGTGATTAATTTGTTCCTTGGATATAAATGATTAATATAGAGGCCACCATGCTTTATCTCAATATGTGTTGGCTGTCTTGACTCCCATTCTATATTAGTAGGGATCCTGTAGATAACTTTTCGCTCAAATCTTTGCACGTTATTTTGTTATGTGTAATAAAGCACTCCCTCCAATTCGTAAAAAGTGGAACACTGACTTTTCACTATCCACATACTAACATTGACTAATTTTTTTCTTCTTCTGTATTATAATAAGAATGCCAGTTTCTCAAATTTAAATTATGACCTTTAAATAAAATCCTTGTAATTCTGCACAATGTCTTTCAATTATTAATTTTTCTATTATTTTAACCTCTCAAACATTGTGCCTTTTAATAATGACTCCACATATTCTGCAAAGAGAAACTTATTAACTTTCTTTTTAAATCCTATGCATTTGCATGGCTACACCTTTCTTTGTTTTTTCTTTTTTCTTTTTTTTTTTAATATTTTATTCTATATATGTATATGCTGTCTAATTAATATCAATGTATCACTGGAGATGTGCCCACATCATGTATTGTTATTGTAAAATGTGAAAGTTAAAGTGTTGCAATTTTTATGAAACATGTAGTATCACCGGAGAAGTGCCCACATCATGTATTATTATTGTGATTAATATCAACATGGAACCTGGCTGCATGTAGCTGAGAGTTGATTAAAAAAAAAAATAATAAAAAAAAAAACATACTTCATTCTTTTCTTTTTTTAATCGCAACATTTGGAATTTTACTCTATTCACACACTCTTTCGATCGTCTTTTGTGATTTATATGTTGGAAAAAATATAATCATGTGAGATCTTGTTTTATTTGTCTCGAAATACACTTTCATGATATCAACTTTTTATAATTTTTACTGCAATAATTTGCACTGGCAAGCGATAAATCCCCGACGTGAAAAAAAAAAAACAGAGGAAGTACATTAAAAAGAGTAGTTATAAATTTTTTTGCTGTTGTGAGAAACATCTCCTTTCATTTCTTAAAGTTGTTTACACTTTAATGCATATTTTAATTCATAAACATCTTAAAGTACATACTATAAAAAATTATAAAAAAGTTTATGTTTGGAAACTTCATATCGAGACTAATCAAATAAATTTCCGTGAATTTAGGAGTTGAGATTTTCCAAAATCCTTGTGCTTCTTTCATCTCAACATATTAACTGATGTGGTTTTCAGAGTTTCACTTTACATTCGATATGATTTTAGCTCTTCTATTTACTTGATCTGACTTAATCTTGTAGCTCGAGGTTTCTTATGTTGATGCTATTGGGTGAATGTACTTTAGGTCTGTAGGTTTTTGGAGGTCTCTAGATTATCATTTTCACCTGAGTATGGTCCTAAGCTTAAAGAAGATTATGTCATGGTGAAGCATCTTCCACAAATTCCAAATGATGATGATCATAGGAGATGCTGTACATGCAATTTGTTTAGTTGGTGCAATGACAATTGGCAAAAGGTAAGAAAACCTTGTCTCTTTCAGTTTTCCTCTACTTGATCATCTATTGTTATTTGCACATATACTGAATGCTTTTCTTACAAAATATATTGCGCGTACTAATACCTTGTCATTTATGCAGCTTTGAATATTACATACGTTTGTTTTGCTTGTCTTGTTCCCTAAATGTATGTGAATCTTGTTAGCTGAGTTGCATTGGCACTTGGTTTTTGTAACTCTATCTAATGAAGAAATAAAGACACAGCTCTGTTAATATAACGTGTTAGCAAATAACAATATATCTTCTATCTTGTAAGTTGGGGTGCATTGGCACTTGTTTTATGTACCTCTTAGTTGATTCAAAAATAAGATATAACTTTGTTGATTAATTGTGTGAGCAAATAGCATATTATTGTGAATGCTTTTAGATTACTTTTAGGTGATTTGTACTTTTGTAGTAGTAGTATGGGATTTAGACCTATTATGTTATTCTTTCATATCCTATTGGCCCCTTATTGTCATTGTGTATGTATGTCATTGAACAAAGTTTTTCACTCTTTCAGATGATGCTCTTGTTCTTTGTTTTGAAAATTGGGTGGTCTTGTTGAGTTTTGTTTGCAAATTTTCTAGGCTATATAAATAGTAGTCCTTTGGTCCCATAATTTACTACTTTGAGATGTCCTTGAATTATGTTTTGGTCACCTACTTTGATTAATAATTCCCATCCACACCCATTTTTTCCTTTCATTTAAATCTTGTCATGTTGCAAACTTTATCCCCCCTGCTTTGCGATTCTCTTTCTCTCTCTATTGTCCTCCAACTTTTTCCCCTTAAATTCATGTTTGACCAAGTTTGAACCGACACCCCTACATATTTTCCTTATATAAGTTTGAAAGCCTAACAAGAGTATTAATAGTGGATGGATGGAGTAATGGGTGGTGTAGGCGTTTAGGGGAAACTATAAAGTTTTATGAGAATTGATGTTAATAAGGATGCAAACCATGTATTATTGGCTTATTGCATACCAGCTCGTGTGCATGGACCATGTGAACTCTAGAACTTGTGGGAATTTTTACGAAGTAATTGCTTTATATAATTTCCATTCATTAAAAAAAAAAAAACCAAGGATAAATTTTATCATTTCTAGTGCGGAATTAGGGATCAACTATTTTATTTGTTTATTGCAAAACATGACTACTTTGTTTTGTCAAAGCCAACTTCTCATCCATTTTGCTAAGAATTGAACTTTATGCAGGTCTGGGCTGTGTTAAAACCTGGATTTTTGGCCTTACTGGGAGATCCTTTTGATACAAACCTTTTGGATATTATTGTGTTTGATATGCTACCTGCTTCGGATGGAAATGGAGAAGAAAGAGTTTTATTAGCGGAAGAGATTAAAGATCACAATCCTCTGCGCCATGCTTTTAAGGTAGACTGGCAAGACACATCATATCTTGACACTGGTTCTTTCTTTCAATTTGTTTGCAGAAGATTGTGTTGGGTGATCCGTATTGTATTTTATATTTTCATGATTAATTTTTTCCTTAGCTGATTCTCTGTTTAAATGATTCCTGTTTTTTTAGATACTTGTCTTTGGCAGTTGAAATTATGGTATGAATACTCCCAAATTGCATTTTCTCAAATTAGGCAGGTAGACCTCTATCTGCATTATCCTGGCTCGCTCTAACCTGTCCTGTATAAGCCATAACAGCCATTTGGCTTGTGACCAGTAAATGGAATGGTAATTAGACAGGGATAGGAAAGGAAAGAGTGAAAGATCTTAGTATTTCCACTATGCATCTTTAGTCAAGAGAAAGGGCTGTAAAACCCTTAGCGTTTGGTGTATAGCTTATAACAAAACCCTTAAGTCATTAAATCTACGGTTCTACCCCACCTAACCTGTATCCTCTCCCATCCCCACATCTTGCCATCGAACTGCTGCAGCAATGTCACTTTTGGTGCTTGAAATACTATAATAAAAGCTCTCTGTAGCTTACAATGTAAAATTTCAAGTATTCAACCTTCCCAAAGTCATAAACAGAGTAGCCACAGGGCCCACAACAGAAATGATGTACTCTCTTTCTCTCTCTCACTCTCTCTCTCTCTCTCTCTCTCTCTCTCTCTCTCTCTCTCTGATCTGTGAATTAGCAGTGGTTCATCTTATAATGAGAAGTAATCTAGTGCGTTCATATAAGATGATCAAATGACCCTCATTACATGCTTCATTAATGGCAAAACAGTAAATAATAAAAAATATCTTTCCCTAATTCCCTTTCTCTTTCCCGTGTTTCTATCCCTCTCTTTCCTCCATATTCATCAGTCTTCCCCATTTTTCTTTTCTTAGTGCTCAAGAGAAGATTCAATAATATAAAAAAATTTCCCCAATTCTTCTCTCTCTATCTCTCCTTTGATCATCTCTTTCAGATTTTCTGTTTTCCTTTGTTTTCTTTATTGCAATTCTTGATTTCATTGTTCACTTATTTTGTAAACTCTATATTTGGTGAGTGATTTTTTGTTTTCTTTGTAATTTAGGGTTATGGTTTTTAGTGTGAGATGTATGATTGATTGAAATGAATTAAGTAGAGAATGGATATGGAAGAAAGAAAGCTGAGAAAAAGCATTGACAGAGGAGAGAAAGTCTGTTGTGGAAAAGAGTAAAAACGAGAAGAAAACTTGAAAAATAAATTTGCATAATTTTAAAGCTTTTGTGCATATTGTTTCAAGTAAATGTGCATAAACTTATAACTGAATTTGCATAAATTTTCAACTCAATGTGCAATAATTATATTTTTAAGCTTAATTTGCATATTTTTTTAAACAAGTGTGCATATTTTTTGTTCAAAACGGGGGTATTTATTTTAAGCTAATCTCATGTGTGGTGGTAGTCACAAATTCTTTTTCTCTCTCCGTAATCTTTTCTCTTTCCAATCTCATCTTTCCTTTTATTTCTCCGTAATTTGAAATATCATAACCTGGTGTATGGAAGAATTAATAAGATTCTATGGAAGCTGGAGAGATTTCGTGAAGGAGGAGAAAAAGAGAAAAGTAAACTATGAAAACTGGAAAATAAATGTGCATAATTTTTAAACTAATTGTGCATTTTATGTTCTAAATGTGCATAGTTTTGCACAGATGAAATTTAATCGTTGGTTAATTTGCACGGTCAAGATTTTTTGTCATTCTTCTCATTATAAGATTCTTCTCATTTGATCCCAACCCTATATATATGACGTGAGATCATTTCTTGTGATTGGATCCTATGTAGTTTTGCATGTAATGTGCGACATAAGTAGCATATGCTCATATGGTTATTGGTAACTTTGTAGGTTACTTGTGGCAACCGCTGCATAAGTTTGCGAACTAAGAATAGTGCCAAAGCTAAGTGCTGGGTTTCTGCTATAAATGATGCTGGGTTAAAGCCTCCTGAAGGGTGGTGTCATCCACACCGCTTTGACTCTTTTGCTCCTCCGAGGGGATTAACTGATGATGGTAGCAAGGCTCAGTGGTTTGTTGATGGGAAAGCAGCTTTCGAAGCAATTTCCTTGGCAATTGAAAATGCTAAGTCAGAGGTATGCTCAATAACACATTTACTACATATCTTTACACTTCTAATTTCATCTTTACTGATTGAAGTCTTTCACAGATATTTATTTGTGGCTGGTGGGTTTGCCCAGAATTATATCTCAGACGCCCATTTAAGGAGTATGCTTCATCACGACTTGATGCTCTACTCGAAGCAAAAGCCAAGGAAGGGGTGCAGGTACTAACTGTCTGGGAAATAAAGTTATCCCTAAGAGTTATTTAATTTGATTGATACATAGACCTTATTCTTGCTGTTATTCTCATCCTTTGCTTTGTGCTGTAGTTTGTTCATCCTTTAATATGCATATGAGTTATAATTGTTTTTTTTTTTTTTTTTGAAGGGATATGTGTTTTAAATTTTGATTATGCTGTTACATTGCCAATCTGTTGATTTGTGTGAGCCGGAATCCTGATAAATGATTTATGGTTGCTAGCATCTCTCTTTTACTGATTATTTACTGCAAATTTTAGGGAGTGGGACTGGTTTGCAGTAGACTATCTATAACTATATACTAAAGGAGAGTAAAAAATGACGTGTCGAAATCTGGTTAAAAAATTTCCCGCCAAAAATTTTTGCTTTTTTTTTTTTTTTTTTTTTTTTTTTTTTTGCCAAATGAAGTTAGGAAATATTTAATTTCTATAATAATTTCCTTCCTACTTTACCATTACATTCAAGTTATATATCATTCCAAATATTTTATATTAAAAAAAATAATGTCAATGTAATTATATGTTTTGCTCCAATTACAAAGATAACAAATTACCGACATAGTTATGACCGACATAGTTATGAACCTTATTCAGGGAAGATACCTAGCACCTTTTAGTTGGACATATTTGTTGTGATAAAGCTCATTCTATGGGTAGTATGGGATTGAGTGATTTCTGTAATTCTTTGTGGTATTTGGCTTCTGGCGCTTCCTGATCATATTTGCTATCAAATAGCCAGCGTGACTGACATAGTTATGAATCTTCTTTAGGGAAGATGCCTTGTACTCTTGACCTTTTGGTTTCCCTCATTTCATTTGTAATTTATAAATTTGTCTGATCTGAAAAAAAAAATAAAAGATTGTACGTGGATCTCCTGTTTGTTGGTTCCATATGCTTAATATTTTTAAATTTTTGTAAATTGAGAAATTGGGATTTTAAATAAAACCAAGTTGCGCTTTTGACATTGGTGTACTGCTAGGTCTGCCAGGGCTCTAGCTTTTTCACGCTTATGTTTTACCTGAATCCAAGTTTCTGAGATAAATAAGCTAGTGAACACTTGCATGGCAACTGGGAACTTACTATTAATTGTATTAAATTTTGATATTGTTTAGCTAGTTTGCCTGCTAAATTTTGTAAAGTTCTTGCCCATCCTAGGCTCTTTTATTAACTATATATTAACATGTTAACCTTATAAGAATAATAAAAAAAAAACAATTTTTTGCTTGCAATGGTGGCAGATCTATATATTGCTGTATAAGGAGGTTGCTCTAGCATTAAAAATCAACAGTGTCTACAGCAAAAGAAAGCTCCTTAGCATACATGAAAATGTGAAAGTACTGCGATTCCCTGATCACTTTTCAACTGGTGTTTACCTATGGTATGCAGCTTCCCTAAAACATTACTTTTAGAATTAATTTGGATGCTGCAGGAGGAGTTTAACTTTTGTATTTTAGGTATTTATTATGCTGTATAAAATTATGTGAATTAGCCAAAGTGTGTGTCTGCATGTAGGTCCCATCATGAAAAGATTGTAATTGTTGACTACCAAGTCTGCTTTATTGGTGGATTGGATTTGTGCTTTGGTCGCTATGACACACTTGAGCATAAAGTGAGTGACGATCCTCCAGCTATATGGCCTGGAAAGGACTATTACAATCCTAGGTGAGCTTCCTTTTATCTGATATTGTGGCAGTTTTCATAGTAATATTCTAGCATAATCCCTCACTATGAAAATTTTTCTCTGGACAAGGTCTTTTCATGATTTGTGATGATTATTTTAATTTATTATTTTTTGTAGACTTAAATTCATTGTGTCTGGGGTGGTACACTGAATTAAATTGCGAATGCAATCTCGATCGTGGTAACGATTGAGTTGTGCGGAAACAACTTTTAACTGCTGAATAAAATGGATCACTGATAACGTGTTGTGAATATTTTTTTCAAATTTCACATCAAAGGCTTTATTTTGTTAGGCTTATAAGTATTGTATGTACAAACTATGATATAACCCAATCTATTATATTATTGGAGACTAACATATGTGGTGAGCAAAATATTACTTATAATATCATGTTTTGTAAACTAGATAATTAATTACTTAAGTATATTTGGTCAATTTAAATAAAAGAACGGATGTAATGGGTAAATAAAACATTAATAATTCTATTTAATTTCATTGTATTTGGTCTTTTTTTTTTAATTTATTTTTTTTATTTTTTATTTATTTATTTATTTTTTTAATAATAAAACATCTTAATGCGGCAAGTCACCATTGCTTAATAGACGGCATGGAGAAAAAAGATGTGATTTCTGTTGCGGCGTCAAATAACGATGTTTTGCGGACAACAAATGCCAAATCCATTACATAATGGCTGTTTAGTAACAGAACAACCGATTTTTTAGTTTGGTGGTACTGGTAGTTAGTTACATATACATAAATTAAACTTATTTAAGAGGAATGAGGTGAAAAAATGGGATTTCAGCCACATCTCTTGTTCTTAAATGGAAAATGTTTTAATACACAGATTTCTGTTTTTTCCTTCTTATTTTATACAATCATGTCACGAATAATGTGAAACCAAGGACATCCTAATCGAACATATATGTTCATCGAAGGGAATCATAGTTTATGAGAGTAGCATGGTTTTAAATCTAAGATGTGGTCACAATCTTAGAAACGGTTGCAGAAACACTTTCATTCGCAATGCGGATGGTTTGCAGCTATTGCAGCATAATATCTTTGTCGCTGTAAGCTGAGAAACCTTAACAGTATGGTCAATATCTGGTATGTGGCCGAGATCTGACACATTACATGAGATGGAAGGATTACTGCTAATCTTGGATGACGTTGAAGATGGAAGACAATCTATCATCGAGTACTTCGTCTTAGACTCTTAGTATACACGTGAAAGCTGTGCATAAATCATCTTAAATAGTTAGATAGTGCTTTGAATCTTTAAAGGCCTTACATGTTTGTATTGTTAAGTCATTTGTTGGGGGAAAAGTCATAAAGGCAAACAGGCAATCCATAAAAATAAGTCAGAAGGATGAATCTTTATTTTTTGTAAAAATGTTTCAACGTAAAAAATTTCCCTTAACAATGCTTATTCAGTCATTTCCCAGTATCTTTTTTTTCTATTCTTGTAATTCTACATTTTGATGCATCAATTGTTTTTGAAAAATCGCAAAAAAGGATATTTTAGTTATGAGCATTTTGTGAGAATGGACTTTTTAAACAGTAGGTGGCACTTTGGGGCCTTAAAGTACTTTTCAATGTTGATAAGGATTTTTTACTCAGACTCTAGCCATAGACTTTACTCTTTTTTTTTTTGGCCAAAACTCTCACCTAAGTGCTACGTGACTATAGTTTTCCCTCTTTCTCCTCTCCGAACCACCATGTCCACCACCTTGGCCATGTCATACGCCGACAACCATTTTACTATCAATTTGAACTTTTCACCACTAAACCACAACCACATACATTAGTCACACTGCCCGCCACCCATGCAAACACCTTATCCATCTGCTCACTTGCTCCCTATATGTGATCTCCTCCCTGAACCCACCACACTGCTAGCCAATCTTCACCTCTCGCCACCGTAACACACACATCATGCTCTCTCTTTCTTTGCTACTTCTCTTGCCCTCTCACTCCCTTCTTCATTCTCTCTCCTTGAACCCAGCCAACACCAATGATGCACGGGTACACCTCCTCTATGCCGTTTCAGAAACCGGGGACATATCGGGGAAGGAAACAGGTACAGGTACGCCTAGGATACGTCCCATGGCGTACCCTTGAAAAGTGGTACGGGGAGCCTTTTCGGGTACGGCATTCAGGTGACTTGGGGACGTTTCGGAGATGGCTTAGGTACTTTTTGGACGTCCCCTAGTACAAATGAACTAAAAAAAACCCCTCTTTAATTACTTACCTTTGCGATTTGGAAGCCCAAAATCTTGAAATACAAAGACGATGGAGTAGATCGGCGACCTGCTTCTGTAGTCTTGTTGCCCGACCACCATCTCCGACCATACCAGGCCACCACCATCTCCGATCAGGCGACCACCAGCTGCGGAGTACTCTGCTTCTTTCTCCTTTTCTCTGTTTCTTTTGTTCTAATTTGGTCATTTTTTTTTCTGCATTTATTTAAGGGTTTTTTATTTTGTTTTAAATACTTTTTTTTTTCTTTCTTTTCAATAATAGGTGTTATTATATTTTCCTCATATTTTGATTCCTACTATTAGTAGGTTTTTATTTATTTTTATTTCTTTTGCTTTCAAGACTAAATGTGATTTTAATCATTAATGTTGTTATGTTGTGAATTTTGTGATTATTTTTTTTATTTAGGTTTTTATTTTGCTGATTTTTTTTGCCGTATCCATGCCGTACCCGTTTTTTGGAATTTTAATTTTGTCGTATCCCGTCCCTGTATCCGTACCCGTTTTTGTACCCGTATCCATTTCTGTTCAACCTAGGCCAACACCCATTGCAGGCCACTGCAAATTTAAAGGTGGTTTAAAAACCAAGATTTGATTTTGTGCTTGATCTTAAGGACGGTGGTGAGGGATGGCGGAAATGGTGGTTGATAAGGAGAAATGGAGAAAATCATATAACGTTTGATGTAGGCATGTGCTTTGCACATGTTAGTCAATGTCGGAAAGAGGCAGTCAATGAACGAAATTTAGGCAAAGGTCCTTTTCTACAAAGAAGTACTTTAAGGTCCCTAAGTGCCACCTTTTCTTTTTTTTTTTTTTTTTTTTTTTTTCATAAAGGTCCTTTCTCACAAAATGGGTTACATTAAAGGTTCTTTTTGACAAATTTTCCATTGATGTTCTCGAGTAACAAAACATGTTAAGGCGTAAGGCAATCAAGATTAATTCCACAAGAACTCTTTTCGAGTCATGCATGGTTAAGATGTTTTTTTTTTTTAATGATTGGAATACGCATGATTGCAATAACTTTGTGTATCCTATTTCCTCTTACTAATCCAGGGAATCTGAACCTAACTCTTGGGAGGACGCCATGAAAGATCAGTTGGATCGCACAGCGTATCCGCGTATGCCATGGCATGATGTTCATTGTGCCCTTTTTGGGCCACCTTGCTGGGATGTGGCAAGGCATTTTGTTCAACGCTGGAATTATGCAAAGGTAAATATGATTTCCCTAACAAATTTTTTTTAACATCGTTTACTTTGTCCAATTTAAATAATACAGTGCTGTAAGTGATGCCATTGTTTATTGTTTTAGAGAAATAAAGCTCCAAATGAGCAAACGATTCCGTTGCTCATGCCTCAACAACACATGGTCATCCCACATTACATGGGAAGCAATTGGGAAACAGAAGCTGAAGATGTGAATGTAGCTGAGAATCAGTATATGAAAAGACAAGATTCCTTTTCTTCTCGAGCATCTTCTCCAGATATACCATTGCTTTTGCCTCAAGAGGCTGTAGAGGATGATGATTCAAAGTTAAATGGAAAGGATGTGAGCCATGACCATCAGATGAAGATTATTAGAAATGTTCCATTCCCTTTCCGAAAAACAAAAATTGAACCAGTAAATTTGGACATGCCAATGAAGGCTTTTGTTGATGACTTTGACGCAGTGGATGGTGCAGGGCGTTATGGCATGAAATCATTAGATAAAGATTGGTGGGAGACACAAGAACGTGGTAGTCTGGTTGTTCCTTCGAATGAATCTGGGCAAGTTGGACCATGTGTCTCATGTCGTTGCCAGGTCAGTTAATTCTCTTTGATTGTGATTTAGTTAGATGCTTTTAAGCTGTCTCGCCTCTTATAAATTAAATTTTTTATTGTTGATTAAAATTTGAGAGCTGAGCAATTATGATAGGTTGTTGATAGACATTTGTCACTAAAGCTTGAAATGAATGATTAAATTAACTTTCATTACACCACTGCTGATTGAACCTATGGCTCACCTCTCTAAGCTTAAAAACTTTATGCTATTGTATAAAAGTAGTCATTTCAGTGGAGAAGCATTCTTGCAGCTCTCTTGTTGCCTCATGATTGACGAAATAGATTGACTTAAATTTCATTTCTTCTTAGGATTCTTTACTTTTATTTTTATATGGCTAATTCCAAGATTAATGGTGGATAAAATCAAGAGAAGCTAGAGGTTATTCCTTTAATTTGCTTAACGTGTTTTTAAGTGGTTTATTTTTGGTATCTAAAGTCTGCTATTAGGATCCATTGGAAGTTCCTTTCTATAGCAAGAAGTTGTAAAATCAGTATGAGTGTTCATCTTTTTCTCTTTCTTTAAATATATGTGAAGGGCTAGGGTAACCCACCTTAAATTACTTTACTGCAAGCTGTCATCTCGCTAAATATCTTCATCCTTTCGTAACAATTTATCACTGAGCAGTGTCTAAAGCGATTTGAAGTATGAATTTCACCCGTCTCAAATGATAAAAGTTTTTTTTTATGAGTTTTGGGCTTTTGTATGGTTGGTTATCAATTTTGTTACCACGTTATTTGGTAAAAATCTATGTAGTTAATATTAATTGTTGGTAATAATCTATCTTTTTCCCCATAAGAATGGAAGTTTAAGTCTAAAATTAGTGTGAAATACTGATTTCTCACCAGAAAACATGTATTGTTTGGAATCTTTGGATTGCAGTTCCAATTTCCTCCAATCATTATGATTTTGGTTTGAAGATTTCTTGCCTTCTTAGACACTTGTTTATTTAACTTTCAGGTTATTAGGAGTGTCAGTCAATGGTCAGCGGGAACTAGCCAAACAGAACAAAGTATTCACAAGGCCTATTGCTCACTAATTGAAAAGGCTGAGCATTTCATCTACATTGAGGTAATCTTGTTAACTGATCAATCATGTCTCTATCAAACAATGAATTTTATTCGTTCCTTCTGATGCATTTATCATTTATATACCATACAAGCACAAAGTTACTTCTGATACTGTACTGCATTTTGCTTGAGACAATTCAAATATTGTCTGAGAGTCTTTAAAATGAATTGAATGTCTTTTAAGAGGCTTTGATATATTTTGGTAGAAAGTATAAGATATATACTAAATAAACTAAAGCACATATTGCTTATTTAATGATGTGTTGAAAATTGCTTCTCGTCAAGTGTTGTTTAGCCATCATGCTTAAAGGTTTGTTTGATGATGCCAAAATAGCCTGGAAAAAGCCACAGTGAAAATCTAACATGGTGGTGATTGTTGCTCACTTCTACAACTGACATTAGCTGCTAAACACTTGTTTTACTATGATCTCCTAGTCGTTTCATGCTTTCCAATGCAGATAATTTATATATTAGCTTTCTGTTTTAATGATTCTTGAATGCAAAATTCTCACAGAATCAGTTCTTCATTTCGGGGCTTTCGGGAGATGAGATAATACACAATCGGGTATTGCAAGCGTTGCACAAGCGAATTTTGAGAGCATTCGATGAAAAAAAATGTTTCCGAGTTATTGTCGTGTTGCCTCTCTTACCAGGATTTCAGGTACTATGTCGTGGTCTGTAACATCGGATTTTCATGTATTGTTTCAGTTCATTTATCAAGGTACTTGCATGTTTCACAGGGGGGTGTAGATGATGCTGGGGCGGCATCTGTTCGCGCAATAATGCATTGGCAGTATAGAACAATATCGAGAGGAGTGAATTCAATATTGCAAAATCTTTATAATATTATGGGCCCTAAATCACACGATTACATCTCTTTCTATGGTCTTAGAGCTCATGGTGAACTGTTTGATGGTGGTCCAGTAGTTACCAGCCAGGTAATATCATATATATATATATATATATATATATATATATATATATATATATATATATATATATATATATAGGTTTCGCATCAGTCAATAAATAAGTTATTTCTCTGGCTGACATCTCTTTGCTATTCTGACCTTGTCATACAGATCTATGTGCATAGTAAAGTCATGATAATTGACGACTGTATGGCCCTAATTGGATCAGCAAACATCAATGACAGGAGTTTGTTAGGTTCTAGAGACTCCGAGGTATGTAATTATCCAGAGATGCTGCTAAACCTCTTGTCGTCCATGACACTTATAAGGATTTGTTTAATCTCATGGGACATGTAGTGAAACTTTTAGCCACATGTACTTTAGCTAAACAATTTTATTTACTTTAGGCCATCCTTTAATCTGATTGGAATGATATTATGTACAGTACATATATTGAAATGATATTTTCTCTTACATTTTTCATATTATTTGTTTGGAGTCAGATTGGAGTGGTAATTGAAGACAAGGAAGTAGTAACTTCACGTATGGGAGGAAAACCATGGAAAGCTGGAAAATTCACTATGAGCCTTCGCCTTTCTTTGTGGGCTGAACACCTTGGTCTTCGACCTGGCGAGGTGTGTAAATCTGAGTTTTGTTTGCTGTCATTTGACAGGATATCCACCTTTAACTTTTATGTCATGTATTGTTTGTTTAAAGATGGAATTAATTGAACAAAGGCCTTATATTTCAAAATGATGCTTTGACAATCTTTTAGTAGTTATAAAATCTAAGATATAAGGTACATTTTCGATTATAACCTGGAATTTAGCTTATGTAAATTGGAGAATTGATGGTTTGATTGTAACTTTGATCTCTGTGTCATGCTGCTTCTATGTGTTGTGGCTGCGACTGTTATTGTTACTGTGACACGATATTGTTTTAAAATAATTAGCATTCATCCAACAAATCTTATGCCATTTTGTTAATACTTGTTTAATGATGCATGTGTTACTGCAACAGATTCCTCAAATTTATGACCCTGTGGTTGATGCTACCTACAAAGACATTTGGATGGCAACTGCTAAGGTGAGAGCAAAATGTGTTTTTAAGGCTGCAGCTAAGTATAATGCCTATTGTAATTTCAATTAAAAATAGTTTATTTATAAAAATATTTATATATTTAATGCATATTTTCTTGTCTTTAACATAAAAAGACATCGTGTTGATGGAATTTTACTCAATTTTGTTCTTCTATACTTCAGAACTATAAGGGCAACTGGAATTGGCAAAATATGCCATCTCTTGCCATGCTTCCGTATCTGCTTATTTCACAGCCTGAATGTGATTTTTGTCTGCAACAATATTGTTGAGGATACTATACTCAATACTCCATCATTCTTACTAAGGAGAGAGTAATTATACATAAGGTTAATTAGCCAATGTTTGCTGGTTACTGTGTCTTGAATATTGTGCAAAAACCTATAGGCAAGAACTATATGTCAATATGTGTATAAAAAGTGATAAATCGTCTTCTCTGATTTTGTTTGATGTCTCAAATACTTCTGTTATATATCGGCTTCATATTTATTTTGCCATGGCTGGTTTTTGTTACAGACCAATACAATGATCTACCAAGATGTCTTTGCCTGTATCCCTAATGATCTCATCCATTCTAGGCAAGTAGCAATTTTCTTTCTCCCTTATGTTACCCTGGTTTCATTTTTACCTCTGGTTCCTTTCAAGCTTATTCTTACTAACCATGCTGTTTTTTCTCTTTCAGAGTTTCACTTAGACAGAATGTGGCTCACTGGAAAGACAGACTTGGGCATACTACCATTGATCTCGGGGTAGCTCCTAAGAAGTTAGAATGCTATCAAAATGGGACCCTCAAAGACACTGATCCCTTGGAAAGATTAGAATCTGTTAAAGGGCATCTTGTGTCCTTCCCAGTTGACTTCATGTCACAAGAAGATTTGAGACCAGTGTTCAATGAAAGCGAATATTATGCGTCAGCCCAAGTTTTTCATTGACATGATTATTTCCGGAAGCAGCTAAAAATATTGATGTATAGTGCATGCAATAGTATCGATAGCAGAGCAACTTGTCATACAAAAGAAAGCAGAAGCTGAAGCTCTACCAAGGGTGGAATATACATGTAAATTATTTATGAAAAAGGCGAAAATTGGAGAAGGATTTGTATTTTTTGATAATCTCCTTCTCTCTCAAAGGTGGTTGAGATTTGCTGATCAATGTCATCGGCCAGCATGTTTCTGCCATGGCATCAAGGTCTCAGCATCGGAGGTTGAAAATTTTGCTGTTGATGAGAGTGATTTTCTACTGGTATCTTGCAGCTAATGTTGTAATGTATAGTTGATCATTTTGTACAAATCAATTCAATACAAAGAAGCAACGTACAGTTTATTTATCAACCCAATTCCCTACACCAAGTGATCTGATCTTAGCTCTCTCTCTCTCTCTCTCTCTCTCTCTCTCTCTCTCTCTCTCTCTCTCTCTCTCTCTCTCTCTCTCTCTCTCTCTCTCTCAGAGTACTAAACTTCCTTTGAAGCAATGGATTACACTCATATTAGCGCCGCGTATTACACCCATGTTAGCGCCCTCTCTCTCTCTCTCTCTCTCTCTCTCTCTCTCTCTCTCTCTCTCTCTCTCTCTCTCTCTCTCTCTCTCTCTCTCTCTCTCTCTCTCTCTCTGAGTACTAAACTTCCTTTGAAGCAATGGATTACACTCATATTAGCGCCGCGCGCCACGTATTACACCCATATTAGCGCCTCGTCCAAGATTCAAGTGAATTGGTACTTGAGCATCTGCACATCAAATTCAAGTGTAATATGTATTAAAACACAGAGGGAGTATATGAATAGTGCAAAAATCAAACTCTTGAGATTAAAATGAAAAAAAAGTAGTAATCAACTAATTATTAAAGCATAATCAATTTTTATTTTTTTTTGGTGTAAAGAGAACCACAAGCTTATGGCAAATGATGATATTTGAGGTCTTGTTGAGTACCACCCAGATGTTAACCAACTTAAGTAAACTAGTTTATCATCAATAACTCAACGGATTTTGTCAATGAGCACTATATGAAAAAAATTTCTGTGTCAAAAACATTAAAAAGGCTTAGGTAGCATAGTCAACTGATATAATTTACGACCTTAAACTATTTATAAATTTACAATCATTTTAAGCAGCCTTAGTAAAAATTACATTCAAATCTTGTTATTATATACAGCATAATCAACACTTAAAGTGAAAAACACCACCTTGAATCAAATGGTTTTTTTTTTTTTTTTTTAATTATGCAAAGAAATAACTAAAAGAAAGCTTTTGGAGTTGACACAAGAACTTCTCTAATGTTCATACATGAGAAAAACTTCCACCTTCATAAGCTTCCTCTTGATCTTCACCAACCACCTCATTCGATACCTCTTCCAATGATTTACCCTTGGGTTCTGGCACTAAGAAGGTGAATAGCATGCCAACAAAGTTGATCGCACAAAGAACAAAGAGAGTATTCCTCTTGCCAATACCTTTTGGAAAGTTTGATGGCCTTCTTGCAGGGTCCTTCTCTTGGGAAGCATATAAAAAACCGAATGCTCCAACAATACTCCCAGCCCTACCTGCAGCAGCCGATATACCATGGCAAGTTGACCTCAACCTAGTCGGAAATATCTCAGCAGGGATCACAAAAGTGGTTGCATTAGGCCCAAAATTGGCACAGAAGAAGGTAAATCCATATAAGACTATTAAACGAATATTATGTGTCCTCAATCCCTCATACCCATAGGCTATAATGAACATGAATGTTGTCATCTTTAGGAATCCTACAAATTGGATGATTTTTCTCCCTAATACATCTATCAGGGCGACAGTGAACCAGTATCCAGGGACAACCCCACATAGGGCGATCAAGGTTTGAGCTCGAGCCACCTTGTATACCTCTCTAATAGCACTCATCTCGCTTGCACTAGGTATCCAATCGGCATAAATGAATATGTCTTTTTGTAGAATATTTTGGGTGCTAGAGAAAGCAATGTTTAGTAGGAACCAGGCACTAGTTGTCCCAAGCAAGCGTAAGCCATATAATCGTACAAACTCCATTGAGAATAACCCAAATTGTTTGTTTTTACCGTTCACAAGAATTGCTGATAACTCCTCCTCGACATCAAGGTTACCATGTAAAACTTTTGCCATGTCTTGTGCTGCTTGCTTGGGGTTATGAGCGACCAAGGTAGTGTACCTTTCAAAAAAAATTTAGTTTAGTTGGTTAGCTTATTAATTTAAAAAATATTTCAATAAACATTGCTAGGATGATGTTATTGGGTGTTACAAATTACAATGATGGAATCAAGATGCCGGGAAAAAAAAATAAAAATCAATAGTCAAAATCCGGTCAAAGGACCCTCACCACAACTTAAGTGCAATAAAAAGACCTTTTGTACCACCTATTCTATCAAGTATCAACTAACCTAAAAGACTACTTTAATGGACCCTTTTCACAGATTTTCCTATAATAATATATGAATGCTTTGTGTTTTGCATTTTGTAATAAGGAATATTTAGTGTAATACCTAGCTGTCTCAGGCATCTGCATGCAAAAGTAGTAGCTTAAACCAGCAGGAAGAGCTGCAAACATTAATATGATCCGCCAAATGTAGTCACATTCAGGAGTTAGTGATCTAATTGGATTCTCTTTAAAGGAAGGAGGATTGAATTTACTCTCGAATGCTGCAGACACAATAAGAGATACAACACCACACACAATGATCCCAAATCCTTGCATTGCAAACACAGCTGCGATGAAAGTCCCACGAGTCTTTTTGTTAGCACACTCAGACATTATAACAGCTGAGAGTGGGTAGTTACCTCCAATACTAAACCCAACCCAAAATCGAAAGAAACATAGAGTTGTAATGACACTCTTTGCAGTATGACCAAAGGAAAGACCGGAAGCTAGGGAAAAGGAAGCCATCATGGCCAAGGTAAGACCATACACCTTTTTCCTTCCAATCTTGTCACCTAACCAGCCGAAGAAGAGTTGGCCAGTGAGGGTGCCGCACAAGGCCACACTAGTAATCGCAAAAGACACGTTTATGGGTAAGTTGCCAGGGTACTTAGAGTTCAACTCAGTGTAATAGAGACGGCCTAAGATTTTGGACACCACGGAAATAGAGAAGAGACCATATGCATCAGTAAAGAAACCTATGCCAACAACGGTGAAGACCTTGAAGTGATACCATTGTGTCTTCGTCACATCAAGTGCATCAAGCATTTCCAATGTTTTTCCTTTCGCCATTGATTAGTAACTGAGCTTTGTTTCCTATAGGAAGAAATGAAAATGGTTAATATTGTACTTGATTTTTCTTTGTTAAGCTAAGTGACGAGTATTTAGCAAAGTTTTAAGCATTGGAGTATATTGGTAACACCATTTTTTCGTATGGTTCTTTAAGTAACGTTTCGGCATTTTATTCTGGAAAATTTGACAATTACCACCTACAATTGTTGTTGTTTTAGCAATTACCACCAACAAATTTTTTTTTTTGAATTTTATCACCTATAATTTTTTAAATCATCAAAACTTCCCACCTACTCGACTCTGAACTCAAATGTAACATCATGTGGGGCCTACTAATTACCTTTTTCCCCCCTTTCTTTCCTTCCCACTCAATTTCTTATTGCCTTGTATTGTAATCCTCTCAAAATTGGAGAAAAGCTTCAATTCGTAAAATATTAATTAACATGAATATGTAGTTTAATTTGAAGTTTCTTTCCCCGATTTTAAGAGGATTACATATAGGGGAATGAGAAATTGATAGAAAAAGAAAGGAAAGGATGGACATAAGGTGAGAAGGTAGTTTGTGGGCCCCACATGACATCACACTTCACTTCATAGCCAAATAGGTGGGATGTTTTGATGTTTTAAAAAATAGTTGGTGATAATTTTTTTTTTTAAAAAATGTAGGTGGTAATTGCTAAAACAGCAACAATTTGTAGGTGGTAATTGTCAAAATATCCTTTCATTCATCACAATCAATGAAAAAAAATGTATAATTAGAAAAAAAAGGTATTTCCTCCGTTTCTTTAAATTGTTGCATCACTTTCCTAAACCATAAGTTTTAAATTATTTGCATCACATTCCTTTATAATCAATAAACTCTCTTTTTCTCTCTTGTATCACATGGGTCCTTTTTTTTTTTTATTTTTTTTTATCTCTCTCTATCTTTCTCATTTGCAAAATTGCCTAAGAATCCGTAATTTGCAAAGTAATTCAACTAAAAAAGGGAGGAATTATATGAGATGAGAATGTATTAAATTACCATCTAATTAAAGAAATGAAACCTTTAGAAGAAAATGAAAGTGAAAGTTGAAATTATTGTAGAATAATCAAAAGTTGAAACTGTTTAAAATAAGAACCTGTTGACTTCTCCTTAAAAAAATAATATTCAGTAAAAATAATTTCTATTCATTAAAATTAATTTCAATTCAACAAAAATAATTTTAGCTTATTAAAAATTAGTGACTTTAAAGAATAAATATAATAAAGAATCAGTAAAAATAATTTCAGTTCAATAAAATTTAAATATGTTTAGTAAAAATAATTTAAGTTCAACAAAAAATAATTTGAGTAAAAATGATTTTAGTTCTACAAAAATAAGGTAAAGTGAACGGAGTCTAAATCGGATAAAGTTGGGATTATTAAAGTGCATTTTTTTCAAAGAAAAATAAATTCAAATAGGTTCCAAAAATCAAACAAGGGTTTTTTGGTGGTACCAAAAATGAAATTAGGGTCTTATACACCAAAAGTCAAATTATCCTTACAAAAATGTGAAGAAAATGAAAGAGGAAGGGGAGCAAGTTCCCATGTTTGAATAAGGATTTTTCGTTTAAGGGGTTTGTGACATCTTTCTTTCATTTTAGGGCATGCTTGGCTTGGGGGTAGTATATTAAGGGGTAATAAAAGTCAAACTTGATAAAACATAAGTAATTAGAAGTATTGTTATAGGAGACAAGACGTTAACAAATGAAATAAGATAGTTGTGCCATGAGGAAAAGAGAGAGATGAAAGAATTATTATCCTCATAATGAGGGTAATAGTTACCCACCCTCCCCCTAGTGTAACTATTACCCCCAAAATGAGGAATTAGTTCATCTTTCTTCACCTCATACCACACCATCATTACATAAATTTTCTCACAATCACACCATCACTATCTCCTCCTTTCTATATTCACTTTCATTTTGCTTAGTTTGACTTTTATTACCCAACATTAAGGGGGTAATAAAAGTCAAACTAAGCAAAATGAATGTGTAAATAGAGAAGAAGGAGATAGTGATGGTGTGATTGTAAGAAAATTATGTAGTGATGGTATGATGTGAGGTGAAGAAAGAGGAATCAATACCCTCATTTTGGGGGTAATAGTTACACTAGGGGGAGGGTGGGTAACTATTACCCTCATAATGAGAGTAATAATTCCTCCATCTCTCTCTTTTCCTCATGGCACAACTAGTTTAATTCATTTGGAAGCACCATGTCTCCTACAACAACACCTCTAATTACTTTTGTTTTTTCAAATTTGACTTTTATTACCCCCTTAATGTTTTACCCCCAATCCAAGCATGCCCTTAAGAGTAATTCCTTAAGATTATACATCCCTATAAATTCGATGGATTCGAAGGGAAAACAACACCTTGCTCCCTTTCTTTTCCCTACCCTTCCAAATCTTCCTCTTAATAACTTCCTCTTTCTTTCTCTCTTATTCTATCATGTTATTTAAACAAAGAGACAATTATAGACATTCATTATTGATAAAAATCGTAATAAAAACTGAATTAAATAACTAACCTGATAATGAAGAAGATTGGAAATAAGACCTTTGTGAAGTTCGTTATAGTTTGAGTAGGTCTATGAATGAGATCATGAAGACAGTAGGATATGGTGAATGATGCTAAGTATTTATATATATTCATGGTGCAACTTGATATTATTATTATTGCCTAAATTATGATATATGAGCATTAGGTTATAATTATACTATACCAGTTTTGTTATGCAAAGTCATATACATGACATTTTCCTAAAGAATAATGTATAACATTTGTTGTCAGACTCAAAGGTGCCGTTAAGATGCTTATCTTATTCTTTTTTCTTTTTCAATTCTTTGTTAGATTTGTTCGTATTTTCGTGTGAATTTTACTACGACTCCACGATATTTGCTTTTATGTACACTAGTTGGATCGTCAACCAACTTTAAAAATAAATACAGAGTAATACTTACTCCCTTCATTCTATTATTGTGTATTCGTAATTTGGTGTAAAAAATCACTTTTATAAATTCATCTATTTATATATTACATGTATAAATTATTTTGAACAATTTGTCTATTTACATTTTAATTCATTCCTTAAAATATGTGCAATGAAGGCATGTCGCATTTAAACAATCAACGCCGTACTTGTAGGGCTGGCAATCCTTCACCCGACCTGATAACCCAACCCGAATCCGACCCGAAGTTACTGAGAGAAACCCGACCCAACCCAAACCCGAACAACCCGAATTCGACCCGATTTGACCAAAATGTCATATATCGTTATAATATTAAGTTTTAAACTATTTTTGATAGTTTTTAAGCACAACCCGAAAATTGACCCGACATCTGACCCGAACCCGACCTGCTGACCCGAATTGCCACCCCTGCATACTTGTACTCCATATCTCCTCTCTCCCCCATCCTCTTTCTAAAAAACCTAGCCTTTACTGTTGAATTTGGAGGGGGCTTTCGTCGGTTTTTACCAATGTTAAAGCCCCAAACTTTGTTTTGTGTGTGCCTTTCCGCTTATTTTAGTTTGTTCGAGATTTATAATAACTCTCCCTCTTTTAGGAAGAACGTTTGTCCTTCGAAAGAAAGAGTTTTTCTTCTTCTTTAAGAGGACTTTTCTCCTTCGAAAGAAAAATATATATTCATTAGAACATGTGAGTGAAACGGAAGAATTATATTCATTAAATTTTTGTAGTAAAAAAAAGGAAAAATTGATAGGAATATTATGACCTTTCAGCGGTCTTCCATAAATATAACGAACTTTGGATTATCCCGTAATATTATGACCTTTGACCCTGATCTTCCATAAATAGGATAAAATACCGATAACCAGTTTAATAGGTTACCTAAGACACGTGTTGCATTGTGATAGGTTAGAAAATTTAATTTTGATTTTTGGAAAAATTGACAGGATTATTACGACCTTTCAACAGTCTTCCATAAATATAACGACCTTTGGATTATCCTGGAATGTTACGACCTTTAGCCCTGATCTTCCATAAATAGGACGTAACCGGTTGGTGACCTGCTCAAAGGGTTAAGTGTGACGCGTGTCACTTTTTAATTGGTCAAATATTTTTTTTGTAAAATTTTACAATTTTCTTATTTTAATATAAAAAATTGATTTGAATAATTAAAAAAGATGATTATAATTAAAAAAAAAAATCCCATAGCCCCCTACTTCCCCTCGTACCACCGTGAAGCACCCTACAACCACCACCCCAGTGAAACTCACCATAGCCTCCAGCCCCACCCACCCCCGTGAAACCCCTACCGTAACTCTTTCTTCCCCGTCCTTTATCCATTAATGAAAGCAAGTATATAGTGTCGAGGGTCGAAAATGAAAGGGTTGGGTAGAATTTCAGATGAAGTGGTCGGAAGTCGATTTCGATGGCGGTGGGATTCATTGGCCATGCCACGATCTATCTCTCTTAGGATATGTCATAAGCTCTAGAGGGATAGAGATATACCTAACCAAGATTAAAGCAATCATGTCCATGCCACCGCCCAAAACTGAAAAGCAAATTCGGGGATTCATTAGCCGGTTGCAATACATAAGTAGGTTCATATCCAAGCTAACCACAATATGTGAACCAATATTCAAAAAACTCAAGAAAAATGTGTCAGTCATATGGGACGATGAGTGTCAAAAATCCTTTGAGAAGATCAAAGCCTATCTCTCAAACCCCTCCTGTATTAGCTCCAGCACTCCCAGGAATACCTTTAAGGTTATACTTAACGGTTACAAAAGAAACAATGGGAGCTATGCTTGCGTAAGAGGTAGAAGATAAAGAAAATGCTATATACTACCTAAGTAAGAAAATGCTCGAATATGAGACACGCTATACACCATTAGAGAAGTTGTGCCTCGCATTGGTGTGGGCCACGACCAAATTAAGGCACTACATGCTTGTGCATACAGTTTATGTAGTATCACGAATGGATCCCCTCAAGTACTTATTCGAGAGATCTACACTTAACTGGCGTATCTCAAGGTGGATAGTTAACTTAGCCCAGTTTGATATAAGATTCATGCCTCAAAAGGCGATTAAAGGATTAGTGGTATCGGATTTTCTAGCAGATTTCCCAATAGAAGATTCGACACCATTAGAAGAGAACGAATTTCCAGACAAGGATTTAATGATGACAGAAGATGATATATGGACTTTACTCTGACGGAGCTTCAAACAAAAAAGGATGTGGCGTAGGAGTCCTATTAGTATCACCCAAAGAGGAACATGTTCCTATATCTATAAAGTTATATTTCGACGTTAGCAACAACGTAGCCAAATATGAAGCATGCGTGGTAGGCCTCGAAACTGCTTTAGCCTTAGGAGTAAAGAAACTCCGGATTTTCTGAGATTCCTCTTTAATCATCAATCAAATCTCAAAGAGATGGAAGGTTAGGAGTGAAAGCTTAGCTCCTTACCAAACAAATCTGGAAACCCTCACTGATCAGTTGGAAAAAGTAGAATACACCTATTTACCTAGAGAGGGAAACCAATTTGTCGATGCCTTGGCAAGACTAGCCTCAATGGTTAGAATTCCTAAGGAAATTGAGCAAATGCCTTTGACTATAGAGAAGAGGCATAAACCAGCATACATTCAAGCAATAGAAGACGATGAAGTGGTCCAAGAAGAAGAACAAGAAGAAGAACCATGGTTTACAGACATACTTAATTATGTCACCAAAGGAGAATATCCTCCTCATGCTGACAAAAGGTCCAAACGAGCCTTAAGACTTTTGGCTTCCCAGTTTGTGCTCATAGGAAATGAGTTACACAAAAGGTTACCTAAAGGTCGAGCTTTATTATGTGTTGGCAAAAAGGATGCTCAAAGAGCTATGAGAGTTGTCCATGAAGGAATATGCGGAACACATGTTAATGGCAAGATGCTAGTCCAAAAGATAATGCGAGAAGGGTATTATTGGACTACCATGAATAGGGACTGTCATCAATACGTAAAAAGATGTCCCAAATGCCAAATTTATGCAAATCTACAACATGTTCCACCATCTCTCCTCTACACATGCACTTCACCATGGCCTTTCTCCACATGGGGGATTGACATAATTGGAAAAATTACACCTCCCAGAACAGGAGGTCATGAATACATCCTAGTCGCAATAGATTACTTTACAAAGTGGGTAGAAGCACAATCATATTCTAAACTCACCGCAAAACATGTAGCACTCTTTATCGAGAGAAACATAATTTGTCGATACGGAGTCCCACATGAAATGGTAAGTGACAATGGAACTCACTTTCAAGCTGAATGTGAAGAATTGCTACAAAAGTATGGTATTCAACATCACCATTCTTCCCCATATAGACCTCAAGCAAATGGAGCAGTTGAGGCCGTTAATAAGAACTTAAAGACTATCATCGAGAAAATGACTGAGAATTACAAAGATTGGCCTGACAAGCTCCACTTCGCACTGTGGGTCTATCGCACGTCAATCCGAACATCAACAGGAAAATACGCCATTCAACCTAGTATATGGAATGGATGTCGTACAACCTGTGGAATTAGAAATACCTACTCTACGCATTGCGTTAGAAATTAAGATCGATGAAGTCGAATGGACTAGGGCACGGTATGAAGAGCTAATTCTACTAAATGAAAAACGACTAGAAGCTCTACATCATACCCAATGCTATCAAACTCGTATGGCTAGACACTTCAACAAAAAGGTCAAGACTAGAAATATCAAGGTTGGGGACTTGGTATTAAAAGCACTAAGGAAAAATGTTTTAGACCCAAGAGGCAAGTTTAGGCCTAATTGGTCCGGACCATACATCGTCAAGACGATCCTGTCAGGAGGCGCAGCTAAATTGACTGACATGGATGGCAATGAATTTTCAAATATGACAAATCTTGACCAACTCAAGAAGTACTACCCATAATTACTTGAGTAAAACACTCAAGAGAGCTGTGTTTGGCCTGATTCCTTAAGCAAAGGATACGTAGGCAACCCTTAAAAGGGTGCGACCACTTTAATTTTTCGAAATCCCGCATCCCAGAGTTAAAAAATTCATGACTACAAAAATATAAGGCTGGCGCCAGAAAAAGAAGGCTGTCGCCAGACGACAACTCTGTCACCAGGCGACAGAAGGTAGACGTCGGCGAAAAACATTTAGATGGTGGCGCTAACTTTCTGCAAGTGTCTGGCAGATTTCGTATATTCTGGAAATTTTTTCGAGTTACGTACTCGAAGAAATCTTCCGAAAATAAATATTTTAATAGTTTTCATTGCTTTAAATATAAAGTTAATTTAAATAAAAGCTGAAATTTTATTGATTAATAAAGAAATTACATTATTGATAAAATAAAGCTTAAAATTAACTAAAAACAATTTAAATTGTCTAATAAATCAAAGGAAAAGCAATGCTCTAATCTTTCTTTTCTTTCTTAATTCTTTTCCAATTCTTGTCCGCATTTTCTTCTTCTTCATCCATCACCTTTGCTAGGAGATATCCATTAGAAGATCTGCATTCTATTTTAGTGTAGATGGTCTCTCCCTCCACTAAAACTCCATGCTTCTTCTCCACCCAAACGTTCTTTTCTGTAGAGTCAACTTTTCTTTTCCCTTTGTTTTTCTTAGAGCTCTTCTTCTTTGCCATAATAGGAGTCTTAAACTCACTTCTTTCACCTAGGCGCTCTTTAGCAGAAGCTTTCTTGTCACCCAGACGAGTCTTCACATTGGTCTTCTCAACCTTGACTTAGTTTTTATGAGATCTTCCATCAAGCCATTGCTTCACACTGTTGGATAAAGAAGGTGGAACCTTATGGGTGATCACTTCCCATAAGGGCCTAGCACACCAATACTTATCAAAGCGCTCAACTTCTTGCGAAAAAGGGTATTCATAAGGACGGCGGAAATCTCCTATAGGGATGGTTTGTGCGAGCCCATATTGTCTCTTAACCCTACAAGGGTAATAAAAGGTTAATCTTGATAAACTGGGGAGACGGCAGTAAGGTTGGTTATTACAACCAATCATCTTCTCAATCTTCCACCAAGGGACAACCCAATTCATGGTAAAGTCACCAGCGACAAATACCTTGCCCCACTCACGGTGACCCATCTTTAAAGAAAACCGTTTCTTTCGCCGAACTAAACAGTTGGGAGTGTACTTGTCAATATTATCAGGAGGACTAATTAATCCTAGTCTCTCCATGATCCATATCTGTAAAAATGCACTTGATTAGTATTGCAACATAAGAATATTTTTAATTTTTGTAATTAAGAATATTATTTTGTACCTGTAATAAAACCGGAGAACCTCGAAGGGGTGCTTTTGGATTCTTTTTCAGTGCATCTAGACTCAGCATAGTCTCTCCAACAATTAATGGCATTGGGTTTCTTCCTGACTCAATTTGTTCCAAAACAGATATAATTATTGCTTGGCCTTCGTTATCTTTACCACTAATAAGGAGATATTGGCTAATCATGCAAAAGAGGAAAGCTCTTCTTCTATAAACATGAGAAAATCCAGAGATAGGTATATCAAAATAATAACGTGCGAATTCTTTCAAGTCAATTGTATTACCATGCACTATATTTTTTAGATCTGTACCCCTTAGATCAAAGAAACGCTCATAATCTTTGTAATAATACTCACTTACTCTAGGCATTACCGCAAGATCTAAGGAATGAAAGCCTAGAATGGCTCCAAATTCTTCCGGTAAAGGGCAAATTTCATCGTATAATAATTTAAAACAGTGAGAATTAGTATCCCAATATTCTAAGGCAGTATGAATGAAGTCTATGTCAAGATCTACCCCTTTTACACCATAAATCCCCCCCATATGAAAAAAGTCTAGTTCTTTTCTCTCTTTAACAGTTAAAGAACAACACCACTCACGTGTATAATCGCAAAAAGTTTTCTTAGCTAAAGACATGATTAATAGTTAATTTATTTAATTAATAATCTGTTCGAATTATGCAGAAAACGTCAGTTCTGGGGGCTATTTATAAACTTTTTTCTTAGCAGAATTCAATTCCTGTAAGAATTAGGATAATCAACGCTGTCGCCAAGCGACGAGTTTGTCGCGTGGCGACAGGTATGATTATGCGGCGCCAGTATCTTTTCAGCAGCGACAGCTACACGCGTTGAAAACCGTGTTTTTAATTACTCGAATTCGACTTTGATTTGACCTATTCAAACCCACTTTGTTTCACCTCTATTATTTTCATTTTTCCTTTTACTTAAATTAAGCTTAATGAATTTTAGGCTTATTTTTTTCGCTTCATTTTATTTTTCCATTTTTCTTTTTTGGGGGAGAGAGTCAGTACCCTCCATTAATAATAATAAAGATGACGGAATATTTGCGCAAAAATACACTTTCTCACACACTCACGTGCACATAAAATGAAAAAATAAAATACAAGAGATAAAATGTTTGATAAATAATAATTATATATAAACAAAGTGTCTAAATACATGAGTCATAAATAAAAATTAGACAAAGTCCTACAAAGTCAGATAAATGAAAATACAGGTACAACTACGGTGCAGGAAGCCACAAATGATGGGGAACGCCGAAAGTATCAAAGAATGTCCTACTCCGTGAAGTGTGTCCCTCACCATCTCCCGAGCCGCCAGCCGGCGGAAACTGCAACTCAGGGCCAGGCCAACCCTGCTCACCCTGATACCCAATAGATAGTGGCTGAGGCTGCAAGGGCTGTTGCGACGACGAGCCAACCTCGTACGTCCCACCAACCATCCCACCTCGACTGGTCCTCGACAGGGGCGGCCTCAGAACAACCACCTCGACCGCCTGAAGTAGTCCAGTGACGCCTCGAGTCGGACCTAGTAGTCTCCCTCCTAGGCTCGGGTCTCGACCGAGTGCGTGGAGATGGAATAGGTTGTCCCTGCAAGAGTGAGTCAAATTAGAAAACAAGTAAAAAAAAACAAGACAAAGAGATGATACTAAGGCACGAAGTAATACCTCCTCGGCGTCGTTGTTACGACAGGTAGCACGGTTCCGCAACCTCACGAGCTGGGTGCGAAAGGCGTCTAGGCACCTCGCCATAGCTGTCACCACCTCGCGAGAAAACTGCCAAAATAACTAAGTCAGTAACAGTTTATAATCAAACATAAAAAACAAGATGTACAAGGATACTTACTCGAGTCTGGTGACGGGGAATGGAGTGCTCCACGAACCGCTCCCCCTCCGGAGCTGGCGGAATCAGCTCCTCGATCGGCCCGTACATGCCCTGATAGCGTATGGACATCCTCAGGGGAATAAACTCCCTAGGACCGGCCTGATGAAGATAAAAGGTTAGAAATCACTTGGGGGCTACCTATTAGAAAATAGGCAAAGTAAATAGAAGCATACCGCTGCCTCCTCTGAAAGGACAAGAGCCGGCGCTAGCAGCGGTAGCAGATCCTCCTCGTAACTCTACTCGAGGAGAATGTAGGATCTCCAAGGAGTACCCCAAGAAGATCCGCTCGCTTGGTCCCGCTGCAATGCATCATGGAACATATGCCGGAGTGGAGGAGCAGGGACGACGAAGACGTCTGAGGAATGCTGAATGGCTACCCTCTCTCCTAGGTAGACCACTGTGTCGTATGTCCCCAGAAAATACCGACGCTCAGCAGTGTACTGTGCCGCTAGCACAGGAATGGCGAAGTTAGCCTAGGGTCGATAGACCGGGCTAGGCTCCTGCAAGACGATCATATAAGATAAGAAGAAGGATTAACACGAAAGATTAATAAAAGAAAAGCAGTGGCTACAAAAACCTACCGAGAGGATCATCTCTCAAAGACGAAGCACCTCAAGCGGACCTCGGCGGCCTCCCCAACTAGCAGCGACGGGGAGCACGCGAGGAGAAGGCCTCGTAGGTGCAAGTGAGGGAAAGTACTCGTAGAAATAGATCTAAATGAATAGCAAGAGTCAGTAAAAGTTTACGTTTAATTTAGAGCTAGATCTCAAAAGAGGAAAGAGATGTACCTCTACGACCCTCCAGAAGCTGGTAAGTGCCACCTCCCCAAATAAGGCCCTATGATGGCAAGAGCGTCGCAGGCCCAGAAGAAAGTCCGCATAGGCCATACTAGCTCAATCATATGTCCCGACCAGGTGAAGGTCGCGAACGGCCCTATCTCGATCAGGGGGAAAACGTCCCTGATAACAAAATCAGCACAAAGATGCGCACTCGCTTCTCACGAGTGGTGGCATCACCCTCGAAAGCTACAACCAGTGTGCAGCGGCGAATGCATCGGGAGCTCATCTGTCCCGACTGAGCCTCAGCTTGGGCCCGAATAGCGATCGGACCCAACAACCCCTGAACGACCGGTGAATAAACCGTGATATCGCTGTCGAACGGCGAAGGAGTAGACTGGAACTCTAGCCCCGTGATGAGGCTGAAGTCAGCTGGAGTGACCGTCATCTCACCCCAGGGAAAGTGAAAAGTATTGGTGGTGTCCCAAAAGAACTCCATCAAAGCTCGGGCAACGAGGTTACCCCCGTCGTATGAAAGCATGGCCCAGGTGGCCAGAAGAAAGGGAGTCAACCCACATGACTCCCATAGACGACGTAAACCCTCATCTCGACTGTTGAAGGTGTCGTAGAGCGAACCGATTGTATAATTACCCGAGCTGTGGCTACGGGTCCTCCCACTTGCAAGACCGCGTCGGACTCGTTCCGACAAGTGATGTATGGGAGCGTGAAACAAAGTATGCTCATCCCAATCGGGCAGGAGACCAAGTCTGGACGTAGATGGAACGTCCTCGCCCTCGCTAGTAGGCTCGTCCTCTCGGCGCGAGTCTCTCGATCGAGAGCCGGAACCACGTCGTCTAGCCATGCTAAATTATGTAAAAGTAATTAATTTTAAGGCTCTATAGTATCTAAGGTTCACCTAAGCCGCATGATACTATGTTCACAAAAACAGAGTACGTAGTACTAAAACAGAGCAAAAATTCAACTAAGCATAATTGGCATTTTTAAGCAAATAAACAATTTCTTGCAAATATATGATAAATATTGTGACAAATTGTACAAGAAAAGGCAGCAAAAATGCGAAGAACAGGCTACATTGTTCTTCACGACCTTACGAGGTCCAACAATGGTGAATTATTCGTTTTTTCACCAAATTGAGTCAAACAAGTCTCAAAATACTCCCAAGGAAATATACAAGCATAATCAAACATATTCGAAATTTTTCGAAAATTCGTGAGCAAGAACGCACAATTCATCAAAAACCGAGTAGAGTTTGAGCAAAACTTACATAGATTGGGAAAATAGATGAAATAAGCTTCGATTTGCAACAAGTTTGAGCGAATTTGGTTGAGAAATGAGTAAGAACGAGCGTTTTGAAATTTTTGTGAGAATGAACGAAGCAGAGCAGCAGCGAATTGAAGAAGAAGTCGGGTATTTAAAACCCCGATTTTGTTGCCAAACGACAGGATTGTCGCGAGGCGACATACTCTGTCGCTTGGCGACAGAGGCAGATGCTGGCGACAGCTGTTTCTGGATGGCGCTGGAGCGGCGA
Source organism: Chenopodium album (assembly GCF_948465745.1). NCBI lineage: Eukaryota > Viridiplantae > Streptophyta > Magnoliopsida > Caryophyllales > Amaranthaceae > Chenopodium > Chenopodium album. The sequence goes on from NC_137856.1 coordinate 12,290,515, forward strand.
TAGAATGTTAGTTCCCACATCATGACTTTGTGGACCTAGTGCAGAAGTTTGGGTTCCTCGGTACACCAGTTAGCCCTTCTAAGCAATTTGACATGATTTAGTAGTTGGCTCGATTGCAATTACATTGAGATCGACCTGATGAAAGATCGTCTCGCTTAGCTTAAAGCGCCTACATATTGGCTCATAGTAAGGCACCAAAATAATGGTTCAATAATAGCACCGACGCAATGGTTCACAAAAAAGGAAGAAGCACCAACGTATTGGTACGAAGATAATATTTTATTAAAGGTCAATACGTAGAGTGATCTTCGACGATGTCCTAACATAGAGAGGAGTTGTCTAGTGGCGAGATACTGCCGTGGCAAGATAATGTCACAAATTCTGAAGATGGCGAGATATGGTCACCTTCAACGGTCCCTCAGGATAAAGAAGAGATTGTCTATAGTGGCGACGCATTGCCGTGGCGACGCGCTGCCACAACCCTGAAGATAACGACGTACAGTTATTTTTTACGATGTTCCCAAGATACTGTGGAAGATTGTCACCAAGAAATGTTGAAGATGACGACACAGTGTTACCTTCAAAGATGGCGTTCTCTAGCTTGTAGAAGGTCGTCAGATAAAATGCAACAAATTGGTTACCCCAGAGACGTGTGCTCGACGGTGCAAGATACGCGTTTCTTAACTCTTTTATCTGTTTAACTAATATTGTTTTACAGGTACCGGCGTTATAAGAATGGTTTAGGATCGCAGAACGTTCTGAATCATTCTCCGTCCCTATCGATACTTTGACTATTGTTTTCGAAACCTCAGTTTCTCCAAACTCAGTCAAAGTGGGGGCTTCTGTAGACACCCATTTATGTCTCCCCAAAACCAAACCCAGTGATGAATGCCTTACACGTCGAACCATAGTCGAATGAGGTGAAAGTGTGGAAAAGTCATGTTTTGTGGTTTAGTTTTATTTAAAATTCTCTTTTCTCTGTTTTTGAAAACAACTCTATTTATTAAAAATAGCCAAGCCAGTTTAGTTTGGTCCATGATAAAGATCCAATAACAGTGTAGTTGGATGGGGCTCGAAGAGATCTTTCCAACGATATATTATAAGCCCAATTCTGATGAGTATTGAGGAAGTTATGGCCAAAATACTAAACTAGGCCCGGTTAATTATTTACATAAGGCCCAATGATCTAGAGGAGGGCCCAATGTTAATTATTTTTCCTAAAATTATTAGGATTAATTATAACTTTCTAGAAGTTTCTAGAAGGTTCTTTTAAATTCTAATATTATTAGATTTAATAATTATTTTAAGATGGATTTTTATTTGGAATAAAATATTATTATTTTATTATTATATTTTAAAGATACGTTTTATCTTCTGTATGGATTCCGTAGATCAATTTGATTAAAGATCGGATTCCGCGTGGAAAAGCGCGTGCAAGTTAGACTTTCGCCAAACGACAAGTCTGTCGCTTGACGACAGACCTTGTCGCCACGCGACAGACATTGTCGCCTCGCAACAGCATGTATTTCTGGCGACAGCGTGTAGTTTTATTCCTAATCGAATTCTATACTTTTCTGGACTATTTTCCTTATAAATAGGGTCCAAAACTCCGTTTTCATTCATTCACAATCACCCCAATTCTCTCTATTGTCTCTTGAGCAATACATGCTTTCTTTCTCTCTCTCTTTTTAAACTACCTTTTTACAAAAAATATTCCGCATACACAAGATTTAGAATCATTTAGCCAAGTTCGAATCTGCCTTTGCCCTAGACGTGCAAGGTTCAATATTTTCTGAGGGATTGGTCCAAATCTATTTAAACTTTATTTTGATTTTAATTTTATTCTAGTTTAATTCTTTTATTCTTTATTATTTTCATTGAAGTTTACTAACTTGTGTATTTTGTTATTAGAAAGAGGTACGAGGATTCAAAGTAAGTAGATTCGCTTACTCCCTATTTCTCTCACGATGTAGAAAGCATGTTTATTATTGTTTATTAATTCCTAGTATCATGTTAGGATATTATTTATTGCTTTCTAGTATCAGGTTTAGGGTGCCTCTTATTATTTCTAACATCATGATAGCATGTTAGTACCATGTTAGGTTCAAAGCTTTGATCTTTATTGTTTAGTGACATGCTAGGATTTGTTATTAATCTTGTTAGTATCATGCCTAGGATCTTGCTATTATTATTAAGCTTTATTATGCCTTAACATGATTTTGATTATTATTATTATTATTATTATTATTATTATTATTATTATTATGCCTTATTATGATCATTATTATTATTGTTATTATGTTGCTTGATATTATTTATATTATTGTTATTGCTTGATCACACATTTTATGCATGTTTAAAGGGAATTTGTACTTGAAATCACGCTTAATAAGATAATTAATAATTCGGTTTAGGCTAATATGATTTTAATTCAAGTGATCGCCAATAATATTTTTATTTGTGCATTAATATTCAACCAACATAGATAAACAGGTTTAGGGTTAATCTAATGTTTACATGTTATTTTCCTTCTAGCAGTAGTCTTTGTTATTTTCCTACCAAATAAATTAGGGTCAGTGATAGGTGCAGACTGTCTAGGGTAAGGATTAGTGGAAGGAAGCATATTAGGTTGAATTGTGATTTGGATTGGTGAAAACCTAGGGCTTCTTCTAACTGGTAAAGTTTTAAACACAGAGTGTGGGGATATGGGAGATGGGGATACTTCTCACCACAAGAGGTTATTACCCTCTCCATGTCAATCTTTGCCTGCACTTTCCCACTCACTTTCCCTTTCCCCTTACTATCTGCACCTGAACCACTACCAAGCTCTTTCCCCTTTCCATCTGAACTAGAACCACTACCCTTCCCTTCCCCCTTTGATTTTTCCCAGCAGAACTAACTGTACCCTTAGCCTTCTCACAAACCTTCTCAAACTCTTTCCTACCCTTAGTATATTCCCTCCTAAACTGAGAAGTTTGCTTCATATTGCTCTCATCATTGTATCGCATCATATCAACCCAAGTCATATCTGGATCATAATTAAACTCAATACATAGCATATATACTAGTGGGGGGCTGGTAGGAGCTTCAGCATCATTACTGGGAGCCACTAACTTATCAACAAGGTATTTCTTCACTAAATTCCTTATAGGCTTAAGCTTGGTGGTCTCACTCTAAATTGTATACTTAATGGAATAATTGGGTGAAGCTGGTACATTTGTAGGATGTGGAGGGTGTGTTCCAATTGTAGGAGGTAGTGGTACCTCGCCTAGTTCAGCAACTAGTGTGGTTGTCTCACCATTAATATCATACAGAGTAGATTTAGGTCATAGCTTAGGTCATTTCAAAGGGGGGGTGAGTCTGGTTCATTTGTTGGAGGTGGTGGAAAGTTATCTACTTCAGCAACTAATTTGTTTCTCCTAAACTCAGAAACAAGGTCATTCATGTAATTACTTCTCAGAGGGTTAGTAGCAACTAAATCTCATACATTTTTGCCCCAGGGAATGTCCTAAACATCCTCTGCACACCACCATTATCATCAATAGGCCAATGTTTCTGTTTCGGGGTATTTTGTGATCTCCTCGGATACTGGTCACGCTCTTCGGGCAACGCGACTCGGACACCTGAAAAATAATGAATATTCCTTTACCGGAATATTCACCTCCGACGATCAAGTTAGAGATCGGGAAACGGAAAGTTTAGAGAGAGAAAGTAGAGAGAAGTTGGAGCTCTTTAATGCTCTTTTTATGTTATGTCACCATCCACCCCTCCCATCACAAATGATTGGGGTGTTTATAGGGGTGGAAACATGTGCCCCTCTAGGATTTGTACCCTAGAATTCCGTGACGTGATTGGCTGCGCAATCAGAGAGCGCCACGTGTCATAGGGTGACGCCGTTTTTCGGTTTTCAAGGATTTTCTCAGGATTTGGGCCTGATGTAATAAAGGCATTTTCTCTTGCTGATGCTCAGATTCTCTTTTAGGACAATTGACACTTGTCGTCCTAATATAAGGACACGTGTCACCCTCTCATAGGGACTCGTGTCTCCCTCTCAATGGGCCACGTGTCGCTATGAGATTAGGCCACGTACTTGGGGTATTTTTACCCTAAACATTTCCCCACAGAGGGGGTGGCTCGTACGCTTACTGGGCGCCTCCTCTGATCCTCTATCTAGACGTCCACGTACACTGGGTTGGATTTATCTTCCATCTGCTCTGGACGTCCACATACTTTGGACTGAGCCTACTTTTTAGCTGCCTTGGACGTCCACACACTTTACACTGTGCTTATTTTCTAGCTGCCTAGGACGTCTAAATACTCTGGACCGGGCTGGAAAAAGGGGCGGACAGATTGTGTCCGTCCATTAGGTGGCAATCGCCTGGGACCGCATATTGGGTCTTTTCCCTAAGCATCGGCTTCGGACGATTGGAATCTGTGGTGAGACGGACGGCTATCATCCATTCATCAAAGGAGGCGTACACCCTGGTACTCCAGCCAGGTTGCGTCCGCCTGACAGCTTTCTTTGGACTAAACGTCTGGGAGCTGGACGGACGCAATTTCTCAATTAAGTCATTTGAGAATTCTGGAGACTAAGTATTTGAGATGTAAGCTCTTGAATTTGTTATTCAGCCATCTTAGACATGCCGTTACTCGTCCATCTTAATCTTCACTTAAACTGACGGAACCCTAACGCCATCCGTCCCATTTTTTCAAAAAATTACCGTTTGAATGTCTAGGCGGGAAAGATAGTTTTACCATTTTGCCCCCATAAATTCATTCTATATATATGAGGGTTTTGATTTCATTTTGGCACTTTACATCTTTGTGATTATTAGAGAGAAGGAAGAGCATTCTAGAGAGATAAAGTTATCCTTCCCCTAAATCTTCAAGAGCGCCGCCGTGAGTTTGAGTTTTCCGGACGTTTTTTGAGTTTTCCGGTCAATCTTCAAGAACACCAAGAACATTTCAAGTTTTTCAACACGTACAAAGGTAGGCCACCTACATCTTCCCTCTTTTTAATTTTTACTTGTCTTTTTTCTTTACTTCAATTATGGATCCATACTCGGCTTCGTCCGACTTTCCTCATGAGGCCGGCCGTTCGCCTGGGACTGAGGAGTCTAGAGTGGACGGAGAAGAGTTGTCTCCTCCTTGGAGTGAGTCTATGTCTAGTGCGTACGTACTCACCCCACTTGTTCTTCTCTGTCCCTACAGGCAAATATGGCTAAAACCATGCGTACGCGTGAGATTCATGCGGCCCGGAACCCAGACGGCAATCTGGTTCACCCTAGGGTCCCTTATGACCCGTACAACCCCAATAGTACTGATGTGGAGACCACCTCCACCACACATACAACTACCTCTACGAGCTCTCAACACTTGGCTGTGGAGGTCACTTCATCTTTCGAGGAACGCCAAAGAGCTCAGGGCGCCTCGTCCGCACCAATTCCGAAACTTAGGTTCCCACAATATGCCAGCTCGGTCATGGATGAGGCCGATTTGGTACTTCTCAACAACCATCCTAACCCATCTGGGGCGAACGCTGCTGGTTCGTCCGTCCCAACTTCCTCACAACCTCTGCTCCAACAGGGCAGGGCGGACAGGCCAAGGACAAGAATCTCTATCAGAGAACCGTCCGCCCTGCCTATTCACAGTGCCACTCCTTCGAGAAATGAGGCGGCCACTGCCAAAGACAAGGGCAAACGTACCTTAGTCGAAGAGGATGTCCCTTCTTCCATAGGCGTACTCAGCTCAAGGGGTCGAAGCTCGGCCGAGGCAGCAGACCTGGACAGAGTGCTGTCCTTAGAGTTTGGGAGTGCTCCCCCTCACCAAATGGAAGAAGAAGAAGTTAAGAAAGAGGCCAAAGGTGAGGCGGCCGAAGGTGAGGCGGCGGCCGCAGAGGACGTCGCCAACATTGACAATTTCAGAGACCCGTACGCCTGTACGGTGGGTAGCACGAGCTTGAGCTACCTAAATCACAAGTTTGACAAATACAAGGCATCCCTCCACCTTGGGGAGGGATTTGAGATACAGCCTCTTAGGAAGTCACGTGCTATGGCCGCCTGGGAGGAATAGAGGCCACGCAAAAGAGCCTTTTGCGTTTATAGGGCCGCCTTGGACGTGGGCCTTCGTTTTCCCCTTCACCCTTTCGTCCGCACCTTGCTGGACGAGTATGATATTGCTCTTTTCCAATTGACGCCAAACAGTTGGTTAAATGTTTTTGGGTATTTGGTGACGTGCATCTGCAAAGGCTTCAAGCTAGACTTTGCCGTTTTCTATGAGATGCACTCACTAACGCGGCTGGAGAAGGACACGGACGGTTGGCTTATCTTGATTTCAACCAAAGACTACATGGTAGTGGTCGACTATGTCAGCAAATGAAGGGACTGGAAGCACCGTTTCTACCGCGTCAAAACTAAGGACGTGGAGTTCAACTTACGAATGAATAGGTGCAATCCTGAGCCTATCCAACTCGGACGGGGGGATCACAAACCTAACAAGCCACCCGTCCACCCCAGCCAAGAATACCTGCTCGAATACCTCAAGGTTAATAGGGTCAAGCAGGGTAGCAAGACTATACGCGTTCCTCGCCACTAGGTTCCTCTATCCAGTTGGCTCCGGGATTCTACTTTTATGTCTGCGTACGGCCTGTACCAGAACTTCCCCCAAGGTGGACGCTTAGATATATTCTTTGTACGCACATAAATTTTTGCTTAGAAAATTATTCTAACACTTTCTTCTTCTTTTTGCAGCGGAGGCATACGCTATGCTTGATCCCGAGCAGAAGGGTGAGGTAAAAATGTCCGAGATAGAATTGGCTCGGTACAAGGCTCGTCAAAAGATGTACGAGCAAGCCAAAGAGGTAAATACTTGTTTAATTTTTGAGTTTCTTTCTTTTCCCTTTTTCATTGTCCGCCTTGCTATATTGGGAGGAGCATGCTTCCTGACTTTGCACGGACGCATCTTTCGTCTGTTCAAGCACAACTTCACACGGGCGCTGATATGTTCTATCTTATGCCCTTACTAATAATTGTACTTGTATTTTTGACAGGACATCCCCACTCTTAGAGCAAGAAGGAAGCAGCCGGCCACGTCGACTCCGGATGCGAACGCATCCAAAAGGAGGAAGACGGTCGCTGCAAGGACCCCTTCCAAAACCGCTGCCAAGACGAAGTCGCACACTGCTCCAACGCAGTCTAAAGGCGAACAACCCCGGTAGGGACTAAGCAGGGCCTCCAAGTTCGTGGATCCTGTTGTTGAGTAGGTCCACGATACGTCCTTCCAATCGGACGATGGGGGTAAGTCGTCCCCGGTATTAACGATCGGCCCCACCTCGACTCCACATGTCGAGGTCGTTCAAAAATCTGACTGGGTTAATGCCAGTCAGTTGGCCAGTGACACTCCTGGCCGTTTTGGAAATGAGGGGGACGCTCCACCGCCGCCCCTCCCTTCAATCTCTCTCCTCCGAGTTTCTCAACTGGTTAGTCATTTGTTTCTTCTTGTTCGTCCTTGTTTATTTTACTTGTGCATTTTAGCTGACCTTTTTTCACGGTCATTCGCAAATATCTCGGAGGAGGTGCATATAAAGCTGCCCGGTCAGTCACTTACTGGTGCGGACAGGAAGGCCATGCGCGAGGTCATGGTTCGCACGGTTCCCCAAGCGCAGCGAGACAAGCTGCGGGGAATCAACGAGGGGTTTCTCGGCCCTATGATCAACTGCAGCGCCAAGGTATACCTTCCTTATACCATATTCTTTTTCTCAATACTTAGCATATTTTCTCTTTATTTAGCTAACTCTTTTTTCTTCCGTCCGCAGCTCTTCCTTCGCCTAAACGCCTTCCTTGAATGGAAGGACAAAGAGAACGAGCGGCTTAAACAAGCTTGGCTCGAGGTGAGGAAGGCCGAGGACGTTGTAACCGGGACGACCGCCATTCAAAGGGTCCGTCTGGAGACCCAGATCACCGCATTGTCCGACAAGGCGGCGCGGCAAACTGAAGACCTGGTCAAACTGGGCAAAGCTCTCGAACAAGAGAGTTTGGCCAGGGAGGCTATGCGCATAGGAAGGGACGCGACCGTCCTGGAGGGAGAGAAATGGAAAGCCGGCTTCGAGGCATCTGAGAAGCTGAAGAGTGACTTGATCTTGGCCCAGGTCAACCTTAAGTCTGCTCTGGATGAGGCGGACGCGCTGAGGGCCGAGGTGGAAACCTTGAAGAAGTCCGTCTCGGACTTGACTGAGAAGCTGAAAGCTCCTCGGCCACCCAGTGCTGAATAAGTCGTCCGCATTGAGCACAATACAGAAAAACGACTTAAGGCTCACTTCTTTGACGCCTTTGAGCTGATGGTGGCCGACGGTGAGGCGGCCTATTACCAGGAGCGCTTTGCTAAGCGCCTTGCGTACGTCTACCTCAAGGAAGAGGCAAAGAAGGCCGGCCAACCTCCTCCAAAGCTAGTGGTCACTTCCCCCGAGTCCGGAGAGGACGAAGAGGAAGTTGAGGGTGATGAGGAGGAGGAAGAGGCGGACGACGGCGCTGAAAAGCCAGAAGATGAGATGTCAGTCCCTGACCCACCCAAGGGAGAAAAGCCTGTAGAGGAGCCTGCCAAAGATGATACGGCTAAATAGAGCTCAGGTCCTCCACCAGCCGTCTACTCAGCTTTCCAACTTTCCTTTTATCACCTTTCTATTTGTTTTACTTAGCTTTTGTTGAACTTTTTTTTTTTTAAAGTTTTTGTTTAAAGCCGCCTGTTTTGAGCGGTAATGTAAACACTTTGGCCGCCCTCTGAGCGGTCTTATTTTAATGTTAATCTGTCCGTCTGTTGAGCGGTTTTTTATATCTGTTTCATACTTAGCAATTTTTTCGCAATTTTATGCTTTTTGAATGCTTTTTCGTACGAACCTAGGGGTGTGCCCCTTTATTTAATGTTCGCCTAGTCCATACTCTGAGTGGTTTGATTGACTTGGTAGTTCTTATACCTTAAAGGGTATGACAACTAGCAAGTTAATCAAATCATAGTAATGATTGCCCTTGGACTAGGTGAAACGACGAATCAATCAGATTTAATTGGCCGTTCCATTGGCTGTATGCGAGTCGTCCGTTGAAGCTATCGCTCGGACGCACCCGAGAAATTCCAAATATTATCTCAAGTTAGAGATTCCCTGGCTCGGCTGGGCTAGGTGCCTAGGTATGCCCTTGCCCTATTTGTGAGGGACACTTGTATTACATAATTTTAGGATACCTTGCCTTAATTGTCCGTCCTGGATCGGGACGGACGTTCATCTCTGACTTAAGTCAGTTTCCCTTTTTTTTTGTGGTCGGGTTCCTTCATTGGAAGCAATCTCGTAACCTTTTTACCTCGACAACTTGTTGAGCCAATGATAGGCCGAGTTGCTACGTTGGAAGCAACTTAGTAAGTGACTTCACTCGGCCTTTCAGCTTAAATCATAAAATGCAAATAAGCACAAGTAAAATAACAAAATAGAGTAACAATGTTTGACTTTTTCATTAATTTGTCAAAAATTACATTGTTGTGGCCGTATGGCTTTAATTACATTTTTCGGTCGATAGACCTAGCTGTATATACAACTTTTTGGCTAAGTACTAAAGAGAAAAACTTAAACATGATATTTTTTCAGATTGTAAGTATTCCACGTTTGTGGGATCTGACGGTCATCAATGGCTTCAAGGCGATATGTGCCGTCTCGGACTCCCTCCCTGATTTGGTATGGCCCCTCCCAGTTTGGAGTTAATTTGTCGTCCTCATTGGCACGACCAACAACTTCCATTTTTCTCAGCACCAAATCCCTCATCTTCAGCGGACGCTTAGACACTCAGCGATTATATGCCCTTGTTATCCTTAAGCAATATATTTCATGTCTAAGTGCCGCATTACCCCTAGCTTCTTGAAGAAAATCTAGGGCAGTCTTCATGGCCTCCCAATTCGCTGACTCGTCATATAGCATCACCCGTAAAGTGGGCTCGTACATCTCAATTGGGAGTACAGCTTCGGCTCCAAAGACCAAAAAGAATGGAGTTTCTCCCGTGGAACTCTTTGATGTTGTCTGTATGGACCATAACACATTAACCAACTCATCAGCCCATAGGCCGCCTGCTTTCTCAAGCTTGCGCTTGATTCCATTTGAGATCAACTTGTTATAGGCTTCAACCTGACCATTGGCTTGTGGTCGGCCGACCGAGGCAAAACAATGAGTTATGCCTTGGTCCCCCAACCATTCTTTGAGTTGGCGCGTCTCAAACTGAGGTCCGTTGTCAAATACCATTGACCGAGGCACTCCATACCGAGTGATTATGCTTTTCCATATGAAGGCTGACACATCCCTCCATTTAATGCCCCGGACGGCCTCGACTTTAACCCACTTAGTGAAATAGTCTACAGCCACTAGTATATATCGTCTCTAGCCGGATGTTGCAGTGTATGGCCCTATGATGTCCATGCCCGATTTTGAAAAAGGAGCGAACTGCTTATGGCCGAAAGACTATTTGCTGGCCGATGAATAAGGGTCGCAAACCTCTGGCACTTGTCACATTTTTTCACCATTTGCATAGCGTCCGTCTTTAAGCTCGGCCAGTAATATCCCAGGTGTGTAGCCTTTTCAGCCAAGGCTCGTCCTCTAATATGGGAGACATAATGTCCCTGATGAAGGTCATCCAGCACGTCATGCCCTCTTTCAAGAGTTATGCACTTAAGATAGGGCTTCACAAAAGACTTTTTGAATAGTTCCCCATCCTTCATCTCAGACCAGGCCGCTCTCCTCTTCATTAGCCAACTCTCTTTGGGATCGTCCGGAAGAATTCCATCCTTTAAATAAGAAATAATCCGTCCATCCAGGTTGAACTTCTATCTATGATCTGAATGGGCTCGGCATCAATACTCCGTTTTTCTTTTACTTCCCAAAATACCGATCTTGGAGTGTCACATGATGCCGAGGAAGCTAACTTGGAGAGCGCGTCCGCTTGATGATTTTCTGAACGAGGAACTTGTTTGAGAGAGAAATGTTCTAGGCACTCGGCCTCATCCTTCACTAGCTGCATGTACTTCATCATGGCCGGCTCCCTAGCTTCAAAGCCACCATTGACCTGGTGGACTATTAGCCGGGAGTCCGAGCATACTTCAATTTTTGTTGCCCCGACCGCTTTGCACATCCTTAGGCCGGCCAACAATGCTTCGTAGATGACAATCCTCTTTTCTTTAGGAACAATTGTCAACACATCTTTTGTATGACAATCCGATTTAGGGAAAGTTGTCCATGCTTCGTAACAATCCATCCTTGGAAATGTTGCCACGATGAAGCGACAATCCGTATCACGGAATTTTGCCAAAATCCAATTTTTGGGAAAAGTTGCCAATGTTTCGTAACAATCTGTCATAAGAACCTTGCTACGATCGACAATCCACGTCTTGGAACATAACTCTTGAAAACGATCTACCTTGGAAATTTGCCAATGCTATGCGACAATCCTCTTAGGAAAATATTGCCACTATTAAAAATCCTCATCTTGGAACATTTGCAAAGAAAAGACGATCGACAATCCACTTCGGGAAAATTTGCCAAACGGGAATGAATGACAATCCACGTTGAGGAACCTTTGCCGGAATTTATGATGAAGAGAAGCCTACGACAATCATTTGGGAAATTTTTCCATAGAGAACTAGGTATATGGCAATCCAATCTCGGAAAAAATTGCCAAGGTTTTAATGAATATATGACAATCCGAACTTGGAAAAATTGCCAAACAGAGAAGGAGCACGACAATCCATACTTGGAAATTTTGCCAAAGGTGACAATCCAATCTTGGAAAAATTGTCGTGGAAGAAGATACGCGACAATCCACATTTTGGAATATTGTCAGTTGGGGATGACACTCCAATCTTGGAACATTTGTTGCATAAGTGATGCGCTTTCTTTTGAACTGATGCTTTGGTGCTTGTGATGAGCCAATAATTAGGCGCTTTAAGCTAAGTGAGACGATCTTTAATTTTGTCAGGTCAATCACTTATTGCGATTGTAATCGAGCCGACTACTTATCACGTCAATTTGCTTATAGGGGCTAACTGGCGTACCAAGGAACCCAAAATTGTTGTATAAGATCCGCATAATTTAATATGGGGGGCCACACATTCTGTCGCTGAACTGGCGCATGCCAGAAATTCTTGTCGCAGCGATATCGCTCTGTCGCCAGACGACAGTCTTGTTGTCTGGTGCTGGAGTTCTTACTTGCTGGAATGTACCTGCCTTTATATTTGGGACTATAGGACTTTACTTATTATTAGTATTTTTTTAGTTATCTTAGGGTTAACCTAAGGCTTAGTGTTGCTTGACTCATTGTATTGACATGACTCAACTCAAAGCGTTTGACACATGTGTTAGATTCAACTCGATGTGATATGACACGACATGACTCAATGTACATGACTCGTGTGTAATGTGCGACTCGAAAATGCAAAAAAAAGCAAAAATTTTCCGTCATTTTATTTTCCGTCATTTTTATGGAGGGTACCGACTTTCCCCCGAAAAAAGAAAGACGCGAAAAAGAATCGAAGTGAGTGATGGTGCATGTTGAATAAGCTTAATCAAATATACGCGTTCGATACTGTCCCTCAAGGTGCAAGAATTAATTCCTCCTAAACTATCTTAGTTGACTCGATTATGAAAGTATTTAGGTAACTTAGGCACGGAGGCTAAGCACTTCATACTTTATGATACAATGATGATTATGAGTGATGAGTGATGTTGATATTATAAAGCATGCTTCAACATTATGCTAAGACTTCATGACAAAGGGTTCCTAATGGGAAGGACTATTTGGTCATGTATCTGTGATGTGTGTGAAAGTGACACTAAGGTTAGGCTGCAAAGGCTAAGTGTATAGAAAATATATTATTTGATAAGAGTCAAATGATGATGACTCTTAGGCTAGGTAAGCTAATGATGTAAAGATCAAGCCCCCAAGTCTAGCTCTAAATTTGTAGGGATGAGCATTGGAGATCCCTTGACATGATCATGGTGTGAGTGTGTGAATGTGAAAATGAATGCATTTTTATTATGGTCGCACCTCAATGTGAGGTTGCCTACGTATCCGTTAGGAATCAGGCCAAACGTAGCTCTAGCTAAACCTTGCACAAGTGTGTGTATACCTCAAAAAGGTCTTTTAGAGGGTTGTAACGTGGTTAGGCTAAAGGTTGAAGAAGAAGGGGATAAAGGCTTAAGACCCTAGATAAGCCCCCAAGGTGTGCAACCTTGCTTTTGAATCTTTGTATTTTTATGCTTGAGGCTTTCTCGCTTTCGAGCTTTTTTTTTTTTTTTTTTTTTTTTGTTTATTTTTGCTCTATATTTTTTTTTGCATTTTTTATTTTTATAAGTGTGGGCAATCCCGATCATGCGGTCTATCACTCACTTGGAATTCATGTTTCTCAGGCACGGTACCGAGCACTGGATAAGAGACACAATCTGAGACGTGTTCTTATCAAAGATATTTTCATATCAAAGACATTGGAACACTTGCCCTTTTGTACACTTTTATTTATTTTTATATTTTTATTTTATTATTTTGAGATCACTCAGGCTTTTGTATTTAGAACTTGCATAAGTTGCACACCATCCCTACCCCAAGGTTAGGTAGATGTAGGTTGAAGAAAGAAAGGCCTATCGTTAGACGAGGCTCAAAGTGTTTTGTCATAAAAGGGATTGTATATTTGAAGTGTAAAAGGTGAAAATGATAAGATATGGCTACAAAAGGTGCCTCAAATCATCGGTATACCTTGTGCTTAATTCGGCGATTTTTTTTTTTAATGCAATGATCATATGCAAGGAATTAAATGCTCATTTTATTAAAAGGGAAAAAGAAAAAAACCTACAAAGTAAAAATCTAAGGGAAATAAAAGTTGCCTACGCTAGACTTGTTGGGGAAAGGGATGAAAAAAGAAATAGAAAAAGGGGTCATGAAATCTTGTCGTTGAAGTTTGCCTTGTGTCGTTGGCTTTATCATCACCCAGTCTTCTGGTTAGCTGAAGGTAATGGGATCTTGTTTGCTTCTATGAGATCTTGAATGAGATTTTGAAATCTGTAACATTCATCCGTGGTATGACCATTTCCTTGATGATACTTGCAGTAAGAATTGGGATTCCACCTCGAAGATCGCTTTTCTGGCGTTGGATCTTCAATAGGACCAATGGGTTTGATTAATCCTTGACCATAGAGACGATCGAAATAAACATCATAGGTCATTCCAATGGGTGTGAGCTCTCTTTTGGGTTTCTTCTTAGATCCTTGATTATACATGGCTAAGACATCGTTATGATCAAAGGTACCAACATTGTTACTAGAGTGGGCATTTTCGGAAGCAGAAGGATTGTCGTTCTTCTTTCCTCTCCAGCCACTGTAATTACCATTGTTAGTAGCTTTTTGTTTTGCAAGGTTATCTTCGATGTCTATACCTATGTCATAGACGGCTTTGAAGGTATTTAAGTTATGTTGATATTTCAAATGCTTTGAATACTTTTCTTGTAAATTCTTGATAAACAACCTCACAAATTCCTTCTTAGTAGGGACTTCAATCATATTAGCGGAAGTTTCCCTCCTCTTGTTGAAGAGGGAAGTGAAACCTTCGTTTTCTTTTTGTCTTAGCATCTCAAGCTGTCTTTGGTCAGTTTCAACTTGAATGTTACATGTATATCTATCGATGAAAGCGTTTTTTATTTCTTCCCAATTGGAGGTCTTCTCTTTGTCAAGAGAAAAGTACCATTGTTGGCACACAGTTTCTAATGATAAAGAGAATATAGAATGAAATGCCTTCTTATCTATTCCCTTAATATTCATTATGGTTTCAAAAGCTCTTAAATGAAAATAAGGGTTGTCCATAGGCTTGAATTTAGGGATGTCATTGGCATTGAACTTCTGCGGAAGAAGTTCCTTGTCCACCGAGACCCCTTGTGAACTAATGCCCTGGAACCTATAATCATTATATTGTTTGCTCAAACTTTCCTGGATAAGGTTCATTTGTTGTTTTGCAGGGTCATTAACTTGAAGAGTTAAACCCGTCAATATCTCAGCCAGGTTTGCTACCTCTCCCCTAACTTCATTGAGTTCTTCTTGACTTGCCATTATCTTCTTAGCTTTCCTTTTCTTACCGATTAGTTTTTCAAAAAGTGCTACTTGAATGAAAGTGTTGTCCTGGATTAATCACCCTTCTCTCCTTGACCAAGTACTATAGAAGGGAAATTAGGGATAAGTCTTATACTAATTATTTTGACTCAAGCTTTATTCAACATGCAATAGATGGGAAAGGATCATGGAAGAATGATATGTGTGGAGAAAGTATGTGGAGAGTGGGAAGATGATGTAGATAGAGATATATGGAGGAAATTAGGAATAACCCCCAACTCAAATGACGAAAAAAACCGACTCATGCATGAACCTAAGACATGGTCATGGTGACATGTACAAAGTGTGTGCTAAGACTGGTGAGTTTAGGTGACATGTTAAGACTTGTGTCATGACCATGGGACTTAAGTGCCTAGACTCAATTAAAGACTTGGACATGGTTTGAACAGTTAATAAATCGATAAACTGATTAGTAGACTGTTTAATTAGACTCGTCATGATGACTCGAGCAAGAAACTGGACAGTCGCTATAACAAAAGGACTGTCGCCACTGTTTAAAGCCTGTCGCCAGACGATAGAACTGTCGCCAGGCGACAGAAAATAAACAGAGGAGCCACAGCCCAGATTTCTGTGCCATTGCTGGAACATTAATCTGGACGGTTTCCAGTAATATTACTCTAAAGGGACACGCCTAAAGTCGTACTAAGTTCAGTTAATTAATTTATTAGCCTTTAATTAATCCTAAATTAATTATTTAATTAATTAGACAAAGTCCTTTTTAGTCATTAGTCAATTTATTTAGTCTTAAACACAAGTCAAACAAACGGTTAGCACATATATAGTATGCACAAACAAGGATGCACAAGTAGTTCATATAGTCACAATATGATGCAATGAGTTTGCAACCTAACCATGGCTCTAGTTCTCTAAAGTTCAAGGACATGGGTTAAGTAAAAGAGAGTCCATGGTTATGAGTCCGGATGCATCGCGCGGAAGCCTAATCGTGAAGGGTTGGAGCGTATGGATGGGACCCCGCAAGTTAAAAACTTGCTTCTATGGTTTGGTGGATTCACAAACTTGCATGTACCCGTCGTTGCCAGGAGCGTTCGATTGGGCATATGAAGCGTGAACACCCAGAGGGTTATGTCCATATGTAGAACACATATGGGATTCAGAAAAGTGAGAAAAGCTCAATCAGGAAGTAGAATCGAGCCAACAGTGCTAGAAATGGTCAAAACAAGAAGGCAGAGTTTTGGCTCGGTATTGGAAGAACCTGGAGCCAGACTACAGGAACTGTCGCCGCAAAAGAACCTCTGTCGCCAGGCGACAGAACTGTCGCCAGGCGACAGAAGCTCTTTACAGGCAACTGTCTCTGTTTTCTAGACGCTAGTTCCTACATGCCTCAGCAGGTATCTGTGTTCTTAGAATTTTCCATATTTCGCAATATTATTTCAATTCTAGTTGTGAAAGAAATTTCTCAAATTTCCTACGTGTAAATCCTATGTTTTTGACTTATTTCGGATGGTCTATCCAATGAGGACCTTTTTTATGCATATGACAATAATGTTAATCAAAATTACGCACATGAAATACTTAGAATTTTTCGAGTGTCGTTCGCTCATTCTAAATCATTGCCAAAATAAATTTCAGGAATTAAAATAGAAATCCTCCCTAGTGGAGTCGCCAAAAAACTGTAGGGAATATTTCAAGAACTATAACCCCAAGCTTGAACCCCACTGTGATCATACACTTAAGTATGGTGGCGTTCCAAAGGGAAAGAAAAGAGAGCAAAAAGAGTCGCCAATAAGTTTTAGGAACTTGAAAACCCAAAACAATCCAGGAGATCGTCAACTCCATAAGGTCAGGAACCAAATAGGGTTCGGGGATGAGGGTACGAATCCAATCTACAAAAGAAAGGATCCGCCCTATAAAATAGGCCTCTAGCTACTTTGTTCTACTCGTATTCATGTGCGCTTTCTGACTAACATGCAAACATTAAATTTACCCTAAACCTGTTTATCTATGTTGGTTGAATATTAATGCACAAATAAATCTATTATTGGCGATCATTTGAATTAAAATCACGTTAGCCTAAACCAAATTATTAATTATCTCATTAAGCGTGATTTCAAGTACAAATTCCCTTTAAACATGCATAAAAGGCGTGATCAAGCAATAACAATAAATAATAAATAGCAATCAAGCAACATAATAATAATAATAATAATAATAATAATAATAATAATAATAATAATAATAATAATCATAATATAATCATAATATAATCATAATCATGTTAAGGCATAATTAAGCTTAATAATAATAGCAAGACCCTAGGCATGATACCAACAAGATTAATAACAAATCCTAGCATGTCACTAAGCAATAAAAATCAAAGCTTTAAACCTAAGATGGTACTAACATGATATTAGAAAAGAGTAAAGGCACCCTAAACATGATACTAGAAAGCAATAAATAACATCCTAACATGATACTAGGAATTAAACATTAATAAACATGCTTTTTACATTGTGAATAAAGTAGGGAGTAAGCTATTCTACTTACTTTGAAGCCTCGTACCTCTTTCTAATAACAAAATACACAAGTTAGTCAACTTCAATTAAAATAATAGAGATAAAAGAATTAAATTAGAATCAAATTCAATAAAGTTTAAACTAGATTTGGACCAAACCCTCAGAAAATATTAAACCTTGCACGTCTAGGGCGAAGGCAACTTCGAACTTGGTTAGGTGTTTCAAGATCTTATGAGTGCGGTATTGTGTTTAAAAGGTTGGTTTAGAAAAGAGAGAGAATAGAGAGAATAGGGAGAATTGGGTGATTCCGATTGATTAAAAACGGAGTTTCGAGACCCTATTTATAAGGAAAATAGTCCGGAAAAGTATAGAATTTGATTAGGAATAAAATTACACGTTGTCGCCAGAAATACACGCTGTCGCGAGGCGACAGTGTCTGTCGCGAGGCGACAAGGTCTGTCGCCAAGCGACAGACTTGTCGTTTGGCGACAGTCTAACTTGCACGCGCTTTTCCACGCGGAATTCGATCTTTAACCAAATTGATCTACGGAATCCGTATAGAAGATAAAACGTATCTTTTAAAAATAATAATATAATAATATTTTATTCCAAATAAAAATCCATCTTAAAATAATTATTAAATCTAATAATACTAGAATTTAAAATAACTTTCTAGATACTTCTAGAAAGTTATAATTAATTCTAATAATTTTAGGAATAATAATTAACATGGGGCCCTCCTCTAGATCATTGGGCCGTATGTAAATAATTAACTGGGCCCAGTTTAGTATTTTGGCCATAACTTCCTCAATATTCATCGGAATTGGGCTTATAATATATCGTTGGAAAGGTCTTTTCGAGCCCCATCCAACTACACTATTATTGGACCCTTATTACGAACGAAACTAAACTAGATTGGACGTTTTTAATAAATAGAGTTGTTTTCAAAAACTGAGAGAAGAGAATTTTTAATAAAAACTAAACCGCAACACTTGACTCTTCCACACTTTCACCTCATTCAATTATGGTTTGACGTGAAAGGCGTTCATTACTGGGTTTGGTTTTGGGGAGACACAAATCGGTGTCTACAAGGAGGCTTTTCAGCGGCCCTACCATGAAAGGGATCAAGCAGGACGCCTGAAATTTGTCAAATGTGATGCAAACGGATGCAGTTAAGGCCGAGCCTTTCCCAGAAGTGATCATCAGTGAGGCTGACCGTGGAGAGGTCAAGGCCCTGCATAATGATCCTATGGTCTTTGTCATAAAGATAGCAAATATGAAGGTTGGACAAATATTGATTGATACGGGCAGCTCGGCCGACATCATCAGCCTGACCGCCCTAAGGAATCTAAGCTTCCCAGAAGATGATTTACAAGACATTACCCACCCGTTGGTAGGATTTGGGGGGAATTTCATTCATCCAGTCGGACGGATAGATCTTCTCATCCGCTTCAGGCAGAAGGGAGAAGGGAGAGATATGGTCGTCCGCTTTTCTTGTTGTCAAAGAGTTGACAGGGTATAATGTTATCCTCGGTCACCCTACTCTGAATGCAGCCAAGGCAGTCATTGTGCCTCACCTAATGCTGCTTAAGTTTGAGAGGTCGGACGATAAGATTGGGACGATTCAAGGAAGTCAGAAAATGGCTAAGGAATGTAATCAGTTGGCAGTGAAGCCTACAGCACGCGGACCAAGATTGTCCGAGGTTAAAGAGGAAGGAACCTCACTCAAAGCATACCTGGTCGGCCAGAAGCGTAAGGCGGCCAAGGAAGAAGAAGCCTAACCATTAATGTTTGTTGGCCGGCCTAAAGAGTTGAGGCCCCAGCCGGCCGGTAGCCACCAAGATATAGAGCTTGACCCTAACCACCCAGAACGGACGGTTAGTGTTGGCACTATAGCCTTGGGTACGCTTGGGGATGAGTTAGTTCAGCTGCTAAGGGAATTCAAAGATGTGTTTGCATTTGAAGTTGGTGAAATGCCAGGAATAAGTCATGACCTGGCCGTGCACAAGCTGGTCGTGAATCCATTTATAAAGCTTGTCCGCCAGAAAAAGAGGAATCATGGAGAAGAGAGGAATCAGGCGGCCGCGACTGAGGTGAAAAAGTTGCTGGACGCCGATTTCATTCGGCAATGCTTCTATCCAGATTGGGTAGCTAACGTAGTTCTTGTAAAGAAGCCGAATGGAACTTGGAGATTGTGCGTGGATTACACAGACTTGAACAAGGCGTGCCCTAAGGATAGCTTCCCCTTGCCCAAGATTGACCGTCTGGTTGATTCCATGTCCGGGCACGCCCTAATGAGCTTCATGGACGCATACTCCGGATTCCATCAAATTTCCTTGTGCGAAGAAGACCATGAAAAAACAGCGTTCGTGACTGAGCAGGGGTTGTACTGTTACAAATTTATGCATTTGGCCTTAAGAACGCCCCTGCTACCTTTCCGAGACTTGTTAACACGATCTTTAGAGATCAGCTCGACCGAAATATGGAGGCATACATTGATGACATGATTGTCAAGTCAAAGGAGCCGGCCGATCATCTGAAGGATCTACGAGAAACTTTCACCGAACTCAAGCGGCATAAGATGATGTTAAATCCAAAGAAATGTGTCTTTGGTGTTGAGTTCGGTAAATTTCTCGGATTTTTGATTGATCAACGTGGAATTGAGGCCATTCTTGAAAAAATTCAAGCCGTCTTGGACATGAAGTCACCAAGAACAATTAAGGAGGTGCAAAGACTGACCGGATGTTTAGCAGCCCTTGGTAGATTTCTGTCAAGATCAGGGGATAAGTGCCGTAATTTCTTCCACACCATTAAAAAGAAAGCTATGTTCGAGTGGACAGAGGAGGCTGAGGAAGCGTTCGTACAATTGAAAAGTCACTTGCATACATTGCCTCGCCTTGTCAGTCCACTTAGGAATGAGAAGTTATTCATTTATTTTTCCATCTCCGAACACTCTCTAAGTGTCGTCCTGCTTGCTGAGAGGGACGGTCATCAAGTCCCAGTCTATTTTATGAGCCATGTACTTCATAATGCTGAGGTTAAGTACCCCCCAATTGAAAAAAATATGGCCTGGCATTGTACATGGCATCAAAGAAGCTGCGGCTGTATTTTTTGGCACATTCAATTGTGGTCTACATAGACCAACCCTTAAAGAAGTCGTTCTCAACTTTAGAAGCCAGCGGCCGCATGCTTAAATGGGCTTTGGAGCTCAGAGGCTTTGACATTACGTTCGAGCCAAGAAAGGCAATCAAGGGGCAAGCCTTTGCGGATTTTTTGGCTGAGATGACACGGCCTGATCTTCAGTCGGCCGGGGACCAAATTTGGAAAGTGTTTGTGGATGGTAGTGCAACAGCTACCGAGTATGGTGCTGGTATCATATGTCGGTCCCCTGAAAGAGATAAGTTTGAGTACGCATTGAGATTTCAGTTCCAAGCGTCAAAAGTAAAGTAACCCTCAAGATTAAGAAGAGATTGTCTATAGCGGCGACGTACTGCCGTGGCGACGTACTGCCACAACCTTGAAGACGACGACGTACAGTTATTTTCGACGATGTTCCCAGGATACTGTGGAGGATTGTCACCCAGGAAATGTTGAAGATGACGACGCAATGTTAACTTCAAAGATGGCGTTCTCTAGCTTGTGGAAGGTCGTCAAAATAAGATGTAGCAACAAAACGGTTACCTCTAGAGACGTGTTCTCGACGGTGCAAGATATGCGTTTCTTAACTCTTTTATCTGTTTAACTAACATTTTTCTACAGGTATCGGCGTTATAAGAATGGTTTGGGATCGCTGAACGTTCTGAATCATTCTCCGTCCCTATCGCTACTTTGACTTTTGTTTTCGAAAACTGAGTTTATCCAAACTCAGTCAAAGTGGGGGCTTCTGTAGACACCCATTTGTGTCTCCCCAAAACCAAACCCAATGATGAATGCCTTTTACGTCGAACCATAATCGAATGAGGTGAAAGTATGGAAGAGTCTAGTGTTGCGGTTTAGTTTTTATTAAATATTCTCTTCTCTTAGTATTTGAAAACAACTCTATTTATTAAAAACGTCCAATCTAGTTTAATTTCGTTCGTAATAAGGGTCCAATAATAGTGTAGTTGGATGGGGCTCGAAAAGACCTTTCCAACGATATATTATAAGCCCAATTCCGATGAATATTGAGGAAGTTATGGCCAAAATACTAAACTGGGCCCGGTTAATTATTTACATACGGCCCAATGATTTAGAGGAGGGCCCAATGTTAATTATTATTCCTAAAATTATTAGGATTAATTATAACTTTCTAGAAGTATCTAGAAGGTTCTTTTTAATTCTAGTATTATTAGATTTAATAAATATTTTAAGATGGATTTTTATTTGGAATAAAATATTTTTTTTTTATTATTATATTATTATTTTTAAAAGATACGTTTTATCTTCTATACGCATTCCGTAGATCAATTTGGTTAAAGATCGGATTCCGCGTGGAAAAGCGCGTGCAAGTCAGACTGTCGCCAAACGACAAGTCTGTCGCCTCGCGACAGCGTGTAGTTTTATTCCTAACCAAATTCTATACTTTTTCGGAGTATTTTCCTTATAAATAGGGTCTCGAAACTCTGTTTTCATTCATTCAGAATCACCCAATTCTCCCTATTCTCTCTATTCTCTCTCTTTTCTAAACCAACCTTTTAAACACAATACCGCACTCATTAGATCTTGACACACCTAACCAAGTTCGAATTGCCTTCGCCCTAGACGTACAAGGTTTAATATTTTCTGAGGGTTTGGTCCAAATCTAGTTTAAACTTTATTTAATTTGATTCTAATTTAATTCTTTAATCTTTATTATTTTCATTTAAGTTTACTTACTTGTGTATTTTGTAATTAGAAAGAGGTACGAGGCTTCAAAGTAAGTAGAATAGCTTACTCCCTACTTTATTCATAATGTAAAAAGCATGTTTATTAATGTTTAATTTCTAGTATCATGTTAGGATGTTATTTATTACTTTCTAGTATCATGTTTAGGGTGCCTTTACTCTTTTCTAATATCATGTTAGTACCATGTTAGGTTTAAAGCTTTGATTTTTATTACTTAGTGACATGCTAGGATTTGTTATTAATCTTGTTGGCATCATGCCTAGGGTCTTGCTTTTATTATTAAGCTTTATTATGCCTTAACATGATTATGATTATATTATGATTATTATTATTATTATGTTGCTTGATTGCTATTTATTATTTATTGTTATTGCTTGATCACGCCTTTTATGCATGTTTAAAGGGAATTTGTACTTGAAATCACGCTTAATGAGATAATTAATAATTTGGTTTAGGCTAACGTGATTTTAATTCAAGTGATCGCCAATAATAGTTTTATTTGTGCATTAATATTCAACCAACATAGATAAACAGGTTTAGGGTAAATTTAATGTTTGCATGTTAGTCATAAAGCGCACATGAATACGAGTAAAACAAAGTAGAGGCCTATTTTATAGGACGGGTCCTTTCTTTTGTAGATTGGATTCGTACCCTCATCCCCGAACCCTATTTGGTTCCTGACCTTATGAAGTTGACGATCTCCTAGATCGTTTTGGGTTTACAAGTTCCTAAAAGTTGTTGGCGACTCTTTTTGCTCTCTTTTCTTTCCCTTTGGAACGCCACCATACTTAAGTGTATGATCACAGTGGGGTTCAAGCTTGGGGTTATAGTGCTTGAAATATTCCCTACACTCCTGATATCACGGCCACAAAGCCTGAATCAGTGTTGTTCCCATCATCTTCTTTGTCATTCTTCTTATCATTCTGCTGCTTTTTCTCGGACGTGTTGTCTGTCCGCTTGTAAGTGAACTTGGACTTCATCACATAAGAATTCAACAGACTCTTCTCGGCCAACTTGTCCAACAGCCTCTTCAAATTGATGCAATCGTTCGTGTCATGACCCACATCTTTGTGGTAATGACAGTACTTGTTCTTGTTTCTATACTGGGATGAGCCTCTCAAGGGCTGAGGTTTCTCAAACTCAAACTTGTCTTTTATCTCCATCAGAATGGAGTACCTGTCCTTGTTGAACTCATACTGGGGCTCGTACGTCTTGCTCTTCTTTGACTTGGGTTGCTTGTCATCAGCTAACCAGATTTCTTTTCTTTTGCTTCCTTCTTTCTTTCGGCCGGTCGTGTCTTGCTGAGAAGATTGCTTCTTCTCAGCCCCCTTAGCTGGTTGTTCTGATTTGGTGAGCAAACAAAAGTCCGCGGCCTCAATGTAGGCTTCAGCTTCCCGCAATACACCTGCGTATGACCGAATCTTTTTTCTTACCAAATCAAACTTAAAACTATTATGCCTTAATCCCCGGATAAATTCAGAGTAGGCCATTTTGTCTGGGAGATTATGAATTTGGGCTTTTTCTTGGTTAAACCTTTGGACGTACAAGCGTAGTCCTTCATTCTTTCCTTGCACAATTGTTGCCAAATTAAGACTTGTCCTTCTTGGTGGGATGTTGTAAGAGAATTTTCCCACAAACAACAGACTGAGGGTGGTAAAGCAATTTATGCACCCGGTCGGAAGACTATTGAACCAATCCTGAGCCACGCCCTTAAGGGTGGCCGGGAAGCATCTGCACCAAGGAGCGTCATCTACACTTTGCAAGTACATCAGATTCCTGTACGAGGTAATATGCTCCTCTAGGTTGCCCGTACCATCATAGGCACCCACTAGTACACTCTTAACCTTTGCTGGTTAAGGGGATGTTAGAATGTCTTGCGAAAACGGAGGCGGCTTATCTTCTAGAGTCAACTAGCGCATCTGCCAATCTATAGGCTGAGGCTCCGCGGACGGTCCAGCGAGGTAGGGAGCCTGGCCGAACCTCTGGCCATACGGCCCATACTGTCCGAAGAACTGGGGATTTGGCTAAATCAACCCATTGAGAACTTGAGGGGGCTGATATTGTGGCGGCTAAACTGGAATAGGGGTAATAGTGTGAGCAGCTTGGCTTATGTTGGAGACGGCCGTGTTGGTATATTGGGAGAAAGATTGGTTAGAGAACTCATCCGGCATAGTTGGGGTAGAGGCCGTGTCAGAATATGCGGCCCTCTCCTTTTGCTTGTGCCGAATGTAGTCCCTTGTGTCCTTAAAACGCTGCGGCGGCTCAGGCTCCCCTCTTTTCGGCTGTCTTCCCCTCCCCCCATCCGACTGTGTTTTCGCCAACAGACTATAGAGATTGGTCCGTGGGACTCGGGGAGACCTTCCATGCGGACGGCGGAATAGCGTATTACCAACATCAGTCGCATTGGTCTTGTTGTGTGCTTTCTTGGAAGAACCTCCTCCCCCCTTTTGTTGTTTAGAGGCCGAGGCACGGTGGCTGTCCAACTCTTGGCGAAGCTTAGTGACCTCGTCCATCAGGGTAGCTGGAGTAACTGGAGGTTGTTCAGCCTCATGAAATGAGGCGGTCAAAGGCTGAGTGGAATGTATGGTAGTATGTAAGTCCTCTACAAACCCATCCTCGTCTGGACGATGACCGGTATTAGGTGTCTGACCGTCTATTGCCATAACGAACGAGTATCACCACAGACGGCGCCAAATGTTTTGGGGTATTTTGTGATCTCCTCGGATACTGGTCACACTCTTCGGGCAAGGAGACTCGGACACCTGCAAAATAACGAATATTCCTTTACCGGAATATTCACCTCCGACGATCAAGTTAGAGATCGGGAAATGGAAAGTTTAGAGAGAGAAAGTAGAGAAAAGTTGGAGCTCTTTAATGCTCTTTTTATGTTATGTCACCATCCACCCCTCCCATCATAAATGATTGGGGTATTTATAGGGGTGGGAACATGTGCCCCTCTAGGGTTTGTACCCTAGAATTCCGTGACGTGCTTGGCTACGCAATCAGAGAGCGCCACGTGTCATAGGGGGCACCGTTTTTCGCCTTTCAAGGATTTTCTAGGGATTTGGGCCTGATGTAATAAAGGCCTTTTCTCTTGCTGACGCTTAGATTCTCTTTTAGGACAACTGACACGTGTCATCCTAATATAAGGACACGTGTCGCCCTCTCATAGGGACACGTGTCTCCCTCTCAATGGGCCACGTGTCGCTATGAGATTGGGCCACGTACTTGGGGTATTTTTACCCTAAACAGTTTCCCTCTATATGCATAAGCAAATATAGGATTCATTATAACTAACTCTCTTTTCTGTAACTCATCCTCAAAGTCTATGAACAAATCCATGAGATTACATTGATCAACATCCACTTCAATATCAGCTTTATGCACTTTATACTTAAATCTGAATAAAACTGTGTCATCCGTTCTGCACAAATTATAGTACACTACCATTTAAACACTACACAACACAATAAATCATCACACACTCAAGAACAACATTATAATAAACCTAGGTTATAAAATTGATATAATTGTAGCATGCATCACACAAACACCACATCATAATTTCATATTTGAACTCATATTATTTGAACACCCAAACAAAATAGCATTCAAAAACCTAAAACATAAGAATTTATACAAAATAATTCACAAAATCAAAATCGAAGATGAGTACTAACCTTAAACCGCAATTTGTCAAAGTGATTCTCCACAAATTTTCCTTCAGTTAGGGCTTTGCTGCGTGCTTCAGAACAGGGGAGAGAGTATGGAAGATGGACGATCAAATTTTTTTGCTTTATTTTGTGATAAATGATGTTAGTTAGGCTTGGAGGGATAGTTAATGACTGGGGGCATTATGTTAAACTCACTTGCTGACCTTATTCCTCACAAAATGCCTAAAGTTAACGTTTACTTAACATTTTAATATAATATGATCACTGTAGCAGTTAGATGAAAATATTAGGGGCACCGATGATAATTAAAACTTAATGAGGTACACCATTGATAAAAGTCAAATCTTTGAGGGTAGCAGCAGTGATGAAATCCCAAAAATATTCTCAAACGTTAAAAAGAGCCAAGGATATTGTATGTTAATTAAAAACCAAAAAAACCAATGCATTGAGTTTCAGTGTATGCTGTACCTATAACTATCTATAAAATGACACTTTCTTTGTTATTTTCATATACTTGACGTAGTTTGACTTTTGCACTATTCACACACTTACATTTGATAATCTTCTGTAATTCATACTTAACAAAAAATATGAGATATGTTTTAATCGTCTCAATAAATTCTATCTTTATATTAATTTATGATTTTTACTTATTACGGGGTAGGAATTTAAAATGTATTTCCCCTATTTCTTTATAGTTGTAACACTTCTCTTTTCACGCTTGCCGATCCATGATTTCAATCGTTAATATCTTTAATTACCAATATGTAAAAATTATAAATATTTTAAATCTAGATGAATCTATCAAGATCCCACATGACTATATTTTTGCATAACTATAAATCATCAAAGCTAGTCAAAAAGAAAAATATGAATAGTGTAAAAGTCAAACTTTTGCAACTAAAAAAATGGAGGAAGTAGGTGACAAGCGTAATAAATGAAACATGTAAAATGAAATAAATGAAACGGAACAATTTATGTATCGACAAATGTAATATATGAAACATGTTAAATGAAATAGTTTAGAGAAAGTAATACTTATCTACAAAAAAGAAGAAATTACTTCTTCTTTAGCCGAAACATTGAGTTAGAACGGAAAAACACGCTTCAGATGAAGTTATCCTTTAAGGTTGTTGAAGGACATGAAAAATAGCTCGGGTTGCCAACTTTCATTGTTGGTTCGAAGAAAAGGGTTTTCCAAATTATTTAGGATAGAATCTAGAAGAAGTTCAAAGGGTGGAAAGAGAAATTTCTGTCACAAGCCGGGAGGGAAGTTCTCATAAAATCTATCGCTCATGCTATTCTCACATATGCTATGCAATGTTTTGCTATTCCAATTAGCATCCTTGATGAGTGATGTGGGGAAAACTAGGTCATTGGACTAATCCTCCTAAGCCAAACAAAATTTATAAACACTCAACAAACCTAAATACAAGTATAGAGGTAAGTCAAGGGTCGAACCCAAAGGAACGGTAATGTCTAAGTGCTTCTAATTATGTGCCTAAGCTAGGTCGAAGACAAAGGGTAAAAGCGGACACTAACAATTACTAAGACAAAGAAACCAAACAAGTAAAATGCTAGGGATTAGGATTCACTTATAATAGCAATGAACAATGCAAATTGGTATAGGAAGTTGACTAAGTCAAGCAATGCGAGGGAAGATCGATTATGCAACCAAAAGAGCATATCAAGCTATTCTCCTAGAGGTCTAACTAGAGTCAACTACGATAAACTCTAGCTAGGAAACATCACAAGACACCTCAATCGTGTAAATGCAAGCCACAAATCAATGGTCCTTATCAATGTGAACTTACAATGCAATCTAGTGTGAATAACTAGGGTGATCAAGCCTAAATCAAACACACACATGCACATAATCAATTAACCAATTTAATCACATCATCAACTCCATCAAAATCCCCAATCTACATCAATCCATTACATAATACAAGCTTCACCAAATCCCTAACCAAACAACTACTCTAGCAACATCATCAATTCAACTAATAACCAAAGAAATCAACAATCAAAGAAGAACAATTACTCTAATCAAACATCAATCATCAAATCATCAAATTCTAATCAAAATCAAACAATCCAAACATGAATACTAGACAAAACAATAAATGAGATAGAGTTTAGAAATGCTCATTGATAATAGAGTAGATCTCCAATACAATTGTCACCATTGGATCTTCAATCTCTCAATCACCATTGAAATTCTTCACTTTCTCTCTCTAAAATCTACTCCTAAAACTAACCCCTAAATCTAGAGAGAGAAGCTCTCAACTAAGCTAAGAATATGATCTAATTCTATTATGAAAACTTCTTACAAAAATTGGGTTCAAATAGGTATAAGAAGAGAGAGAAAATCGTCGAAATTCGATCGGAAAAGACCCACGTTGGTGCGGCCGCACAACAGAGGATGTGCGCCCGCACCACCATGGTGTGCGGCCGCACATCCTTCGTGTGCGCCCGCACCTTCTGCGCGTGTGGCCGCACTCAGCTGGGTTTCTTCGAATCTTCAACTCTTCAAGCTCAAGGGGTGCACACATGATTTATGATGGTGATGGGCACTAGGAGTGGCAGTAGCTAAGGCTTAATATTGAGGGCACACACTTCCTTTGAAAGGAGCACAAGAGAAGAGCCAAGACTTGGAACTTCCACTTCTTTGCATCTTGAGCTTCCCAAATTCCATGAACTTGATCCAAAAGCTTCTTCCACCATAGTGGATCACCAAAATCAAGACCCGAACCTCGTCCAATACCTACAACCACGAAAATAGAGCAAATAAAGAAGAAAAGACTAGAAAACCAACGAAATGCACAAAAGCTACAAAATAAGAGAAGAAAGGTAAAACTAAGCAACAAAGCATAAAACTAAGCACTTATTAAGCATGAAAGCTAGGAAAAGAGAATAGAAAGGACCTAAATGCTCGTCAAATGTGTGCCAATGAGGTTGAAAGATTATGTAAGAACTTTTTTTAGGGTCAAAAAAATAATGAGAGAAAGATGAGTTGGGTAGCATGAGAGAAAATGTATGTCCCAATAAAATTTGGGGGGCTTGAGTTTCGGAATATGAGGAATTGTAACAAGGCCCTCCTTGCTAAACAAACGTGGAGAATTTTGATAAATGAAGACTCATTGATGTCAAGATTTCTCAAAGGCAAATATATCCCGAAAACATCGTTCATGGAAGCAAAAATTGGGCAAAATGTGAGTTACACATGGCGTTCGATGTTGGGAGCTAAGGAGGTTCTTGAGAAAAGGGTTAGGAAAATAGTCAGTGATGGCTATACAACTCGAATATGGGATGATCCTTGCATTCCTAGGATGCCTGGATTAAAAGTCACATCTAATCGGAGGGTGGATGCAAGCGAGCTGCAGTATGTGAGAGAGCTCTAGTCTAATAAAAAATGGAATATGAAACTCCTTCATGATTGTTTTCACAATGGGAGGTTCAAGAAATCTACAATGTGTTGATTCCGTTGCTTGACAGGAAGGATGTTTGAACTTGGCATTTCTCAAAGGACGGAAGGTTCGATGTTAAAAGTGCATACAATATGTTGACAATGGAAAAAGCTAGTGAACAAGCCTCCTGTTCTTTAGGTGTTCACTCTTTTGAATGGAACAAAATATGGAATGCTAGAGTTCTCCCAAAGTTTAAACTCTTCACCTGGAGAGTTGTTAGTGAAGGTATAGCTGCTCATCAGAATTTGGCAAACAAAGGAATGGATGTCGACACGACTTGTGCAATGTGTGGAAAAGATAATGATAGCACTCTTCATATGCTTGTGCTCTGTAGCGAGGTTAAACGTACCTGCCGTTTATCTCCTCAGCGTTTGGAGGTAGATAACTTTGAAGGCATAAACTTTAGTGACTGGTGTAGCAAGGTTTGTGAGAATGAAGCACAAAAATTCTCAGTGGTGGGATATCTTTTGGTGTATTGTTTGGGGGTTGTGGCTTCGAAGGAATGCGTGATTTTTTAAGAAAAAAAGGAAAACAATTGTGGATGTAATCTCGAAGGATTTGGGTCTTGAAGCGAAATTTGAAAAAGCGAATGAAGTTAGTAGTGTGTGTGTGGGGCGTCCGAAGCATCCTGCTGTTTGGAGTGTTCCAAGTGTAGGCATTATCAAAGTAAATTCTGATGTTGCTCTGCTTCATGAAAACCAGGTGGGATTCGGGGGTGTAATGTGCAATTTTGAAGGTGATGTGGTGGCTGCAATGTGCGAGGTGGTGAAGGGGACAGGGGATGTTAATGTGGTGGAAGCTCCAGCGATGCGCCATGCCTTGAATATAGCTATCTAAGCTAGGTTCAGAAGATTATGCCTTGAAACTGACTGTTTGAAGCTATATAATTCTCTAGTGAAAGACAAAGCAGTCCTATCTTCTTTTGGCTTCATTGTTAGTGATATTCAACATCTGCCTTCATTATGTGACTCTTGCTCATTCTCTTTTGTAAAGCGAGATGGCAACAAAGTGGCACATACCCTGGCAAAACTGAGCAGCAACTATGAAGGGCTTAGAGTTTGGTTAAAGGATATGCCTAGTGTTTTGTGTGAACTTGTTTTAGCTGATTTGAGGCCTTATGTTTCTTAATATTATTGCTATTTGCTTTTCGTTAAAAAAAAAAAAAAAAAAAAAAAAAAAACAAGAAGAAATTACTTCAACGTATACTATCAAAAATAAATAAATAAATAAAAGGACACAAAAGGAATTAACTAAAAAAGATGATACTGTAGATATACCCTTTTCACCTAAACCATGCATTCTCTTATGTACCTCTTTTATCAATGATAACAACCCATTATATAAAAATGTTACGAAGTATATAGATGAATGTTAATTTTTTGCAGAAATAAAACTAAAGCTAAAACCAAAGTACAAAAAAGATTTATACAAACCTCACAAGAACCAACAAATGAAAAGAAAGTACAAGGGAAATAGGGGAAAAATTTTAAGAAAAAAAAATTAACCTATTAGAAATTTTGTCAAAACACTATCTACCGTAATAGACTAATGCCTTGTTCCTTTAAGCTTTTGGCAGAGCAGAACATAAGTCACTAGAGCAGAGTAAATTGTAGCAGAGCAAAGTAGAGCTGAGCATATCAGGTTTTATGATGATGATGATGATTATTATTATTATTATTATTATTATTATTATTATTATTATTATTATTATTATTATTATTATTATAATCTGGGCCCCCACCCCTCTAGCTATAGTGAACCCGATCCTGCTGAAGATGTGAGCTGCCGCACGAGCACCAATAGCCAATAGCCCTGCAACGCGCCCCATACTTGTCCCGCTTCCGCTGAGCCGCCATAGACAGAACACGACCAGGAACGAAATCAGACGATTGTGTCAAAGGTGAAGATCCCGTCAAGTCAACACATACATCAAGGCCTCTATCCCAAAAATAAAGCAACATATCTGCTAGTCGAAGAGCCTCGTCGTTCCCTCCAGTTAACCCAACGTTAACCTCTTTTCGAACAGAAATCCCAGACAGAAAACAAATATCAACAAGGGTATCACGAACAACGTTGTGCCGATGTTTAATACCCGTCATCCCAGCACAAGACACTGCATGATCCCCATAAATATCCCCATCAAAAACCCTTGAGCAAGCAGAACACGGTGCTGAAATGGAGAACAAAGGAACACCCAACCTGTAGCAAAGAAACTACGGTAAGTCTTACCATTCATAGTCTGACCCAAACCCGATATTATTATTATTATTATTATTATTATTATTATTATTACTATTATTACTATTACTGTTACTGTTATTACTATTACTATTACTATTACTATTACTATTACTATTACTATTACTATTACTATTACTACTACTACTATTATTACTATTACTATTATTACTATTACTATTATAATTATTATTATTACTATTATTATTATTAGTACTACTACTATATTATTAGTACTACTACTATTATTAGTACTACTACTACATTATTAGTACTACTACTATTATTAGTACTACTACTACTATTAGTACTACTACTACTACTACTACTACTACTACTACTACTATTATTATTATTATTATCATTACTATTATTATTATTATTAGTACTACTATTATTAGTATTATTATTATTATTATTAGTACTCTACTACCATTATTATTATTATTATTATTATTATTATTAGTACTCTACTACTACTACTACTACTACTACTACTACTACTACTACTATTATTATTATTATTATTTCAAAAAACCTACAAAGTCAGTCAATTTACAAGAAATTGGTGGGGAGCCGAGATACAATCTGGGCCCCCACCTCTCTAGCTATAGCAACCTCGATCCTGCTGAAGATGTGAGCAGCTGCACGAGCACCAATATCCTGAGCCTTAGGGAACACCTGAACCCGCTTCAGCAACGTAACAGCATCCTTCTCTAATTCCCCCAACGAAGAAAAGGAGAAAGGAAGAAAACCATAGCCAATAGCCCTGCAACGCGCCTCATACTTGTCCCGCTTCCGCTGAGCCGCAGCAGACACAACTCGACCAGGAACGAAGTCAGACAACCCCGATTGTGTCAAAGGTGAAGACACCGTCAAGTCAACACACACATCAAGGCCTCTATCCCAGGAATAAAGCAACACATCTGCGGGTCGAAGAGCCCCGTCGTTTCCTCCAGTCAACCCAATGTTAACCTCCTTACGAGCAGAAATCCCAGATCGAAAACTACTATTACTATTACTATTATTATTATTATTATTATTATTATTATTATTATTATTATTATTATTATTGTTGTTGTTGTTGTTATTATTATTATTATTATTATTAGTACTACTACTATTATTAGTACTACTACTACTATTATTATTATTGTTAGTACTACTAATACTACTACTACTATTATTATTATTATTATTATTATTATTATTATTATTATTATTATTATTATTATTATTATTAGTACTACTACTATTATTATTATTATTAGTATTATTACTACTACTATTATTATTTCTATTAAAACTACTATTATTATTATTATTATCATTATTATTATTATTATTTTAATTATTATTATTATCATTATTATTATTATTATTATTATTTTGATTATTATTATTATTATTATTTGGTAGAGGAATAGATTGGTCGTTGGACAATCACCCTAAAACCAAACAATATTTCTAGCCAAACCAACCTAAGACAAGTCTAGGGTAAGTAGAGGATCGTATTCACAGGGAATGGGTAAGGACACCAAGAGTATGAAACGGTTGCAATCTAGTTCGGTCACAAATTGGGGGTTTTGATTAGACAACTACTATGGAGACAAACACTAGGGGGGAATGGGAATCGACACCAACCAAACCAACGGATCAAATCAATAGTTAAGCATGAACATAAATTGGGTGATAGAGAGGGCACTCAACATTGTCTTCTTTCGAAGCCACAACACTAAGCAATCCTAGACCAAACTCAACTAACAAGATAGGCCAACCAAGTCTTAACAATGGGAAGTAGACTACTTACTCGGGTTTGTCTTTCGATCGGTCCAAGAAAGCATTAAGGCAGAAACAATTGGGATTTCTCACCTAATTGTTGCAACTAAGACTACTACATCATTCAAACAAGAAACCATAATCAAGAGGAATTTATCATAATCATATAGGAGTAGGCTCACAACTAGACTCCATCTTTCAATGATAACATAGAAGTGAATACATGAGCAATAAATGGCCAACCAATTACACATGAAATTAACCAATCCCTTAACAATCAATCATCAACCCAAAATGAACATGCAAGCACAAACATCAATCAACCCATGGCTTGGTTGGGTCTTCACCCAACCCCTAGCTAATTAACTACTCACTAAACATGGTGAAGAACATCATAACAACAAGTTCCAATTCCAACATCAAATTAACAAGTTGAGAGGAGTATTAGGAATAAGGTAAATTGGACATGCAACAACGATTAAACAAGATCAAAAGAGAAACTAACAATTCAACGTAAATAAAAACTGAAATTAAAGAGTAAGAGATAGTGGAAAGAGATTACTTAAAATGCTTCAAAGTTGAGAAATTGTTGAATTCAAGACAACAATCTTCAATTAATCTACTACAATGATTGACTTTGAGAAGATCTAAGCTAATTAAGAGGGTTGAGAGAAACTAAGGGCCTAAGAAAACTAAAGGGAAAGAAGATCCCAAAAGCTGAAGTCAAGCGTCCTATATATATGCCCAAAAATTACATTGTAAAATCCGTCAAAATTGGGCTTTAGAACAGGAGGAGCGCCCGCTCCAGTAAGTAGGAGCGCCCGCTCCTGGGCTCTCTGCATGCCCTCTCCTCTTGCAGCAGTTTGGGGCAGAATGGGGAGGACCAGGGAGGAGCGCCCGCTCCTATTAAGGTGCACGCCCGCTCCTTGTAGTGCAGGTGGTAGGCAAATTGTTGTAGTTCAGGTAGGAGCGCCCGCTCCTTAGAGGCTGCACGTCCGCTCCTGCTTTCCTTTGCTTCCAAGAGGTATTTCCTCATGCTTATGCTATTTAACCCATTTTTCATTGCACCTACAAACACGAGCACACGGATAAAAAGAAACGGGGAAGCCAATAGATGCAAATTAGCACAAAAAGAGTTAGAAAAAGGGATTAAAGTGGGGAAAGAGTACAAAATCGTGTTTAAAATGCCATGATAAGTGGACAAATAAAACACTTATCAACTTCCCCCAAGCTAGCCAATTGCTTGTCCCTAAGCAATTCACTTGGCGCAAAAGAAATCAATAGAATAGTCCGCTCATAGAAAAGCACATGTAAAGATAAAAGAATACTTAAGCAATAAAACTCGAGCATGAGGTATATGCCTAAGATCAACCACGGTCATGACTAGCCAAGGCCTAGCTAACCTTCCTGAATGTACTCAACTTTGGTCCATTCAACCAATCTTACCGCGTCCCCAACACAAAGTACAAATTCCCCCTAATGGTAGTGTCTCATGACTCCTCGAAGGAGCCGGAAGAAAAGTAGACAAAAGAAGGTTTAGAACACTCGACATCTCAATGATAAGTACCCTCTCCATATGCTTGTGAACCAACTCCCTCCACGGACTATGGCTTCAACTACTCTACTAACATTACAAAACTCAAGGATTACGGCACAAATTTAAGGCATGGAGAAAACTAGAAGTGCTTTGCAATTAAAGTCAAGCTAAGATATATAGCACTAAGAACAAACCTAAAGAGGTTTCTAACTTTGACCCAAATTACAAACTATGAATAAACTTGAAACAAAAAAGCACCCCTTAGCTTGTTTAATTGCTAAGGTGGTGGCTATTCATCACTTCTTTTCTTTCTTTCTTTCTCTATTTTTTTTCTTTTTCATTTTTTTATTTTTTTATTTTTTTTTTTTCAAACTTGGACATTTACATCACAAACTATTATTTACAATAACTTAAAGATTGAACTAAGGAAGCAAGAATGACATGCCTTAACTTTATGTGAATGAACAATACATAACAACCTTCATCAATCACTAAGAGTAGTTTAAGCCGCGATCTTGGGAGTTGGGACTCAAGTTCTCGATCTAGGTACTAAATCAAAGAGGATCCTTGCCACTCATTCAAAATGTAGTAGGCTTGAAAAAGATATTACAACCTCACTTTTAGGAACAATGTGGGATCAATTACTACCTTTCGGGGTTCAAATTCCTTTGATATGGGAGACACCTTCTTACCACAATCCTAGACTTTTAGTCTCGTACATTCGGTAAGGTTATTCTCACACTAGCCTAAACTAGCTAATTCTATGTTCAACCAAGGGCATCTAAATCATGCTTGAAATTTTATTACCAAAAGAAAGCAAATATCCATCACATCCAATCCAATATCATCATTGAGGACTATTCTAAAAGCAAATTTTTATTTTAATTTTTTTTAAAGGGACTAAGAGGAAAATATAAACAAGAATAGAAGGGAAGGAGTTATCATTGATCTTGATGTAGTAGTGTCTCTTATATACAAGATGGTAAAAGAGTAGTGATTAGTAGCAAAGCAAACAAGGACTATTATGAGTGGATCATACACATAAGAGTTAAACAATCATTCCACAATTCATAAATAAACCGTCATTTGTAAAACTAAGGCAATTATATCACAAGCTCACTTGAATTCGTTTTACCATCAAAGACACTAATCGAATCATCAATCCAAATGACTACAAGCAAAGACAATATATACAAAGTCTAAACTAATTAAAGGAAACACATTTTTTTTTCGAATTGAGAGGGGGGGAAGAGGTACTAGCTACAGAATTTGGATTAAGGGAAGAGGAACTAGCTAAAGAAGATTAGAAGAGGGGAAGAGAAGAGGAGGAGAGGAGAAACTAACTAAAGAATTTGGATTAAGGGATTTGGATTTTTGGGTTTTGGATTTTAGGGAAGAAGAGGAGGCTCATCAACAAATATCATCATCAAAATTGAAGCACATAAACCAAACCAAGCTCATCAAAATGCAAACATTCAACCATTAGCTAACCAACCAAGATAAACGGAGCATAATCAAATTAAGCACAAAACTAGCAAGATCAAATCCCAACTCTATACAAGGCCTAAATACTCCCCCAAGCTAGACATTTAGTCACCCTTTCAATGAAAAAAAATAGGCAATGAAGTAACCTCCCCCGAGCTTGGGATTGGCACCGTCCTCGGTGTCCCAAGAAGTGAAAAGGGCAATGAAACGGTAACTAGAATGTCTAGACCATCTAATTACGTCGGCGTCCCGGCGATTAGTGATAATTGTAGTTAATATCTACATCACTAGAAGTGGCCGGGGCGTCTACATAAGGAGGTAGATCATAGCTGGGGCAAGTGCGGTAATGGCCAAAGTCCGGCACACCTTGCTCACCCCAACCACCATCATAGCCGGGTGGAAACCCGGAATGCCCCCTTAGGGGGGGATCGAGTACCTCCGAAGATGAACTAGCACTACTAACCTCGGGGACATAGTAATAGCATTCACAAAGATCGTTATGCACTTTTCGGAGTTGAATTTGAGTTAGAAACGAAGTTAAACGATGTTTTACAAACTGGCAAAACTGAGTTTTACTCACTCCATTCATCATAACTTGAATTTTGCAGATTGGATTAAAACGATTCAAATTGTGTTGCAAACTAGACTTGAAGAGCTTTCAGACGATAGGCCATACGCATATTCGCTTCCTAGAACTCAAGTTATAGCCCCTGAAAGACGACATTCCGAACTAGTTATTACCAGCGCCCGCAGCTGTAGACACCTAAAAATGTCTCCCCAAACCAAACCCGATGATGAACAACCTTTCACCGTCACTATTGGTCGGGTTCAGTATTTAATCCCGAGAGTGCTTAAAAAATCATATTTAATTAAATTCAATTTTTGGATAGTCCATGGATTAGTCTTGATGTTTGGTAAAAGCATAGTTTTAATTTCAGCTCGAATTTATTATTTAATTTCAGCCCAGACCTCTTTTTTAATTTATTGTTTTATTATTTATTTTTGGCCCAAACCTTTTATTTATTTCTTTTTATTTATTTTCTTATTTTAGCCCAAATAATAGATTCAAAAAATGGCCCGAAATTATCAATCAGCACTTAAAATGCTGAACGAAATTAGGGTTAAAAATGAATTAAGACGGAAAAACGGAAAAAAAAACCTCCCACGTCACGGCAACAGTCCACCGTGACTCTCCCGTCTGACGGTGAGATTTCCCGTGTCACGGGACACCTGCTGTGACACGGGAATTTCCGTGTCCTTTCCGCGTAAACCCTTAACGCGTTTTCTTCCTCGTTTGCTAAAAATTTCCCGCGTCACTCAAAAATTGCACCGTGTCACGGGAATGTTTCCCGTCTGACGGTGGTACTTCCCGTGTCACGGTACAGTTTGTCGTGTCGCGGAATACTTTTTTAGGGTTTTTATCTTTTTAGGGTTCCGTGTGTTCCCTCAGCACATTTTTTCTATAAATACCCCCTCATTTCTGATGGACGGGGCATCAACTAATTCTCTCATTTTCTCTTCTATGCTCTAGCCTAAACACTAGCCTACCCTTCTCTCTCAAAATACCTTCCTTAAGCACTCCAAGGAGTCCGTACTTTACCCGAGGCTCTATCCTTAAACCACGGAGTGAAAGGTAGAGCTGTTTGAGGGTTTGGCCCCAAATCAATTCTTTTTTAATTTAATTTAATTCCATTTTAGTTACTGTTTTATTAATTTTCCTTGAAGTTACTAACGCGTTTATTGTTTTTTTAGTAGCAAGCAAACAAAATCAAAATAAGGAATCAGGTTCCTTTTATTTCTATTATTTTTCTAACGATTTTATATTGTTGGATTTATTGTTGAATTGCTTCCAATATTTCCTTTTTAATCTTGTTGTTTAATCAAGTGATCACAAATATTTTAGAATTAAATGTTGCATTAACATTCAACCAATTTAGCATAATAATAGTTTGGAGCGAATTGAATATTTTGTTTGTATGCCTTTGAGATCGCAGGAATTACTTTTCACAATAAGAATCGAGTAGAGGCCAATACATGCGAATGTGACTCCATGACTCACTTCGTACCATCATCCCCGATCCTCCTTTCGTGGTTCCGAACCATATGGAGTTAGTAATCTCATGGATTATGAATGGGGTGTAACCTTCACGGGTCAATCGTTGTTGCCTTTCGTTGTTCCTTAATCGTGGTTGCCTTTTATAATCCGCGAACGGTTTACAAGTTCCTTAAAAACTTGTTGGCGGCTCCCTACTTTCCTTGTCCCTAATCGTTGTCCCTAATCGTATATGTCAATTCCCACTTCCTATGAGTGCCAAGCATATTTACCACATGCTTTAATGTAGGCACACTTCAAACGACGCCTACAGCAGCTCAGCACTCCAAGGCCACGAGCAACTTCGGCTTGGCCCGATGGATAACCAGCGGCCGCGGGTTTCCACACCCAACAGCAGGCTCGTCTTTGTGCCTCGTTTTTTGGTCGTCGTGATAACCTTCTTCGGCTAAGACTCCTTTGAATCGACGACCAATCGTTGTATGACTTATGTAATTGCTATTTTTCTGATGTTATTTTATTTATTTATCTTATGATTAGTTTTAGGATAATATGAATACTCAAGGGATTATTATTTCCCTTATGCCTTTTATCTTTTTTTATGTACATTTGTTTTAGTTTTCTCTAGTCCTAGTTTTTCATCGTCCATGGAGTTGTCCTTCAGTTTGTTGCTCTAATTGAGGAAACTTTATTTCTCTATTTTAGTTATGCTTTCTTTATTAGATTTAGTTTTAATTATTTATTTCATGCTTGAATAGTTTTATTTCTAGGGTTTGGGAATCCATGATTATATTATGAATCTTGATTGATGTTTTTGATATTTTTTTATTACTGATTTTTCTAATTGATAGTGCTTTATTGTAAATCATGTAACCTGATCAATTATTTGATTATTGTTAATAAGAATTTCTTGCCTACAATTAGCAATTCTGATTATATTAGCGACCGAACTACATATGTTGAATTGAGAGCGTTAAGACCTGACCGTAGGCTTAGCAATTGCTCAAGATAATTGATTGATTGAATTATTATTGACATTTGATAGATTTATAACTACAAATATGGTGAACCATAACTCTAGGTCTTTTTATTAATTGCTTATAATTTAGACTACTTTTCTATCCTTATTCGTGACCTATTTTAGTTTCTCCAATTCCTTAAAAGTTAAATTGAATAGTGTAGACCCCTGATTGTGTATCCCCAAACCCAATGACGAGTACTTTTCACGTCGTTGATTATCAAACATGGTGAAGTGTGGAAAAGTCTCGTGTATTTCTTTTTTCTAAAAATGTTTTTAAAATTATCCATTTCATGTTCTATTTATAAAAACGTCTAATCCAGTTTAGTTTGGTCCATAATCTTGGTCAAATGATTGTGTAGTTGGATGGGGCTCGATAAGAGCTTTCCAACGATATATTATAAGCTCAATTCCGATTTATAACAAGATAGTTATGGCCAAAATACTAAAAAGGGCCTTATTTGAGTCTCATGTACGGACCCAATGATCAGAGGAGGGTCCGTTATCTTTTAATTATATTCTAAAATCATTAGGACTTATCTTAATTTTCTAGAAGCATCTAGAAGGTTGCTTTAAGTTCTAATGGCATTAAGATTGTTAATTATCTTATTTTTTAGAAAAGATAAGAATTAACATTTCTATGTCGGATAAAACAATTTTTTTAAAAGGATTAAAACTGATTTAATGAAACATAAGTATGGACTTTGGCTAACCCAATTTAATTGAAAGTCGGATTCCGTAAGAAATCTTATCATACAAATTCTATCGCGTTGCGTCACAACCAACGCACCGCGATGGTGTTATTACGATGCGACAATGTCATCGCATCACAATACAGCTGTCGCGCCTCGATAAATCTTGTTTTACTCCGATCCGCGTCGGATTTGGATTAAAATCTGATCTTTTTTATTGTTTTTTCTCTATAAATAAGGACGATTTTCCTCCGTTTTGATTCACCAACAATCATCTAATTCTCTCTATAAGCTAAAAGCTTTCTTCTCTCTCTTTTCTAATCCTTTCCCTAAACACATCATACCCCATTCACGAGACACTAACACACCTAGCCAAACTCGAAGTTACCTTTGCCCTGGACGTGAAAGGTTGATTGTTTTGAGTGTTTCACTAGACGAAAAAAGCAATTGGCCACCGGTTCAAAACCCCCTTATGCCACCGGTTTTGAGCCGGCGGTCATTTGGGGGGTGGCAATAATATATTTAAAAGCCACCGGTTCAAAACCGGTGGCAATATTAATTGGCGCTTTTTTTTTGGGTATTTATTAGTTTTGCCACCGGTTAACTGGTGGCAATATGATGTATAAATTTATTTATTATTTTTTTTTTCACTTGAACTATAGTCAGAGTTATGAGTTCATATTTTTGGTTTGCTTATTTCACTTGAAATATGAGTAACTCAACATCAAAATCAACTAAACTTGTAAATGAAATATATAATCAGAAATAAATTTATCATTAAATTGTTATTGTACAATGCCCAAAAAAAATAAAAAAAATTTACAACATCAATATAAAAAAAAATTACAACATCAATATTTTCTTGATTCTTCTATGTGGAGTCATAAACTAGTACCTGCATAATTCAAAAACCAAAATTAATTAAACTTACAGTATGAATGCGAAAAGAAGAAAAAAAAAACAGAAAACATGAACTTCAAAATAAAAAAGAAAACCCAGAAATAAATAATGAAAATTAATCAGATCTACCCACCTAAACACCTACAACCACCCACCACCCACGACTTTACCACCTACAACCACCCACCACCCACGACTTTACCACCTTACCCACCACCCACTTAACCCAAACCCTCACCGAACCCTCACCGAACCCCACCAAACCCAGATCTACCCACCTAAACACCGAACCGACACTCCAACCCACCCACCTAAAACCCTCAACATGTAACACCACCACCAACATCACCGAACCGACACTCCAACCCACCCACCTAAAACCCTCAACACGTAACACCACCACCAACACCACCGAACCGACAATCAAACCAACCTAAAACCATCCAAAAATTAAATAAAAAAATCAAAAACAAAAATAAAAACATTAAAACGTACCTTAAAAGTAAAAAAGCTTCGAAATTCCCTCACACTTGGTTTAATAGTCAAATTCGACTATGAAAACGCTAGATCTAGCATTTTCATGGTCGAATTTGACCTTGAAAACCATCAAGAACGTGACAAGGGAGGATGTTGTTGTTGATGTTTGAGGGGAAAGAAGAGGAGGGTGACGAGAGAGAAGGAGAGAAGGAGATGAGAGACGCATGAGAGGAGAGAGGAGGAGGAGAGACGCATGAGAGGAGAGAGGAGGATAGAGAGAGAAAGAGACAGGAGGGAGATCGCAATATGAGAGGAGAGAGAAGGTGGAGAGGGGAGAGTGAAGGAGAGAGGCTGAGGGAGAGGAAAATTTTAGGGTTAGGGGTTTATAAAGGGGGGGCGTTGTTTATTTTTTTTTAACTAAGCCACCGGTTTGAACCGGTGGGA
This sequence comes from Chenopodium album, assembly GCF_948465745.1. NCBI lineage: Eukaryota > Viridiplantae > Streptophyta > Magnoliopsida > Caryophyllales > Amaranthaceae > Chenopodium > Chenopodium album. The sequence continues at coordinate 12,332,791 of NC_137856.1, forward strand.
TTAATATTTTCCCCACCGGTTCGGTCTAACCCGGTGGCAATACTAATCCTTCAACATCCCGCCCATTTTCCCCTTAATTTTTGCCACCGGTTTTCGAAAACCGGTGGCCATTGAGCGGTGTCTTTTTGCTTTTTTCTACTAGTGTTTGGTCGTCCCAAATCTCTATTTCAATTCTCTAACTTAGTTCTTTGATTTAATATTTCATTAAAGTTTACTAACATGTGTATTCTTTTGATAGAAAGAGACACGAGGCAACAAAGTGAGTAATTCAATTACTCTATTCTTTTAGAAAAGTTTGATTATATTTTATTAATTCCTAGTATCATGTTAGGATTTTCTTTATTGCTTTCTAGTATCATGTTTAGGTGTCTCCTATTTCTAATATCATGTTTGTATCATGTTAGGGATAAGCTTTGATCTTTATTGTTTAGTGACATACTAGGATTTGTTATTAATCATGTTAGTATAATGCCTAGGATCTTGCTAATATTATTATGCTTTAATAATGATATTATTATGATGATTGTTGTGTCAGTAATTATTATGTTGCTTTATATTATGGTTATTGCTTGATCACGCCCTTTCTACAGGTTTAAAGGGAATTTGTACTTGAAATCACGCTTAATAAAATAATTAATAATTTTATTTAAGGTTAATACGATTTCAATTCAAGTGATCGCCAATGATATACTACCTCCGTTTCAGGTTTTTTGCAACTTTGCAATATTTTATATCTCACAAATAATGCTCAAAGTTGCAAAAAAACATGAAACGGAGGTAGTATTTATTTGTGCATTAATAATCAACCAACATAGATTAAACAGGTTTAGGGTTAACTTAATGATTGTATGTTGATCGGAAAGCACACATGAATATGAGAAGAATAAAGTAGAAGCCTATTTAGGGTGGGTTCAATCTCTTTTAGGTTGGATTTGTACCATCATCCCTGTGTATCCAGTCATGGTTCCGGACCACTATGGAGTTAGCAATCTATGTGATCGTGAATTGGGCGTAAACTTCACACCCGTGAACGATTTACAAGTTCAAAATACTTGTTATTGGCGACTCTTTTGCACTACCGACGCCACTATGATTCAATGAATGATCACATTGGGGCTCAAAGTTGGGTGTTTAAAATATTTTCTACAAAAAGTCATTTCTCTGTGGATTTTACCCTACTTACCCTACTACATTGTTAGTTGGATTTGTTAGGAGTTTATTTTTGACGGGTGTACGACAACCTATCAGCTCCCGCTATCGCTTACTTCTCCGCCACACAAACGGTTGGGTGCGGACATCCGCACCCAATTGTTTGTTTAATTTAAATTTCTATCAGAGCACATCCAATCCCTAGCTATTCAAATGATACACTAATAAAATTAAGATAAAACTTAAACGTTATAATCTTAAAGAAAGAAGCCAACATTAAACATGTTTAGAATATTCTCTATTGATATTATTTTTTATATCAATTAATTATATTTCAATCATTTACTTGCATACTATTAATATTTAGGTATATATAACCTCTTTGATTATGTAATAATATCCTTATAGTGTTAGCTATTATCTCCCTACCTAACTGAAAATATTACATTATCTCTCAGTTTTTTTTATTTAAATTTGTGAATTTAATTAAACTTTTCCTCCCTCAATTTTCTCTCGGTTTGTTTTTTTTTTTTTTTTTTTTGGAATTTATGTTAATTTTATAGTATTTGAGTTAATCACATTTCTCAAATATGTCTGATTAATTAGAAAACGTATATATATGTTATTTTGATTCAAACTACATAAGTTGTAAACAAAACTTTACAAGTTTTCACCAAAATAAATACAATTTTCAGTCGTATGATAATAGTCTTGTGGATATTTGTTGTAATTGTCTTAATGGATATATTATTAATATTCAATTGTTATAATTTATAATTATTAACTAGTGTATGACACCGGGCTTTTCCCCGGGTGACACTTTGAATAATTTCATTTTTATTTTAGACGCTTTAAAAGACATTTTTTTTTATAATAGGTATATTAGAATATAATGATAAGAATAACTTATTTTGGATTTTTTTTGTGTTTATTCTACATTATAATACTTATATGTGTATATATATATATATATATATATATATATATATATATATATATGTGGATTTAGACCAATTGGGCTATGCAACGTGGCCTATAAATTTATAACAAAGGCTATTGTGAATAGAATCAAATTGGTCCTGCCAAAGCACATTGCAGATTCACAGTCTAGCTTTGTCCAGGGTCGTCAAATCACGGATAATACAGTGATTGTGCAGGAGGTACTCCATACTATGAAGCGCAAAAAAGCAGGAAAATGGTACATGACAATCAAAATTGATTACGAAAAGGCTTATGATATGCTTAAGTGGGCGTACATTCATGATACTCTCATAGAGATGAAATTTCCTATGATAATGATTGAAGTAATCATGCAATGTGTCACTACCGCATCCATGAAAGTACTTTAGAATGGTGAAAATTCCGATTCTTTTTCTCCTTCTCGTGGCATCCGACAAGGGGGTCCTTATCTTTTTTTACTTTGTATGGAGAGACTCAATTAATTAAGTAATTGAGGAAGCCATAATTGGAGGGAGGTGGAAACAGGTATATGCAAGTCAAGGTGGTCCTCTACTTTCAAACCTCTTCTTTGCGGATGATTTAATCCTTTTTGCCGAAGCTTCAATTGATCAACCTGCTATAATTAAGGATTGCCTTATTCGTTTTTGCGTAGCCTCTAGTCAAAGGGTCATCTTACCCAAGTCGGGGGTTTACTTTTCACAAAATACCAATCTTACTGATCAACAGGCCATAATCATGAACTTAAGATGGAATGTACTGAAGACTTGGGGTTATATCTTGGGATGCCAACTTTGCCTAGCTGGGTTACAAGAGAAACTTACGCGCATCTTTGTGAAATGATTGATCGACGTCTCACAAGTTGGAAGACTAAGTATTTATCTCTTGCAGGTTGCATAACCCTCACGGAATCAACTCTCACTACCATGTCCAACTATTCAATGCAGACAGCTATGTTGCCGAGAACAGTGTGTGATGAGATTGACAAAAAGGGCCGAAGGTTTGTGTGGGGTGGAACGGATGAAAGCCGACGCATACAACTCCTCTTTTGGGATACTCTCCAATTACCAAAAGATAAAGGTGGTCTCGGTTTAAGATCAGCTAGGCAAACTAATTCCGCTTTTCTCACCAAACTAGGGTGGAGGGCACTCTCAAAACCTAACTCACTATTGTCTAGGGTGTTACGATACAAATATTGCAAAGGGAGACACGGCATTGATATGTTTCAACCTACTTCGAACATGTCAAATGTGTGGCGATGTATTATAGAGAATGCGCCTCTTTTGAAGAAAGGGTCGAAAGTAGCTATTGGGAATGGGAAAATAACCCTGTTTTGGGATCATTGTTAGGTGATGGATGAACCCCTTCGAAGTCATAGTGTGGCTGCTATCCTTGACATAATTGATGGTGCAACCATAGAGGAGATGTGGAGTGTTGAGGATGGTTGGCACTGGGATTTATTTGCTCATCTTCTACCCAGCCATTGCTTGAAACAAATTGCTTCACATGATCTAATAACAGACCCTGTAGCAAGTGATTTATGCTACTAGAAAGGGCCAAATAAAGGCAGATTTTCGATTAAATTTGATATGCAAATTATACGAGATCATGAGCAAATCTGGACTGATCGTATATGGGAACTAGCTTGGCAAACTCCGGTAGAGCAGCGGATTCGAACCTTTCTATGGATTTCTCTTCATGATAGACTTCTCTGCAATGCAAATCGAGTGAAAAGACACCTCGCTGATGATCCTCGTTGTACTCGTTGTACCTTGAACACTGATGAAGACTTGCTCCATTTGCTTCGCGACTGCTCTATTGCTAGGATGATTTGAAAGAGTGTTGGTAGCACAGCTCTTTATCCATCCTTCGATACTGGCGACATCAAGCAATGGATTAGAAGGAACCTTGAAGCAGAGGGATTAATTTTCTCAGAAAAGTGACATACTTGATTTGCTATCACCTTATGGTGGATCTGGAAATAGAGGAACAACTTTATGTTTGGAAGAGATGATGAAATCCCCACTAATACAGGGGCTTTTCTTCATTCTCAAGTGGAGGAAACTTGGAAGACCTTTACTTTGGGTGCTGCTAGGAGCTCACTAATTGCAGGTAACGAGCCTAAAGATAAAGCTGAAGTCTTTATCAAGTGGTTAGCTCCCCTTGATTTCTGGTTAGTCCTTAACACTAATGGTGCGGCTAAGGGGACGTGATTACACTAGTCGTTTTGTGAAGGGGTTTACAGCTAAATTTTGAGTGTGCAATGCTTACAAGACTGAGCTGCTTGCATTGGAGATTGGCATCAAGATGACTATGCAATTAGGCTCGATTAAAATCATGATCCAGATGGACAACAAAGCCTGTGTCGAATCTATGTCAAGTGATGATCAGAGAGGAGCTGAGGAGAATGCTATTACATTCTGAAATCTTGTGGCAACCTTATAATTAAAGTCTTTAGGTAGTAATGTTAACTTAGTACATTGTTTTAGGGGGGGGGGGGAGGTAATAAAATAGCTGATAAATTAGCAAATATGGGTGTTCCTCTTGAAGAAAGAGTAGTTTATTTCGATGAGCCTCCGATCGAAATAAAAAGTCTTCTTTGGGAGGATACCATAGGTGTGGCTTAAAAAACAAATATATAAATGTGGATTAAAAGATCATGATTTAATTCTAGCTAAGATGGTGATACATGTAGTTTTCATTCAATGAGGTTTGGGGTTCAATTCTCTTTGTATGCATTTGATACTAAAGGCTGTTGATATGACATAGAGCTGTCAAAAACTAACCCGAACTGGTGAATCCGAACCGTTTCGAACTGTTCGAAAAGGAACCGAACCGCTAAAAACCTGTTAGTTTAAAACCGTAAACCGACCCGACCCGGTTTTTTAAAAACCTGAAACTGAACCGATCCGAATGTTTGAGAACCGTTAATGAACCGTACACGTTATCAAGCCGAACTGATACAACCCGAAACCGAGAACAACCCGAACCGAGTACTTCCAAACCCGATAGCAACCCGACCCATTGTAAACCGTAACCATTTAAACCCGGCTAAAACCCAATAAACCCAAATCATTTATAACCTGTAACTGGTTAGGATTGAACCATTTATAACCCGTAATAATTTATGACAGAATCGTTTACAAGCAGTAACCAGTTATAACCGAACCGTTTATAATTCGTAAATCCGTAACCCGTTATGACCGTAGAGTTTTTTTTTCTTTCTTTTGGGTATATTTTTATCAATAGTAAAACAAAAGGGTTTAATTTGAATTACAAAGTATTTATATTGAAAAGGTTTGGAATTTTGATGTCATTGAAACTCTTATGCTAAAATATTATCGTCCTCTAACGAGTAATGGCTTATGGAACACTATATTGTATTAAAAAAAAATTAAAAATTTAAATCAAAAGCTTACTCTAGATTTGTTATTATTATTTGATCCTTAAAATCATTATACAAAAAAGGGACATAAAGTTAAATAACTAATTAATACTCCCTCCGTTTTTAAACACTTGCTCCGTTTCTCCATGCGCGGAGTTTTAGGAGAAATTAGAGAAAGTTATAAAATATGGAGGTAGTGGGGTAGTTGAGAGAATAAAAAATTGAAAAAAGCAAAACTAGTGGAAGAATTGGAGGAGAGAGAGTATTATGTTGGGTCCACTAGGTGTAGAAATGAATTAAATATTGTAAAAGCTTTTCAAAAAAGGAAATGGAGTAAGTATTTAAAAACGGCTAAAAATGGAAAGTGGAGCAAGTATTAAAAAAACGAAGGGAGTACTCCGTATTATCTACTAGAAATAACTAATTAATGAATATTGAGGATATATATAGACGATATACGTTAACGAAACCCATTTTAAACTGGCAATTCCAGTTGTCAAACCGACTGAGTTCAGCTCGAACCGATTACAACCCGAACCGATTACAACCCGACCCAATTAGAACCCGATATGTGTTGACCCAAAACCCACAAAATCCCCGTGTTTAAACCGACTGAATTTAACCAGAACCGATTATGACCCGAACCAATTATAACCCGACCCGATTAGAATCCGAACCGAAAAGAAACTGTAATTAAAAAAAAAAAACCAAACCGACTCGACCCGAAATTATTTAAAATTGACCCAAACTGACCCATTAATAATTCCAACCCATTAAAAACCAACCCGTTACAAACCGAAAATCGATAAACCGAACCCAAAACTGAACCGAAAACCCGATTGACACCCCAAGACATCATACTAATGTAAGAAAACACTTGCAGCACATAAACAAAGTGTGGTAGTCCAGAATACTAATGGCACACGTGTCAGTATTTTTGCCAGTTCACTATTGAAGTTGAAGCACCTTATGAGCTTTCTCACCTCCATTGCAGGGGCTTCTGAGGTATTCTTTCTATGTAAATTTTAATTCTATCAAATGCTACGTATCAATTTCACAATCTAGGGTTTAGTTAAACACTATCTTAAATTTAATTGTCCGTATAAGTCAATCTAGGGTTCATCTTATGTGGATTATTGAACTATTAGTTATAATTACTGAAATTTATGAAAGTTTATAACTATCGAATTCCTTGGTAGAGTTATTTGATATGTGTAGTTTACGTTGATATTCTTAAGCGAGAAGAATGTTGTGTGATTTTTCGATACTAGATTAATAATTGTGTCAAATTTGGTTGGCAATGTTTTGCATTTATCAGACCTAAACTGTTAAGTGTTTCAAATTTGGTTGCTAATGTATTGCATATTACAACCCTAAGTTGATAATTCAGTCAAATTTGGTTGATAATGTGTTGCATATTTCGAGCCTAAATCAATAATAAAGTCAAATTAGGATGCTAATGTGTTGTGTTTTTTGAGCCTAAGTTGTTAATTGAGTCAAATTTGTTGATAATGTGTTGCATTATTTGAGCCTAAATTGATAATTGAGTCAAATTTGATGCTGAACCGGGCTGAAAATTTTGAGGTTATTGGAGACGGAGGTAAGATTAGACTTTGAGACTCGTCTTGCTTCATGAAACACAATGATCCTGCAGGATTCTATTGAGCTTTAGTCGAGCCTGAATATCGGGCCTTACGAACCTGTTTAGTTTTTGTTCCCTTCCCTGTCACCCATTTATAGGGACGGCCCTGCTATGACTGCTTTTTCAAATTCTATTCTATTGATCATGAATGAAACCAACTTCGGAATTACTAAATGATCGTCTATCAGGTCTATGTCATGTATATGGTGCTCAATGATGCTTCTTAAATCTTATGTGTGTGCAAATACTTTGACTATAATTTTAGCAATGTGAACGTTGTTGAGTTGGTTTACACCATGAAAATAGATTGTGTCCATTAAGAAAATAATCACTTGTATATGTCTTGCAGTTTTCATTCTGCTGAAGAATTTGGGGTTATACTTTGACCATCCTACGCATGGCATCATCTGTGGTGAGTTCGGGGGCCTTGGTCGTATTGGAAGAGCTGAATTCGTCTTCTCCGCAATTTCAAAATGGGGCATCACTTCGCGTTACTGGAAAGTTAGTTTTTCTCCTCCCATTAGCTGTGCAGTATGCTTAATGAGAGTTAGTATGCTTAGGTTTTTATGCTATAGCCAAGATCATGTTTATTGTCGAAGACAAACAAAAAATGTGGACATGCACCTATAATTTAACCACAGTCACTTAAGCATACTCTCAGTTATGATAAAAATTTAAAACCAGAATTTTACGTGAAATGCAGAGCACACTGCCTTATCTTATTCTCTTCTTCAGCCTGCTTTTAGTTGTACGATGTGTTGAAGTCGCAAGTAGATAATCAAATTAATCAGGTAGTCCTTGATGAATAATATCAATCAGGGTCTGGCTTACTGTCTCTCCCATTCCTCCATGATCATTACGATTTTCTTTAATTCTTACACTTGAAATCTAAGGTTTTATTCTGTTATTTTGTTTATCTTATTGTGATCTCAACTTATTACTGCTCTTTTAATGTTATCTGATGAGAGTCTTGGAGGAGGTAGTTCAGGTTTATGTGCATTCTACAGTTGATAGAATGTACTTTCTTGTTTCAGATTGTGTTGTCTAGTAAACTGGATATATGTAACACTTTATAATGTATCCGGAGTACCACATGGATCTTTAACTTTGATTGGTGTTGTGTGTTAGGCTATTGGATTATACTGTGGAGACTGCTGTGGCAGTTATTGCCGATGGAAATGCAGCACTGAAGATTGACACAAAGCATTTGAAGATAAACTATCGAGTGGGTTCCATCTACCAGTTTATCGGAGAACTATTCTTTGAATCAGAGAATCAGGTAACATAAAATTGTGTGACAATCTTTGGATCGATTAAGGGAATATTCATGGTAACAATTTTTTTTTTTTTTTTGGTAGCCGATACTGAAGGCACGAGTTGGCAGGAATGTTGATGGCATGGACCTCAATCTTTATCGTCAGTCCCTCCGGCTCTTGAAAGAGTTTCAGGCTGAACAAACTCATAATTACATATTTAACTGACAACTCCCATCTTTTGAGTCTTGAGTTGTTTTTATTCCTTTTACTCTTGTACAAAGATGATAATAGGTGCTTGCATTTGAAACCTGAGGGGAGAGGGGATAAGTGGCCGAAGATGTGTGATTGAGCTAACTTGGTAGAATTAACTAAAGCTATGTAGGGGTGTTCAAATTTGGCTGAAAGGCCAATTAAATGCTCGTTTTCTTCTGGTGTTCCTATTTTCTCTCCACGTTGTTCATTATGTCCTCCATGACTTTTGTCCAAAATCCACATTGTACGCCATATTGTTGCGCCCTGTGAACTGCTGCATGAATTGCTAGGAATTCTGGTAAACCTTTTTCTTGGCCTTGGAATATAAGATTGCAGAAAACCTTTTCATCTGTTCTAATTCTCATAAGGATTACAAGTACCCTTTTTTATTTTTTTATTTTTTTTTTTGAGAAAAGGATTGCTTCTATTCTGGTAATGGTTAACAAATGGTAAAGCTTTGCCCTAAAAAACAAAATGATGAAGCTGTTTAGGGTTCATTAATGCAAAATAGTAAGCGGTCCTTAATAGATAAGGGTGCATTTTTATTTGCTTTTTTATATTACTTGTACAAATAAAAAGGCATATAACAAGTTGGGTTAGCTGGTAAGAGAACATGCTGGTGCTGGGTCTAAATATTAGTCGAGTTAACTGGGTTGCAGATAGGAACAGATGGAGTAAAGTTGAGTCAAGATTTAAACAAGTTGGGCTGCTTGGGTAATAAATTGTTAACACTTCAGGTTGTAATTGGGTCAGATTGTAAACACTTAGGGTTAATTAGGTAAGGTTTGGAATGAATTGGTTCATAAACAAGTTGGGTTGATCAAATAGTGTGCTCAAAAGAGTTTGGTCATAATCGAGTCGAGTCATAAACATGTTGGATTTATCAAGTCATACACGATATTGGTTGACAATAGGGGTGAGCAAATCTCAAGTATCTAAAATTGGAACCAGATCCAATTAGGAATTGGCGGATTTGAAGTCAAAATTGGACCTAGTGCTTCCAATTCCTGGTATTAAATTAAGGAATCGGTTGCAACTGGTTCCAATTCCAATTCTTAATTTTTTGGAACTAGTGCCGGTTGGGTACTCGGTTACCCAACATATATTAAACTTTTTTTTTAGGAAACAATATATATTAAACTTCATATATTTATTATTAAAAAAAAAATTGTTAAATGTACTACAAATTATTAGTGTCTAACATAAATAAATTAGCTTAATGCATACATAAATGTAAGTGTTAATCGCTAAAATTGAAAAGAGATCAAAATAAGTTTATAATTTGTACTCCCTCTGTCCTTTAATTAGTCCCATTTCTCTATTGTATGTGAGTAATAATGGTTAGAAATGAGACTCTAATAAAAGGATGGAGGGAGTATTATATTTTAACAATTATACACATAAATGAAGGTTTCGATTCCGAATCCTAAACCCGGTCCAATCAATTCCAAATTCGGTACTTAAAATATTGATCGGGTACCCGATTTGATCACCCCTACTTGACATGGTTTAAGACTTCAAGCCGTAAATTAATTTAAGTGAGTTAGTTATAATAACAAGTTTGTGTGGGTTGAATTTTGAAGACTTAGTTGTACCGAGTTGTAAACAATTAGCGTGAATGAGTTACGAGTTGAAATAGTGCGGATTAATTAATGGGTCATGACTCATGAGTATAACACGACTCAGGTTGAATGTGTTTTTAAATGGTTTAGGTTAACACATGTAGCAAGTTTCAAACAGTTCAAGTATAAGAGTAACTAGTTAAATGGATTCCAGGTTATAAACGGTTTAGGTTTATCGGGTAACAAAGTTGAAATGGTTCAAGTTAAATAGGTGACATGTTATAAATGATTCAGACACAACATGTTATGGATTGAAACAGTTCAACTTTCTCAATTTTTTGACAAGTTTAAACGAATTTAGCAAGGGTTACAACTAGATTCGGATCTAATCAGTTCGAATGGTTCTGTACAGACAAGTTTAGAATTTGAGTTAGAAATTGATAACTTTTTCCTTAATGTTTATTTATAGAGTAATTGTTAATAGTTTAACTTCTATTTAATGAATATTAAGGACCATGTCCATACTGCTTCACAAGGTAGAGCATTTTTACTTCCTCCATGCTTTAATAAGTATTACACTTTGACCGGCACATAAATTTGGGCAATTCAATTGACTTAAAATAATGTAAGAGGTAAAAATATTAAGGCCTTGTTTGACAATTGACTGTTGGCCGTTGGCTGTCGGCTGGTTTGATTGGCTGGTTTGACTGGCTGTTTGTATTGGCTTTTTTGTTGGCTGTTTGACTTTTTATTAGTCTAAAAACATGTTTGGTAAAATTGGCTGTTTGATGTTATTAGTAACTTAGGTAGCCAAAAGCCAAAAGCTACTCCAAGTAGCTTTTTCATTTTGGCTTAAAAGCCAGCTTTTCAGCTGGATGAAAAAGCCATTTACCAAACAAAATTTTTGGATGTTTGACCAAATGAAAAAGCCAAAAGCCAAAAGCCAACCAAAAAGCCAATGAAAAGCCATTTACCAAACAAGCCCTAAATAATTATGCAAAAAATTTCAAATCATTTCAAGAACAAAATATTTGACTTTAATACGGCTTAGAATGTTACAATGTTTGAGCAAAGTCAAATGACCCAATGCAATGTGGCAAATATGCAACTTTGCACTTTGAAGATGATGCCATGTACTACATATAAAATTCCAAAGAACAACCAGTCAAGCACCATCATCTTGCAGAATACAGCAAAAGACAACTGACTGTTACCCAGAAAAAAAAAAAAAAAAAAATGAATAATTTCTACTGATTATAAAAATGTAACCCAAAACTTAAAAGATTACACTTTCTGATGATTCCACACTGAACATTTAGGTCCAGAGGTCACATCATAGTCAGATATAGGTGGGAGAGCAAACAAGAAGCAAGGAAATTGACATTAGAATTCATGCAAGCAAATACTAATGCCAGAAATCAATCCAGTCCTCAAACATCATAAGGTCAAAAGGAGAAACTGTCAAATTGCAGAAAGAACTTTGCTGACTTCAGATTTAGAGCTTCTCACTCAATGTCAAGATGGATCAAATACAAACATGGAAACACCACAAGTAAAACACATCTATGATAACTGATAAGTATCTGATTCTGGGGCTTAGGAGTACAAAACATTGTGTAGTTTAGGTTTACTTTGAACACGCCAGTTTAGGGCTCCAAAGGATCAAGTGCTTTCCCTTGGAAGGTCATCTGCATGGTAGAGTTGGGACTTTCCCTCTCATTTAGAGGTTTTTGTCTGCTCAAGGGCATTCAATTTTGCTGTTTAATTGCTTGCACATCCTGAACTAGTTCTGAATGTGTTATAGTATTGGCTGAATGATAGCATAAACTACTGTTGAAGAAGCAATAAGGTCTATGGCTTTCAAGCGAATACAACAGTGGAACGAACTGACATACCCTGTGAAGAACAGTTCAACATGAGAAGGGGGAAGGGGGAAATGGAGTTAAAATAATGGGGCAGAGATAAGGGACAATTTGGCAATAATAGGGAATAACATGAAGGCATGTTGGGTTCAAGGGACTTTGATACACAGGTTAGTTATAAACATGGAATTGGCAGTTAGAATAATCAATAAAGGATCATTTGGAGGCATTTTGGGGGTTTAAGGTACTACAATGATCAGATTATTTATAAACTTGAAGTTCCCCCAGTAAAAATAGCATACAACACAGAAACCCTTTGCTACACTGCTTTTAAAACTTAATGCTCGTTGCAAACAAAATCAAAGTACCTTATGCGGTATAAGAAGTCAAAAAATCTAAAGGAGAATATCAAAATACTTCAAAATTTACTTAAATCACACTATATAATCTCTAAATCTAGACAGGCAAACAGGAAAAACAGAGTTCCACCCTTCTCTTCCCATAGGAAATCATCCTCTTAATCTTTTTTTTGACACAATCATCCTCTTAATCATCCTCTTAATCTCACCATCCATGTCACCACAATAACAAAATCCTTCCTCAACATCGAAACAGGAAACCGATATATAATAGAATCAAAAGATCAAATCCTGTATATATGGTAACCAAAAACAAACATGCCAAGCATATCACCTTCATGTATTTACACACTACCTACAACAATTACGCACGCAAACAAGTAAACAAGTAAAGTTTCATGGTCAGTTTAACTCCGGAAAAACTCATTAAAATCAAACAAACTCCAAAACCCTAACATACCTCTCTACAATCAAAATCAGAACAATTTTATCAGCAAGTCTCATCAACCAGCAAAGCAAACAACATACAAGTATGAATGAACCCAAATTAGAGAACGAAAAACCTATCCATAATAAATTAATAATAAATTCATTGCATAACAATGAATCCAAAATAAACCCTTAAAAAGCCAGAACACCTGACATGATAACTCTCTGTAATCAAAATCAGAAAACCTTTATTCAATATAAAATCCAAAATTTCATTTTGCTTCATCACAGATTAGCAATTCACATCAATCAGCAAAGAAACAACATAGAAAGAAACCCAAATTAGAGAAACAAAAACCCATTTAAAATTTCAAACAACAAATTCGTAACAGAACATAAAATTCAATAAAGTTGATCAATTTATAACCATAAATTAAAACCCTAAAACCCCAAAAACCCAGATTAATTTAATGGGCGGCGGCTGGAGGAGGGGTGCCAAGAAGGCTAGCCTGCTGAAGTTCCATAGCATCAATTTGACCGTCGCGCTCAAGTTCAATGATGAGAGGAAGAGCGAGGACAAGGAAAGTGGTGCCGACGATCCAAGCAGCTTTGCCAGTGCTCTTGAAAAGCTTCTTAGTGATGCCAGCAGTTTTGGAAGCAGTTTCAACACCTTTTTGGTAGATGGGTGAATCTGAAACTGTGCTTGTGACTCTTGCTAGTATGCCTTCGCCATTGTTGCTGCCGTCGCTGATTCTCTTTCTTCCGCTGTTTGATGCCATTGATTTTTTTGGGAGGAGAAGAGAAAGGAAAAGAGAAGGGTTTTTGTCGTTGCACGTTCGATTAATTCGGTGAATTGGGGTTTAAAGGTTTATGCATCGGTATAAAATTTGTGAAGGACGACCTTTTATAAAGCAACTTTTGTCTGGGACAATGTTATAAATTTTTAAGGAAAATTTGTTCAGAAAAACCTTTTAAAGTGATCTTTTTGTTCAGAAAAATCTTTTAAAATTTTTTTTGCCCACGCAAACCAGTTTAAAATTTTTTTTGTTGAGGACAGCCAACACCCACATTCCGTCGTTGACTGTCCATTCTCCAGCGTTGACCACGTTTTTTACCCCATGTGCCACGCACATGACCCCTTAATTCCTAATTACACCCCTTTTGCCTAATTTCACACCCTTTTCCCTCCAATTAAACACTCTCTCTCCTTCTCTCTCTCTCTCTTACTCTCTCTCTGTATTCTATTTCATCTCCTTCTCTTCTCTCGTCTCAAATTCTCAAGCCATTGTTGGGTTGCAGCAAAATCGAAGCAGCAGAAGGCTTTCTCACCAATTTTCGACTACAGGTAAGTGATTAATTTGTGTAACTCTCAGTTTTTTCGATTCTTGATTGAAAATTAGGGTTTTTTCCCCCCTTTTTTTCGACTACAAGAAATGAGCTTTAATTTAAAACTTACTGTTTTGGGTTGGTGAGAAATCAATGCGGCTTCATCTCCTCATTGATGATTTCGCAGCCATGGCAGAGAAGATTAATGCCCTCGATGAGTTGACAGAGAGTAGGAGAGAGAGAGTAAGAGAGCGAGAGAGAAGGAGAGAGAGTGTTTAATTGGAGGGAAAAGGGTGTGAAATTAGGCAAAAAGGGGAGTAATTAGGAATTAAGGGGTCATGTGCGTGGCACATGGGGTAAAAAACGTGGTCAACGCCGGAGAATGGACAGTCAACGACGGAAAGTGGGTGTTGGCTGTCCTCAACAAAAAAAAAAATTTAAACTGGTTTGCCTGGGCAAAAAAAATTTTAAAAGGTTTTTCTGAACAAAAAGGTCACTTTAAAAGGTTTTTCTGAACAAATTTTCCTAAATTTTTTTTGGCAAAATCAGACCACTTATAAAAAAAAAATATTTGTAAAGGGAGACCAACCTCTACTTTCAGGCCATTGATCACCGGATTCCGACATTGACTCCCACGTGACTAGCATGTGATCCTCTTTTCCTCTAATTACACCCCTTTTCTTCTTATAAAACCCACCACCACTAGCAGCCCCAGCCATTCCCCGCCCCAATTTTTGCTCCACCACCCTCCACAGTGACTGATCCACGCGGCACCCAGCTTCACCACTCTCCAAGGCGACCCACCCCTTCCTTTCCCCCTACCTCAACCTTCTCCTTCAATTTCTCTGCAAAATAAACAATTCACAGAAAACCCATTAATCAAAAACACAAAAAAGGGGCAAATTAAATAGAAACAAATTCTGGGAACATATCAAAACCTCGAATTGGGATGAAAGGCATGTGGGCGCAATTGGTGGCAATAAAATGAGAGAGAGTAGTAGAGAAGACATTTGGTCTATACCCAACTGTACAATTACTCTTGTGAATGAATTCCAGCTCCTAATATCATCAATTTCAAGTAATTTGTGAAAATTTTATTGAAAAATTGAAGGGAATTGAAAGAAATGAATGATGTGTACCTTACAAACTTGTATGGGAATAAAATTGTGAATGATTTGGTGTGGATGATCGTTTCCCCCTTACCCTACGCCCACGGTCATTGCCGCTGCCCGAGCTCAAGGGATCGGGTCGTGGTGGTGAAAGAATGGGATGGCGTTGAAAGGGTTAGGGTTTCGCTGGGACGTTTGGTGGTGGCGCGGCAGGTAAAAGGGAAGGTCGGGGTAAGGGGAAAGGTCAGCAAGGCGCCAGAGACCGCCGGCGTTGCCGATGGCAGGGAAGGTGGTATGGTTGGTGGGGGGAGGAGTTTTGGTGTAATTAGAAGAAAAGAGGAGCACGTGCTAGTCACGTGGGAGTCAACGTCAGAATCCGGTGGTCAATGGCCTGAAAGTGAGAGTTGGTCTCCCTTTACAAAATTTTTTTTTAAAATGGTCTGACTTTGCCAAAAAAATTTTATAAGGTTTTCTCAGACAAAAATTGCTTTATAAAAGGTTGTCCCTGACAAATTTTCCTTTTATTAAACTAGAGTGTATTCGTGCTAACGCACGGTATATACATAGAGTCGTAGAATGTATTTTTAGAAAGTAAAACAAATAAACAATAGGAGGGAATTACTTAATTGGAGGTTATAGCCACTAAAAAAAAAACAAAAAAAACCAACTAAATTCATGAGAGTTGAGGATTGAGGTTTCGGAGCAACCTCATTAACTGACTCTGTATTTATATTATAGATTAGTTTTAATTACACCATGTGTCGGTTATGGGTTACTAGTGTTTCATTAGTGTTACAAGACTTGAGTACTAGTTACTCCATCAACGTTACATGTGTTTTTTCGTTACCTTATACGATTACTTGGTCAGTGTTATTATGGCTACTCGGTCAGTGCTTTAAGGGTTACTTTTTGTTATTATGCAAACGAATACATGGTGTGACCAACCGCACACAAAACGCACTATTTTTCAATTATTTTAGAATAATCTGAATTTTATAGGATCCTCATACTATTTTCTTTTAATATGCCCAAATAACCAGTGACCTAATTAAAAAGGTTAAAAATTACAAAGAATTTTTTAAAAAGATTGTAACATGTCGCATGTTAATTGGTTTCTATTTTTTTTTCTCTATCCTCCCTTTCAACCTTTTCTCTCTTTTTCCTGTAAACACCACAATCTTTTGCCTCCAACACCATGTCTCTCCTCTCCTTACGTTGGCGACCCCATCTCCCTCCACCCCCTATGCCGGTGAGCGCAAAATAATTGGTTTAGGGTTTATTTGGGGGTGGGGGTTTAGTATTTAAGGTGGTTTCGAGGGAGGGGGTATAGGGTGGTTTCAAAGGTTGGGGAAAGGGAGGAGTGGTTTCGGGTGTGGCGCTGGGGAGGGAGGCGGTTTCGAGGTTGGGGGAAGGGGAAGGAAAGGGGTGGTTTCAAGTGTGGCCATGTGGGGCTGGGGAGGGGGTAGTTTCAAGGTTGGGGGAAGGAAGGGAGTGGTTACGGGGTGGATCATTTTTATTGAATGTGAGAGTTAGTGACCCAAACTATTTTTACTTATGAGGCTTCAAAAGTTAACAATTTTAAGTAATCTAATAATTTAAGGACAAAGCGATAAAACAAATGTTGCGATTTATACAAGGATAGAGAGAGAAGCTAAAGTACCTATATCGGCTATATGCATTCTCAAATGAGCAAGTTCATAGACCATTAACTTCTCAAAGATTTTTACACTAAAAAAATATATCAATATATTTTTATAGGAAAAACAAAACAAGAATTAACTAATTAAAGATCTCAGTCGAAGAGCTTCTGCATGAAAATACCATCCCATTCAATCAGATAAATAAATATGACGGCTCACAAATCCAATTGTGAACAGAAATGATGCATACATAACATTAATTAACAATGCATCAAGATAACTGCAACCTATTAGCAGTAATGGCGTATGTAGACACCAAATTTTGATCCTACCTTTTTAATTATCACTAATTTTTTTTTTTACTATAATTATTGTTTTTTTTTTTTTTTTTTTTTACAAATAATAATTATTATTTTGCTAATTACTTTATAAACTTAATAATGTTTGTTTTATTACATAAAACGAAGGAAACGAGTAATAATAATGTTTTTTTTATTAATAATTTCCAAAATACATGTTACAATTTGTACTTCTAAATTACTAAATTACAAAATATTGAAGTACAACCTCACATTACATGCATTATTACCCTGCTCCATTGAAGTAATTTTCAGGTTTTTACTTGTGGATTAACAAGTAAATTAATATGGCCATTAGGAGGACCACTAGCCCCACAATGTACATGAAATACACCCTTATCATCCTCATGTCTTCCTCAAATGTAAAGACAGGCTGATCTTCTTGATTTTCTTGAAACATGGTGGTTGAGTTTAAGGGTGGTTTTTTTTTGTTTGATTTTTTCGGGTAAGGAGGAAGATGGAAGAAGATAAGAATTAAGTGGTGAGTGGAGATTTTGGATAAGGGTAATTTCTTTTTATAGTAAAAGTAAGTATTTTTGTATAACAATCGTATTTTTGTACGTATTTGTATAATAATCGTATAGTATAAAGTACATTTTTTTTATCTCGCTAGGGGAATATGTCATTTTCCTTATAAACAAGTATCGTTTAACCCTTTAGAGTATAGTAAGTATATTAATATGTTCACTTAGACCGTTATGGTGCTTTTTACTTTATCTAGTATTTTTTTTGTGATTTGTGCACTATCCTATCATATGACCAATTTACTTAAGCTATAAAGTCCATTACTCTAAAAGACTCATGTCCAACCAATATAGGGGAATGACAAACATCCCCACACCTAAATGGGTACTATATGTTGTAGTGCTTAAGGGACCTCCTTTTATGTACGCCTGTTCTAATATCCTCGTTCCGCAGTTAATACTTGATCCGATAAATACAAGTTCGGACCTAACCTGGCGATATTTATCTAAGAATAATTGAGCATTGTATGGATGAGAGTAAAGAGGGGTACGTATGAGTGTAAATGTATGGTTGTACGTATAATTGTTGTATGAATAATGTAGGATCCCCTAAAAAGACAGATCATGTTTTGCTTTTGCCATTATGAATTTGCATTTCTCTGACATTTTGTTATGTTCGTTTCTTTGATTTTATTTTTTTTCCTTTTACTTTTTTTTTCTTTTGTTGTTTATTTCCTCTGACAAGTTGTTACGTGATGTAAGTTTTTGTTTTTCTTTCTTTTACTTTTTTTGTTTTTTTTCTTTTTGTTGTTTAGCTTATTATTTTCCTCTTATTTTTTTTTTCTTTTTTCTTTCCCAGATTTGTTTACTCAATCTAGTTTATTTCTCCTTCAATTTTGATAAGCAATTGTCAATGGTAAGTAAACGTTACTTTTTTTTATCCCCTGCGGTAAATGTGGTGTCCAATAAATTTCAGTTTGGATCAATTGTATCAATATTTACCTGACGCTAATTGGGATAGCAGGATTCCATACGCGTCATGTATTGCATTTTACTATGCAGGCACTATTTGACACTATGCAAACACTATTTGGCACTATTCCAAATAGTAATTTCTGTTATGAAAACTTTGTTTGCCGACATACATTTGGCTCCTGTTTTATCTGTTTTCCTGTTGCTAGCTTTGATCTAGTTTTGTATCTTTTGTCTTTATTTTTTACGACTATGGTTATATAAATTTGCGTTTTAGTAGAGTAAAGTAAGATAAGAGTTCACGTTTTTTTTAAGGTCATTCGGTTAAGGGAATATATTTTACTCTTGACCACCTTAAATTTATGTTGTATGACTTAGTATTGTATGATGTATTTTCACGTTGACCTTGTCAATCTTATGATTTTATATGATCCACTTTTTTTAGTAAGGGTTATTATTAGAAATGCTCGTATGTATAAGGTTTTGTCGTGTGTTCAGATATTCTTGGGTAAATTTATATGTACTATCTAATAAGGGTAGGGGTTATTTCTCTTTTACTTTTTTTTTACTAACTCTGAGATATTTTGTCCAACCCTTTTAGTATTGTAACCTAATGTCTTTGTATATCTTTTAGAGCTAACATCTCAGAGCTAACTTTTTTTTTTATATATATAAGTGTTGTTTTTAACACCTTGGTGAGTATAATAGTGACTAATTAAATTTAGGCGCTCTTTTATTATATACCATGTGAGTATTATTATTATTATTATTTTTTTAGTTATGATACGACTTGGTCATACATTATTTTTTATATATATACCATTTAGAACCTTTTTATTATGTGAATATTAGAGTTGATTTTATTACGGTTTTCTTTATTTTATCAGTTTAAGCGTTGCAAAACAGATTGGCAAGTTTGTTACATGTAAAACGAGAGAATTTAATATCAAGATTCTCATTATTACCAAGATCTTGATATTTACCAAAGTAATCCTTGAATTTTAACTTATTTACTATTTTTATTTACAAATTAACCCCTTTATTTACCTATAAATACCCCCCTAATTCTCAAGTTTTAACACACCAAAACATTCTTACAATTCTTCTCTCTAAAAGTTCTCTCTAAAAATTCTCCTCTAATATTTGTCTTAGTTAAAATCTCTCTAATTTAGCTTTATAATTAAGTTATTAGTTTATTAAAAAAGCATCTTACAATTAAGTTGCTATTTTTTATTTAAGTATTGTCATTATCTTTAATTCCTATAAAAAATAAACACAAAAATATTTCAAGTTCAAGTATTGTTGTTATTATTATTAGTTTAATTGCTTAAATTATCCTATTCTATCTTAAAACCCAAAAAAAAAGTTTATTTCTTAAATTTAGCTTTATTTTTCAAAGTTTATTTTCTCTAATCAAAAATAAAAAAAAAAAGTTCATTAGCTTCATTTTGCTTTAGTTTCTTTAATATATCAAAACTAAAAAAAAAGTACTTAGACTCTTTAATTTAATTTTAACTAAGGAGTGATCATATTTTCATCCTTGATAAACCAAAGAGGTTATCCAAAAAATTGCTACATCTAGCTCAAGGTATTATCTTCAATCTTTTCTTAATTTCCTTAATTATTATTATTATGCTAACTAACATGTTTGTTTCCATGTGATGTTACCAATAGGGGTAATGATGATATTATTTAGGTGCTAAATTAGCCCTAAATCTTTCATTACTCCACATTAGAAAGCCAAGCCTATTGGTGAGGTGATAGGTTATTAAAAGAGGGGGGTAATTGCATTTTGCATTGTATTTTTTTTCTAATGCATTTTAAATATGAAAGATTAATACATTCATATGTCTGCTTAAAGCATATTTTTAAGGATGATTTATTTCTTAAAGTGAGTTTAAAGACCTAAACAATTAAGAGTTTATGTAGAGGTTATTCAAGAGTAGTGAGTTACTTACCACGTCCCAAAGATGGCCTATGAAAGAACCTTTGCGACCAGAATCAGTTCCAGTTCTTTAGCTCAAGTGATAGAACTTTTCAAGAGCTTTCCAACCACATCTCACAATAATTTTTTCAATTTTTCTATGATTTTTAATGATTTTTTTAGTTTAAACTATCAAAAAATTGAAATTTGCACGTTTTTCTCTTAATTGCTTTTTAAAATTTTTATTAATGGTGGCATGAAATCTATATTACACTACATTATATATATACTTCTTAACTTATGATGTTTTAATTAAAATGTCTTTAATCTTCTTTTAAAAAATGATTTTAGAAATAAGAGTTTTAACAAGCCTTAATTCTAAATGTTATTTTAAGAAACTTTAATCTTATTTTAAAGATGACTTCAGAAATAAGAGTCTTTAATTCTAAATGTTGTTGTTTTAAAATCTTTAATCTTATTATAAGATGAATTTTGAAAAGGGTGTCTTAATGATTTTAATTTTCTTTTAAGACTTTATAAATAAAAGTTTTAACAAATTTTATCTTTCTTTTATAATTTTGTGAATCTTCTTATTTCAAACCCTTTTGTGAACAAGAATGAATCATAGCTTTGATTGTTTGTTTTTAATAAGTAATAATAGTTAATATGAGGTTATGGCCGCATTTCCAAACATGAGGTTAAGATTAATTATTTAGCCATATAAGGTTGTAACAATTATCCATCTCCATGAAAATAAGCTTACATCCCATTATAATTACCCGATGGATTAATTGACAATCGGATATGATTAAAAAGTTTATTGTTCCCTTTTATTTGGAAGTAAGGCCTTGATAGGTGTCGTGTTTTACTTGGACAATTCCATTAAGCCTAAACACATAATCCTTAAAAGCTTACAAAAATTACCCTTGAGTGAATTTAAACCCAAAGTGAGATTATATAGTGAACCCTTACAGTTTTGCCCCAAAAAATACCTTGACCCACTAAAAAGCCGTCAATTGGGACGCATTTGTTGAATTGTCTTATTCAAAAGACATTTTTGGTGATCACTAATCTGGGTGATTTTCCTCAACCAAGGTGGTTCATTTTACTTTTATGAGTGAATCCGTCAAAGATCACTAAAATCCCACTTACAAAAATGACATTTATGTCAACAACCCAAATTAAAAACCCAATGGAATTGGTTATTTAAAACATGGCATCTGTCCGAACTACGAAGGTTTTGATCCGTGAGTGAATTCAAAATCTCACTATGATCGGTACGTAGTGCAACTTTGGTGCTCAACCCTACCTTGTATTAATTTTTTTTTTTGTGGTTAATATGTCTTAAAACTTTTTTTTTAACAACGCAATAGTAAGAGCCCGTTCCTTAGAACGGAAGAGAAGACGAGTTCCAGACGT
This sequence comes from Chenopodium album, assembly GCF_948465745.1. Taxonomy (NCBI): domain Eukaryota; kingdom Viridiplantae; phylum Streptophyta; class Magnoliopsida; order Caryophyllales; family Amaranthaceae; genus Chenopodium; species Chenopodium album. The sequence goes on from NC_137856.1 coordinate 12,354,857, forward strand.
TCGATTCTCTTAACCTAAACCCCGAACCCTGTGCCTTTTTTTTATGGAGTTAGCAGTTGATTTTATTTATTTATTTAATTTTATTTCTTAAAATTGACTGTTTTAAAATCCGTCCTTATTCGGATAAAAATAAGGTGGCGACTCTAATAATTGTTTATAAGTCTTATCAGACACCTAAGTGGAACCTTTATAGACTAATCTTTGTCCACTAAAAACCAGGTACCACAGTATGGCGACTCCACTGGGGATTTTTTTTTTTATGTAAATGTGTAGTGGTTTAAACCCGAATTTGCGTTGTTAATTTGTGTATGCATGTGGTCATTCATCATTCATCAATTGTCATGAGCATCAGCATTCATTTTTTTTTCTTTTTTAGGCCGACACCTCTGCCTATTGGTAAGGTCGGATTTAGACAACAAAATTAATGAATTAAGGGCGTAAACCTACATCTGTGCGCTACTGCAATCGGCTCTGTTAGGAACGTCCAACCTCGGTGTTCACAGTTGGAAGTGATACGAGGCCACTTGGTTAATAAGTTCCTCAAAATGGATTGACCTTTAGATTAAGAAACATGTGCATCAATACACACATGAAGTCTCTACGGTCATTTGTGTTAATGATTCATTCGTGTTGTCATGAAAGTTTTTCTTTTTTTTTTCAACTAAAACTCATTTTAAGTGATTTTTTTTTAGAAAGCTTACTTATGGACCCGATTATAAACTAAGAGTTATCCTTAGACCTTCCCTCATTTGATTTCAAGAGAGTTTAACTTTCTAAGACTACTAACACCACATGTGGTGCATTTTAAGCAATGCCAAAATCTCCCTTTAAAACCTTTTCAACTTAAAGAATGGTTTAATCACTATTGATGAATTAATATATGAGTTAATGTTCTTTTTAAAGGAAAGTCTTATACCCCTCAACACCTTGAAGGTTTTCTTAACCATGTTTTTGAAATTGCAGTTTACTTGTTGTTTAGAGATCGAGATATGGATACAGGAGCACAAATGTGTATTGGAGGACGACGTTGGGGTTCCATCCGCCAGATTAACTCTAGGAAGTGTGAATCACTAAGTGCTATATATCATCGGTTGAAGCTACAAGGTCTCCTCAAGTCAAAACACAATAACTACACTATGCCGTCTCCTGGGGCAGACATGGGAAAATATTGCAACTACTGTCATGACTATGGGCACAACACAAATGTTTGTAATGATCTAAGGCATGCTATCCAAGAACCGATTGATGATGGGAAAATTCCAATTCCAAGATCATGGACTCCACCTACTATAAGATTCACCAATGAGGATTTGCCAGATGACTACAACAACGACCGGCCCTTGTCCATTACCTTGATATCGGATTGTTATGAAGTCTCAGGAATTTTGGTAAACAATGAGTCCGCATTCAACATTTGCAGCAAAACTATTCTCGAGCGATTGGGGTGCGAAGATACTCCTTTAAGACCCTCAAAAAAGGTGGTTAGAACAAGCAATCACACTTTTATGCAGGCAATTGGAGAAATCACCCTTCCATTAGGATATCATGATTGGGTTTGTAATGCTGAGTTTCAGGTAATTGATGACCCGGAAAGCCTCATTTTCATCTTGGGAAAATCATGGTTACAACATATAGGAGCAATTGCCTCCGCGCTTCATCAGAAGGTTAGGTTTTCAACCCCCGGCGGTGTAATTACTATTCATGGGGATGCAGTCTTACCAAGCATGGTAACCAAAGTGTGCAATATGATAACTTTTGGGGAGAGTTCAACTTCAAGACCAAAAAAGGAGAACTGTGAGAAATCATTATGGGACTTGCTATCAAACTCCTCAATGTATCGGGAGGCCTTTAGTGATTACCTCAAAAAGACAATCATTAATGCCTCAACCCCTTTCAGAGATTTGAGGGAAATCTTTAAACTTGACCCTCACCGTGTGAAAGACGATCTGATCAGAAGGGGTTTTATAAAAGATACACTAGATCATGCAATGGTATGCCGCAATGTCAAGTATCACCACGTTCGCATCGACGAAGGGTCTTCCATTAACATTTGCCCGTATCATACATTTGTTGATTGGGAATTCGAGGAGGAAGAACTTAAGCCTGCAACAGTAGATGATCTTTGTAATAAAGATATATATGAGAATGTATATGGAAAAATTGATGCTATTGTAAAATACAAAGGTGTAAGTTTTACCACGAGTTTTCTAGTTTGTGACGTGCCAGTTCTTTATGATATCAAACTTGGCCAACCCTGGATGTACCAATTTCATCCCCTTATGTTAGTTCAATCCCAAGAAACACCAACACAGCCTAATGATTCTTTAACTATTCAAGATGGCTCCAAAATGTTAATCCTACTGCCTAAATCCCCAAACAATAAAGACCCACGCCCAAATGTGTCCACCATTGAGCAAGCTAAGGCCTATCGCCAAGAAAACACTATCACCCGTTTTCGCCAAACTGGCCCTGAACTTCTATATGATGTGCCCATTCATGAATCAATGTATTCCCAAAATGTATTCAAAACCTTAGATGCCTTTCATACTTCCTCACAAAAAGGCAAAAACATTTAACATCATGATGTCGACCTTGGGCTCACTTTTACTGATAATGACTTACCCCCAAATCCCTATCATAATGAGCCATTACATATCACCCTCCGGCATGGTTCCAGTTATATCAATCACATATTAGCTGACACCGGAGCCGACGTCAATCTTTGTTCTCGGGAATACCTGTACGAGTTGGGGTACAATGATTTACATATCACCTATCGTTCCATTTTTGTCACGGGTTTTGATCAAATACCGAGGGAAGTGACGGGATCTATAGTTCTACCTTTAGTACATGAGAATGTTTTGTTCAACGTAGAGTTTATGGTGGTGGATTTCCGACTCGCAAGCAACTTGTTACTAGGAAGGCCTTGGTTGCATGAATGTAAAGCAGTCTCATCTAGCTTGCACCAAAAGCTAAAAATGAGAGCATCATGGGGCATTATAACTATATGTGGTGACTATAGTAGGAGAGCATATGAAGGAGAAAGTTCATCGAACTGTGGCGGTTGGATAAACACCATAAGCACAACAGATCATTGCATAGAAAATGAGGATGTTGTTGATATTAGGCGCCCACCATTTGCAAAGAGAACAATATATTTTCCTATTCCAGAGGATGAAAGAGACAAGCCAAATTGGATGCCCAATAAGGCAAAGGCTGATGATATCCGAAGGAGATTTAAATGGCTTTACGACAAAGACATAGCAGTTCCTTGTGAGGGGGTTGAAACATCTGCAAATAAAGTGGCATCCCTTCGAGAAATCATGGAACCTTACATCTTCCTCGACAACATCGACCTTTTTACAACGGAGTCATGCATGGTAGTGTGTAAAGCGTGGGCATCATGGATGTTGGACAACGAAGATAACCCTTTCTATGTCGCCAAACGGAAAGCTGCTTGGGAGAAGCGACTTTTGACCGGGGAAATAAATGCATGGTAGTGATTTCGGCTACATTTTCATTAAGTTTGTTGTAAAAGTTTTTTTTTGTAAGGAACTACGAGCAACTTGATCCCTGAAAAAAAAAAATAAAAAATAAAAAAAAATGAAAAAAAAAAACAAAAACAAAAAAAAATCTTGTAACAGGGTACGTAGGCAGCTCGCTTAGAGTGCAGTCGCAAAAATTAAATTTAGTTCTTCTTTTTTATGTCGAACTACGATGGGCCTGATTTCCTGAATCACATTACACTTAGCACATTTTCACACTCAGGAATACGTAGGCAGCCTTCGGGCACGACCACTAACAGTTTGTTATTGTTGCAGGATTCATTTATTTTATTTCATTTTACTTTCCTTCATGAGGTGGAAAATAGACAAAAAAAAAAGAACATTAATTCATATATATAGTGATACAACCATAATAATGAATTAAAATATATAATACAAAGGTTAAAAAGGCCCTAACTGAATCTCAGATGACGGTGGAGTTTCAAACACCTCTGTTTGACCACAAGTAAACCCTTGGCAATGGTCAACTATAAGGCAGGCTCCTCGAAGCATGTCTTGAGGTGAATGTCGAATGCTAACCTCCCAACCACGAGAGCGCATTAGGAGTAGTATGTCACATAACTTTTGCTCAGCATGTGCCGGGTAGACGTCTAGTCTAGCTAGAGACGAGATAAAGCGGTTAACATCCATCAGTACTTCTAGTTGTTTCACCTCTAGAGAGCGAGCCTTTTGCAACCCATTTTGCAGTAAACAAAGTGAGAAGAAGGAAAAGCTAGGTCCTCTAAGCCTTGAGCCAAAACCAAACTTCCAAACATGCCCAGGTTCTCGCAATGTATACCCACCTCTGTACCCTTCTGAGCCATCTGATAAAGCTGCTAGGGATAAAGTATGAGGATTTTCTTGTGACCAAGAAACAGTTGACAATGCCTTGGTTAATCTATCTATTATTATGAAGAGACTCCTATGACCAATTGACCATAAAGTCTCAGGGAGACGAGATATGTAGCGCTTATGACGCGAAGGTAGTTTCTGAAGGAAATTCTCTTTAGATTCTTGATAGTTGGAAGGACCACCCATCATCATTGTTAAATGATTGTAGGTGATGAAATCTGATATACCTAACCAAGGATGATTGACCGAGCTGTTAGGTGGACCTCTCCCCTGGTGTGAGAAAGTTCCAGAATAAATACTGCGAGGGGTATTATAAGCCGATATGGCTATGGAACTTTCAGACAATCGAGTGAGTGAAAAGAAACATGTGTCACTCCATAGGAATAGAGTTGATGGGAGAGAATTATGCCCTGTAAGAATACAAGACCTTGTTATGTCTATATTCTCAAAGACCTCTTTTCCGATTGATGAACTTGAGATAAGTAGAACCAAACAAGTAGGGAGATAGGATTTATATAGTATGAAGATATTACTTAATATTTGACTCGTACCATACCCACGAGCATCCCAAAACAATAGCCTGAGAGACGAGTACATGGGTAGATTAAAAGGGTAATATGATGATAGGTTTGGACTCTCTACGAGTTGGCTAGCGAAAGGGAGGTTTTGTTGGCTTATAGTAGTTACGATGGGGTAAACCAAGTCCATAGGGAAACGTAAGGACAGAGACATGGCTAATACCATTGTGTCTGCCACAAATAAAAGGAGTGACTCTGGGGAGCTATTTATCTCAAATACTTGGGGTGGACCAGTCACTAGTGCAAGTTTCACTAGAGGAACTGAAGGATGAATGGCCAGAGGATTTTGATCGTAGGGGAGAGAGAGGTTCTCCCTAGAAAATTGAGATGGATGATCTTCTGGTCGTGTTGCATTAAGAATTTTTTTATGTTCTCTCTCCCATAATTCTTGGAGAGAAGAGCGTGAAGTGTCTGAGAAGAAGTGAATTAAATCTCTAACGCGTGAGGCATTAGGATCCATAACTCGACTTTGAGCAAAGAAGGGAAGATCTCAAAGGAAAACACTTGAGATTTTAGGGAGAGAAGAAGTTTGAGTGAACGATCCTTGTTTAGGTTTCAGGCTTTTATAAGCCAGTAACCAACGGTGTGCTCAACACGCAAGGAATCTTCGTAATAGGGCCTTTTTTTTCATATAATTTTTTTTTAATTTTTTTTTTATTAAAAAAAAAAATCTTTCTTTTTAAAAAGGGGTGTTCATTTCTAAAAAAAATCTTTTACTTATTTTTATCTTTTTAGCTTGTCAAAGAAGTTTTTATAATGTTCCCTTTTTACCCCAGGAAGTCTACCTGGACCCGCACAGGATCTAGGCTTGTCAGGCAAACCTCTTCTCACAGTTTACAGTCTGATTCAGTGTCCTTCTCACCGGGATATTCAACGTCAAGAGAAATTTATTCTCCACCACCGAGCGAAATGTCTGAGATTCCTGGTCATGAAAGTTCGCTAAACCCTGATCCATCTAATGATCTTCGAGGGATGATGCAAGCTATCCTTGATCGTCAAGATACTATGGAACAAACAATACAGAGTGCAAGTGCTCCTCCTCCTCATCATGATTCAGAGATAGTTTCACCATTGCATTTAGATGATGGAAATGGTGATAGAGAAGCTCCTACCAAAGTCGAGGAAGATATTCTTAGGCTCAAGGAAGTACTGAAGGGTATGACCAAAGCAGAACCTTGGTTAGGTATTCATGGTCTCACCTTATTTCCAAAAGCACGACTGCCACCTGGGTTTAAGATGTCGAATCTCACGAGATTCGATGGTACAGGAAGTCCCACTAATTTCTTACAATTGTACGTAGGGGCTATGAGTCCTTGGGGTGTTGATGAACCTTTAATGGCACAACTGTTTCAGCAATATTTAGATGGGGCTGCTGCTCATTGGTTTCTTAATCTGGAAAATTCAAAGAAAACTTCATGGGCTGATATTGTGCGAGAATTTTCTAGCCAATATAGATATAACGAAGAGATCGATGTAACAAGGAGGGATTTGGAGACAACCGCCCAAAATCACAATGAAACGTTTTCTGCCTTCATCACTAGGTGGAGAAACAAGGCTGCAAAGATGGTAAATAGGCCAAATGAAGAAGAACAATTACAGATGATAGTGAAGAATCTTCTTCCTTTCTATCAAGGACGAATGGCTTTCCAGTATTTTCCATCATTTAAGGCTCTCATATCAACAGGAACCTTGGTGGAGGATGCCATAAAAAAGGGAGACATCAAGAAGGATGAAGGAAGCAGTAGTAATACTTCTTACTATCCTAAGTTTGGGGGCAACAGGAAAACCAATAACAATGATTCAATACCTTCAAAACCAACCAACTTGATACACAATATTGGCGCCGCTCCAACATTCCAACTTAGGCCCCAAAGGAATTTTTCTCCTTTGAACATGACCTACGTTCAAGCTTTCTCCAAACTAAAAAAGGCCAACCTTGTTCAACCTTTGAACCCAAGGCCACCACCAAGAAACCCTCCTCCCAGTTACAACCCAAACCAACACTGTGAATTCCACCAAGGGCCTGGGCATGACATTGAAAATTGCACAGCATTCAAGCACCGTATTCAAGATCTAGTGGATGGAGGAAGACTTTCAGTTGGGGCATCCTCTGATAAATTTAAAAACACACAACCAAGCATCACTAATAATCCTCTTCCTAATCATAAGCCTCCTGTTTCTATAAACACCATCTCCACTTCTAGTAACCAAATTGATCCAACATTATTAATGGTTCGAAATGCCCCTCGAATATATGAGATGCCATTATCCGAGAATTATGTGTGTGTTGTGTATGATCACTCCACCCAACAAAAGGTGAAGGTTGTGCCATACAAGGGTTCTGATGTTATCTTCAAAAAGGATCCGTTCTCTGATGTCTGCGCCACTATGGGTTATAATGGGGCATTTTTCCTAATAGATGATGAAGAGGATGCTTTGTCATTGTTATCAATTGCTGAGAAAAATGCTGGGGCACACCTTAATACCCCTAGTAATCTTCAATGTCCAATTTATCTTGATGATCTTAGTGATGATGAAGATCTACGGGTGGCTCATTTGACTCGCGCAGGTCGTCACTTTAAACCTTCATATCTTGAGGATGAGAACCCCGTAGAAGCCTTGAAGAGGAAAGAAAAAGACAAGGAATTAGCAGAGGAGAATAAGGAAGAAGATGACACTATTAGGCGCATGAAGGAGGTTAATGCGAATGTTTCTATATGGAAGTTGTTAACTCATTCACAACCTCATCGGGGCCGCCGTTTTGAGACATCACAATGAAGTTTCAATTGATCCATCCATAACACCGGATCAAATGGTAGGACTTATCCATGGAGCCGACCGCACTTTAATGTTTACCGACAATGATCTCCCAGAAAGTGTCGACCACAATAACTCTTTGCACATAACTGTTAAATGCCATGGTTGGACGATACCTCTGGTACTCATTGACAATGGTTTCGCCATCAATGTGTGTCCTTATCGAGTTATGACAAAGCTAGGTTTTCAAAAAGAGGATTTGACCCCTTCAAGCCAGGTTGTTAGGGCTTATGACAACGCCAAAAGTGATGTTTTGGGGTCAATTGAGTTGCTTTTTGAATATGAGCCGGTGGCTAGAAATGTTGAATTTGTGGTAATTGATATTGAAGCATGCTTTAACCTTTTGCTCGGCAGACCTTGGCTTCACGAGAACAGGGCAGTAGCCTCTACATTACACCAAAAGGTGAAGTTGCTCACGGATCATGGTGCAGTGACACTAGTGGGCAATCCAGAAGTTATGAATGTTTCTATTCTTGGAAAATCGGTGCTCCATTTAGATGAAGAAGAGGGTAATCGATTAGACGGATTCACTATTCACAATATTGGATTTAATCCAATTGGCTCATGGAAAGAAGGAGAAGAAGAAACGGAGGAAGATCCGGAGGAGGACTTGGAGGAAGACGAAGAAACCGACGAAGAGCCGGAAGAAGAAACTGAGGAAGATCCAGAAGAGGAATGTCAAGAAAATGACAATGACTCTGAAGTTAATTCCCAAGAAGCTAGAGGTGGAAAAAACTGGTCTAATGAAGATGAGGCAGAAGAAGAACCTAAAACTCCAAAAGACAACGATCTTGTTTTAGAGGAGAATCTTGGAGAAGTAATTCTTTTAGACGGGGTCAAGATGAAGGATCTCGGAAAAGATCTAGGGCCGAGGATTTTGATTTGGATTTCGATATCCTGTGCTATAGAAGGTTAGTGTACCCGGAGGAGTTGGTTCTTTTCCCTAACTACAGGCATGAAGATCGTTACCAAAATCTTCCCCAGTTTGAGAAGTTCAACGGGTTGGGAGATCCCATCCTCCATTTATACAACTTTGTGAACACCTTATACCCCTTAAATGTTCCAGAAGAGCATTTTCCCATGTTGTTCAACAGGAGTTTGGATGGACATGCGTTATCTTGGTATTATACCTTAGGGGTAACAACTAAAAGTTCTTGGGGAGAGATTGCTCAAGCATTCAGTGATTGGGCATTTGAGTTTTGACAGACTGACACTGAAAAGCTGAAGCTATTAAATATGGAGCAAAGTGACTGAGAATCATTCTCGCATCTCTTTTCAAGATGTTCTTACATTCGGGCTCAACTTCGTTTTCCCATTACTGATCGGGAGTTCATGTTGAAATTATTGAGGAAGTTAAATGATTTTTATTATCGTCATATGGTCTCTGTCAAGTATGTCGATCTCTCGCAAATGGAGGGACATGGTTACGAAATTGATGCATATCGACTACAAGAAAGAAGGCCTAAGGTGCATCCTCAAGGTGAAAGGGCTAACAGGAGGATATTCACTCGAATTGATGAACCATTAAGTGTGGTGTATGATCGTTTGAGTAAAAAAGGTATTCTTCGGGCAAAGAGCTATGTGTATTCATTACCACCACATGGAACCGGTATGAGACAATATTGCAGTTTTTGTCATCAATACAGGCATAGAACAGATACTTGTTATGATCTTAAGTGTGCGATCCAGGATCTCATCGATTGCGGAATCATCTCTCCAGCCCATTCTAAGTCTAACACACCAGAGACAAACCCGACACAACCACAAAACTCCCAAGCTGATTTGTTCCTTCAGCTACTCGAACAAGGCCGTATCAAGCCACTACCTCGTCGAGCAGGAGCTGATCCTGTTGGGCCAAATCTCAACAAATATTGTCATTATCATCAGTTACATGGTCACGATACTAACGAATGTCACGCCCTCCGTTGGTGTATAAAGCGCACCACTGGAATTTCTTGTCCGAATCGGAAAGTGTCCATAAATGCTCTGTCCATTTTGACACGCGAAGACAATCCCACTCTTATGATTGCTCGTCACTATTCGGAGAAGATATCTCCACAAGACTGCAAGGAAGGTTGCTTTAGGACAGTTGGAAACCCTGAAGCCTAAGGAGTATCTCTACATGGAAAAGGAAGCATCCGCAATCACTACAACGACATGGTGATCTCTATCTTACCCTCCATCAAGAAGGATAAATGAGAGGGGTAGTATGAACTTTGTAATCTAAGCATTTTTTTTATTTTCTTTTAGTACAAAGAACTACGACAGCTTGATCCCCCAAAGCACTATTTCATGATCATACACAAATATTGTACTTGCACGCACTATGTTATTGGGGTACGTAGGCAACTCTGATCGAGTGCAGCTGTTTCAAAAAAAAAATCTTCTTTCCCATTTTGAACTACGACGGGTCTGATTCTCCAAAAAAAAAAAATATATGCAAAAAAAATCTATCTGGAGATACGTAGGCAGCCTTATGGCGCGACCTAAAATAATTAAAAGTTTTTTTTTTTTTTGGGAATGAACACCCCACTAACTTATCTAACTTGACATACGTCTTTTAAATCTTTACCAAAATTTTTTTTTTTCGGCATGTATTTTTGCATTCGTCATTTACTTTTTTTTTATTATTATTTTCAAAAAAAAAGGAGGAAATCCTAACCTTGAGTATGCATTGTTTAGGTATCCCTTGCCAACCAATGACCAACCAAACTCGAAAATCCACCCTACCCCCAAATTCCATTCAAGAAATCCAAGACCCAATACCACAAACACTTACCAAAGGACTTCAATTGATGTTGAAAATGGGTTATGTTCCAGGAGCTGGTTTAGGACGAAACGGTGAAGGCATGAGGCATCCAATCCCAATAATTGATAAGCGAAATTGTCATGGTTTGGGTTTCGACGAGAAAATAGGTTCCAAAGTCATGAAAAGGAAGTCTCTAACCTTGAATGGGCAATTTGTGTTGCAAAACGACACTGAGCCGTTTTATGAGTTTCCTGAACCTTGGCGTGACTTGGATAAAGAGAAAACTCACCCCGGGTTGGAAATTTTCTTTGCAGAAGCAAGGAATGAAGAATTTATTGAGAAATGGTTTGATAAGAAAGAAGTATTTAAGAAAGATGTTGATTGGGCTGACTATCTAAAGCAAGGAGTTTTAAGAGGCTTGTTTTCGTCAAATTCTGATTATGAAGCTAGATTCGATCCCATTACACTTATCACTCCAATAAGAACAGAAGTTGAAAATGATTTTCGACCCGAAACTCAAGAACAATTCCTTCCTTTCCCTGAACTATATCCCTTTCAATCCTCTACCTCAGACGGTTATGAAACCGATAGTTCATCATCTAGCCAGTCGTCTATTCATACACTGCCTGATATCTCATATCATGAAGATATCAATAAAGTTACTTGTAAACATATTTGCGTACAAGAAATTGATCTTGATCATGATGCATTTTCTAATAATGAACTTTTCAATGAACCTATATCATGTGTGACACCCATGGAAGAGTCTATAACTATAAACATAAGTACGGATAATGATGTAAAAGAAGTCAAGATAGGATCTTCCCTTTCCCTCGATGAACAAAATGCATTCATTATTTTACTTAAAGAATATGTGGATGTGTTCGCATGGTCTTATGCTGATATGCCTGGTGTCGATCGTGATATTGCTGAACATCGTATACCACTCTACCCTGATAGCAAGGCAAAGCAACAAAAGCTTCGTAGAATGAAACCAGAAGTTAGTCTCAAAGTTAAGGAAGAAATTCAAAAGCAGCTTGATGCCAACTTCATCAAACTAATCAAGCATCCGGAATGGCTGGCGAATGTGGTAGTAGTGCCCAAAAAAGATGGAAGGGTCAGAGTGTGTATTGATTTTAGGGATTTAAATTCAGCATCGCCAAAAGACTATTTTCCATTGCCCCACATTGATGTTCTGGTTGATAACACTGTTGGACACGCCATGTTCTCATTCATGGATGGATTCTCGGGATATAATCAGATACTTATGTCAGAAGAGGACATGTCCAAAACTTCTTTTATTACCCCATGGGGAACCTTTTGTTATAGAGCAATGCCTTTCGGATTAAAGAATGCTGGGGCAACGTATCAACGGGCCTCGACGACGATTTTGCATGACCTCATCCATGATATCGTGGAGGTTTATGTTGATGATATGATTGTCAAAAGTCATGATCGTGAGACGCACCTTGATGCTTTAAAATCATTCTTCGATAGAATCAGGAAATACAATGTGAGATTGAATCCTCAGAAATGTGTATTTGGAGTAACTTCGGGAAAACTTTTAGGTTTCGTCGTAAGTCAAGACGGAATTAAGGTCGATTCTGACAAGGTAAAGGCCATACAAGAGCTTTTCCCGCCAAGGATAGAAAAGGAGATTCGGGGATTTCTTGGTAGAATTCAATATATTAGTAGGTTCATATCGCAATTGACAACTCGGTGTGAACCTATATTCAAGTTACTTAAGAAAAATGTTCCTACAAAATGGAATGACGAATGCCAAGCCTCATTTGATTCAATGAAAGAATATCTTTCCAATCCTCCAGTTTTAATGCCGCCGAAACCGGGGCAACCCTTGATATTATATCTTACCATCACAGAAACGGCCATGGGAGCTCTTTTGGCTCAGTATCAAGAGGGTACAAGGAAGGAAATAGCTATCTACTACCTCAGTAAAAAGTTCCTTGAGTATGAAACTAGATACACTCCTTTGGAAAGAGCTTGCATTGCCTTTATTTACGTAACCAAGAAGCTTCGACATTATTTACAAGCACATACTACTTATCTGGTCTCGAGGTTAGATCCAATCAAGTACATTTTTGAGAAGCCAATTTTGAGTGAAAGAATAGCGAGATGGCATGCGATATTGTCAGAATTTGACATTCAGTGTGTGAATCAAAAGTCTGTCAAGGGAAGGGCTATATCTGAAACTTTGGCTAATGGACCTATATCGGGTGATGAATTTGATGATGATTTTCCAGATGAACATATTTTCTGTCTTAGTACGTCACAATGGAAGATGTATTTCTATGGAGCCTCTAACAGGAGGGGCAATGGTGCAGGAGTATTATTGATCGATCCTTATGGAGTACATATTCCTTTCGCTGTGAAGCTTAGCTTTCCAACGACAAATAACACGGCTGAATATGAAGCCTGCATCTATGGAATCAAAGCAGCGTTAGCAGCTGGTGCAAAGAATCTCACGGTGTACGGTGATTCTTTTCTCATAATTTCCCAGACTATTGGAGCTTGGAAAGTTCGGGACAAAAGGTTGCAAATGTACATGGAGCATCTTCAACAATTTATCCCATTCTTTGAAGAAATAGAGTTCAAACATCTCCCTCGCGAACAAAATAGTTTCACTGATGCTTTGGCAAATCTGGCGGTAAATTTGACTTGGGATGATGATGTGAAGGTACAGTCAGTAACAATTGTGGAAAAAGAAATTCCAGTGGTTAATTTTGAACCAACAATTGCTTTATTGACCCAAGAAGATAATGAGGATGCTTGGTATACTGATGTTAAGAAGTATTTAATCGGTGGAGAATATCCTAAAGGAAGTCACAAGAAGGATCAGTTGGCTATTCGAAGGCTAGCTTCCCATTTCACAACATTGAAAGGTTTGTTGTATCATAAAAGTTTCGATGGAAATTTGCAATTATGCATCGATGGGAAGGAGACACAAAGGATCATGGAAGAGGTACATGGGGGAGAATGTGGGCCTCATATGAATGGACGAATGCTTGCTCGGAAGATTCTGCGAGCAGTGTATTATTGGACCACTTTGGAAAGTGATTGCATCCATTTCGTACGAACATGCAAAAAATGTCAGCTATTTGCAAACCTTAATCATATGCCGCCAGTTAGCCTAAATAATTTTACTTCACCATGGCCTTTTTCCAGCTGGGGCATAGATATCATTGGGCAAATACATCCGAAAGCTTCGAACGGGCATCAATATATATTGGTTGCTGTCGATTACTTTTCGAAATGGGTGGATGCATCATCCTATTCGAAACTAGGGGCAAACCAAGTTTCAAAATTTGTAATCAATAACATTATCTGTCGGTATGGGATACCTTTTGAAATTATTTCTGACAATGGTTCACAATTTGAAGGCCATCTCAAAGAAACCCTTGAGAAGTACAAAATCAAACATCACCAATCATCACCATATCGTCCTCAAACCAATGAAGCTATTGAAGCAGCTAACAAAACCATCAAGACGATAATTGCTAAGATGACAGATAGGGCTCGAGAATGGCCTGATAAACTTCCCTATGCACTTTGGGGATACAGAATTTCCATTCGAACACCAACTGGGACTACTCCATATTCTCTGGTATATGGAATGGATCCGCTTCTTCCAATCGAAATGGAGATTCAATCGCTTCGTGTAATGAATGAAAGCGAGATATCTGAAGAACAATGGTTTAAAGAACGATATGATGAACTTTCTTTGGCAAGTGAACGAAGGTTACAAGCCCTTCACAACATTCAAATTTATCAAAGACGCATTGCTCGGGCTTTTAATAAAAAGGTCAGGGAAAGGAATATCCAAGAAGGAGATTTGGTACTTAAGGAAAATCGAGCACCGGTTCATGATCCACGTGGAAAGTTCAAGCCAAACTGGTCTGGTCCCTTCTTGGTCAAACATCTTACACCAGCGGGAGCAGTAAAATTGATGGATCTTGATGGAAATGAATTTGTTCATTTCACCAACCTTGATCAGTTAAAAAAGTATTATGCTTGATTGGTACAGTGTTGTATTTGTGGGATTCGAAAAAAAAAAAAAAAAAAAACTTGAATCTCCTACTAGCTTTAGATAGTTATGTGTATCATGTTAAAGTTTAGATTTCATTCATGTTTGCCTTGCATGCTTAATGGTCATGTAGAAATATTCATTATTATTAAAAGATCATGATCAAGTCAATACTTAACAAAATATGATTACAACGAACAAACTTTTTTTTTAACACAAACTCTCTCGCTTTTTAGCGAGATTACATCCACTTTTAACCATGAAAACAACAACCACATACATCATACCCTAAAGACCAACGCCTTCGGATACGATTTTTCTTTTGGAATTGAAAATACATAAACAAAGGAGACACAAGTACAAGTATTGAATTACAATAAGGAAATTCTTCTAAGGATTGATTCAAGCATCACCCTCGAGGTCTTCCAACAACCATGTTGTGTAGGATGGGGTCGGAACATCGTTCTCAAAGATTGTAAATGCAGAGATCGTTCGTGCAAATTGCCATACACGAGATGATGCCCTAAGATCTTCCACATTACCAATCTCATAGGTGGTACAAGGTACCGCTGGAAGCTCATGAAGCTCTAGGAGTCGCTGGAGTTGACCCGCTTGTCTCAAACATCTCCAAGGAAGATAGAAGGTGACGCGGCATAATCCTGGAAGTTGAACACCCTTGCGTCTGCTAGTGCTGAATGTTATGGAATTTATATTGAGAAATGAAATGTTCCATTCCACATCAGCGGCGGCAAAAAGGTCTATCCATCCACCTTGGTTGCAACATTGACTGAATATAGGGAAAAAGCCTCTCTCCCGAATATGTCGGGTTTGGTAAGGAGTTCGAAAAGGTGGCCTAGACAGCTTGAATTTCTCGCATAACCAAAGTTGAAGCATAATTGGACACCCTTTAACGAATCCACCTGGATTTTGTTTCAGATATTCAAGCCCCATCATAAGTTCCCCTAGGATAAGAGGCCCTAAACGGTTCCCTGACTCAACCTGTGACAGCAAAGAAAGGCAACGAACATGACAGGAAAATAATGATCCTTTGAGCAAAACAAGGCCGAGCAATAAAAGGATGCAAGCTCTTTCTTGGCACCTTTTGAAATCCTCATTATTGGCAGATTCCCAATGAGATAACGAGAAGGTCTCAAGGAAATTCTCTAAGATTAGGCTGTCAGGCAGGCGATAATTGCTTTCCATATTTAATGGTATGCCTGGCAAATCTCTCATGGCCGCATTGGTTGCCCTTGGGTCAGCAGGTGTAATCACACAGCCTTCTTTATAAAGACCTAGTAAACCCTCCACTTCTTCTAGAAGAGGAGTCATTTTTGTCTCTCCAAAACGAAAGACATGACGTTCTTCATCCCAAAATTCAACAGCAGCATGAATCATATCATACCGAGGTTGAATAGCTAGGAGAGGGGTGATACTTCTGGTGAAGACACTTGTGTAAGGGGAAAGGCGAGGTGGAGAAATATTTTCTACCACCCCTTTTAGTTGGAGCTTTCTAGCTCCACTGATTTCATTTAATTCTTGAAATATGGCATTCATTTTTTTTTTTTTCTTTGAGGAGAGAAGAAAAGAGACTTAAGAAGCTTGAAAGAAGAAGAAGGAAGTTTGATTTGGTGTAGAAAAGAATGAGTACCACATCCTTTTATAGGGTTGGTGTTAGCAATGGGGCCAGGAAGAAAAGGCCGAAGGAGTCTACTTTTCCGAAAACTCAGTACAAACCACCTGCTATTTTTGCATTTGAAATTCATAAACTGTTTTTCAAGAATGATTGATTTTCTTCAAGCTCGTGTAAATTGGAGTTTTGATATTCTGCAAGGTTAAGCCAGTTTTTCAACTGCACCCAAGCCAACTTTTGTGTTGCAACTAAGTGAGGATTTCACTCCATTTTTTTAGCCAGTTTTTCAATTGCACCCAAGCCAACATTTGTGTTGCAACTGAGTGAGGATTTCACTCCATTTTTTTAGCCAGTTTTTCAACTGCACCCAAGCCAACATTTGTGTTGCAACTGAGTGAGGATTTCACTCCATTTTTTAGCCAGTTTTTCAACTGCACCCAAGCCAACATTTGTGTTGCAATTGAGTGAGAATTTCACTCTATTTTTTAGCCAGTTTTTTAATTGCACCCAAGCCAACATTTGTGTTGCAATTGAGTGAGAATTTCACTTTATTTTTCAGCCAGTTTTTCAACTGCAGTCAAGCCAATGTTTAAATGAAAATCAATTGGGATTTTCCTCCTTTTTTGTGAACGTACGTACATCAAAATTTTGTGTCTTTCCTCAAACATTGATTATCGTTTTATTTAAACTCAATCAATGTGGGGCAATCTGTAGACACCAAATTTTGATCCTACCTTTTTAATAATCACTAATTTTTATTTTTTTTTTACTATAATTATTGTTTTTTTTTTTTTACAAATTATAATTATTATTTTGCTAATTACTTTATAAACTCAATAATGTTTGTTTTATTACATAAAACGAAGGAAACGAGTAATAATAATGTTTTTTTATTAATAATTTCCAAAATACATGTTACTATTTGTACTTCTAAATTACTAAATTACAAAATATTGAAGTACAACCTCACATTACATGCATTATTACCCTGCTCCACCGAAGTAATTTTCGGGATTTTACTTGTGGATTAACAAGTAAATTAATATGACCATTAGGAGGACCTTTAGCCCCACAATGTACATGAAATACACCCTTATCATCCTCATGTCTTCCTCAAATGTAAAGAAAGACTGATCTTCTTGATTTTCTTGAAACATGGTGGTTGAGTTTAATGGTGGTTTTTTTTTGTTTGATTTTTTCGGGTAATGAGGAAGATGGAAGAAGATAAGAATTAAGTGGTAAGTGGAGATTTTGGATAAGGGTAATTTCTTTTTATAGTAAAAGTAAGTATTTTTGTATAACAATCGTATTTTTGTACGTATTTGTATAATAATCGTATAGTATAAAGTACATTTTTTTTATCTCGCTAGGGGAATATGTCATTTTCCTTATAAACAAGTATCGTTTAACCCTTTAGAGTATAGTAAGTATATTAATATGTTCACTTAGACCGTTAGGGTGCTTTTTATTTTATCTAGTATTTTTTTTGTGATTTGTGCACTATCCTATCATATGACCAATTTACTTAAGCTATAAAGTCCATTACTCTAAAAGACTCATGTCCAACCAATATAGGGGAATGACAAACATTCCCACACCTAAATGGGTACTATATGTTGTAGTGCTTAAGGGACCTCCTTTTATGTACGCCTGTTCTAATATCCTCGTTCCGCAGTTAATACTTGATCCGATAAATACAAGTTCGGACCTAACCTGGCGATATTTATCTAAGAATAATTGAGCATTGTATGGATGAGAGTAAAGAGGGGTACGTATGAGTGTAAATGTATGGTTGTATGTATAATTATTGTATGAATAATGTAGGATCCCCTAAAAAGATGGATCATGTTTTGCTTTTGCCATTATGAATTTGCATTTCTCTGACATTTTGTTATGTACGTTTCTTTGATTTTATTTTTTTTCCTTTTACTTTTTTTTCCTTTTGTTGTTTATTTCCTCTGACAAATTGTTACGTGATGTAAGTTTTTGTTTTTCTTTCTTTTACTTTTTTTGTTTTTTTTCTTTTTGTTGTTTAGCTTATTATTTTCCTTTTATTTTTTTTTTCTTTTTTCTTTCCCAGATTTGTTTACTCAATCTAGTTTATTTCTCCTTCAACTTTGATAAGCAATTGTCAATGGTAAGTAAACGTTACTTTTTTTTTATCCCCTGCGGTAAATGTGGTGTCCAATAAATTTCAGTTTGGATCAATTGTATCAATATTTACCCGACGCTAATTGGGATAGCAGGATTCCATACGCGTCATGTATTGCATTTTACTATGTAGGCACTATTTGACACTATGCAAACACTATTTGGCACTATTCCAAATAGTAATTTCTGTTATGAAAACTTTGTTTGCCGACATACATTTGGCTCCTGTTTTATCTGTTTTCCTGTTGCTAGCTTTGATCTAGTTTTGTATCTTTTGTCTTTATTTTTTACGACTATGGTTATATAAATTTGCGTTTTAGTAGAGTAAAGTAAGATAAGAGTTCACTTTTTTTTAAGGTCATTCGGTTAAGGGAATATATTTTACTCTTGACCACCTTAAATTTATGTTGTATGACTTAGTATTGTATGATGTATTTTCACGTTGACCTTGTCAATCTTATGATTTTATATGATCCACTTTTTTTAGTAAGGGTTATTATTAGAAATGCTCGTATGTATAAGGTTTTGTCGTGTGTTCAGATATTCTTGGGTAAATTTATATGTACTATCTAATAAGGGTAGGGGTTATTTCTCTTTTACTTTTTTTTTACTAACTCTGAGATATTTTGTCCAACCCTTTTAGTATTGTAACCTAATGTCTTTGTATATCTTTTAGAGCTAACATCTCAGAGCTAACTTTTTTTTTTATATATATAAGTGTTGTTTTTAACACCTTGGTGAGTATAATAGTGACTAATTAAATTTAGGCGCTCTTTTATTATATACCATGTGAGTATTATTATTATTATTATTATTATTATTATTATTATTATTATTATTATTATTATTATTATTATTATTATTATTATTATTATTATTATTATTATTATTTTTAGTTATGACACGACTTGGTCATACATTTTATATATATATATATATATATATACCATGGCATTTTAGAACCTTTTTATTATGTGAATATTAGAGTTGATTTTATTACGGTTTTCTTTATTTTATCAGTTTAAGCGTTGCAAAACAGATTAGCAAGTTTGTTACATGTAAAACGAGAGAATTTAATATCAAGATTCTCATTATTACCAAGATCTTGATATTTACCAAAGTAATCCTTGAATTTTAACTTATTTACTATTTTTATTTACAAATTAACCCCTTTATTTACCTATAAATACCCCCCTAATTCTCAAGTTTTAACACACCAAAACATTCTTACAATTCTTCTCTCTAAAAGTTCTCTCTAAAAATTCTCCTCTAATCTTTGTTTTAGTTAAAATCTCTCTAATTTAGCTTTATTATTAAGTTATTAGTTTATTAAAAAAGCATCTTACAATTAAGTTGCTATTTTTTATTTAAGTATTGTCATTATCTTTAATTCCTATAAAAAAAAAACACAAAAATATTTCAAGTTCAAGTATTGTTGTTATTATTATTAGTTTAATTGCTTAAATTATCCTATTCTATCTTAAAACCCAAAAAAAAAGTTTATTTCTTAAGTTTAGCTTTATTTTTCAAAGTTTATTTTCTCTAATCAAAAAAAAAAAAGTTCATTAGCTTCATTTTGCTTTAGTTTCTTTAATATATCAAAACTAAAAAAAAGTACTTAGACTCTTTAATTTAATTTTAACTAAGGAGTGATCATATTTTCATCCTTGATAAACCAAAGAGGTTATCCAAAAAATTGCTACATCTAGCTCAAGGTATTATCTTCAATCTTTTCTTAATTTCCTTAATTATTATTATTATGCTAACTAACATGTTTGTTTCCATGTGATGTTACCAATAGGGGTAATGATGATATAATTTAGGTGCTAAATTAGCCCTAAATCTTTCATTACTCCACATTAGAAAGTCAAGCCTATTGGTGAGGTGATAGGTTATTAAAAGAGGGGGGTAATTGCATTTGCATTGTATTTTTTTTTCTAATGCATTTTAAATATGAAAGATTAATACATTCATATGTCTGCTTAAAGCATATTTTTAAGGATGATTTATTTCTTAAAGTGAGTTTAAAGACCTAAAGAATTAAGAGTTTATGTAGAGGTTATTCAAGAGTAGTGAGTTACTTACCACGTCCCAAAGATGGCCTATGAAAGAACCTTTGCGACCAGAATCAGTTCCAGCTCTTTAGCTCAAGTGATAGAAATTTTCAAGAGCTTTCCAACCATATCTCACAATAATTTTTTCGATTTATCTATGATTTTTAATGATTTTTTTAGTTTAAACTATCAAAAAATTGAAATATGCACGTTTTTTTCTTAATTGCTTTTTAAAATTTTTATTAATGGTGGCATGAAATCTATATTACACTACATTATATATATACTTCTTAACTTATGAAGTTTTAATTAAAATGTCTTTAATCTTCATTTAAAAAATGATTTTAGAAATAAGAGTTTTAACAAGCCTTAATTCTAAATGTTATTTTAAGAAACTTTAATCTTATTTTAAAGATGACTTCAGAAATAAGAGTCTTTAATTCTAAATGTTGTTGTTTTAAAATCTTTAATCTTATTATAAGATGACTTTTGAAAAGGGTGTCTTAGTGATTTTAATTTTCTTTTAAGACTTTATAAATAAAAGTTTTACAAATTTTATCTTTCTTTTATAATTTTGTGAATCTTTTTATTTCAAACCCTTTTGTGAACAAGAATGAATCATAGCTTTGATTGTTTGTTTTAAATAAGTAATAATAGTTAATATGAGGTTATGGCCGCATTTCCAAACATGAGGTTAAGATTAATTATTTAGCCATAATTATCCATCTCCATGAAAATAAGCTTACATCCCATTATAATTACCCGATGGATTAATTGACAATCGGATATGATTAAATAGTTTATTGTTCCCTTTTATTTGGAAGTAAGGCCTTGACAGGTGTCGTGTTTTACTTGGACAATTCCATTAAGCCTAAACACATAATCCTTAAAAGCTTACAAAAATTACCCTTGAGTGAATTTAAACCCAAAGTGAGATTATATAATGAACCCTTACAGTTTTGCCCCAAAAAATACCTTGACCCACTAAAAAGTCGTCAATTGGGACGCATTTGTTGAATTGTCTTATTCAAAAGACATTTTTGGTGATCACTAATTGGGGTGATTTTCCTCAACCAAGGTGGTTCATTTTACTTTTATGAGTGAATCCGTCAAAGATCACTAAAATCCCACTTACAAAAATGACATTTATGTCAACAACCCAAATTAAAAACCCAATGGAATTGGTTATTTAAAACATGGCATCTGTCCGAACTACGAAGGTTTTGATCCGTGAGTGAATTCAAAATCTCACTATGATCGGTACGTAGTGCAACTTTGGTGCTCAAACCTACCTTGTATTAATTATTTTTTTTTGTGGTTAATATGTCTTAAAACTTTTTTTTTTAACAACGCAATAGTAAGAGCCCGTTCCTTAGAACGGAAGAGAAGACGAGTTCCAGACGTTCGATTCTCTTAACCTAAACCCCGAACCCTGTGCCTTTTTTTTATGGAGTTAGCAGTTGATTTTATTTATTTATTTAATTTTATTTCTTAAAATTGACTGTTTTAAAATCCGTCCTTATTCGGATAAAAATAAGGTGGCGACTCTAATTTTTGTTTATAAGTCTTATCAGACACCTAAGTGGAACCTTTATAGACTAATCTTTGTCCACTAAAAACCAGGTACCACAGCGTGCAAGGTAAAAGAAGACCAACTTGTGGAGAGTTTCACTGCATAAATTCAGTAATTTGAGCAAAAGTAAATGTCCAATGCAGTCTTCTTCAAAGGCTGAAGTGCTGAACAGCAATGAGTACTAGAAGCATAGGTGCTTGATTATTTGAGCAACTAATCAAATATATGAACGCTAAGTGCTCCGAGTTCCCAATCACGAGTTCCTGACAAGAACAGCTCGGCATGTACAGCATACTTAGAAGAGATTTCAAACTTTTGGTGCATGTGTTCGATTTCTTCATGATGATTACCAAGTCTGCCACACAATCTCATAATCTTGCAGGCAACAAAACCAGCTTGCCGGCAATATCTAGGGTGAATGTGTTTGTGTCACTGGAAAACCTCACAAACATTCCACAATGAAAATGTTATTTTCCAACGCATCTAAGATATCAACCACGAAGACAAAAACTTCTATTAATATACTGTAAACATGAAAATGGCATGTTTAAATCCCTGTCTACCTCAAGAGATTTGGACATGAGGGAACTCAAAACCGAATCTTGGTCCAAGCTTCCAGCATCCACGCCAAAACCTCTACACAGAACAAGGGTTGTGTTGCACACCCAAGGAACTGAAATAGTGAACCCCACTCCAGGAAGTTGTTTCTTACTAAAGGAACTTCCTTTACCCACCAACATATCCTTGTATGCTTGGCAGACTCTAGAAACATATTTCCTCGTAGGCAGAACTGGCTGGTGGAGAGCAGCAACTGGTGCATCAGCACTCACATCATCATCAGAATGAAGATTCACTACAACGGTGCCATGACAAGGATTGAGTTTGCTGCCAAGGGCTAAAAGGAATGGAGAATCTGGGTCCCATAGCTTGCGAGGAAAAATATCATTTCCATCATATGCATCAATAAAGATAATGTCATACACATTTTCTGTGTTGAGAATGAACTTCTCCGCATCTGATTCGTAGAGGAAAAGTCTCTCATGGACACCTTTCCATAGGACGTCATCCATTGTATTGGGTTTTGAAAGAGCATGGCAACCTGAAGGAACTGCAACTGAAAACGATGGAAAGCCCATTGCTTGAATTGAAGTTGAAATAACAAGAGGATCTATTTCAACAATGTCAATAACAGCACCTAAACATCCACAGGAAGAAAAGAATCATCAGAAACTTCTGTATGTGTTTTAATTACCCACATGACCACAATAATCATTGAAAAAGTGCTTAAATGCTTTAAGATATTCAATCCAAAATTGACATGTAATACAGACATATCCAGACACTAAGAAAACTTTCTGAAATCAACACTGTTTCTTTTCTTCAGTTGAAAAAAGGGCATGTTCAATTCCTGATTACAAACTGAGACTTTTGACTAGTAACCAAACTGTTCAGGTGAGATATACTTATCTGATGATTCTGATCTAAACAAAAGTTTAATGTTAAATGTCCAGCAACCAAGCCAAGATACGTGGAAAACCCTCATCAATTGATGCTTAGACTCTTTAGAGTACAACGGCATGCATAACAGCATTTGCTTAGCTATTACATACAAGTATAATAATAGGCAGGTTAGAAATTTTAGTAAACATTGTTTCACTCAACCTCCCAAGAGAAGAAATAGAATCTAGTTACATGACATTAAGTCATACTACAGGCAGATGTTAACATTAAAGAAGTCTGTAGGGTTGAAGAAAAACAGCCATCTCATGAAACCAAAGAAGAATGTGGACTTTTCTGATCAGCCACCTTTCCATACTAATGTGCTACTGCCTAACGATGGTAAGCAAATAAGACCATTAAAGAAGCAGGAAGCAAGTCACAATAGTGAAAACACTGTATTATACTTTTTTTTTAAAAACAACTTGCAACATTTTTTTATTTTCATGTTTGCCAATGCATAACTTAAACTGTTTACATCTTTAATTATGCATTTGTAAAAATAATAAAATTAGATTATATAAAATATACATTAAGATCCCATACGACTGATTTTCTTACAAGTATAAATCACGAAATGTAATTGAAGTTACGTGGATAGTACATTACTAAAGTGTGGCAAGTAAAAAATGGAGGAATTATAAGCTTCACCAAATTATCTACGAATAAGCCAAAATTTTATCTTCCTGCACAGAAACAGAAGGTTTCTGTACCTTCAATTTAATAAGTGATCTGAACTCTTAAGAAGGGCCTGCCCCTAATCTTCATGAACTCATACGTGTAGTGCCCGCACCAGAAGCCAACAAGGCAGTCACAACTCACAAGTTCAGTATCGTGATTGAGATTGATAAGATCATCTACAGATTTGCATAAGCAATACCTAGCAACATATAGTTTGCAGTTTGCAAGCATTTATAAGTCAATAATAGTTAAAACAACATATGTCGCAGAAATAAATTCTATTAACTTTTAGTTTACAATGCATTTGAGTTTACTCTCCCAATCAAGCTTAGATTAAACTTTTGGATCAAATGATCAATACTATACAATTTGGTTTGACCTCTTCATAAGCACAAAAATTCAAATTACGACAAATTTGACATTTTGCATGTAAAAAAAAGGTGGGTGTAAGTGTGTGTGGTGGGTATAGATGCATGGATATACATGATACTAATTCATAGAGGTTTTAACATTTTAAGGAGAAAACAATTGAAATATATCAAGAACCTGAATAGGAGGGAATTCATCAATCTACCTTGAATTTTAGATGCAATAAATAATGGTAAACTTCCTCCACCATGACCTACACATAAGACACGCATTTGCTTCTTTCCATTGACTGCATTCACAAGATCATAATTAGTAGACGATAATGCAGTAAATCCAGCTGCTACCATACTCTTCGTATCTGCAAAAAAGTTCAGTATAAAACATAAGTTATCCACTAGCAGAATGACACGACTATGAAACATCAAATGCTTACATATAACATTTTACTATATATCGCCTTTTTTTCAGTGTTGCACTTCCCCAAATCGGGCTTTTTTTAGCACTACACGATTATTTATGGTAAGCTTCTACTTATTAATATCTCTCTCCTCTCATGGTCCCCACTCCCTACTTTCAGTAATTTCTCTCCTCTTACATGCCTTGCTTTTTAATATACTGTCATACTGACCCCCACTATTTTTTCTTATAAATCAACCTGAGCTCCTAAATTTTTGTTTGTCAAAGTGTAACACCTAAAAAACAGAGGGAATATAATTTAAGATTACAAGAGGGAAAATGGCACATAGCATCTAAAATATTGATACTCCCTCCATTACTCTTTAGTAGGTGTGTTATCCTCAACTAATTTAAGTTATGATAAGAAATGTTCAGACAAAATAGATTCAAATGAAACATTATCACAACTTTATACATAATTAGTTTAATGAGTACAAAAGTGGAAGAGAATACACCCTAAGCTATGCCACACTTAGTTTGATTTCATTTTTTAAGGATTTGGGCTAAATTACCACAACTAATCTTTATTATTGAAATTTAATGTCAAGTTCCAATTCTCTGATCTCCCAGTTTAGCACCTCAGAACAATTTGAAAGCAATATAAACACCCCTGCAAAAAAAATTGTCAGCTCAGCTACCCACGTAGTATTTGGCTACATATTAGTGATGTTACCAAATTATACCCATTTACTAAAGTACATTACAATCTCACACAGCAACAATAAAACAACAAGGTAAAAGTATCAATGTTTCGTTTTCATTAAGTCAGAATCACTACAACAAATACATCATATATGAAGCATAAGAGCGTTAATAAGAAATACTTAATTATATAGCTTACCAAATAAGTAGAATAAAGAGTGTCATATATTTCAAGATGCATTAAAATAGATAGATGGTATACTAAAGAGGAACAGAAGTAGTAATAATTAACAAGATATCTTCAAAAGGAACACTTAATTAAATCATCAGCCCCATGGCTATCTACACACAAAGTAGGTAGCCTAGTTTAAGAAGTTTCATCAATCACCTAGTTTTTGGGGATATTCATTGCCTCTTC